>NC_133577.1:35139344-35766666 GCF_964106895.1 Numenius arquata | reverse complement strand
CATAAATATTCTGCAGCACTTTCAGCAGAGGATTATTTTGGGCCTGGCAGAGTTCTTCTAAGGCTTTCCTTTCCTCTCCATTTCCTAAGCTCTCGGCTGGGCTCTGAGTTTACCACAGAAGGCTTGCAATCTGCAGCTGTCACAATAACTTTTGTATTGTCTGCAAATACCCATCTCCTTCATATCCCTCCTGCCAGCCAACTGCCTGCTGTGTATGCTTTATGGATATTTCTATGTTTTTCTCTTGCTCTGCTTAGCAAACATGTTTGTCCTGGCCCACACTAACAATTGTCAGTCTGAAAAGCTATAATGAAAGACATGGAGAGAAAGGCATTCAGTTCTTCTTTGGGAAACCTGTGGCTTAACTGTTCATTGCTGGAATTTCCAGGCCATTATTGGTAGCTATGAAAATGCAGGAAGAAAAGGACTGCCTGTGTTATACAATCTGCAGGTCTTCCCCAGGCAACACACCAGAGGATGGCTCGGAAGGCACAGGAGAGCGCTGTGTTTCAGCGTCTATCCTTAGGCAGCAGAACTGCTAGCCAGAGCACAGCAGCGTAACAAGGCTGGCTCTCCCAGACCTCTCTGCCTTGCAGGTAGCTGGACATCCTGCTAGCCAGGACACCTCCACTGTGCAGTACTCCCCATAGAGAGCTGTGTGCCTGTAAGGAACAGCAAAGCATGTGCTCTCAGGAAGACTTTTAGCCACAGTTTTCCTCCTGAAGGTATCAGCTTCTTCTCCCTCATGCCCCCAGCAACTCATGTTAAGAGCAAAAAGGAAAAGCAAAAGGGAAGCATGCACAATTATGTAGGCTGAAGGAAGTCAGCGCAAAACAAACACTGGGGAATCCAGTGGGGGTGGAGGACAAAATACAGGCACATCAGCAGAAGAAAGTAGGGGTGTATTAAAACAGGGTTTTTTTTAAAGAAAGAAGAATGTATGAAGGATACCTGAGATGATGGGTTCTGTAGGGAGGAAGGGAGCTGTGTGTGCATGAAGGATGCTCATGGATGAAGGAAGGGGGTGCGAAGTGTAAGGAGAAGTGGAGAGAGAAAGGGAGGAAGGAAGGACGTGGGGGTTGCATACAAAGGGTGAGTGTTGGAGTGTCCTGTGAAGCTGGGATGAGAGAAGCCAAGAAGAGAAGCAGAGCAAGCAGAGAATTAATAGGTAAGGGCTGTCCATATGTGTGTATAACCTACCTGTAACAACAGAACATGCCTCAAAGGGCTGTGTCTACCTTCTATGACAAAAGAACCATCTGGGGAAATAAAAATCATTTAAAACCCCCAGATTTAAAAAGAACCTGGCAGTGGGAGTAGGTCATGTTTGTGGGTTTGACAGAACTTGAAAATAAACATGGGCTCAATAATGTTATTAACCAGCCTATGCTGAAACACACTGCAGATGTTGATGCATGTTGAGCTGAAAGAGCTGATGCTCAGCTGCAAGCTGCTGGCCCAGGCAGAGGTCAGGTGTCACCTGATTCTGCCAGTCCTGTTCCCAAAAGAGAGCCCATCCTGGGGACTGGCTGAATCTGAGTGCAGTATGGGGAGTGAGAGGGCACAGGGGGATGCTGGAGCGGGCTCCGTGCTCTGTTTCTGCAGTCTTACAAGCCTTTGCTGTCACTCACCTGGCAGAAGGCAGGGAAAGTGGCTGCTCTCTGCCGAGAGCTCAAAGTGTTTGTGTTTGAGACCTTGCCTGCTCATATCACAAGAGGACATGTTGTTTTCTTTGGCCTCCATCAGCCTTCTACTTATTGGGGACTGTTACAAAAAGAAATTATCTTTTAAAGGGGCATTTTTAAAGAAAGGAAAGGCAATATCATTGCCACACAGGAATCCTGCATTTTGGCATCACTGCCTGTATTTGGCATGTACATTTTCATATATAATATTTAACTGGAAAACTAAATTGGGATTTGTATCTCTTTTGGCATTGGTCAGTAGCATGAGTACAGGGATGATTCGTATGTGCTTGAGAAGCAAACAGCCATAAAATTTCACCCTGTAACTATGAGGGCAATCAAACATATAAATGGATACATTTCCTTCAACGGCCACACTCAAAGATCTTCCCTGACCCCCTCATTAGGAGCTAATTTTCTCCACTGGCAGGACTGGGAAGCGCTTAGAAGAGACATTATTCTTCCTCCCTTTTCGAAGCACTCTTTGCCTTCTCTGTCTTTACTGCTTCTAACCTTGCCTGCTGTGGGTCACTTCTGCTGCATCTATTGCCCTGCCTTGACTGCATTTTTAGGCTCTGCTGGTCATTTGCTCTTGCAGCCTTGCCAGTACTTCCTGATTTGGTGTGCAAACACACTCCTCTCACAAGGAGCCAAAACCATGTAAACGTTGAATTCTATCACAACATCCAGATTATTAAGATGCAAATATCTCCTTGGTATAAATGGAGATGAAAATAACAGAGGAGCAAAGTTGCACGTTGGCACCTCAGGGAACTCACTCACACATGTGCTATTGCAGCAAGCAGTAAGGAAACGTCCTGCTGTGTTGGTGCTTCCTAGAGAGAGCTTTAGTTTTGAATCAAATCAAACTTCTCTGCTCCTGAGCCTTTGAAAATAGCGTGAAAAGAATGTGTTCTGCCCCTTCACCCATGATAGAAAAAAGGAAGGTAGGTGCTTAATGAGTGTTAATAAGTAACACTTTATTTCCATGGTAACAGTTAAGCTATTAGGCAAAGACACTTCAACAAAGACAGATGCCCCCTCTAAAACAAAAGAGTGAAGAGGCATTTCACCTAACTATAAGGACTTATCCAAGGCATGTCCTTTGGGAGTTTTCTTGTCTTAAAATCCCTCAAGAGTCAAAGCAAAATAGAAGGATCTCCAGAGAAGATTCGACACAACTAAGGTGTAGGTCACTCTATGGAAACCCTCTCTCTCTCCAGTGGCTGTAGGCAGAGGGAGTGAACCCATAGGACTATCTTCACAGGTGGGATGGATCCCAGCTGAGTAGGTTCTGTCTCTACCTGGCATTCATCACCCATGATTTTTTGCAGTGGTGGTGCACTCTTACAGCATCCTGTTGGGCAGTACCATGAATGTCATGCTCTTGCCTCCAAAAGTAAGTCATAATGTGTTTTTTTTGTTTTTTTTTTTTTTTTTTTTTTTGTTTTGTTTTGTTTTTGTAGCCCCATGGGCATAGTCAGTGTTTAGGAAAGACAAACACCTGTGCTCTGCTCAGAGTAGGTGCTTGGTGAAGGCTGTATGACTGCTAAGGACATCTACCAGAAGAGCTAAGCCAATATAATGAGGAGGTAACCAATGTAAGAGTCAGTAAACAGAGAAAATAAGTAGTACCCTTGAGCCACTGTTCAATCCTGTCATTTTTTCTGGGATGAGGCAACTGTGTGCTGTCCTTCAAGTTGGACTGGGTCTTAGGGCCTCAGTATGAGCTTATATGAGTTCACAGATGTGCCTCGTGCATTTCTTTTGGAAAGACTTTTGGAAATGTTATTGCATTTGTTTTATTTTTACAATCAAGCTTTGAGGGAATAGTAAACTGCTTGAAGTGATGGCTCTGGCTTCCCAGAGGTACAATGCTGTCATGTCTGATGCCCCTCTGAGACTTTAGGTGACTTAAATGTGTCACAGGACCCTGCCACTCTTTTCAGAGGTTTGTCACTTCCGTGTGGGATAGAAGTGGAGGCAGAAACTAAAAATATTTAAGAATGATACACTGCAGTCTCTTACTGTCTGTGTTTCTAATCCTTTAACTGTATGCAAACTCCTCTTCAAAGCCTGCGTTTCCAGCACAGAACATATCTCTCTTAGTGCTGTGTCATGGAAGACTTGTTCTCTTAAAGGATCTTTGAAGCATCATAAGGTTTCTTTATTGGAGAATGCACTGATGTGGCCCTTTATTTGGCAAACACAAGATTTTGGATTTCCAGTCCTTTTCACATTCTCCAACATGTATTCCTGTTGTGGCTTCCCAAGTATTTTCAAGCTTAGTGTCTAAATACTAAAACATTAATGATTTATTTGTTTAGTTTATTAGTCAGACGATACCATTGGCTGAGAGATCAAGAACAAAATGGGGTTCTTAGTCCAGCCAGCTTCCTGTGCTTCTAGTCCTTCGTGCTGCAGACCCTGGGCTTCTCTGAGTTTTGTCTGCTCGTGTGCAGCAAAAGCAGTAGTCTACACTTACCTGTGTGCTTAATAACTCTACTCCTATATTGTACCAACAGTGTGCAAAGGATCTGATAAGGAGTTAGAAAGATACATGGGCCAGATATAGCTCTCATAAATCAGAGCGAAAAAAGAAGAAATAACTCAGTTTGCTGCAAGGAAACTTTCTCACTTGTGACCTCAAAATCCTGCCTTTGTTTCTTTCCCCCCCCGTCCCTTCCCCCCGTCCCTTCCCCTCCCCTTGCTGTCCCTACACTGTACAACTCTTCAGCAGAGTATTTCAGCTACCTCTTACAAAGAATACATTCAGATTACAATTTTCCTAGAGAGGAAAGATGAAAATATATGGTGTGTCAAATCATATATTTTATCTGTCATCTAAACTGTACAATTTTGTAATATCTTTTTATATTTTATAACATTATCATGCATTTTAGATACTGTGCCACATATTTCAGACACCTGCTGTCTGTGATGTATTATGCTAGATCGACTCATGCTGTAACAACTTCTCAGTTATTTTTACCATCTTGTAAGATGATGGAAACTTGCAGACCTTGGTTGTTGCTTGATCTGTCTTGTGTTACCTGGGAGAAGCCATGGGAATAAACAAATGGTCTTTTCCATAACCACATGGCTAGAAATGTAAACAGGAGGCAAACTGAATCAGAAAGAGGGGGTGCATCTGAAATAGTGCTGAATTCAATTTCCTAGTTGCCAAGTATCCCAAAACAGACCTCTTTCAACTGTTGTGTACCCTGTGCACAATAAAGCAGTCATACTCTCTTGCGCTGATTCAGCACAATTTGCTTGGAGCTTAATTTGGCCCATAAGCCCTCTGTCATTCCTCTGTGGGAACAGGTGTGTGGTATAGGGAGAGATGCTCATATGAAGCAGCTCTAGGACTTGCACTGAATCCTGGAATCCAGTCCATGTGAAGTGAGGACGGTCTGATTTGTACATTGCAGTACACGTGTATTTCATGGTCACGTTGGGCTGTTGATGGTAGAAGCCACTATGTGTACAGGCCATGTAGCAAAGTTGATTGGCAGTGTTTTAAGCCCACTCTGCACAAGTGAGAGTTGTCTGGCAGAGTAGAAGGCAAAGGGGAGCAGATGTGAAAAGATATCTTATTGCCTTGCCTGGTGGTGGCCTTACTAGGAACTTGGGTAGCTTACCATCTCCTGAGTGTTCATCTCTGTTGGTCAGTAGGAGGGGCAGAGCTCTGGTGCTGGGTGAGACCCCAGACAGATGCAGGATGGTTGTACCTGTGCCCTGCAGGGAGGCATGACTCTAGCTCTATTTATAGCCAGACAAATGACAATGCTGGTCTGGCATTTTGCATATTGATCAATGTCTCCTGGTAACTTGAAATATTCATGTCTTTTAAGATTAATTGGCACAGGGATATGTAGAGAGCTTGAGACACAATAAACAGCAATTTGGCCCTTTCTCTTAGGCAAAACTGAAATGCTTCTAAAGTTCTAAAACTCAATTTAAGTTTCCTTTGTTTTGAAACAAGTTTCTTGCTAATTTCATCCAGTTGGAAATATCAAGAAGAAAAATGCAAGGTTAGGTATTTTTGGCAAATGAAAGTTCAAGAAGTACCCAGAATCCATTGAAAGAACAAGTTGCTGTAACATCCCTGGCCATCTCAAGAGACATGAATCAACACCATGGCTTTGGGATACTTTATTAGAGTCCAGTTATACCACTGAGATACTTGTCCATCTCTGGTTTAAACCTGGATATAATAGGTACAGGTGATTCTGTTTTCCTGTTTAAAAATACCATGTAACACATTGCTGGGTAGACTTTAGCCATAGCAATTCTCATAACAGAAATTGTCATTTCCATTTTGTTCTTTTTAGTGGTAGTGGATGGGGACGTGATTTCAGGGGCCCACAGCAACACAGCCCTAGAGATAAGATGCCAGGACTGCTGACAGAGCAAGCACAGCTCAAGGGATAACGGGATGAGCAGTTTCTGCCAATCTGTTTCCATACCTCGGACAAACCTTGGCCCCAATCCAAGATGTTTTGCAGTGGAACAAACAGCTCTTCTCTTAGGCAAAACTGATCAAACCACCTGGCTGCTTCATGTGAATGGGTTGGAGATGTTAAGAACTTTCAACAACCTTTCATTTCATCTGGACTGCTAGGAAATTCTCTCTCTTCCCCACTCTATCGGTCATCTGATGCACCACAGCTGGCTCTGGACTCCTTTCCTGTCCAAAAAGGACTTTTTCCTTCTAAGTGACATTTTGCAGACAGCTGCATTCTTCTTTGCAAGCTTCAGGTTCATACTTAGACTATTATTCACCCAGCTGAAAAATGAGAATTCAAATTGGAAGTGTTTAGTCGATTTCTAAATGTGTGCCCTGGAGGAGGTTCTCCATTTAGTGAAATCTGCCAGAAAGTAAAACAACTCAGAGACTCCTATATAGTCTCTGTGGGCAGGTGGGCTTTAGACAGCATGAAGATTAAACTGCAACACCTAATGTGATGATGCTTTTCTATTATATCCAAAGTAATTTTTTGAACCAGCTCCAGAATTTTACTTTCAAAGAAAATATAGCTTAATTTAAAATTAAAATAGATGAAGTTTAAGTGTATCTGGAGAATAGGTACTGGTACACATCTACTTTTCTAATATAAATTATTTCATGCTCTTTAGGCTGTCTAAATAAAAGAGCATGTAAATATCTCCATCAATGTACATGTTACAGATATATTTTGCACAAAGGAAGAAAAAGGGAAAAAAAAAAAAGTGCTTGAACAGGCAAATTCCTGAAATAAAAATCAAGCTTTTGGCATGTAAGTAAGATATTGGTACCTCCGGGAAAGGGTTAGGATGGCAAAACATCTCTGTCTGTCTGTTGGTTCTCTTTCACAGGCACTCTTCTTGCAACATCAAATGCCAAGTTTTACTGGAAATCTTGTATGAAGACAGACATTTTATGATCAGAAGTAAGTTGACAGGCTTGATAGCTGTTGTTTGTAAAACTGCAAAATGAGCATGTCATTATAACCGCTTCATTGTGGGACCAGAGGCACTTTAAGGAAGGTGTAATGAGATAGCATTAGTGCTATCTCCAGTGAATCATCCAGCTATATCTTCCAGTGGGCTCTGAGGCTGTGATACCAAATGGAGGTAGAAGTGGTGGGATAAAGGGCTCTCACACACTGATGAATAATAAGTGACACCAATATATGAAATGTCTCATATGCAACTTTTGTGTCGTTGCTGCTAAGGGAGTCTGTAGACCCCAGTCTACCGTGCCTGACTGTTGAGGGAAACAAGATGTGGTGTGGATAGCCAAGCTGTGGGGAAATGACACCCTGCAGGGATGGCTATGGTGTGGAGGGCAGGGAGATGCACTCATGGCTCTTTCTGGAGTCTTAGTCTTATTTCCCCCCTCGGTGATTTCTTCCAATATAGCTCTGTTTTGGGGTAACGCTCTAATCAGATGGCTTTGTTATTTTTTACAAGCGTCTTTTGAAATTTATTAAGTGAGTAGTAACAGAAAATTAGCTGAGTTTTATATTCCAACACAAGCTGAGGTAAGATATTAATTTGACAGCTGGGCTCTGCCTCTATTGATTTTAAATTCCAAGTGTAAGTGCTGCACTTTGGGGCAGGGTACAGCTCACGCGTGCTGAACCTCTGTTAACATGCAAAACTGTGCTCAGCCTTGACTGTGAAGTGACAGTTGACACCCTTGTCCTCAGGATAATATTGCAGACCCTGCAAGCAAACACCCCTGAATTCTGGGTCTGGATGCATTTGGCTTTGTGTATTCGAACATTTTCCCTGCTGGACTGGGATCTGTGACAGTTTTTCATCTGTTCAGATCTGCAGGCTGTAACTAAGCAAAAGAAAATCTTGCTGTGTCCCAAATGATGGTGAAATTCTGGGTCTTGGACTGATATCTGCTCTAAGGTTTTCAGCAGTTTCAAGTCTCCTCTCCCACATGTCAACAAAATTTAGGCATTTAGCCTTCCTCTGTGGTCTGAGAGGAAAGATGGACACCTCTTAGAGGCTGTGCAGCATGTGTGACTCTAACATCACACTGAAGGGAGATGAAAGTGTCTGTCTTAAGCTTGGTTGTAAACGGGGCAGATGCAATTGTCGGGGATGGAGAGAGCATTGGGCAGCTGAGACGCACAACTGCTCAACCCTAACCCTACTTTCTGGCTCAGGCTGAGGCTAACAAAAACCCCCACCTCTGGTCCACACCAGAAATTTCCTCTCTTTGCTGCTCCAACTTGCCTTTGGCTGCCCAGTTCCAGCACTACTCCAACAGGCAGACCACTGAATATCATTCAACTTTTCTGTGAAAAATAACAGTCCTCATGGGCTTATTTTCCTCTCCCTTGTGTTAGTGAGGTATAACTCTGCTGAAATCCACTTGGTTGCACTCAGATGACCAGCCTGGTCTTTTAATGAAAATCAGGGCATTTTATGGGAAGGGTTAATAAGGATCTGAGAATGTTTTTTACTGGCATTATGTGGATGTGTAGCCATTGTCCTTACAAACCTGGGATGTAGACAGGTGTCTGTGGAGTTTTTACCTCACCTTTTCTCTCAAAAGTAGTGAACTGGCTGTATTCTCTCCAGGGATTTCCCTGCATGAATGCAGCCTCCATCTGTTCAGTGATACCATCTCTCTAAGACTTCTCTGCTGCTGGGGCAGCATTTCTTAAGCATCACTGTGGTCACTCATTTGAGTAAGTACCGCTCATGTGAGCAAAGGTGATAGAAGTTATCCCTAATTCATTAAGAAGGGCCTCTCTGTGAATTAAAACCAAAAGTAGACTAGAAGAGCTGAAATCTGGATATAAATAATTTTGGCTTTTCCCATAGACTCTGTGTTTTAACGGATCTTTCCTTCAACATCCCTAGTTTCATCTTTTCCAACTTGTCAATGCACAAGCCTAGCAGCGGTACTCAAAATAAATTTACAGCCATCCTTCCTAAATGGCTGTCTGTCATCATAGAAGATAGCTTGCAGGACCTAGATCCCTGTGGTACTTTGTCCCACTCTGTTCTTGTTACAGTAAACATTAAAGGATGTCAGACTAGCAGATTTTGCAATTTACACAAATTCCAGGAAGATTAAAAAATAAAACTGTTGTATGAACCCTCTCTACTGCAATTGATGTGGCAATTGCATGCTGTATTAGAAGAAAAGAAGGAGGGGAAAAAAATTCTGCAGAGCTGCACTAAGGAAATCCAAACACACAAGTTTCCAAACAGCAATTAAGAAGACAAAAATAGAGAGCTAGTGGTTTCCCAGCTGCCAAATACTAAATACTATCCAGGGGTTATTGACTATCTGATTAGAATGAAATGGAGCTGAAATACAATTGATTCAGGAATAAACAATGCATCTATTTAGGGTGATGGCCACAGAAAGCGTAAGTGGTGAAAGAGTCCCCAGTCAATTTATCAGGGGTTTCTACAGCAGTTGCTCATGTGTATTCAGTATCTTCTCTCAGGATAGACCTTCCTTCTACGCTGTACAAAAATGTAGCGCCCTACTCAATTTTTCTGAAATTGGAAAAAGTGTTGTACGCATCACAGAAAGGCACTCATATCCAGCAAGGACTCTACTCAGAGCAAGGAAGATAGCATTAGCCTTGCATTATCCTTAAAGCTAATTTGCTTACTAGCTCTGTACCTCTTGGACTACTGGCTAAGGCAGTATTTTCTTGCTCCAAGACAGTTTTTCTTGGCTATCCATGTAAGACTCCAGAGTCCTCTTTCCTCTGTTCACAATGAGATTATCTTCCTCCTCTATGGATTTGACTTCATGGCCTGCTTATGCTGGCCCTTATAACCCTTGTGCCAATACCCTGGACTTGTGCAGCTGAGGGAGCAACCAAGTCAGCTCGCAGATCCCACAGGATTTCACTAAAGCATGTTTTCAGTTGCATCAGCTCAGTGTCTGGCTTAAGCCATTTAAGTAACTACAACATAAAACTTCCAGGAACATCATTGCTACCTGATTTTCCTAAGCAGCATGCAGTCTCTAAGTGGTGTAGGTGTATTGAGCTTCATTTAGTAGCAACAGATTTGATTGCCCTATATTTTCCCTATCTGGCTTTATCAAGACCAGGTCTCCTACTTTAAGCTTTGCATCTATCAAGCTGCAATCGGACAGTTAAGGAAGACAAAGGTCTTTTGGTGAGGTATTTCTCAGCTTAACATGGCCACTTGTATATTTATTTTTAAATTGATTGATATTCTCATCTGCTGGCCCATAAGCTCCTGGGCTTAGTTTATGTTAATGACTGACAAGTTTTGCAATTCATCAAGAGCTAAGAACAGACTGTATTTGGTGAAGAGTTCTGCTAGCAATCTGTATTACTCTCTCCCCAGTCTGCTTTCTTTTGGGGAGGGAAGAACTGGAAAATTCATGCTTAAAATCAGCATATCTCAGTAGTTCAGAAAGGGCTCTGTGTTAACATTGTTGTCACTATTTTCTTTCAGAAAAAAACAAAATGGAAAAAAAGATGTTTTTTATCTTATATACCTTGACCTATTGGCTTGTGATTTGAGTGAAAAATAAGAATCTTAAAAATCATAACAAGATCTAGCTTTGCCCATACAAAATATCAATCACAGTTTTGATAAGACACTGATTCAGAACAGATCCTAGCATGCAACCAGCTGGGTGATTTGCTGGTGGGTAACAAAACAAATGTAATCTATCCATAGGTAGTGAAATAAAAAAACTTGAAGTGAGGCCTTGGTTTTACTACCTTTTGTGGCATTAAGGAGGTCAAGATAAGTTTAGGGGGTGAACTGTACATGACAGTAGAGGATTATTTTAATCTAAGGTAGGGAGGTTTATGGATATTAAATACCTAAAAGATAAAATTAATGTACATATGCAGATTTTTAAATTTTTTTTTGAGAGGTTAATTAACCACTGGAAGAATTTATACATCTCTGTGATGTAGTCAGTATCTCTTGAAGTCTTTACCTGAAAACTTTCTAAAATATATATAATTAAAAAAAGGTATAAGCTCTGTAGAGGAACCACTTCATGAAATTTTGTCGCTTGCATAAGTCAGACTACAGAACCATAAAGGTGCCTTTCAGTTTTTAAGTTTGGACTCTGAAACTGCAGTCATAGGGGCTGAATTAACTGACTTCATTTAGTCCAAAATGTTGTTCCCAGAACCTTCTCAGGTCAGAGATTGTCATAAACGAAGACTCAGCATTGAATGGATCAGAAAGAAATACTTATTTCTAGGGCTTTTTAGAAGTTAGGTTATGTCCTGGTTTGAGGTAAAACAGAACCAACTTTCTGTTCAGTAATTTTACTTCTTAGCTAAGCCTCTTCTGACTCTCTGAAATTAACAGCATATTGTGCAGAAACCTGTTTGTTCTCAGAGTGATAAGACCTATGTTTATAATTAGCGCTAAGGAACAGTATGTAGAGAAGCTCTTGCTTACACTTATTGCTATAACAACCAAGGTCAGCTAATTTTGCTATTTGCCCCGCTGGAGGGTTGGAAACAGAAAAACGTAGAGGGGTTCGACCCGCAGGGAGGAGCTGACAGGACAGGTGATCCAAAGCTGATGGCATTTCATCCCATCTGCCCCATGTTCAGTATAAAAGCTGAGGGATCAAAGGGTCAGCCCTTTTTCTTCAATGGCCGATGTCCGAGGAGGACCCTATCTGTTCATCTGCCTTTGATCCTGATCCGAGTGTTCCTGACTCCAGATTTGGAATCCAGTTCCCATCCATCGCTGAGTCCACCCTGGGACTTCCCCAGTGCCTGCTGGTGATATCATCCTGGGAGTTTATATGGTTTTGTGTATATTGTATCTATTTAATGTTTTCCTTTTTATTTTACTATTAATATTTCATTAAAGTAGTTTAGGTCCTTCTAAACTCAAAAATGTCTTTATCTCTCCTCCTCTTCTCCTTGGAGCAAGAGGTGCGGGGAGAGCATCTGTTGACTCGTAATTGGCTGATTTGGCCTAAACCACAACAGGTTAATAGGAGAATTGCAGGGAATTATAAACCTTCTATAATATTTTAGGAAAAGAAGCATAGGTCTCAGTTTCTTAGAGCCCTTGGTCTTCCTTCAGGTGCTTTCACCCCATCCTGTGGGAGGATCTGCTGAACGTTGAAGCTACAAACATACTCAGGTGACCAGCAAGCTGATTCCCCCTCAATAATCCAATTGATAATCACCTTTCATATTTTAAACAGACTGCATCTGTGAGCTCCTTCTTTCCAAGTCTCTGTTGGTTTCTATGTTGCGGATTGGGAGAAGCGGCAAGTATGGAGTCAGCTGAGTTTCATAAGCAGCATGCAGTGAGGGCCCAGGGAGGTCTGAGGTTTTGCCCTGGGACGAGGAGGACCTAGAGGGTCCTGCACTCATACTCAGAAAGTATCATCTCAAGTTGAAAAAGCACAAGGGAGACAGAAAGGGGGAGCCTCATCTGTCACTGCTTCGTGTCTGTGCATCCCAATGGCATGTGCTGATCATACCAGTGAGACAGGACCCATCGCACTTTCCCTTACGTGTATTTTGCTGTGTTTGTTTCAAGGGCAAGAATTAACTTATTGAACCAAATTGAGCCAAAATACAATAATTAATAAACTCTTTGCACCTGGGTTGTAGGTACATTAAAAGACTTAAGAAACTGAAATAATTTAATTGGGCCTTAAAATGGACTTCAGGCATTTTGTGCCTTATGAAGGGCTCCTCTGTTTATGAAGTAGCATAAAAAGGTTTCCTTGTAATAAGAATATGTTATTTTATTTTTAACAAGAAAAACTTCTGGTACCATGCAGAGACTTTTTAAGCATTATTCTCTCTAAAGGATCTTACTGGATGCAAATGAAAGAAAAAGAAGCTTTTCCAAACTGGAAAAAAAATTACTTTTGAATTCCAAGTATTCTAATGTTTCTGTTTTGCTTTCTTTTCATCTATGCTTAATAATATCAGAAAGGATTTCTATAACGTGGTTGCTATGGTAAAAGCAGACCTGTGTCCCATCACACAAACCTTGAACCATGATTAACTGTTTAATGTTATTTCAGCAAAAGGAGATATGAATAGCACGTTAACACCTTCAGAACCAGCAGCCTTTCATCCTAATGGTGCTAGGCAGAGATTTTCCCTTTCATTAGGCAGATTTAGGGCTGTTCTTTAGTGCACATCAGGTAGCCAGATGGATTCTGACAATGCTTTTCAGGCCATCTTGCTGAACTTCTAAATTCATGCTAAGAGATCTGTCTAATATTCTGCCTTGCAGGTTTAACACAGGTTATACAGTTTAAATGAAGAAAAAATAATAACCTATGTTTAAATGATTGCTTTTCTCAAGAAATAAATCCAAACTAATTTTTAAGACTTCAAATGTTGCAGCATTCACTGTGTCCCTTAGAAAAAAAATCCACAAAAAACAATGAAAAAAAAACCCTGAGCCACTATTATGCCATTTAATTAACCCAAGAGCTAAAGGAACGAAGGCAGAATGCTTTTTCTACTGCAGTTTCTGCCAGTTGGTCTTTTTGGGCCTCGGTTACCTAGACTTTTTTTACCTAGTAAACCTAACAGCTCCCTGTCCTTTCTGGTCGCTTTTGTGTATGCAAACCTAAAAGGGACATCAGCACAAAGAGAGCAGACTGGGACTTTGTTGCAGTGAATGGCTTTCCACTATGCAAAAAGAGATGGTATCTGCCCTTGGATGCTTATGCATTAGGGACAGTAATCAATCTTACTGAACAAAATAAATCGCTGTTGTCAGTTGCAGTATCAGGATGCTGACAGCTGATTTTGTTGTTGTTGGGGTTTTTTGTTCATTTCTTCTTAATATGTATATTGAATTTCTTTAAGAAAAAACAACTAATGATCTAAGGAGATTCATTTATGCCAAATTTTTAGACGGTATAGATCAGCACAGCACGACAGATTGCAATCAAGTGACACAAATTTCAGTTAGCTGAAGATTTCACCTCTCTCCTCTTTGAGGAGATAACACCTTTTGAAAAGATAGGATTAAATGCTTTTCAAAGTACTTTATTTAAAATTAGTGTAAATTCACAGGAGAAGTTGACTAGGTGCTCATGAATGACCAGACATTTTGCATTTCCTTTAATATAAAGTAACAGGTTCTCCTAGTGTATAGCCAAATTTCTTATTTTTGGAGGTGTATATCTTTTTTTTCTTTGTATATTTCATCATCTTTGAATAGAACACTGATATTCTTGAATTGCATAAAAATTGCAGCCTCCACAAGTGATATCTTTCTTCATGTTCCACCATTTGAAATGGGATTAATTGTTTAGTGCTGTAGTCTCTAAAAGAGTGCTTTAAATTCCTTCTCTGATTTATATTTTTATCTCTCTTCGTATCGGTCCTCCAGCTTTATTGCTTTTTTTACACAGCTTTATTCCACTCCTACTTGTGGAACTTTGCTTCAAGTGTGTTGAATGAACGCCACTCTAGCTGTTTATTTCTGCATTTGATAGTAGCTAATGCTGGGCCAGTTTTTTCGTTGCTTAACTGCAAACCCTGTTGAACAGTCTTCAGCTGAAGGTCTTAGACTGTATTTGCCAAAGAGGGAAGAACTAGGCCAGGGAGAAGTGGAAGGGGAGGCATAATACAAATTCTATAAGGAACAGGTGGAAACAGGGCAGAAAAGGGCAGCACAAAAACCAAACGAAGGTGAACTGTGGTAGGATAGGAATTAATTCTCTAACTACATTTTCTTCTAACTGGAAAAGATTCTGGAGACTTTAAAAACAGTGGTGGCTCCTCTGAGTGAGTCCAGTCAGTTGTGCTCCCTTAAGGTCCGTTTGCCTGGAGTGCTGGATGCATATTTTCAGGCAAGGGCAAGTCAAGCTGCAGAAAAGTATTATTTTCATCTTTCATTAGCCGCTGGGTAGTAAACAAGTCCCAAGTAGGGTGAGACAGTGACCATGACCGTGTGCTCAGGCCATCTGTGTATATGAGTGCAGGAAACATGCTGGAGATTCTTAATATTAAACATATTCATTAGTACTCTTTGGCCCTTTTTTTTTTTTTTTTTTTTAACAAGGAGAACTTGGATGCTGGACGTGTAGGTTGTCCAGACTGTTTCACTGCTAATACATGCCCTAGAAGTTTTGGCTTGTGCTGACTTGCAGTGTCCATAATAATGCCCAGGCACAGTTTGCTGGGAGAGGCTATGCCAAGAGCCATTTCAACAGTGTGGCCACAGTGCTGTCAGCTTTGGATTCTTCCACCCTCAGCAGACTTCCAGTCCAATCCCAGGAGGTTCTGTGCCTTCAGACCCCTGTACATACCCTCATGCCACCATGTGGCATGCAAAACATACCCCTTATATTCTACTATAAGAACTATTGTTATACTCAATTCTTTGGATGGGCTGCAACACAAATGTCCCTGTATTTCAGACACTTTGAACCAGAAAAAAAAAAAAAAAAGAAATTAAGGAATAAATGTATCTTATGGGTCCCATGTGGTGCTCTGCAGCCTTAGGTGACCCAAGGCCAAGTGCCATGAAGTGTGGATACATACACACAGCCAGTCCATGTTATCTGGCCTCAGGACTGCTTTATTTAGCAGTATGGACATACCCACTGCCTTAGACTGTCGTCCAAACTTTGGAAATACAAGAGGAAGATTAGCTTTCTTTCCTTTTGATTGTAATATATGAGGGCTGGGTTGTGTTGATATTTTTATCTGCTGATTATTCCTGCCCATACAGAAGAAAGGTTAGTCTCTAAGTTATTTCAGAAATATCACAGTGGTTGCATGACTCCATCAGCTCAGAGATGAAGGAAATGCCTGTACACACATGCTTATGTACATGCACCCATATTCCCTCTGGCTGCACGCAATACCATTCCAATGTACCTCTGCGTCTGGGCTTGACAGTTAGACAGAAGCTTGCTAAAAAGCCTTTAACAATGAAAGTGGCAGCTTGTGACTGCAAACATCTCTGTTACACTACTGTTAGAAGACCAAGGCTGGCCTAACAATGTAGAAAACAAAGATTTGGAGGAGCAGTTAAAGGAAAGCAGTCCAGCAAAACACTATAGGAATTCCTTCGCTCAGGAGAGAGGCCGTGATTTTTTCCTTTACATTTTCAGCCATATAAATCAAGGCAGGTACCCTTAGTACCCTTGCAAAATACCCTAAGTTGTCCAAGAGGAAAATAAGATTCAGGGAGGAAGATTATTTTGGGAGCCAGTATAAATGAGCCTAAGCTGAGGCAATAACAGATGCACCACCACACTTCATACTGCTGACCATGCACTTGGGTGAAAGGCCTGCTAGCTCACACTGGTGAATGAACAGAAGGACTGTCTCATTAAGCTTGGACTTTCGGAAGAGTTAAAGGACATTATTAAATCACTGAGGCCCTAGAACAAAGACATGAGAACAGGTGGGGATTTCATAAAAGAAGGAGGAGGATGATATGAGGAAAACTTGCTTGATACTTTAATACCAGTGCAGCATTGCAGGGGAAAACTAAATGAAAGCTGAGAAATCGTTCACCACAAGATGGCAAACAGTCACAGTTTCAAGACTGTTTCAGCTGGAGAAGGCTGCCCTAGCATGTACCCTGCTTCCCTTCTCAGGCTAATTATGGATCTTTCCAGAGGCAATTCCCATAAAGCAATTAGGATAGTCACACATAGGGTTTGGTGGTATTGGTGCAGTGTGAAGCTCACTGAGCAGCCCAGCACATGAGTCAGTATCAAGCAAGGGCTTAGTCTGAAGGCACTGAAACCAGTGAAGTCACTGACGCTAAATTCAATGAGCTTTTGATCGGCTCCTCAGCAGCACAGCAAAGCACGTTCAGCAGTCACCGTACTGCTAGAGGGCTAGGGGTACCCTTAATCTGAAAACTGACCATTAGCTGTGCTTACCAAAAGGATTTCATTTGACTTGCAGTCTGTGTTGTTTTGCACCGAAAGATACCCAGGGCAACGGACAGTGTTTATTAGTGCTGTGGCTGCAACGATCCATTGCCCCTGCTTGAGGAAGCAGAGCTGCTAAGGTGCACGTGTTACACTCCCCTTAGTGCTGGTTGGCAAAAAAAAGTCTTTTGTACCTCCGACAGACACATTTCAGCCCAAACTTACACAAAAACTGATATGCAGTTACAAGGTCTGTATGTATTTACAGCAGGGAGCAGTGAGTGCTGTTGTGTTGAGAAGTATGTGTTAAAATACATGCAAAGAAAGTAAAATGAGCTGTCCTCTCCCTGTGCTCTGAAAATCCCTGAAAAAAGATTAAAAACATAATGAAAAATGTGGCCTGAAATAAGACACATTGACTAAAGTGTGATTCTCAGGTGAGGATTAAATACCTTACACTTAAGTTCAGTAAAAATAATAATTACATGAAAAAACCCAAACATGTCCTAACTTTCTGCTATTCCCAGGTGCAGAGCACAGCTGTGCATATAGTTCTCCAGAAAACTACTCTTTCCCTGAAATGAACTCACCATCTGCCCAGTGCCTTTGCTGGGCCACTAAATCACTAATGGCCATCTCCAGATCACACCATGGGATTAGAACGGATCTCCCTTGCTACCACCAGCACTGGGATTTCTTCTGCTCTATAATGCTTGGCAACTGAGATGTTAAGTTTTCTACTCGGCCAAGAAACCACCTCCACGTATGCTGGCCAAGCAGCCATCTGGCTTGGGAGGAGGAAGTGGTTTTGTTTTCCTCCAGCTTTGAGTTTTACTATCCAGGGACTGGCAGCAGCCAGCTTTTATCCTACTGGTGTGGACCATACTTCTAAATAGGCTTTGGAAAGAACCCAGGTCTCTGAACAGAAGGGCAAGGGTAAAACACTGACAAAAGAAAGGTGGGGGGAGAAGGAGAATGAGCCAACTTGGGGATCCTCCAGAGCCACTGCCTCACCACGGGATTATTAACACAAACCCCTTGGTTTCCTTGTCAGGTCAGGAGGTCTTTTGCTTCCAAATACCGAGAAAAAGCCTACAAAGCAAAGAAACGAAAGCTCGCTGTTTGGATTACTGCAAGTAGTTAAATATATTATGAAGGCTTCTGCTTGCCAACCTCTTTCCCACAGACCGGTGTGGTGGCAGTGGTGGTGTCCACCTCTGAAGGAATGATCGATTTGCAAACAAGGGCTAATTTTCCCTGCTACAGTTGGGAGATGTTAAAAGTACACTGCTGATAATAAGGTTTGAGTGCAACAAAAGAGGCGAGATGTCAATAGCATTACAATAACAGTGAGGTACTGCAGCAAGCAAGGCTTTTTGTCTGATAAAGTACAGTTTCCTGGGAGAAGTTGGAGACTCTGAAATAAGCATGGTATGAGATTGCCACTGCTGACTGTCAATTTATTAACTCCATGTAGCTTCCTGGAGACCTTAAGTGTTTCTTGCAAAACAGAATTTACACTTTAGTGCATATTACTAAAATATATAACTTATATTTAGATGGGATCTTTCATCTTGAAGGGACCCTAAGCTCTTTGCAGATTGTCTGTAATGGAATCACTCAGCCACTGGTGACATATCCTCATCTCTGGGGCGTAATGAAGCAACAAAACTGTTATAGGGAGAAAAGAATAACTTCTATTGAAAGCACATGGGAATTTAGGGGGCTAGAAAGTAATTATGCCAAAATGAAGATGGTTGCAGACAGAGCTGCAAAGAGTAGTTAATTCTTCGGGAATAAGAAGCCGGAGTCCTAGACACAGATTGCTGTGATTTTTGCTGAGGCAGGGGAATAGCAGTAGCAAATGCACTACTGTAACCCCATCTGGGAGGATTTTTCACCTCGGTAATCCTCCGGGCCAAAGCTTAAGGCCCCTCTGGGGTTTGTTGATGAGAGTGTGCAGCAGTCAGCCAAAATGTCTGTCATTAGTAAGGAAGGAGAGAGCCAAGCCTTTCCCAGGTGCAGACAGGAAGGTTCGTGCAGTGAGGCAACAGTCTATTTCCAGGGACATCCCTGCAGCCCTCGGAGGTCAGTACAACCGCTGCACCCCTCCCCACGCAAGACACAAGTCAGAGGGCATGGCCTCTGGGGTGCCCCCGTGTCCCTGGCTCGGCACCGCAGCACATTACGCAGCAGAGTGCTTTGCCATCTGCTGTGCTAAATTCAGCCCCTTAAAATGGTTTGATAATGCAAGTGGTGACCTTAAACACGTGAGGGCAAGACTGGGCAGGAATGCCATTTATGAGTTTCTGAATCCTGGAAATGACACTCAAGGCAGCCCAAATTACACATATCTATATCCTTGACACAAGGTAGATTTTGTAATAGTGATAATAATTAGATTGTTTTGGTCAAAATGAGTGTAACCAGGTAGCTTTCCTGTTCCTAGCACTCACACTTCACCAGACCTAGTTCATTACTTGTTTCATAAATACTGAGAGCGCAGAGTACTGGAGCAAGGGTTTGTCCTTGTACGTTTGAAGTACCTTGTCCCCAGGTTTCAGATGCAGACGGTGCCAGTCTGACATTTAGTCTATCTTTGGCAGTAGAATTTGCAGCTTTCTGAGAAAAAATGAGGCAGTCTGAATGAATGGGATTTCTGTGATTTTGAGTCTTGACAGTTGCTAGAGAATCAAATTGATGCTAGGTGACATTTGTTGGTGGGAATACTTTTTTTTTCCCAGTCAAATATATTTATTTTAAAGCAAGGTTTTCCCTATGTGCTTTACTTAATTTTTGCTGTATCAATAGGAACACTTGCTTCTCCTTTCTGAAAAAATCAAAATGTTTGATATTTGTTTTGACATTTTAAAAATTAAACTTTCCAATGTTTGCATTTAGAATAACATTAGTTAATATTCTCTTCTACATCTTGCCTTAAATGTTTAAAACAATCTCTAAAACAAATTAAAACATTGCCTTGGTTCAGCCGTTGATGAGTTTCTTAGATCAACTTTTCAGTTTAACGGAAAAATGCACACATCTCTCAGACTTAGCAAAGCAATTTCCCTGATGTTTTGGGACTCAGAGAAAATAGGAAAAAGCAAGAATCTTCCCAACACTATCAGAAATCAACCACCACGACTAGATGGCTTATGCAGTTTTCTGCATGATCTTTCCATCACAGACTTTTGTAGTACTATGAGTCCATGGTACTGAGTGAGTGAACAACCCAACACTGAAACCTTAAGTTATTTGTAATAAAAGTTAATCCGGGTGGAAGAAAATCTCCCACGTCCCTCCCTGCTCCTGACTCATTTCTCATATAAAGCACCTCTCGACTATACTTAGTTGGGAAGGATATTCTTGTGATTGACAAAAAGTTGCTAATTCCCTTCTAGCTACCCCTAGAAATGCAATATGCTGAAATAAGATGAAGAAAAATTTATTCTGGCTAAATGCATAAATTATTTATCATTTCATCACTTCAGACTTCATCCTCAATTGTTTGTTTTGCTGCCGTTACATGCCATATTTTACCTTTGTCTCTTGCTAATGCTAGCATTCTCTAACATTGTCTTTCATTGCTACCAGCACTTGTTTCAGGGGCAAGATACTTCCAAATCCATAGAAATACAGCTGCAACACATAGTTCATGGTTACACAGCTCTGGAATGTGGAAAGAATGTAAATTTATGTTTATGTTGTTCTTGTTTGAAATCTAGAGATAGAATAAAAAAGATCCCCTGAGATTTCTTCGATTCTGCTTTACCCTGGGCTGGAGCAGGAGAGGGCCTCCATGGTATTGTTTTCAGTGTTTAGTTTATTCTGTTTTTAAGGATCCCAGTAATGGGTCATCCATTACTCTCCCTAAGAGCCAGTTCCGGCGCAGACATTTTAATGGGCTGCTTGCACTGCAAGAGACTGCAAGCCCTGCAGATGAGTTCTCCTGAATAACACCAGGCACGTAAGTTATTGCCGCTCCCCATTAGGAAACACGCATAGATGTCCAGCTTTGGTTTCCCTGTACTCATTTCTGTACATTACAAGCCCTAGAAGCAATTCCTGCCTCCTCTAGTGCTTTTTTTCCCTGCCACTCTCCATCATTACATGGCAATGTCATGTGCTGAAGCACCACTGGAGTGGGTCCCTGTGGTAACACTGGAAGGCAGGGAGGGAGAGACGTTTATGACCGTTCTTTATCCTTCTAAGCAGCTTTTATCGCTGCAGTTAATAAAATACTAGCATGGGCAAAAGAAGAGATAAAGAGGCTGCAGACCTGCAAGGCTCACTCTCTTTCAGGATCCACATTTCTTTTGAATTCTTGCAAATGCCTTGAAAAGGGGAACTGAACAGTTTCTGTATGAACAAAGAAACCAGGCCTTTTGATATTCCTAGATGAGCAGCTATAAGGAAATTACTGACCACCTTTTTCCAGTCCTGTATAGGTCAGCCAAACTCCATATCGGCTGAGTCCTGGATATTTCACAGTGTCAAACTTTTGGCTCAAACTGAGGTAATAATGCTAATTGGGCTTGAAGTCCAGTGTAAGGTTGTGATTTCACATTGCTTTTTGATATTGCCTGAAAAGAATGGGTAGGTTCTGATTTGGTGCTCTGGCATTTCCCAGAATTTCAGGCAACTGTTTCCACTGTTTTTCCCACCCATATACTACATAAAGATGTCATCTATTGATTTTTTTTTTTTTATGTGAGTGTTTTGGGTTTTACCAATGAGACTCAAGATCTGTACTGTTGTCTTGACTAGGAACAGCCTAGAAATAAGATTAGCTGATAACTGTCCTCCTCCTAAAAACTGTGTCTATAGATGAGATTATTTGGGACTTTAGAATTCCTGAGGTTGAATGGATGATGTAAATGCAACAGAAGGTTGGTCAATAGAAGACCTTGGCTAATATTAACTGAAAAAGTTCCTGCACTGACTGTTTTTAAACACTTTGCTGAATCCATCCCTGATCAGAAGAGACCCATAATTTCAAAAGCAAATTGCAATTTTCCATACCCAAAGGCATATGTTCAGGGTGTGGGTATGCCATTCTTTGTGATAGGAGAAGGTGTCACTTGGAAAGTGCAGTTCTGTCTTTTGCAGTCAGTAGCAGTTTGTCCTTGCTGTGCCCTTCACACTTTCTACCTCTTTTCTCAGAGATTATGCATGCTCTGTAGCTCCAATTTGACCAGTAAGGAGACAAGTAGGACAAATTTATGATATGTTAGACAATATGATATGTTATACAAGTTAACAGAAGATGCATTAACATCTTTGAAAATGATTCAGAATAATTCGATTTTTCTGATATATAGCTAATGCTTTGGATTCAGAATCAGTTGCCTGTTGTCAGGTTATGTTTTTGACTAAAAATAACTTGCTTCATACTATGTTTCTGTTATTTGGCACAAATATAACAGCTTTATGGCATCAAGTCACCTTACAGAGTGATTGGGTACATTGTAAGAACAGTGGTTGATGGGTATTTTGAGGTGGGTAGGATTAAATATTAAATTCTTGCTCTTTTTCATTGTTTTATCTATTTTCAAATTCTGATGAGTAGCTTGAGTGATAATTACAGAATTTCAGTATTTATAGGAAACTGTCAGTTTATAAGTATGTAACTGTGCAGATGATTTTTTCTGTGACAGCACATATTAAGAAAAAAATAGTGATATCATTCTATAAATACAAAAAAATTGGCAATTTTCAGTAGCTTTTTATTACTATTATTTAAAAGATGGATAAATACAGTATAGCTTAGTTGTATAAATAGCATCCTTCACATGCATGGCACAAAAGGACTTTAGGGAGAGAGGAAAAATAGAGACAAAGGATTTATGATACCAAGTACTAAATCTTAACCCACATAGGTGAGAAGATACAACTTATGGAAATATATGACACTTGAAGTAAGATGAGTTTTTAATAATACAATAATGAAATTGTAGAAAAGCCTCTATGTTGCTACCTGGTACTAAATGAAATCAGAAAGGTTGAGCAGTTATGTCACCTGGCATGTAAGACCACCTCCTGTAAAAATCCTTAACCCCCTTCTGCTGACTTGCCACAATGAAAAGTAACTGAGAAGAGTCCAGTCTGGAGGGAGGTGGAGAAGATGGGGCGGCCAAAAGCTGGGAGAAAGGAAGACAGGAGCAGGGATGCTCAGAGAAGTAGGACATGACAAGGACAGAGGTGACCAGGGGGATGAGCAATTAATAGAGAGACATGCAATACTTTTTGTTACTTCTGAAACCTTAACATATTTTCACCTAGGGGCTGAGCTGAATTAGCCTAGTTAATTGTTAGTATAATTTTACTGACTAGGGGTAGTTCTCCTCAAGTAACCTCAGAGATAAATATCTTTGTGACAAATTTATACAAGAATAACATCAGAGGGTTATGCCCAGCATAGGAGCGGTGTGACATACGTGAGCAGAGCAAACGAGCATGTCGAAAAATTTCTCTGTCCATTCACTTTGATTTTCCACATCTGCTAAATGGAAGGAATTTGCATTAGCCAAGAAAAAGAGTAACAGTCTGGTGGTTTGTTTTGTTGGTTTTAGTCTCACATTTCTCTTTTCAGAGGTGAGGACATGGGTGGTTTTTTTTTCCTTTTCCAACCTCCGTGAACACTCCTGAGCTCCATGTGATTCTTCTCCATGCAAGACTGATGGATGACAATGCACCTGACAATGGGCTTAATGAGGCGAAAGTCCTATTAGCCTACTGTAGTCTAAGTGGGGAGTTTGATATATAGAGATGACATTATGTAAGACTAGGGTCAAAAACATCTTTTAATTTTTCAATGTCCAGATCTTCTAAACTGCAGCAAAAACAAGCTTGGAAGGAAGACAAATGGGACCTATATTCTCCAGAGTAACTAAGGACTTTGGCTGTCTGAACTGACTACCTGAAAAGAGTTGGGGTTTTCAGAGCATGAATAGCTTACAAGCCTTACTTCTTTTCCTTCATTTTAATGAAAAATACCCAAATAGCCCAGTTATTTGTTTTGTCTTAATTTCTCACAAGGTTAAAACTTTTGAGAACTTCTGATATATCCCACCCAGCAATGAAGCCTGTAGACAATGCTATGAAGCCAGCCAGAATTTGGGTGTCCTGACTTCTTCTGGTTGCTTGGTGATGACACTGGAGTTTATTCTACACCCTCCTTGCAGCTGTGGCTGTGTCTCTCATGGCTGAGCAGGAGCACAACTGCTGTGAAATGTATTTAGAAACAGGCAGAATGATTTATGTTATGAATCATGACAAGCGTGATGAGTTCACTTTCTGTATTATAACATCACTTATGCAGTACAAGCACCAGTTTCCTACTACGGTGCCAGAGGTTCAGCAATGTGATGCTCTATTTCAAGATCTTACAGCTCTGTGAGCAGTGTGCTGGACACCTGCAGTGTCACCTTCTCCAGCTGAGACACACTTACATTCAACTTGCCTCACTTGCTTTTCCTCTTCCCTGAAATGTGAGTTTGGTCTCTGTCCTCTGGCAGGTGCTATCTGTGCCCTCCTGAGGGTTGTCAAGTTGGGCCAAATTTCTACCTGTGACAATGCAGGTCTCCACCTCTCTCTCCCTTATACTTAAAGCTAAATGGGCTGGAGGAAGATGCTTTTGTCTTAATGGGCTGCTCAGAGAGTGAGACTTTATTTACTTCAGATAGGTAACAGTTTGTTTCAGTTCTGAAATGCACAGAGTTTTTTTCTTTTAATTTAATTTGGCATGTTAGATTTTTTTTAATCTACTATCTCACTATTTTTGGAATGCAGCTAAATTCAGTGAAGTCTCACGGCAGTACATTTACAAGCCAATTACAGGAGCCTAAGAAAATAAGAAAAGGATTTCCCAATGCAGGAGGTCTCCCCATCAAGACGTTTTCTTCCACAACACTATAGGAGAAAATCATATGGAGGCAAATCTGGAATTAAAATAAACAATAATTGTGCAATAATTACTTTTATGATCGTATAGTCCTTCTCACCTTTACATTGATATTATGCATGTAAAGTAAGATGGCACTTACCTTAAAGTTGAAACCTCACACGACAAGGAAAAAGCTTCATTCCTTGGCTGTCGAGAATTACTCTAGTGAAATCAGTCACTGCCACAAAAACACAAGTCAGCTTTCCTGGTGCCTATTTCTGCCCCAGGCAGGGAGGAGTGAGGAGCACCATACAACATCACGGGGCATATACAGTTCAGTCCCAGCCCCTGCTCTTTGCTGGAGGTCTCACTTCCATGTAAATTCTTCCTGTGTTCCCCCTGGTTGCTTTATTCCATATTTTCAGTCATTTTCCCTAATGAAACAATCTAGCAGAACTAATCCAAACATGGGCTTAATTAATCAACATTTGGCAGTCTATAACTCCATGCTCCAGTCTAAATTACTTGTGACAACTTTCTTAATGCACAACCAAAATATCTACAGGGAGTCTCTGCCTCAATCAGCTGGCTGGATAGCACATTTTCAATTTATTTAATATATTTTAATAAAGCTGCAATAAACCTTTTCTCTCTAGTTGCCCACAGAGAATTTTACAGCAGAAAATGGCATTATATCATCTTTACCTCACTTTAAAAAAAACCCACAATCTTTTATAATGCAGTGGTGTCTTGCCTGAGTCATGAAAGCAGAGAAGGAAGCCGCTCAACTGAGGAACATGCAGGTTCTGGTCATAAGAAAAGGCTGAAACCAAACGACAAATGAATGGTTACAGATATTTTGAGTGCTCAACACGACCCAGTTTTAAGATTGTAGATAAAATCCAACTTACTTCCATCCTGAATCTGCTGTTTTCTGGAAGCCTGAGAGAATAGGAGAAGAAAAAAAATAAATCTTTCCTGATCAGTTAGACATTCAGTTCTGCTGTCATGCTAGAGAAGAAGAAATTGAGTCCACTGCAAGTTTTATGAACAGAAGTAATTCAGCCTTCTTTTCAGTTGCAACCTCTCTTTTCAGTTCTGGTTGAATTTTGTTAAGATGAAGACACAGATGTCTCATGGTATGGTATGAGTTATTTGTGCACTAAACACTCAGGCAGATACATACTTCAGAATTTAAATTCCTGGTCAAATCCAGACCTGAATTTCACAGGAAATTCCTCTCTTCAGAAAGGCTTAAATCTGATCACTACATCTGAGCACTCCTGACCTGGGAAAGACTTGATATACTGATGTGAACATGGATGTATTGTCACAGCTTCCCTAGTTTGCAGAGGATCTGCAGGTGGACAAAGACAAGAGCTTATAAGTCCTGTGTTCCACAAGTGAGGAAATCAAAATCTGAACAAAATTTCTTATGTGACATCATACAAATCACAAATACTTTCTACACTTTACTTCCTTATCTGTAAAATCAAATTCTTAGTTATTCCTCATCTGAATGAGGACTTTAGTGACTTTGTGCAGTGCTGGGGTGATGAAAATTACTTGTGTAGACTGGATGTTTGTTATTTGGTTTAGAAAGTGTTATATATGTCATTTCTGTGGGTCTCTGTGTTCATGTTCTGTGACTTAGATTTCAGTTGGACCTCCATCTTCCTGCACAAGTTTGGGAACAGAGATAAATGACAACACAATTTAATTTGTCCAGACATCCAAGAACTTGATATCTTAATGAATTCAGGTGTCATAGGATCTATGAATCCAAACATGAGTAGAATTTGCAGAGAGAGTAGTAGCCCTGAAGCTGTCAGTGTGGCCTGTGCAGAGTGTTCTCTGGGCATCTCACAGGCTGCTTGGGGTTGCTGGATTGCAAGGGGAGCAGGAGATGATGCAGAACCCTGCTCCTTCAGGTGATAGACAGGGATTATCACACCAACTTGTATCTGAAAATATTTCAGTCCACCAACTGGAGCTACTTTAAAAAACCTGAAGGGGAAGAAAGTTAGTATTGTATGCCTCTGCAGTGAGTTCCCCCAGAGGTGTCATGGCTGGGACTGGGATCTTGATGAAGACAAGTTCAATTTCTGCTCTGACAAAAGACTGCTTGGAATCAGCTTGGCTCCATCTATTGACTGTTCATTAAAAAAAAAAAAAAAAAAATCAGCTAGGAAACGTCTTTTGTTAATCTGTCCTTGCACTGCAGTGCCAGGAGGGTTTGTACCACTTCTCAAAAAGTTATTGAAAAGGCGGGAAAGGCAAGAGGGAGGTGAGTACTGACACACACTTGTGATTGAGTGGAATTTTGGTTAAGCATTCACCCCACATTACCCTAGGTGATGTTTGCAGCCCGGTCTGTTTGCTTGCTGTCAAACTTGGAGAAACAAAGTCTTTAGAGGGAAAGGGGGGACAGTTCATGGTCTTCTTGGGTTCCCTCCAAGTACAGGCTTCATTCTGCCAGTCTGGCTACCAGTGTAATATGTCTCTGTCTATGTGAGGAGTCTCACAGGTGTTTCTGAGTGTTTCTGAGCATGCCACTTTGTGAGTCACAGAAAAAAATTACACTCTTCTTACTGCACTTTATCAAATAGCCAAGCTGATTTTGTGGGGTCAACTTGCAATAAGGGGTGCTATTGAGACTGAGTCATGCTATCACTGTAATGTAACTATTCACATCTACTTGTGTGGATATCCAAGGAAGGGTGAAGACAGTATGTGTAAGAGTAACTTCAGAAATGGAAATGGTGATAACTTCTACCAAAGAATCCTAGAGAAACTGGCCAAAGAGATTTCTGGCTCTTTTTTTTTCTGAATATAAGAATGTCACTAAAATTCATAAAGTGTGGACGTTTGTAAACACCATCCCAGTGTTTGAAAAGGGCAAGTGTGATAACTAAGATAAACATTGTACAATTAGCCTGATAAGGTTGCTTGGCAAAAATGAAGAAATTGATACAGAAATCAGTTGATGAAAGATTAAGTGTGGTAATAGAATTAATACTAGTCAATTATTTTTTTTTTCCATGGAAAATAGATCTTGTCAAGGAAACCTAATTTCATTCTCTGATGAGATTATAAGTTTAGTCGATGAGAGAAACTGCACAGACATAATAGACTTCTGTATGGCATTTGACCATGAAATTATTTTAACAAAAAGTGCTATGCAATATCATAAAGTTAACCTTGAATAGATAAAAGCTAGCTATCTAACAATTTCAAATGCTAGCTGTCAGCAAGGAATGATCATTGAATGAAGATATTTCTAATTGGGGTAAAAGAAGGATTAAAATTAAACCCAGTTCTATTCAACATTTCCATCAATTGTGTGACAGTAAATCACAGAATCAGAGAATCACAGAATGATATGGGGTTGCAAGGGAACTCTGGAGATCATCTGGTCCAACCCCCCTGCCAAATCAGGTTCACCTAGAGCAGGTTGCACAGGAACATGTCCAGGCAGGTTTTGAACATCTCTAGAGACAGAGACTCCACCAGCAATCTGGGCAGCCTATTCCAGTCCTCTGCCGCCCTCAAAGTAAGAAGTTCCTTCTCATGTTTAGATGGAACTTCTTGTGTTCAAGTTAGTGCCCACTTCTTCTTGTCCTGTCACTGGGCACTACTGAAAAAAGACTGGTCCCATCCTCTTGACACCCACCCTTTAAGTATTTATAGGCATAAATAACAATTTATTTTTTTTTTAAGTGGTAAAAAGGATGACATGGTAGCCACACATGGCAATCAATTTCCATTGGATCGGGTGGGAATATTCCCAGCCCGAGACAGGGTCAGACATACATAGGAAGACGCATCAGGCTCTCCGGGCGGAATGGAGAGCAGACCCTTGGACAGTGGCCACGCCGGGAGGGAGCCGGCAGAGGTGCTGAATGGGAGGTCCAACAGGGTGCTGGGGAGAGGAGGAAGAGGAGGACAATCTTTGGTGACAGAATGGAAGAGCCCGGGGAGGATTAACTCCCAACTGTGGCCTTGATAAGATGGATGATAGAACCACGGGCACAACTAGCGTATTTCGGAGAGCATATAAATGAACTGCAAATGCTACTTGAAGGCTGAAGAAAAGGCTGCAGGGGAAGAGCCGGATCTGTTTAGCTTGTTAAGAAGCAGAAAGCGAGGTGAGGTTATTAAAGCCTATCTCTTTGTGGGGAGAATTCTGGGTCTGAGAGGGCACTTAGCTTAGAAGACAAAAGCATTACAAGAGCCAATGGCTGGAAAGAGAAACCAAGCAAATTCAAATGAGAAATAAAGGGAAAATGTGAAAGTATGGGGAATTAATCAGTGGAAAAAAATAAGAGATGTGTTTCCTTTCTAGCAATATATTCAGATCAAGACTTGATGCCTTCCTGAAAGATACGCTTCAGTCAAGCATGAGTTATTGGGCTTAACAGAGGGGTAACTGGGTGAAATTGAATGGTCTGTGATATGCAGGAGGTGAGGCAAGCTGAGATATTGCTCCTTTCTGGCTTTAATCTCTATGAATCTATGAATATTTGAGTTAGATACAGCAAGTATTTTTGTGTTTGGTTAACATGCATCTCAGATATGATTTATTAAAGCTTTCCATCTCTTCAATGACACGTATTGTCCAGCTGGAGGTCAGAAACAATGGCATACACCATGGACAATTGTTCACCCAATCCGAGTAATGGATTAATGATAGTATTTGTCTGTAAGCAGTGGTTACAGTGGGTAATGCTCATACAGCCTATATGATGAATTATTTCTAAAGAAAATGTTGGTGGAATCATTCTGAATAATGCTTGTACCAGAGCCCCATGATAGTTCACAGCAACAACAACAAAGGCTTAAATTTGCCAAAACCCTTTTTTTTTTTTTTTTTTTTTTTTTAAGCTTTGACATCAAAGAGTTCATTCCTTTCTACTGCCCAGGTAGGGTAAAGCACTCTGACAGAGAAGGTGAAACTTCATCTGCTGACTGTGCTACACAGCAATATGCTTCTAAAAGCTGCTGCATAGTTAGGGGATTTTAGCACTTCTCTGCTTTTATTACTGTCTTCCGTTCTGCAGTGTGTAGACCAGTAAAGTTATTTGTACGGTGTATAGATAATTATTCCTTGTTCAGCACACTCACATGAATGATCTTTGCCATAGTGAGTGCATTTTTTCAGTGGCTCAAACATTCACTTACTTATTACAGTGTTCCCCAAACTCTGTCCTTTCTTTTTATTTACCAAACTGAAAGGCAAAATGTACTCAAGAGATGAAGGATAGTTACTGGACTGATTTTGCATAGTGCTCAGCACTCTGATCTTTAGCCCATCATTAAAACACATTTACCTTAAATCATGGAAGTATATAAATTACAACTTCACGCATGATGATTTTTTAGTCAATGGTATTATATCAAAACCACTTTGTTTTTTTAATACCATTTAAAAAAAATAAACAATGTGTTTTGCCCTTGGTAAAATACTTACATAAGCATACATGTGAATTGCATACTTGTAGCATAGCAAACTGCTTCTCTGGCATTGTCTGTAGTGATTTAAAAAAAATAAAATTAATGTTTCCTTTGTGTTTTTTATGCTTAACGATGCAGGGGAGGGAGTTCACTGCCCCTCAGGAGCATCCTGACTCCTACTCTCCTCTGATTACACCTGAGGCCCTGGAGGGAGTATGGTCTTCAGGAAACGTTCATCGTTTTGTTCAGGCGGACTCCTTAGTAACTTGCTTTTGGGTCACAGCGGTGAAAAGTACATTTCCCTCCCACTTTCCAACTAGCTACGTCAGAGCTGGTGTGGTTTTTGTCAAGTGCTGAGTCTGCACCACGCCTGACAGCCAGTGAGCAGTCCTTCAAAGTGCAGAAAGGCTGCCTTACTGTCATTGTCCAAGGAACATCTCTGTGCATTGTAAATATAGAAGACAAAGAAAGCAACTCTCCAAGGAACAAATAGGCAGTCCTGACGTGTGTCATGCTGTCCTGGGTCTGGCGGGGATAGAGTTCATTCTCCCCAGGACCTAGCAGGGACACAGGTATTCCATCCCACGTGAGCCGTGCCCGGGGGGCAGCACGAGCTGGCCGGGGAAGGGGAGGGACAGGAAGCCGGGGGGGGGAAGAGGAAGTCATTACCCGGGGGAGCAGAGCGGTCGGGGGGCGTCCCGGGTGCGGTCAGCAAGTGGTGGTATCGTCCTCGTGGTTGTAGATTCCTCTGTCAGTGTTATTGTTGTTGTTGTTGTTTCTCGCTCCCTTTGCTGTTCTGTTAAATTGCCTTTGTCTCAACCCACGAGTTTTTGCCTTTTTCTTACGATTCTCCCCTCCCGGCCTCGCTGGCGGTGGGGGCCCGATCTGAGCGAGCGGCTGCCACATGGTCCTTTGTTGCCGTCTGAGGCCAAACCACGACACATGCCTTCAGACATCTTCCACTGAGGAGGATCTGATTTGTCTCCCTTTCCACTGGACCCTGTTTGGGCAACCTGAACCGTCACGTCTCAGGAATGGCAGGAGTCCTGAGATACCTCTTTCATTCAATCCTCCTGTATTGGACACAGGCAGCAAGGTTTATCAGCAGCCCTTTCTATGTCCCAGAGGGAAGATTTGTGTCTACATCACCTCGTAACCTCGTAGCACAACTCACAATGTTCCTGCATTTTGTTTTCTTTAGTGTAGTCACTCTTTGTGTCCCTACGTGGCTGGCAAGGCTGGAGTTAAAGTCTAGGGAATGATCATATGTTTTCCAAACTTCAGGGTTGGATGGTGTCTTTTTATTCCCTGCTGCGCTTCTACTGAGAAAAACAGCTGTGTATGCCATAGCTATTTTCCATCCTGAGCTCTATTTGTGAATTCTACATGTGACTTTAAGTAGAAACCAGGGTGAATCATGCTTTTACTCCTTTAACCCAACCCCCTGCAGAAGAGGATTCTGTAAGCCATTACCCAATCCATATGCCACCCAGTTCCTAGCTGACTTTCATTTAATTGGATTGAGTCTAGATCTAGAGGGCCTGTCAGTAGTATGTGGGGATTTTTTTTTTGGTTGGTTGGTTTTTTCTTTTTTCTTTTTTTGTTTTGTTTTTGTTTGTTTGTTGGTTTTTTTAGGTTTTTTTTTGTGGTGGGTTAGAGGGCTGGTGGTGTTTTTTATGAGTGCAGTCTTGCCTGCTAAACTTCCTGGCCAAACTGGGCAGCCTGCCATGGTGATACCATAAATCGATCTAGAAGAATAAAGGGGAGAAGAAAGTTCCTGTCAACAACGATGAGACGTGTAAATAATCACCTCAGCCAAATATGTGTTAGAGACAAATAACAACGTGCTTAAATATGAAATCAAGATACACAAAATAAGAATGCCGTTGGTTACAATGGCAGGCCACGAAGTCTGAGGAGTGTGTCTCACTGAGTGTCAGTATGGGTTGTGGTAGCAGCATGCAAACCCCTTAGCAGTTTTGACAGTCTCATGCTTTCTTGGTGCATAACATAATCAGATCGGTTTATCAGAGCTCTTTTTATGTCTACATGCTGTTTTCCATCACATCCATTTCTCAAAGAGGCAGGTTTGTTCCTCTGTTCCGCCAGCAGTCTCCGTATCTCAACCATGGCTTTTTGTTTGAGAAAGATAAGTACCATAAGGTGTTTTAATTACTCTCATTGCTATACTGCCTGTATTGACTGGTTAAGTCGTATCTCACGCTAGGGTGATTTCCTCGTTAAGCCCAGGATACAAGCTGCAAAACAGAAGGTACCATACGGTGGGTACAAGAGCCGGGACAATTCTCATGGGAAGGTATAATTTTTAATGGTTTCCTCTGTTTATAAAATAGTTGCATAAGATCTTACTGCCGGGCTGACAAATGCTGCACAGTCTATCCTTTCACAGCCCTGGCCAATGCATCTCATTCCTTGCATGCCTGCATCTACTTGAGATCCAGGTGCTTCCCTACAGGGCCTCACCACTGAGTTTGCTCCTCAGCGTTGCATAGCTCTTTCAAGCAGGAGCTACACTGACCAACTTTTTACTTTCAGGTGTTCCCCTCTCAACAGATCCTCTGAGACTCCTCAGGCCATACTTAACCTGGTCTTTCAGTCAGTCAGGACACTGGTGTCTTGTTTCCTAAAGGCTTAATGACCCAATTGGTGTGTTTTTCTGAGCAACAGAATTTTTTATGGCAAACTGATGTGTTTTGACTCTTCGTGTTTGGCAGCATTCCCAAAGCTGGTATGACCCTGTTCCCTTGGCGCTCTTTAGCTGTCACTGCTGTAGGCAGCAGTGAGGGTCTTTCAGATCAGTCTTTTATATATATATATTTATATATATTTATATTTTTATATATATATATATATTTTTTTTTTAATAAAAAAAAAATCTGCAACTGAGAAATCAGCTTAGAGGATCTTACCTTTATACTAACTGGGACAAATAGTGTATGGAGGCAATATATATAGAAATTCACTAAAGTCCAATTAATTCTTTCCTAATTCAAGTAGCAACCTAGCTGATTGTGCCTGTCTTCAAATGTGTTGCCAAATTTGTCCTCTTTTCAGAAATTCCTTGTTTAAAGAAAGTACAAGGCCCTTACAGAGAAGCTATTATACTTCTATTTCAATGGTAATAACTACTGTGCAACTAGTACTATTCCAGCTAATGAGCAGACAGACAGAATTATTCTGAGTAGGAGAAATATGAAGTAGGACATATGTTCTGTTATTTTTTTGTTATTTGTTTCCTGGAAATCTGAGACATCTGTACTAATGCAAGGATCACCCAATGCCCTTGCTGATATTCCTGGCAACAGAACCCAATTAGATCACAGTGTTGTTGCATTTATTCATCACCGAAAATGGAAAAGCAGATGCTTGATTTAAGTTTCAACCTATCTGAAATATTCACAAGTCCTATGGCCAGCCTCCTGGAGAGATACCCACCCCAAAGCTGCCTGCTTCACAGCTGAAGAAGCACTTTCATGCTCACTTTCCTCCCTACTAATGTGAATTGCACAAGATAAATTCTGTTTTGTGTTAACTCCCCAGCATGAAGTTCTGCCCTGTCCCCTATTAATGCTCGTTTTCTTAGGTCTGACTTTGGGTGAAATTTGGCATTGCAGCTGAATCTCAGTAATAATTCTGTTGATGATACAGGAGTCAGGTATTTTTCAGTTCTTTCTCTCATATATGGATTGGTTTTGAGCTACTGGGAGGAAAAAGTAAGTGAAATTTGTCACTGACAAGATTTAGGACATGACTGTAAACCACTGGGAACTCAGCTTTCCATCTTTTTCAGAACACATTCTTTCTTCATCTTTGGATCATGTCACAAAATTTCTAAGGAGAAGTCTATTAGGGTTGTCTTCAGATAGAAATTTTCAAGAACACCACCAGACATGATGGTAAATCAACTGGAGTTTCCTTTTACAATACTAAGATTCACTGACATAATGAACATACACAAATATTTCCAACTGAAAAAAAGAAAAAAGAAAAAAAGAGTTTAATTAGGCATAACACTTGTAGAAAAGCCACAAGAACATGACATTCCCCAGCAGCCCTGAATTCTCTTCCATAGTACTTACAACAAAACCTGAAACTTATGTTTAACATAGAGGCAAAAAACTGGTTTGTTACACCCTTACCTGCTGTTCCCCCAATAATGTTACATCTATCAGTTAGATGCAAACAAATACCATGCATTCCCCACTAGGTCTTGCTAATGAACATACAAGGGGTATTTTTACATCCTGGCAGCTTTAGGAAAAACAGATTGTGGAGAAGCCAACAGTGATAGGATTAATGGGGGTCACTGTCTCACTTGCAAGAAGAAAGTATATAGTGGGTATTTCCTTCTTCTATAGAGACAAATACTGCAGTGACTCCTTGCATTTTTTAACATCTTTTGTATTATTATCTCCGCTCTAAAAATCCATATAATGAAGTAATCCAGAAGTAACCTAGTAGGAATGGCAGACTTTATACAGGTATAAGTGTGTGAGGGGGTGGGCAAGAAGGGAGAGAAACTGCAGATCTCTTCCCAGTAGTACATTATCACATAGAGAGGATCTCAGCACAAATTGTTCTCTATCCATTAAAGTACTTTTATGGGCTGAACTAAGCAAGGCTGATACTTCTTTTGAACAGGCAGCCTCATCAAATATTCAATACCCAGGCGTATACTGATCATTCTGCATTGGCTGTTTTTCTCCATTCCTGTTTCTCCTGAGGTCCGCTTGCATCACATTTCATGGATTTCTTATGTGTCCTGAAAGGAGCAGCAAATTCCTGCGACAGCAGTAGGTGAGGAATAAATAAAACAACAGCAAGAAAGAAGAACAGGAGCCACAAAGGAGCCTTCCTTTCATCTCCCAGCCTGAAAGCAGGTGTTACAGCTACTAGTAGTAGGGAAGAAAATTTGCAGAACAGAGGTTTTGGACAATTTGCACTCCCTATCAGCAGTTTGGTACTCAGATGCCCCATACGTGGTTCTTTGCCTGGCCATCCTGTCTACGTTATACAGCTGGATTCAAAGCTAGTGTAGATACATGTAACAGCAGCAGATTCATGCTATGTTGATGTACTGTGAAGGAGAATTTGGACCTTGGTGATCTAATTTAAGAAAGGTTTGCAGGCACCCAGGGAGCAGCCTTTCATTGTCATTCCTTCTCAGTAGTTGTGTTTTGTATTTATACCAGCAGAAAAAAAAAAAAAAAAATCCCACTAACCTCTTGCTCAGCAAGAAAAATAATAGTCCAATAAGCATTGTTTTTTCCTGGGATTCTTTTTATTTTCTATTAATAGTCACACTTCTAACCTTAGTGTCATGATTTAGTCTTCAAAACAATGGAGGCAATAGGAAGTCAGTTGTATGTAGGAAAGGCAGCGGGGACAGTTTGAGGCAAACCCGCAGAGAAGAACAAATGCCACTGGCTTGATGTTGAGGAAGGATGAATGGTCTCCTGGAAAATTAAAAGCAAATCTTAAAGTCATGATATTTGGTAGTATAGTAATGGGGAGGGGGACAGGGAATGGAGGTGGGGCTGCTGCATAAATATCAGTCCTCAGTTAAGAATAAATAACTCAATAAATGATTCCTTAGAGTTCACATTTGTAGAGGAAATCTGGAAAATGTAATCCAAGTTTATATGTCCCAAAAGTAGGGGAAAAAATCAGGAAAAAAGCCTATTTAAAAAAATACTTAAAATCTTATTATTTCTCTGTGTTCTCACTCATGATGTCTGACTGTTTAGGGCTGAAATATTGCCAAGTATTTAAAATCCTGCTTTCCGAGGCTTCAAGTAGCATTAGCTCCTATACCTCAAGTCCTGGAAGTATTTTCATCTGCAAAGTCCTGAGAAGAGGAATGTAAGAAAAGATGGCTTCAGCCCATCCAGTCCACTTCTCTTGCTCCTGCACCCTTTCTCCAGATACCCTTCTTCCTCCTGGCATCCCTGAAGACCCCAGAATGACAAAAAGGGAGGTTTCCCTCCACCTTTCCAGCACAGGTGACAAACCTCTTTTTCATCTCTTACTTTATGTTCTGCTGTAGCTTTTAGCACAGACCTTTGTGGAGCCTATTTGGTTCTGAGCAACTTTGCGATGGTTTGCTCAGTGCTATTGACATTGAAGTAGAGGGACCAATGGCTGGTAAAGCAAGTTGCTTTAAAGGATGTGAGAATGAGGAAAATGCCAGACTCATGATATTTTATGTGTGGGCTTGACCATAGTTAAATTAATTCAGTGCCTCTCGCTTTGTCACAAAATGCATTACTACACTGCACAGTCATTTTAACTTTAAGGAATGATGGCTCTTTGTCACCTCTCTACACTCCATATTTTCTCTCTGCCCCTTGATTCCGCTTGTCAAATAACTGGCAAATGAGCTGTCTTAATGTGAAGACCTGCCAAGCTGCCTGCATGCCCTAGTATCTTTTGTGAAAGAGGATTTACACAGAGAGTTCAGCTATGACTGATGTTTCTGCTTGAAATGGAGTCTGAGACTGCAGTAGACCAAGGGTTTGGGCTGGATTTTAGTCTGCTGAATTTTCACAAGCAGTGGGTTTGTGAGATGTTTTCCAAGATCAACTAATTTGGAGAAGTCAATTGCACTTTCTCTCCTCTACCTGTTGTGTTTTTTTTTGTTTTGTTTTTTTTTTTTTTTTGTTTGTTTGTTTGTTTTTTTTGCTGTACTTATTGCTAGAGTTTATAAGTATCTGGTTCTTACCTCATGGTCTGAAATCTCCTGGGAGCAGATATTATCCTGACATTTAATTATGCCTAAATTGGCTTTTCCACTTTTGAATGCAATCTGTATCTGATCAAATTTGGATCTTGGGATTTCAATGTATTTGTAGATGGATAACCATGGGTGGGGTGCATACACACAAACACACACAAACATACACACAAAGAGGCTCTATTTTTTTTAAAAAAAAAGGTATTTAATTCTATTTAAAATTATTAACAAATTCAGGCAGATTTCACCATATAATTTTTGGCAAATAAACATTTTGTGGATTTAAGTGTCATTCACAAAAGTAAGGTAGGAGAAACTCTTATTTTGTCCTTTTGCAAGATATCTGGGTAGGATGTTGGGGTTTTAAGAGTTGTTCACACCGCTCTCTCCTTCTCTGAGAATGTATTGACTCTAGTAAGTCTTCTGTCCCTCAGGAGAGTGGCCCAACTGCTACCTATTGTGTATTCTGAATTGAACTCTCCTTTTGAAGCTCAAAGTAGAACCACTTTGTATCTGCCTTAAATATTCACAGACACAAAGTGAAAAACTGATTTAGACAGGAGGTTAGAGTTATTTATATGGTTTCTGGTCTCTGTGCCAGTGGATATTTAAAGAACTATATCAGCTTCAAAAGACAAGAGTGAGATAGGCGTGTCTTCAACTATTGTTCAGTTCAGTGGTTAAAACAAGCTCCTGTGAGTAGGAGTCTTTGGTTAAAATCTTTGGTTTGAACATTGTTAGAGGAGTCCTCGACCCCAATCAAGTGCAGTGACATAGCAACCATGCTGTACCGCACTCCCTCCTTTTCATTCACTTCCTGAATCTACTCCTGTGTTTAATATAACACATTTCAAAATGCTTTATTTTCACTTTGGACAAAATATACTATCGAACCCCAAATGTGCTAATAATTTCAACCTTCAAAAAAAGAATGTAGTTGCCATTAAATGCTTTGTATTCAGCCACACACCAAAACTTGGCACCTCCACATGTCCATAAATGTAATTCCTCCCCTTCCAAACCTGAAGTGGTAATAAAGTGCTCCTCTCTTCACTCCAATGCACTCTCCACTCTAATGTAATCTCCCTCTCTATTGCGTGTAGCATTTTGGGGACCTTTGAGAAGACAGCAGCTCTTTGTTTATTTTTTTCACTGCTGCTCACCTATTTTTGGAGAACTGACTTCATGAAGGATTGAAAATACCATAATAATATTAATAACTGTAATGAAAGATATGGAAGAGATGGACAGTGGATAGATTTCTGATGCCATTTCACTGATTGCCACCAGTCAACTTCTGGATTTTTCCATTATCTTGTGCTAATTTAGGAAGTCAAATTATCAGGCTGAGGGAAGTTTAAAGCAACACATTCAAAGTTTTCCTTTTTAATTAGTCTCACTCCATCTTCCTCAGCTCCCTTTCTCCTCTAGCAGGAAGCCATATGACAGTTATTAGACAGCTGCATAACCAGCTGGTTGGAGGTCTCCAGGCTACTGATTGTTCTGGTAAGATCTACAGGAAAGTCAGTGCACTATATCCTAATGTACAGGCAAGGCATCTGCCAGCTCTGCCCGCACTTCCGAATGCATGGAAAGGGAGCTATCAACCTGTCGTTCTTATGAACCCAAAATATTCAGAGAGATGGGCTTTACAACAGCTATAAAAGAGCACATTCGCTCTCTATCTCATTTCTAAAGCACCTATCAATTTAGTATTTAAATTACTGGCCTAAATCCACTCCTCATTCTTCCAAAAGACATCGGTTCGCATAACACTGAAGCAGTCTGGTCCTAGCATAGCATCACAAATCAAGGTGCATGCAAATAATTTGGCTTTGTGGGTTTCTTTCTGTAACCTTCAGCTCCATGCCTGTCATTCTGCTTACATTGAGAGAGAGCTGGGCAGGCTGGCGACAGAGGCACTATAAAACTCTCAGGCAAAAAAAAAGGAAGTGGTATGGCCCATAGGAGACCTCTGAGCAAGTGCTGAGGAGGGATCTAGTTTGGTAAGTGACAGAAAATCATAATCAGAGCAGATGAACAGACAGACCATGCTGGGGGATATTTAAGAAGATGGTCGAAGGAGTCAGTGTCTCTCTGCCTCATTAGTTGCTTAATGTTAAATTTTTGAGCATGATGAGTGGTAGATGAAGGGAATACAGTCAAGTGGTGAACACATGTTGCTGAACCTCCTCAGTGCCACACTGTGCACAAATGCCTGGTGTCTGACATGTGAGCTCAGTCCTTGAGTGGGTGCTGGGAAGGGGGAGAGGGAGAGGAAAGCAAGCTTGTGGCTAATTAACTGCAAATGCAGAAGACAACTGTTCTTTTATTCATTTTTTGCTCGTTTTAGAATGTACTTGTAGGTACTCATTCTGTGCCTTAGGCACCTTAACAATCAGTTACAAGTCACAGGCTAAATAAGGGGTGTACCTGTGAACAGATTCACTGCTGCTTAGTGTAGCTGTAGAGAAAGAAGAAAATTGATGGTTTGCACAGAATGATAACTAAAACAGGGGTCTGACATACCATGTGGGTACAGGTCCCCTGAGAAACAGCATCAGCATCTGATAGGGAGAGAGGGAGGGATTTCTAAGCTAAAAAGGTCTCAGAGCAGTGATGGCTTTGTAGGTTAAAACCACCACCTTGAATTCCACCTGGGAGCTTAGTAGAGGTCAGAGAAATGCACGGAGCAAGGTTTAAATTGCTCCCAGTGTGCAGCCTGTCAGGCTGCAGCATGCTGTGCTGGCTTCAGACTGAATGTTTTGGAGGTGTAGCTGCATGGAGAGAGCATTGAAGTAACTTAATCCTCAGTCCTGGATAATTGTGGCACGGTCACAACAGGGAGGGAAAGGTGCATGCATTATGCTGGGTGTAGATGGAAATAGGAGCCCTTGTTCGGGGTGGCTGTTTGGCACCGAGGACCAGACCCTGGTTTGAACCGCGTCCTCAGCCTGCACACTTGTTTCACTGGCAGATGTGTTGCACTGCCTGGTTCCCCCCGAATCTTTCTCATCCAGTCAGTCATGGACAGCCTTTCTGGAACCCCTCTTCCCAGGTCAACAAAGCAATGAGTGCCTTCTGCACTGCAGTCAGCGAGGCTGACCCTCCCAGATTAATTAGTCTGTTTCAAGCCATGTGCAGCATTTTTCCTCATGTCACGCACCAACGGAGAACCTTGTTGCTCTGCTGGACTATAGACAGAGAAACAAGGGAACCTCCCGCACGTGTTTCAGACTTTAGGTATGCTGGAGCACCCTGTGCCTGTGTCTACTGCTCTTCAGTGAGGGCTTTGGGCTTTACTATTTATGCATAGTGAGCCTGGATCTAAAATTTTTGATGCCTGTAGCCATTTCCTTGGTGGCTCCTGGGTGTTCAGAGCATAGCTAGCACAGTGGGGCCTAGAGATGCTGAATTCACTGCCAACCATGAGGATGCACAGATGATAACAGCACAAAACCAATCAGCTTTTAAACCTTTCCACCATATTCCTTATTGCTTTCTCTTTCACCTTCTTTGTCCACCTTCCGTTTGACTTCAGTGTGAGGAGGTGCACAAAATTGCACTGTGATTAGCACAAAAGACCTTGTAAGGTTTATTGCTAGGTTTATATTCTGTTCTCATCTCCATGGGGTTTTTGTTCACAGGCAATCTGAAGCACAACATGTAATGGCTTCCTGAAGTGGTTCTTTGGCTTAGATTCTTTAGCTCTCTGTCTCTTAAGATTAGCACCTGAGAGTATAGTTTCATGGTTTGTTGTCAGCAAGTGATATAGTGTCATTTCCAGAGCCTGCCTTTTTTTGTTTGTTTGTTTTGTTTCTTTGAAACCACAATCTTAAAAAACATTCTTTTTACTTTTCCTGGCTCTCTATCATTTCATGTGGCAAATCTTGAGGCTGCAAGTAAGTACTAGACCCCTCAGGATAAGAAAAACTCCTGCAGAACAGATAAAAGTTAAACCTCTCCAGAAACAATCAGCTGTCTATAGGCACTTCTGGCTCACTTGTGGATTCTGGGACTCCCTGACTGGAGATAAACTGGTAGACAAGATAATCCAATAGGTCTCCATGGTCTCCCTGCCATGTTTGTATGGTAATCTATTTTTATTTGCACTCCCATAGATAGAGCTGGGGGGAACATCTGCAAAAAGCAATTTATTTAACGGATTAGGCACTCTTTTTGGTGTGTGTTTACAGACAGGCTTTTCGTGTTGTTTGAAATGAACAAATCAATGGTTGAAGTGCAGATGTTTCAGCAGCATATTTCTCAGCAGCTAGTCCCTGTTTGGTGAATGATCACTGCAGTCACATTGCATTTTTACTGCATGCTACTTGTTTCAGTCCCAAGCAACATTCATGATGGTGGCTCCCACATAAGTAGTACATTTCTATGACACTCTAGCTTTCTTTTTCAAGTGTTTTTGTGTTAACGTTCAAGAAGAACAAATACAGTGAATCATTAAAAGAACATTTGAAAAGCTTTGTTGTATAGTAAATTTGCCAAAATAATCAGACAGATCTCAGGGAAACCAAAATGTTTTGCTGTTCTGGATCAAATTTAGTGATTAAAAACTTTAAAAACAAAGCACAGAAATATTAAGACACTTCATTTTGTCATTTTCTAAATGATTTTTTTTTTCCTTTTTACTTTGGATATCTTTCATTTTAAACAAAAGTCTAAATTAAATAAAAATTATTAGAAAGAGATATTTACCCAATAATGAAACAAAATATTTTGCACTGAAGTGAAAAAGCTATTTGTAATATATTCAAGTTAAAACTCTGAGGGCTATACTTTAAATTAACCAAAGCCTCTGAGGAACTTCGACTGATTTTTCTTCTTTTCCTTTTGTTCTGCAACCAAAACGGGGGGGGGGCAGGGAGTATGTGGAATCCTTTGCTCTAATCTGGAATACCTGCGATGGCCATTACTCATCAGTACATGAAGATATATGCTTTAAATGCATTTCTCTTCAGCAAATGGCTTATGTTCATTGTAACATTAGCCACTTCAGAGCCTGCTGAAGAATGAGAAATGGCTGGACTGAAATTAATCAAATTATTAGCGTTCATATTTATTTGATATTTATGTTACTGTTATTTCTGGGGTGCTCACTCAGGATTAGGTCCAAATGTGTAGCTGATGTGTTCAGCTACCCACACTGCAAGTATGTAGGACAGTTGTTTTTTGTCCTAGGACTTAAAACAAAGAATAAGCGGTAAAAAAGGAACAGCTAGAGACGCAGAATACATATATGCCTCTGTGTTTTAGAGCAAGTCTTTTATCAGCATGCACCTTAATCCATTCTCACTGGAAGGCACCATGGAAGAAGTCAGACACGTGAATAGAGTTCAGGGAAGGACAGTGGTGGTGCTACAGATTAAGAATGGGCACATTCTTAAAAGTCAGCATTTAAAATCAAGATCCAAAATCTGTTCAGCAAGACTTAAATATGCTTCTAGGTTTTCAGAGAAACTAAGCAAACAAAAACTCCCACCAGAATCTAGAGTTTGGTCAAAACAAAAGTCTCTTTAGCTAAATATCTACATCAGTAGACACTTTCAGGTATATAGGGCAGATGTAGAAAAGGGTGAATGTGGAGTAAAGTCACAGCCTTACTGTTTCATGACTTCTTGAGCAAACAGGGTCATTTAACAACATGTTAAGAATCTGACTGTTTGAGTTTTTATTTATGCAGATTTTGTCCTCCGTACATCGGGCTACAAGAAAGACCACACAAATGTCACAAGGTTTAAAAGAAAGCAAAGGATATGACTCAGTGTTGTGATGCCAATTGGAGCTGGGCTAGAGCGGGAACAAAAGTAGCACTTGTGAGCTTATGTTCTCTGATACTTTTCTACATCATTTGCAGCTGTCTTATAATCACAGAGAGATTCCTTAGACCATTTGCGAGCAGTATATGTAATCCATTGATCAAGCAGTCATAAAATGGTCAAATGCCCCTGACATTCCATTGATTTGTTACAGAATCACTAACCCTTGATTGACTTTTTCTCTGAATGTTTCCTTGGACTCTTCAAAGTGCTCTGGTCCCCTGCTGGAATGAGATCCAGTCCTACATGCCTCTGGGTGTAGTGGCTGCTGGTAGGCAGAGGTACGTACCCCTGAGACATGTCCGTGTATGACGGGAAGATGACAGAATTGCTGAAATCCCCAGGTTTGAGCTACTTTGAAATCAAATGAACCAGAAGGGGGTTTTGCATTGATTTCAGAAAATTCTTTCAATTATTTAATAGCTTTGGATTCCTCTTGTTGACTTGACACCTAAGCTAGATGGTACTTTCTCTCTCAAACTCATTCTCGTATTAGATGAGTAGCTATTCCTCATACAAATCAGAGACTTCACATTTATGAGACGTGTTAATTTTGAGCCATCTTTTCTGTTCATACAATCGTCAGAACTTGCTGTCTGTGAATTACGTTATTCAGCCTTTTCCAGTTTGCCTGTTGGGGGTTGTCAGCTTAGGCGCAGGAAGGTAGTGAATTTTTGCCCTATGCTACAACAACAGATTTTGCATTGGCTTGTGAATATCCTCCCAAGTGATGCAGTGAGACAAGAATGGTAGAGCTTGCAGAGGGGAAGTAAAGTGGAAAAGTAAAAATAGTATTTCAAGTAAACCCTCTTAGAATATTTTGTTCACGTTTCCTGTTTTTATAAGAAAAATGGAAATGAGCTGTCAGGTCTCTGGGGTTAAAGTCACTGCCAGACTCAGACAACAGTGTAGGTGTAGCCATCATATTTCTTTCACTCACAGAGCAGAGGATGGGAAAGTTTTTGAAAAAGAGCAGGGTAAAAAATTACTTGGCTTGGGTATCGACTTCTGGATGAGTAATTATTAGTGGTAACAACTGCAACATCAACAGTCACACAATTGCCTTGTTGCTTTCTGAATGGTGAACAGCAAGACACAATGTGCATCTACTAGTCTAAATGAACCAAATTCGATGCTTTCATTCACAAATATAATTGCATATACTTACAAATCAAGCTATTCTATGTGTTCAAACTGATGTGATGATAGCAACAACTGAAAATGTTTATGGATATTCTAATTGGAACAAGCAAAAGGAAACTAGTTTTACATAGGCTGTGCTTGTGAGGATGGCTTTTCAGTATGTAGTCTTACTGCCTCACTCAATCTCTCGCAATGTAGTTTCATAGCTCAGTTTCTGAGTGCCATGCACAAATTACCATTACAAGCATGTGTATATATTGTATAAACAAAAATTACAGCTTTGTGAAAACAGCGGTCTTTTAGTGCCTGAGAGTCCCTGCAATCACAGGGCATATGTCAAGTGTATCAACACATCTGGAAGCATAATCCTTCCTTCCTTAAAGGGGATGAACATAACTCATTCTTAATAGGGCCCTCACGGCAATAAAGGTTAACTGCACACTACCACAGCAGCTATTAGAAGGACCTGCTAAAACCTTAAAAACCTCAGTTAGATTAACTGTTCAGGGGTTTGAAACAGACTGATACAATCCTGTTCTTGTGCAATCTATAAAGCATGAGTGGGAGGACTGGTTAAGGCACTGACACTGTGACAATACACAGTAACTCAAGGGTTCGTATCTAGATTGGAGCTCATCTGAATCGTTACCTGTGAAAGCTGCAATGCCGTCGTACACTATAGCAACCGTGGTCTCCTGGGCTATGCAGCCTGAAGGACCAATAGGAAGTTTTCACATTATATTTCCAGGGCATGCTTTCTTTTCTTTTCCCTTGAAGCCAGCCTGCGCATATTTGTCTTTCCAAATGTGTAAGTTTGCCCAGTCCCACTCATATGAACACCTTCTTGTGGCTTAATGGTCCCTGAGCACAGAGCAATTTTTTGCTCTTACCAGCTGTGCTGTTAAAGACAGCCTTCATCAGAAGCCATTTCTACCCGGTATTATCATACAGTTTATTTCCAAAAGCTGAGGTAATTATGTGCATTACTTAACTTGTATCTCTGTGTGTGTGTGTGTGTATGAAAAAGAGAGCAGGGAAAGCCACAGGATAGATTTACACTTGTCAGCGCACTGAGGGAATGGTGAACTCCTGTGGTTTCCAATAGCGACACGTATTCCCTTCAGGTGTTGGTGTAAGCTGTTCCCACTAAAAATCAGAGGATATTGGCATGCTGTAAGCACAGAATCTGAGCTCTAGTTTGGTACCCTAATTTCCTGTGTCTGACAGTGTTTGCTGGAATTTGGCCCAAAAGTATCCCATTTATAATTTGGTCCTATAATTTGGTCCTGACCGGTCTCTTCTCCTTAGCTGTATTTTGACCGACAAGCTACCTTCATCAGCACTTTCAGAACCTTTCCTGTAGTCTGAGCAAACAAAACTGGCTCATCTCAATTGCCAAGGTGCTCAGATTCTTGTAGTGTTTCTTTTCATTGCCATACGTTCTTTGGCCTTCTATCACTTCAATGCAGTATGTTAATCATATATGGATTGGTAGCCTGGCTAATGCTAATACAGAAAAAAAAGAAAAAAAAGTCCTCAGCCATATCCTACACAAGACTCCTGTATTTTTTTTCTTTTTGAGAGCAGATGACTGGAAGACATAAATGAATGTTATTATTGCCTTGCCAGGACAAGTTCATTACATGTGTCTGTCATAATTTCTATGTCCTACATTCCCAAACATCAGTGTTTGATCATCACAAAGTCATTCTCAAGTTAAACCTGCCAGTCCCAGTCCTACATACAGTAAAATTAATCTTATGTAATTTAGGAAGGGGAAAATATAGATGGACTTTTATCTAAATAACCCATATTCTACAGAAGATATCTCTAGAGAAGCATCCAAACTTGTGGCCCATCCAGGGAGGGAATCCAGGTCTTGGTTACCATCCCTAGAATACGAAACAACATTGTCTTAGGTGAGGACCCAATGGGCTAACCCTTGCCAAGAAAACCATTTCTCCCATAAAGAACCCATAGTCTTGTTGAGAGTGATCTCAAACCAAAAGATAAATCTTACCTCAGTGGGAACAAATTTCCATCTGAAGATGTTTCCAATGTTGTGCAGAGACCAGTGCCAAGTGCCAGGTGGTGAGGCTGTTGTGAACATCTAATTGCAGGACTCAGCTGACAGGCAGGTGAAAAAAGTACTAGCTGAAACCAAACTGGAAACCAGATAGTGAAGGGTGTGATGAAGGAAATAGATGGCCATGATATTCTGTAGGCAGACATTGGCTTGGTCTGCCCACACTTTGAATCAGCCAGGACCCAATGTCTGAACACAGCACTAGGCATGTCCCAGATCCACAGATACCCAACGGGGCTTGCTAGCTGATGGTCGGCTCTGCACTTGCTGCAGTCACAGAGATGCCAGCAAGGATCACATATAGCTGAAGAGAGTTCCTTTCCTTCATAACAGGGGCAAAACAAGCTTATGTCACCTGAAAAATATAAAAATCATCCCCCGTTTGAATGCTTTTCAACAAGGTGATGAATGAGCTAATTCTATGGGGTCTGTGTAAAGATTCACGCATGATTCCAGTGATCTCTGTATGTGAACTTTCTAAAGGAGTCTCCTCCTTCTCTGAGAAATTTGTGTGGGTACAGACATGAAGAGGTTGAGTACCCCTGGGTTTAATCATTAGCATTAGACAGTCACCCTTCCATGAACACATGGCTTAGAGAAACAAAAAGAATGCTCTGCAGAAAGAGCATTTACTTCTGATTAGACAGTTTCCTGTGAATTTCTGTATCAATGCCCCCAGCAGAATCAAAGGGCACTAGACTTGGCTCCTGTGGAGACATTGCTAGCATTTCAGTCCGCTCTTACTAATATCAGTCTTTTGTGTTATAGCATAATTTTTTGGTTGTTTTGTTTCTGAGAAGTAAAATGGATTCAGATATGATGGAAAGGTTTCAGACCTAGAGGCAGCAGGTTAAGATGTTGCTGTTCTCTCTGAAGTTCAGTGGTACACCCTAAAATGTTAAAAACCAGAGTGACTTTACTGAAATCGATGACAGGACTGCTGATTTTAATCACATGTTTTTGCTATGTTTTTTTTTTCTTTATTATTATTATTTTTCTAGGACATACGGATGTTGAAACCTATGAAAAGAAATGCTTGCTTCATCCTTATCCCCAGATCCTAGATTACTGACTGTTTTCATTATTGGAGGATTATTATAATTTTATTGTTTTTAATGCCTTGAAACATTTTGCTAAGTGCCGTCTGCGATACAAGAAGAAGACAATATTTTTAACCCTATATAAATAGATTGTTGTTGCTTATGTAAATGTGTTGTGCTTTCAGCTGGGAAAGAGTTAATTTTCCTTCTAGTGATTGCTCTGAAAGGAATGTCAACAATGCATATTGTTTTAGTTGTTGCTAAGCAGTGTTTATACTTTTCAAGGACTGTTTTCAGCTTCCCATAGAAGCTGAGAAGGAGCATAGACAGAATAATGGAATGGTCAATGGACTATCCTGTACCATAGACGTCATGGTCAGTATATAAATGGCAGCTGGTTAGTGGGGGGAACCTGCGATCACTGCTCAGGAAGGTACCAATTTACCAGGTAGTGAAAGTGACTTCTGTCATCATCATCATTATTAGCATTGTTGTTGTTGTTGTTGCTGTTGTTATTATTATTACTGTTATTTATCTTTTCTGTTATTTTTCTATTAAACTGTCTATATTTCAACCCACAAGTTTTTTCCTTTTCCTTTCCCCTCCTTTTCTTCCTCTTCTCCCTGCCTTTCTGGGGGGAAGAGGGAGAACTACACGAGTGGCTGTGTGGTCCTAGCTGCCAGCTGCAGTTAAACCATGACGAGATGGAAGAAAGGAATCTGGTCCTCAGCATACCTTTGGTTTTCAGCATAGCCAAACAAATTGAGTTACAAGTGAGAACTGAGTTACTAGTGGGAATTTCCTATTATGTCCTGTTTAGAAGTACTAATTATAGAAGAATATTCAAGTGGACCTTTAGATGGCCCTTCTTTTGATGTCTGGCACTTTATGGTGAAGTCTTCCAGTCACCAGTGAAAGCACACGGTACATTTTTCTTAATACACTTACCTAGTTCGGCAGTCCTTCACCGGGCTGGGCTGGGCAAAGAGAGAGAGTGTAAATGCCTGCATTTTAAACAAAGTAACAGTCGAGATTATTGTTAGCAAGTTCTGTAATTGCTAGTGTGGGACAAATCTTTTGCAACCATTTGTGATGAAATGGCAGTTCAAAGCCAAGTCCCTCAGTAGGATGGAGTGTGTGAAGGACAGTAAAGCAACACGTGGTGGCTGCAAAGATTCCTTGGGGTCCTCAGGTTGCCAATCAGAAGCTGTAGGTAACTAGGACATCTCGAGTCTGCTGGCAAGTCCTGAAGGACTTCTGGAAATTATAGATTCTCGTGACCGTTTTACCGTCTTGAGACAAACTATATAATCAGAGTAGCCTGGTAGAGTTCACTTTGAAATGCCTAAAGTCCTTACAGCTTTTCTATCAAGTTCTGATTGCTATATCTCTCCTTGTGCCTCTATCCTTGCAGAATTGCAAACATGAATTCAATTCAGTTGTGGCTGAGAACTGGTCCCTTCTGAAAATTTTTTCCCTATGACTCGATTCACTGGAGGGCTAGAAAATAAATCACATTTTGGTGGAATAGTAGGTTTTAAACCTAGGACCTCTAATCTAGATATATCCACTTTCTGAGCTAAAAAGACATCCTCTGTTATGCAAGACTTCAGCACGTTCGACAGCCTAGAAGTGTGGGCCAGATGCCATCAGAGGGAGACACAGCACCATGCTGAGGAGGAGGAGTAAGATGTTTGGCTTTCTTAGAGTAGAAAACATTATATCTATTGGCAAACCTATTCTGTGCAGGACGTGAATCTGCCTGAGAAGGGTTAGCTCTTTTTCCCAGAGAGACTTCCCTTCTGAATGGGGCCTGTGGTGCTAATCTTGTTCAGTTTCATGCACCACCAGAGACCAAGATAAATGGAGGCTCAGGTTATAGTTACACCATTCATTACCATTCATTTGGACCTAGCTTAGCATCTGCATACCTCTACTACATGTAGATGTATTTTCAGTACTTACCCAGGGTCATGGAAGATCATTCTTTCTCTTACTGATGGGTAAATAAAGCCATAGCAATATAATACGCAAAAGGGACAGAAAGATGAGAGAATGTATAATTATTTTTTTTTAGTTTAAGGTTTTTCCACTTTTCTGCATTTGCTACAGGCTGTCCATATGAAAGGAGGGCATCCACAGGAAGAAAAGTTGCACAGTGTGAAATCAGATGCGTAAGGATGCAGAAATAGCTTTTGCACAGATAGGATAGAAAATACATTTTTCCTGGTATTGCAAAAATGCTTCTCCAAGTGGAAGAAACTCAGCATAAAATGAGCACTAAAAACATTTGACCTTAACCCAGAATTGGACACTAGACTAACTTCTTCTAGCGGCTGAGATTTATTTGTTTAAATGGGGTGCTCGTACTTGCGCATTTTTGCCTCTACTTAGATCCTTTCAGATTCTGAATGAAATGAAGAGCAGCAGCAATGCAAAAAACACGTAAGTGAGGTTCTTGGACCATTTTTGGCTTGAACTGAAGCAGCAGGTGGTTTACGTCAGTCAAGGAAACCTATTTAAGAGGACTGGGGAAATGCTCAGACTTTTAACTGCTTTTGGATCCAAACCTTGAATTCTTGGCTTTTCTTGAGTTCACACATCGTGATATCCATCTGCCATATTGTTAACCTTTTGGAATCGGTGCTTGTAAATTTATGCAGGGTGATGCTGATGTTCCAGATTTATACTAGTCTCTTTTAACTAACATTCAGGGAGTCTCCCTATGTAATTATTATAAAAGAAAATCAGGAGAGATGCATTTATGTCTGCCATTAAAAAGTGAACCTGATTGCTCAACAGTTTACGCACACTTCAGCTCCAATGCATGAAATATCAGATAAAGTCCTGTCAGAAGGATATTTTATGTTTACTGAAGGCAACGGACTTTCTAAAGAACTGACATTTTACAGTAGAGGTGTTGGCCAACTGTGGAAAATACATCTAGGTTGTCAAAGATATGCAGCAACTTTCTGGCATGAAATGAAGGGTTTAAACCTTTTCCATATTCATTGTGGTGTTATTCTCATGCTATACATGTGAAATGACCATTTATTTATGTTGTGGTTTAACCCCAGCTTGCAACTAAAAGTGCCACACAGCTGCTTGCTCACTCCTCCCTTCATGGTATTGGGGAGAGAATTTACTCTGAAGAGTAAAAGTGAGGAAAAACTTGTGGGTTGAGATAAAGACATCTTAATAGGTAAAGCAAAAGCTGCATGCACAAGCAAAATGAAATAAGGAATTCCTTTACCACTTCCCATCAGCAGGCAGGTGTTCAGTCATCTCCATGAAAGCAGGGCTCCACCACATGTAATCGTTACTTTGGAAGACAAATACTATCACTCTGAATGTTTTCCCCTTCCTTCCTCTTCCCCCCAGCTTCATATACTGAGCATGACATCACATGGTATGGAATATCCCTTTGGCCAGTTGGGGTCAGCTGTCCCGGCTGTGTCTCCTCCCAACTTCTTTCGCACTCCCAGTAGTCGCTGTCAGGGTGGTGTGAGGAACAGAAAAGGCCTTGACTCTGTGTGAGCACTGCTCAGCAAAACCGAAAATATCCCTTTATTATTAACACTGTTTCCAGCACAAATCCAAAACATAGCCTCATACTAGCTACTTTGAAGAAAATTAACACTACCCCACCTAAAACCAGTGCAATTTATCAACTCAGACTCACCTTAGGCAGGAGAGAATCTTGTTTTAAAATAATTCAAAATGCAAAATAACGTACTGCTGGAAGCGGAATTTGCTTAATTGTGTTATTCTGATAAAAGTGCAGGCTTTGTTATCTCCCCCTACTTCATTAAGATTACAAGGAATGTTTTCAATGGACCACTTCCCTATACTCAGTTGAGTAAAATGAGTTTCATGACAGTATGTGTGGGAATCCTTTGACCAGATAGAAAGGATATACTGACCCTTCTGCCACTAAACATGTATATTATTAAGTAAATGGATTATTGGCTACACACTTCTCATCTATGGCAATGTCCAGGTTCAAACACAGGCCTCTTTATGCAACAGCTGTTGTAGCTGAATATAGAAAAAATTGTTCAGCTATGGATCTAGGAGAATCACAGAATCACAGAATATTTTTGGTTGGATGGGACCTTTGAGATCATCGAGTCCAACCAACAACAACAACAACAAAAAAAAACCCCCAAACAAACAAACAAACAAAAACAAAAAAAAACCCAACAAAAAAAACAACACACCCAAAAAATCCCAGAACACCAACACCAAAACCAAACCAAAACAAACACCCACAACCACACCCCACCCACAAACAGACACAAACCAACAATCTCGGGCACTAGAGCATGCCCTGAAGTGCTGTGTCTACACGTTTCTTAAATACCTCCAGGGATGGCGACTCCACCACCTCCCTGGGCAGGCTGTTCCAGTGCCTGACCACTCTCTCAGTAAATAAAGAGATATGTTTCTTTCAGTAAATAAAGAGAAATATTGGAATGTGGCACATGGTGATTTTGGGGTATGAAGCTAGGCAAGTATTTTGATTTTCTACTTTCTGCGTACCAGACTTTCATTTTTAAGAATTTGCCATCTGCAGAAACAAGTCATTTTGTGTGGAAAAGCTCAGGCAGTTTGTGATAGAAAAGATACGTGGGTCACATTCTTGCTATTGTATTTTATTTCAGATCTTTCCTACGTTATTTTTTTCAGCGATCTAAATAAAAGACATTTGGCTTGGGGGTATAAATTATTCTCTGGAGGTAGAAACCATTAACACTAATGAAACTTAGTGATGAATCTGCATTTGAAGAATGTTGTGGGTGTCACTCACACATCCTACGTATCACTCTCTGCAGTATTCCTATAGCTCCAAGCAATCTAATTGGACTTTGGACCTACTGTGCCAGACCCTGTGCAGATATTGCAGAAGAATCATTCTTGCCCTGAAAGTTTCCTTGCCCCAGAGATCATCTGCTTATGAAACGTGTAGCACCTCCAACATAACCAAATAAAGATACTTTTACCATTCTCTGCAGCACCCCACATCCCAGAAAAGAATGGGAGGAGAATCACTAATGCAGATCTCACATAGACAAAAGCATCAGTATGGTCAGGCTGTTATTATCTTTGCTGCTGCTCTTATGATTATTCTTACTTCCTGAGTTCAGCTGGAATGAAGTCCTTCCTATTTAGGTTTTAGGTTCCAGCCCAAAGTGTTTTCTGTGTCATTAATCCGAGGGGAAATGGATTTTTCATTTAGTAAAGTCCGGTTATAAAACTGTATTGTGGCATCTCAGAGAAAATAAGAGGGAGAAAGATGCTGCTCTGATTCCTGCATCTTTGTATACTCTCCGTAGTGTTATACGTCTAGTGCTTTGAAAAAGAAGTGCTTTTCAAAAAATGAATCAGTATGCAGGCTTGACAGTTTCTCCTCCTTTCTTCCCCAAAGAGAGTCCATGTCTTTTCCTTTTGCTTTTCTTTCCCCCATCCCTTATGCCAGGCAAGCAGAACTCTCAGCGTTCAGTTACCCTTCTGTCAAGGTTTTAGATAGGATTAAAAGCACCTTGTAATGCACAAATGTCGTTCCACAATACCTGATGGAAACAAAATGCTGGTTCTTACCATTTCATATCAAGAGCTTTCAGTTACCTTAAGTCTGCAATGGCAACATGCATGTGGATTTGGCCAGGGTTTCTAGAAACAGAGTTGGATTGATTTTTATCTTTTTGTAAAGAAGTAGCTGAAATTCAGATAGAAGGTTTAATTTCCTTTGAAGAGATAATGCCAACTACAACACGTGCATTTAATAAGCTTGCTTAAAGTCTGTCTTTAAAAATAATACTGTACTGTAAAGTAATGGTCAGAAACTGTGTATCATAGAGTTACTACACATTGTGAGCTACTAAGGTAATAAACTATAGTTTCAGCACAAAAGAATAAAGGGAGAATCAAGGAAGGAGAAGGAGAAGGAGAAGAAAAAGAAGAAGAAAAAGAAAAAGAAAAAGAAAAAGAAGAAGAAGAAGAAAAAGAAAAAGAAAAAGAAAAAGAAAAAGAAAAAGAAAAAGAAAAAGAAAAAGAAAAAGAAAAAGAAAAAGAAAAAGAAAAAGAAAAAGAAAAAGAAAAAGAAAAAGAAAAAGGAAGAAAAAAATCCCCTTCAAATCGTGAACCTGATTTTCCCCACAACTGCTGATTTTTTTTCCTGTTGTATGTTCTCCTTTCTCCTCTCCTCTCCTCATTCCTATCTTTTCTCATTTTGTATTTCACTTTTTTGCACAATGAAACTTTAAAAATACATTTCAACTTTTATATGCAACCTGCTTCATTTCCTGCTTCCTGTACATTTAATATCAGCATATATGAAAAGAAAGAATTTGCATTCAGTGATATAGTGATATAATTACCACTTCCAAATTCATCTCCACCTTCTATAAGGGTTCCTGACTTTGTCTGGCAGGATAAAGAACTTCATTATTTCTCATATTTGCTCCAGATTTATGTAACTGTTGGCTCCCATCTAAAACTTCCTTCCTTGCCCTTTCTCTTTCCCCCGAGCACAGACATGCAGAGTGTGTGAATGAGCTTTGGAAAGATCTAGCTGGTTGCATGGGCACTTTTCCCCTTGATATTCTCTTTGATGTGAGACTCTGCTGACATATTTTCATTGCCTACTACAAAAAAAAAGGAAGTTTTATGGAGTAAATCAAATGTTGCACTGCTGGGCCTTAAAATGATAGCTCCTTGGGATCCTGGGAAGAATTTAATTAATCAGATTGGTAAACAGGTCTGTGAGATTTAGGCCCAGGGAACACTGCAGGAAGAACTGAGGAGAGCGAAGCAGCCTACAAGTGTAATAAATCAAATTTCAAATGTCGTACATGACATTTGACTTACTGCCAAAATTGTTATCCAACTTAGTTAAATATGTTTAACATGAACTGAGCAATCAGAGAAAATAGGACTGGAAAGGACCTCAGGAAGGCATACAGTTCCTCCTTCTGCCCTGATGCAGGATCTCGCATATCTATCCTATGCATGGCAAATTCTTACCTAATCCGTGCTTAAAAGTCACCACTGTTGGATATTCCACATCTTCATCAGGCAACCCGCTCCTGTACAGTGTTTTTATTGTTATAAAGTAATTTTCTGGTGTTTACCCTCCATTTCTTTCATTGTACTGTGTCTAAATGTCCTTGCAGGAAAGTAGTTCTGACCTCGCATCACATGAGTTGAAACCACAGTAACTTAATTGAAATCAACAGTGGGAGACCATCACCAGGTGAGAAGTAGGCTGATGCCTTTTAACATCCTCCCAGTAGTGCTAAAGGAGGTAATGCCACACTGAGCATGATCATCTTGTGCTGGGACTTGGACAAGGCTAGTAACATGACAAGGAGCTACTTCTGCAAGAAATTTCTGAGTATGAGCTGCATGAGCCCATCTTCAACATGAGCAGGTACCGTGTACTTTTGGCTTTGACGTATCTAGCAACATTCGGTCTAGCTGATGCTTTTGTATTATGTTTTTCTAGCCTAGATTGGGCTTTTTGGAGCCTGTGATACTCCAGATAACTGCAATAAGCTTGACCTCCCTCACACCAAAAAAAAAAAAAAAAAGATATTAGGATAAGGAATGTGTGAACCATATTTCCAATTTTTTTCTTTCACCATCAAAGGAAAAAAAAAGGAATTTGGAGGCCATGGCCTTGCAATCCAAGCAAATGTTCTTCCTTTTTTTCAAATAAGACCTCTCTGCCTGCAGAAATATCCTTATCCCTGGCATGTCAATCACTGCTGAATGGACTCCATTGGAGTTTCTGCTTAGCAGGCAATGAGTAGACCCAAACCGGCAGCAGACGGCTGTCACTCCCTGCACCAACTGCTTCAGTGTTGCTTGGGAGCAGAGCGCAGGATGATGCTGGGTCAGCAATGCCTTCTGCATTTCAACCCAAACGTGGCTTCCTGGAGGGGTAAATAAATGCTTAGATAAAACGGTTATGAAGTTTTGGATGTGGCTTCCCTGGTTCAATTTATATGGGAGATCTGCAATCCCTGTGCAGGGGAGATTTGCAGAAGGGCTCTCTCTGAAGGAAACAACAGGGATCAAAATCCAGGCTGAACCACAAAGTAACCTGCCACTCACGTGGTGCCAGGAAGCTCATATTGGGCAAATGTAACTTTATGCCTAGCATTTCGTGTCCAAGTGAATGCATCAGTCCTGTTTAAAGGGTGCTGTTGTGTTGCAATGGAGAATAGGGATCTGTCAAGAATTCCTTTTGCACCCTCGATCCCAAATTCCTGCAATTCAAAGCTCAGCATTGAAACCTTATCCCTGACCAGCTCAGTCTGAGCTGTATCTAAACATCATTTGTCCTGTTTGCCTCGGCTGGTAGGTAGGGCCCGCTCAGGAGCCAGAGGTATTTCCAGGCTCTTGTAGGTCAGCCTGAGATCACTGAAGCCACTGGGGAGCTGGTGGTTTCACCTACAGCCCAGCTTTCCACTCTCAGGGAGAGGCACAGGCAACAGCTCCTGGAATTTTGGGTGCCTGTCACGGTGCAACCCTTGGCACCCCCTCCTACTCTCCTACTCACCGGAGCACTCCCAGATGACAGCCTCAAATGGCAGGCTGTTATTAGTTACTGCCTGTGGGAAGAGCAACGAGGGAGCCAGGCAACTTACAGAAATGGAGGAGGCACAAGCAGCATGTTCTGGCTTTTGAGCAAGGAATGCTAATGAGAAAGAAAATGATAAATATTTGTGTTCATGGTTTTTCGTTTCACTTACTCGTGCTTTGCACTCAGGGAACATTTTCCTCTTGGTATAAAGTGCTGAGGCAGGTTGGAGAAACAAACATCTGACAGCCTCATTTGGCTAAGATTAAGTATACAGAAATTCATTTCACATATCGCTGCTTTGTGTTCAAATTAAACAACACCCTCCTTTGGCCTAATTTGTTTGTTCTCGTTGGGCTTGGCAGTGAGGCAAACCCTAACAGCAAAAGATACGGGTCCAAACCAAGCAGGTCCACAAATATGTTTGGACTGTGAGGTTGTGTTTTGTTTCCACAAATCCCCTCTTTTTAACTCCTCTTTCTTCATTTTCTCCCTTTCCTCTCCCATCTGCATTCAGATTAGGCTGATCCCTCCCTCCCATCACGCTGCCTGTGTGTCAGCAGTGGGAGCGGACTGAGAAATGCAGGAGAGACTGGTTGCTCTCAGTCCTTGTGTCTGCTGTCATGCTGTACCTTGCAGCAGCCAAAAAGCCCCATCCTAATCACAACACCCACCGTCCCAGGCCAGTGTGTGCCCAGTCGCCTTGGGAGGGGGCTGCCCAAGGACCCCCTGGAACATGCAGGGAGTTCTGCCTGCAAGTCTGGGCAAATTTAACAACTGAGCTCCACCACATCAGGAGTGAGTGTGACTGGTTTGAGAGATTTAGGCAAGTGTCAAGTATCTTTCCTACAAGGCAGCTAATTCTTGTCAAACTGCAAAAACCAGAGGTACCAAAGTGTCTCAGTAGAGTACAAGTTTACTCCTTTAGCCTGAGAAGAAGTCATAATTTCATTTTTGGAAATTGCACCCCCATTTTGCTGACTGATTTTTAGAAACATAGAATCATAGAATGGTTTGGATTGGAAGGGACCTTGAAGATCAACTTGTTCCAACTTCCTTGCCATGGCCATTGACACCTTCCACAAGACTAGATTGCTCAAAACCCCATACAGTCTGGCCTTTTCACCACCTTTGCCCTCAGAAACACTTGTCTTAGTGAAAGTGGATGAATGAGTGTAGACAATCAACCTAGGAAATGTTGATGAGAATGATAATTTTTAGGAAAAGTAACTGGAAACTGAAAATAGGGCAAAATCAAACGAATATTTCTGGTAAGGTTATGGTAAGATGTAGATCACAGACAAGGTGAATGCAGAATTGTTATTCACTAAATCATGCAAGAGTAGAACTAGAGAGCACTTGACACAAACTAATAGGACAACAGTTTAAAACAGATAAAGAAAGTAGCTTTTTACACAGTGGACAGAGGAAAGCATCCAGGCCTGTGTGCTCTCTCTGGACAGTCTCTCACCTTACCCCAGCTGGGAGAAAAGTGCTGGGTTGGGGGGACCACTGCTGTGGCCCAAAAAGGCTGTTCCTATGCTCTAATAGTAGGCATATCTTGGGAATAAAAAGTACAGTTACCTATGTATTTGTCTAATAAGTGCAAGTTTTTATTCACTGTATTTTACATCACTAATCAGCTTTTGTCTAGGTTGAAATGCACAACACATTAACAATAATCCCTACTATATTAATGGATATTTTGGAACAGCTTTTTACTCTAACATGGGATTTTTTTTCTTTTCAGAAAAATAAAATTATGTCTTTAATTTAATTTATTTAACATTTTGGGTTGAGTAATTAAGTGCCTTATGAAAAGCCATAATGTTCATCTAACAGAGGAACTTAATCACAGTTCTGTTAGGCTTTCTTTAAAAAAAATAACCCCCCTGTTAAATAGATTACTTCTTTTTTAATTAGATGGTTTAATTACAGCTTGTTAATGGAAATATTACATAAATAGCTCTCAAAGCCACACATGGCCATGCATTATCACAAAAGAGAGAAGTTGCAGGTGTCCTTAAAGGAGCAACTTTCAATATGGGTAAATGGAAAGAGAATAAAGCCAGAAAAAAACCAGCTCCGAAATGGCGCAGTGGCATCTTCATATAGGTAGCCATGGCTGTTGGGATATGGTGACACTACACCAAGTTACCAACTTAAAGCTCATTGCCTGAGCACTTTAGTTCCGGGGCTTTCTGTGTGTTTCCTCTATGCTGATGTAAATCTGCAGCTGTAATTATTGATCATTTTACTTGTAAGTCTGTCTAGCTGTGCTTTAGTCACATACAGCTTGAATGTTGGAGGTTTTGGCAGTATTTCAAGGTCTTTCTCTGTCTTACTATGTGCTCTTTGAGTCATAACTGTTTTACCATTAAATGGGGAAAATAAGTTGAAATATAATGCATATATCTTCCTCCAGAGCTTTCAAGATTCCCGTTAAAAGATGATTGCTACTACACACACACAATAGTATTCATATACATATATGCAGGCATGTGGACACATATACATAAACATCATTGTGCTCTGTATGTGTGTGTTTGAATAAACATTCATTGGGCAAAACACCTATTGCTCCTAGTTATATCTGTTTGAATGCTAACCTTGAAAAATCGGAAAAAGGGCAGATATTTCAAGGATCATTGACCAGATATTCCAGGTACTTTAAACGGTGTTAAAAACAAAGGTAACCACAAGCTCTTTGTCACTTTGGTAATTTAGGCTTTGTAGACAGATACACTCCTGCTTGGACATGTACATCTATATGTATGATATAAAAAGCATGTGAACATATCCATATCCAGGTATCTGCACCTATATTTGCAAGTGTGCTCTCATCTTTATTTAACAAAGAAATATGCTCTCACACACACACTGTTACAATTGGGATTGAAGACACACCACAAACCATAATATATACATACTCAGCAGGATTTAAGATTGGTCTTTACATTCCGAAGTGAGAGAAGGTGGTTATTTGAGTTTGAGTATATTTGTTATGAATGTGGAGGGGAATATTTAAAGCTTCCTAGACTATAGCAAAGGGACAAATAAGACAGTAGAATAATTCTGGGCCCAAGAAATAAGTTGAAATTAACATTAACTGCAGAGCTGCACTGATTTATACTGAGAGATGAGGGAGTGAGGCATCACTGAATGTATGATCTAGTAAAGGGTGTTTGCCTGGGAAATGGTAGGATTATCTTTGAAAAACCCCACAATATCTAATTTTGGGGCTTGGAGGATGGCATATTTCTACTTCTGATGAGTCACTTCTATTCATAGAAGCATACACAAAATATAGTTCCTTGTACCGATTGTGACTTCTCAAAAAAAAAAAGATATCTGTCCAAAGGAAGATTATGAAATTTAGGCCTTATTCTCCTTTTCTCTAAGAACTTGACTGGGTGCATTGGATCACTACAGACTTGTTGATTCATACCCCTTACGTGATTCCTGATACATAACTTCTACAAACTCAGTGTAATGAGAAGTTTTACCTTATTCAGCCACTGAAAAGAGGGACGTAAAATTCCAATAAAGCCTCTGGCTGGTGGAGACCTTACCGGAGGGTATATTGGACAATTGCTCATCTGGAGGGCCTTTCCATGTGAGTTTGTATATTAGCAGACTTGCTGAGGGTACAAACTGCCCCATCATTCAGATTATGAATGAAAATGTTAAACAGGATCAGTAATGACCCCTGGGGTATACTGCTAGTTACTGGCCTCCAGCTAGACTTTGTGACATTGATCACAACCTAGTGCTCTGTTATATCCCCCATTCCACTATTAGCACATTTTTTTATCCTTCTAACAAACCTGAATTGCTAATCCCATGCTTGGTGAGGCCTGGGGAGAGGTGAATTGAAGCCTGGGACTTATTTTGGTATTTATAGAGCTGCAAGGAGGTAAAGGCATCTGTCGAGAGACTAATCTAGCTGAAGAGATCTGGGTTCAGCACATTGTTTTTCACTGTCTCACTTGAAGTGCCCTAAACTGTGTTTTCACACTACTGAGCAGCCCCTTTTTATCAGCTAACCTTTTAAAAAGGAGCACTCTCCTAGGGAATCCTGGGGAATGTGCAATGGCACCACTGACACGCATGCTGGAAGAAGAAAATGAGAAAATGAGAAGCTAGATGGTGGTCCAGCACCACCAGGACTTTGTGCTCATACAAGAGACCACTTACTATATGTAAATAGAAGATTCAGTGACCTGTATGTGGTGACTGCACTCTCCCTCAGAGGTATCCGAAACAAGCTATTAGTATTGGTGTTCACAATCTACTTCAAGTAGGGACGGCAGAGATACCCAGAGGAAAGCCCTGAAGGAGGAAAGCTCACAGTCTACTTCAAGAGGGGATGGCAGAGATACCCAGAGGAAAGCACTGAGAGCAGTTTAGCAAACAAAATAAATTTGGATCAAAACCCTCAAATTTCCTAGAATATGAAGGCCTTTTTTTTTTTTTTTTTACATAAAGCAATTTATGTCTGTCACAAGCAGATCTCTGACTACAGCTAGCTCTTGAGTTTTAGGAGGATGATGGGGAGTTGATGCATGTGATCATTTTGAGGGGAACTATTTCAGGTGAAATTTCAGAATATCAGTATTACCTGAGAACCTGAAAACCTGCAAACTTGTATTTCTACCACTTCTAACATAGGAAATGTGTCTATTTCATGCAAGAAATAGACAATGCAAGAGGTTTTCCTAATTTCCTAATCCATTTCATGACCCTGTCAGTTCATTTCCTGTTTCTTAGGCAGGAATCAGTATTCTGTCAGAATTATGTTTCTGTTCGGTGATCAGAAACCAGCTGGAGCATCCTTTTTCCAGTAGGAAATCTGGTCCCAAATAGCCAAACTTTTGCCATCTCAAGTGAGAGTAGTACTTTTCCAGTGCTCCTGCAACTACCTGGGAACTTCTAGCCTGGAACGAAACTCTGCAGAAATCAAATTAACATTTTCCATGACCAGCAGATTATATCAGTGTTCAGCGAACTGCACTGACCACTAAATGGATTTTCAGTTGAAGTGTCAGGCAGTGGTTTGGACTTAAAATGATTTGGCTTAATATCCTGCAATGCATTCTCCCAGCTTCAGGGGGAAGGGATGTTGCACAGTGGTTGGTAGGCTCGCACACAACATTATGTGCAGAGTGTTAGAGGTCATGCTTATTTGAAAAACCGCTGCACATTTGGTATCATAAAAGATCCCTAGATACCACAGTAAAGTAGATAGACAGATTCTAATATGAGTAAAGAATAGAGCTTATTGTATGGTACTGCAGATCCTTGGTAGAGTCAGCTTTTCTGTAACTCAAAGAACGCCTCGGCATGGAGCTATGTGCTGAGGGCATTTTTCTTGAATCAGTACATCAGTAGTTTAACATACCGTAAAACTAAGCAGTGTAACGATGATGATCATTTTCTACTATATTGATTGCCAGAAGCCTGTGCATTTTATAAGAAAACTGCCAGATATAAGGCTTTGTTACATTTAGCTCTTCTGAGGATTTACAGGATGATGGAAAAAAGTGCTGTTGGTGAGAAGGGAACACATACAAGTGGGAGAGATATTTACCTTGAAGTAAAATTTGTTTTCACCTTAAAGAAAAACAATAACAAAAGAGTAGGAAAGTAACAAAGATATATGCTCACAGGTATAAGCATATATATAAGGAAAAGCTGCATCAAAGGAGTCAGAGCTGGTTGTCTTCATTTAGTTCAATTTCCGGTTTGATTTTGTTGCCAAGACTCTAATATCTCCAGACTTTGTCCATCAGGACTCTGTCAAGCAGCTGCTAAAAGACTGTAGATGATTTTGATCCTACTTTTGAACTGAGTGTCTGTCAGGTTTGCTGCTATAGCCTAGAAGGAACCCGGGCTTGGAAATGAACACCATTGTCTGCTGATAATCCAGGCACAAAACTGTCCTCCAAAGAACTGCTGCAGTCACCCTCCTGGGCTTCTCTTTCCTTATTTTTACTCTGGCTTTGTCACTGTCTGTTCCTGGCTTGCTGCTCTGGATGTGAGCTCCTTCTCTGTAATTCTTGCTACCTAGGAGAAGGTCCTGTCTCTCTTCACATCACTGTCTCTTCATCATGTTTTGCATCTCTGCTAGGAGTGTGCCTCATTACACTTGTCTCTCTCATTTTCTTTATAGTCTCTTATTAGACTCATAAGTGAAAACTGTGTTAATTTTTCACTTTATAGCATGGTTTAATGTAATCTATATGTTATACTCACTGCTGTCTCTCAATGTTTAATCCAGAATAATTTTAGACAACAGTTAGTTTGAAAGATGCTACACAGAATGAGTTTTATTGTATAGTCTTATTACACAGAGTCAGAGCAACTTCTTCCCCTTCAATTTATGGGCTTCATAGTCTATTTTTTAACACCTCAAACAACACGACACCAACTTTGAAGCAGATAAGGAAAAAAGAGCTGGATGGAGAACAGTTTTGGTGGTATTCGAAAGAACACTATATCCAGCCTCTTTGTAATTGGTTCAGATTACGTCACCTTACCATTTGTCTGGGCAGAGATCCTAACACATACTGATCAACTCTGTACAGGAAAGTGCCATGTCCCAGCGTTCACCTGTGGGCCTTCCATCCTTGTGAACGGGGATGGGTGGTTGTGCATCTTTCCTATGATGCTCTGCAGTCTCCTTTATTAGAGAAGAGAGGTGGTGGTTGCTCACCCTTTTGTCTTGCCAGAGCAGAAGTCTGACCTGTAAACCTTGTGCACGGGCACAAACAGTACATAACTAGTCTGCAGCTCCCATGAGATACTGCAACATCGTTTCTCCATTAAAACATCCTGGGTCTGGTCATGTGTTTTTTTTCAAGAATTCCCCTGAAAGGTACTTCCCCCCTACCCCACCCCCTACCCCAAACTTTCCAGAACTATTTTTGAAACAAAAGCAAAACAATTTTGTAAGAGTTACTTTAGTGAGTCCTACAAAAACTAATTGCGAAGAATTCAGAAAATCCTTTATGTTAGTTCTACATTTAGGCCCAGGGTAAACTACCAGCCATTGCCCATCTGGCTGCATTACTGCAGGGGAAAGAAGTGAGAGCACTGCCCAGGGAAGCAGCTTTGAGCCTGCCTGGCATCCATGTGTCTTCAGGCTCCCTTCTGCTGTTTTCTTCTGTGAACATTAATCATATCCTTCATACTTCTTCTCCCTCCTTGGATTTTATGTTCTTCAGATGCTGGTACCACTCTCCTAAACCTGGTCTTTCTAATCATTTAGACATCCTTCCCTGTAACGACAGCAATTACATAGCACTTGGATTTATTGGGGGCTGTGCAAATGTATGGCAATTACTTATAACTACTTATAGAACTTTAGGGATTTTAATCCTTTTTTTTTCACACCTCAAAGTGTCAAGCTTCCTAATTTCTTTATTTGTTTTTAAAACCTATTTACTAATTGGACGAGGGGGAATAGAGGAAAATCTGGCATCACACACCAGTTTTGTTTAGGGTGAAGTTTATTTCAGTTACGATTTGGAAATGTCAATATTTTAAACAGGACCGGGCTGAAAAGTTTGGTTGACTTCATGCCATCAGCATCTTAAATCAGCTAACAGGCTCAACTCTGTGTCTGCAAAGGTCTGGCTAAAGCCTCCGTTTCCTACAGAACTGCAGGGCCCACTTGAAAAGTCATAGGGCCACTACTCTGTTGGACCCTGGCAGATCCCCAGAAAAACCTCCCATGCAGCACTTCCAAATCCAACACCAGCAGACTCCAGATACAAACATTAGGATTTTGCAGATTCAGGTCTGAGAAATGAAAGCAAAGAGATTGGCACTGCCTCATCCTGGTGTGTAATGAAAATTAGTTTCTCCTTAACTAAGTGTGAACATTAACTCAGATAAAGTGTGAGACAGTAATGAAAATTGGAGAAGTACATTTTAATTAAAATGTCAGCAAAATAACGCAAACCAAATCCTAAATCCCCCACCATTAAGATTTCCCCACTGAGGCTTCCTGCAATTGTTCCTCTCTCCTTCTGATTGCTTTTTAATAACAACTTCTGTGTGGCCTTTGTAAATAATCCTCTCATTACAGGTTTACTTGAAACATGCAATCAATTTATTAAGGTATTTTCCAGGAGAAATTAGCAGGTACAATAAAGTGTAATTATTCTGGTACTCATTCATTTTTAAAACCAGAGGATGACCAGGTGCCACCATTGCTTCTGCCAACCTCAGCAATCAGCTCAATGGCATTTGAATCACAACAATATTCAGATTAATACAGGTGGGGCAGGCAGTGGCATTTTCAGGAAGACTGAAAAATTAGAAATTATCTCCATTTTTCTTACCGAAGTAGTCTCTGAAACAACTAGAGAAATTGGATTTGTGATTAGGTAATTTTTTTGGTATTGTTTATATATGTGTGTATGTGTGTGTTGCTTGATCCCTGAAAAGAATACTAATTCTTAATGAAAATTTAAAAGGTAAAGATTGAGAGGGAAGACAGAAATCATTATAAATCTTTCTTTAGATTTAAGATCAGCAAGTAATAAATGACTTAGTAAATGATGGACATTTTCCTCTGCCAAAACGGAAGTCCACAACAGTAAGTAGAATGAGTTCAGCTGGATGGCCTGAGGGAACTCAAGACTCCTCAACCACAGTTCCCCTGTGGAACAGAAACTCCAACCTGAGATGTAAGTCTTTTGGTTTTGAGTTTTATAGTAGAAATTTTCAAGTTTCTACACAAAATGAAAGAAGCATTTTTGACCATATCCAGTAATATTTTTGTTCACATGGTTTATGATCAGCCATGCAGAGGTAATTACTAATATCTAACAGCTCTTCATTTGTAATTGAGAAACGAGCTTGGTATATGTGGGCTATTTCCTGTTTAACAGATGTATTCATGTGAATTATCAAGTATGACTGGAAATAAATGGCTACCTGAGAGAAATATATGGGAATATGAAGATCCAGCTATTCTTCCAGGATAGGAAGAAGTCCATTCATGGCAGGACAGAGGCAAGGAGAGAAATTATTCTGGGGATTTGGAAGGTGAAGGCTTCTTTTTGGGGCAAAGAAGAACAAGGCATTTTCAATTAAGGAATTGATGCCAAAGCTGAGAATTTTGCTGTAGTTGCTTTATGAAGAAGAAAATGACATCTGATGTCAGAGCCATCACTGCAACATCCCTTATTATCAGAAAAATTACATTTAATATATGATTTAAGTACATTTAGAAACAGACAAACAAAAATTCTGGTTTTTTTTTTTTTTTTTTCCCTTCTGTGTGGTTAAAGCCAAAAACTGAGGCTATGACATTAAAAAAAAAAAATCATCTTGGCATTTTGTCTACATCCTTTCTCAGTGAACTTGATATTTTTATTTCCAGCTCAAAATTAATTTCTTCAGCCCGCTAGAAAGGTAGCCCTGCCAAGTGCATGAAAACCACACCATCTCACTATTGCAGTGAAAAATTGAGAGGAATCAGAAGTCAGCTAGTCATTATTGATGTTGCATTGCTCAGAGGACAAAAAGATAACACAGCTGGCTTTCTTCTCATTGTTGACAATATAATGTTTTCAGCAAGCTAATCAGAAATGACTCAGAAGACATACTGAGAGCACATAACGGGAAGTACCATGGTTTATTTCTACAATTGCACTTCTCACATCCAACCAGATTTTAAAATTATATAGAAATTAAGAGCCTCAAAACCCCCATCTGATTGTAACCGAGAATGAAGTCAGCAAAGTCATCTGAAAAATGCTATTTCTACCATATTTATTCCCTCAAAGGTCTTCTTTATACAAGTAGAAAGAATCTTGTCCTGCTGTGAGTTGCCTAGCCAATTCAAAACATATCAGTTTCCTGGTGAACACCAGCCAAAGAATACATGTGCTTCAGTAGAAATAATTTTTAATTCAAGTATGTGAAAATCTGTTGTGGGTTTGTGTCAGTTATTTTGATCTCTTCTGAAAAGTTATATGCAACAAGTTCAACCAGTGGCTGACTACTAAATACTGAAACTGTGCCTTATCTCCAGCATAAATGAGGCAGCGGATTGCTAAAGACCTGCTAGCAGGGCACTATACAGGGAAGGCTTCTGGTCCTAAGAACTGGTAGTTTCTGGTTATTTCATGTGGGTGCCTTGAGTAGGAGATATTTAGGATTTGTTACCTAGAAGCTAAAGTCCCACAAATATTTGTACAGTGTGCATGCACAGAGCAGTGTACAATGGTATTGAAAAACAAAATGGGATGAATTAATAAATGTACAGTTACAAGTACTAACACCCTGGGGAGATTTAAAGTAGAGGCTTAGAGGAGAAGCTCTTTATATTTGTGCTTCTTGAGGTACCTAGGTCTGTTAATGGAAACTGTTGGCAGCAAATGCTAGCATCAGGGGGAGTAACTGCATATTATCATATTGCATCCTTGGTGTTACTACAGATAGATTACTGCATAACATTTGTAGATGGAAGGCCCAGTTCTTGCTGACCTTCAATGTCATGAAGGTCCAAAATGTGAAATCCTGACCTTTAAAAAGTGTGACTGGGCTTTAAGAAAACACAGGTGAAATGAGAGCTACATCCAAGTTATGGGTTTCACTGGAAAAGAATATATATAAGGGATTTCATTTTACCTGAAACTATTCTAAGTTTTTCCTTGTTATATCCCTGACTAAGTTATCTGCTAAGATTTAATCCTGTCGTAGTGTTCCTCTCATTAATACCTTTCTGTGCTTTCAGTTCTAAATTCTGATTGCCTCTGTTCAAAGGCTGTTTTTATCTTCCTTGCACTTCTGTGGATTAAACCCAGTTTTGCTGCTAAGAGGGAGCTGTATTTAACCAGCTGATTCCCAAAGAGGTCTATCAGGGCTCATTCTGGCAGAAGAAATTCCACAAGGATACTTTCACTCTTTCTCTCTCTCTCTAATATTCCTTTTATCTGTCTTTCCTTTCAATACAGCTACACTCCATTCATCAATTCATCTGTCTGATGATTTATTGCATCCGTCTGTCCTTCCGGTTCATCCATTTAATACATCCATGTATTAGTCATTCACATATAGCCATCAGTCAAATTCTTTCCATCAGTGTTTCTATCAGTCACTTTCTTTCTGTATGCTTTATCCAGTTAATATACTCCCTCTTAATATACTGGTGTTCTTGCGTAGACTATTTTATCTTTACACACTACTCATAGTTATGTGCATTTCTCCATGATTAACAGCATTGGATATTAAAATATTCCCTGATCTAAGGGCAGAGAAAAAGACAGAAGGACAGATTTTTTTTTTTTAAGTGTCAAAATAGAAATGCTTATTGCAACAACAAGTAAACAAAAAGGCATCCATTCCTTGCTCAATATGCAATGGTGGGTCTTCCCATACCATGTCCTTACCGTAATTTTTTGGACTTTGAATCTGAACAAACTGCTTTGCAGCAGAACAAAACAAAAGCAGAATTTACACAAGTATAAAACTTCACATGTCCATTTGCCCTATGATGTAATGGAAACCCATGCCTATACAGTGGAGGATTACAATAAAATAAATTTCTGTTGATCAAAAGAGAAAAAGACAAAAGAGACAAAAGAGATCAAAAAAGACAACTGGATACTGTGTGCCTGAGAATGGGGAGGACATAACAGAACACAGAAGGGTCTGGCTCAACTACATAGTTTTGATTAAACATTTTATAGGATCTCATGCAAAACTGTGGAGATAACAGTGACCTTCTGTAGTCTTGCAAACAGTCCATTTTTTTTTCCATGTTGAGCTTGAGAAATAAGAAATGGTTGGAAAAAATGAAGAAAATACAAATTTAGACAAAAGAAAATGACAAGATTGGAAGGTGAAAAGGATTTGATCATAGCCTGATGCATTGATAATAGCAATATAAATGATAGAAAGGAAAAACTAATTCACTGTATCAGAAGATGAAGGGATAAGAAGAAATGGTTGGAAACTGTGTAAGGGAAAAATTAAGGTTGATAGCAGCAAAAGATTCTTAAATTGAATTCTTACGGTACAGAGCCACTGGAATTAGATGGAGTGTTAAGAGAGAGGAAGAATTGACCTACTTAACAGTAGAAGAAATTGGACAATATTGTGAAATGCATGTAGGAAGAAGGCTTTGGGTGTTTTAGGTGCACTGATTGGAGCTCTTTGTAGCTCTTGGTGCCCCAGGTTTTCATGCATCAGGATATGTGAGTCTGTGGGGGTCCAAAAGAACTGTACCACCAACTTCCTGACTTTGTATTTGGACGTAGTCCAGTGGGTGCCAGCCCTTTCACATGCACAACTCTTTCATCCTGGTTTCAAAGGAAACCTCAGGCAGAGGGATATAGAGAGCCCTGGCATACTCATTGCTGGTCCTGGTGTGGATGGGATGGAGTTGGTACCCTGTGACACAGCATGGTCCAGCTAGTAAAGCTGATGAGGAGATTATCTTGCCTGATTTCAGGGATTAACACCATGGATGTCTATTGATGTCATCGTTGCACTAAGCTCCCATACAACCACAGGAGAGACAAAGGCTCTTCAAACGCACAGTTCATCTCACCCAAATGCAGATGCCAGAAACAGACTGAACGGATTCCTGTCCCAAAGTTTCTCTCTGGGTTGTTTTTTGTTTTGTTTTGTTTTTTGGTTTTGTTTTTTTTTTTTTTTTGTTGTTGTTTGTTTTGTTTTGTGGGTTTTTTTTTTTTTGTTTTGGGTTTTTTTGTGGTTTTTTTTTTTGTTTCTGTTTTTGGGGTTTTGTTTTCTTTTGGTTTTGGGGTTTTTTTTTGTTTTGTTTGGGCTTTTTTTGTTTTTGGGTTTTTTTTGGTGGTTTTTTTTTGTTGTTTTGTTTTTGTTTGTTTGTTTGGGTTTGGTTTTTTTTTTTTTTGGTTTGGTTTGGTTTGAGTTTTTTTGGATTGTAGGCAGCACCTGGGCAAGGGGCTTAGATTTGACATGTACATCATATATATTTAGGTCCAGCAAGATCAATCACTGTGCCAGAGTCCAAGTGTCCCTGTGGGCTGTCCAGGTGGAAGGTCCTGGGGTCCTTTTTTAGTGATCTTCAGGTTCATGGCAGCCTCCTACTTGGGTCTGAATGTGGCTGGTTGGACTCCTTTCCGAATATTAGGAGGACTAGTCTGTGAAAGGATAGACCCATGGCCTGAGACTGTTGTAATCTAAGGTAAGAAGCTCTAGAAGAAAAAAACCAGAAAATACTGAAGGGAAGATATAGATGTGAATGTAGGCTCTCAAAAAAGAGCTAAACAGAATTAATTACCATTTGCTTTCTGGAAAATTCAGTTTAAAAATATGGTCCTGAAAAATGAAGAAGGCTGAATGACCCTCCTACCTTTTTTTATCCCTTCTTCACCATCTCTCAGTCTTTGCAGCCCAGTTAGAGGAAAGGCTGAGCTCCATCTTTTCCCAGTTAAAATTCGAAGGCAGTGTCACAATATGAATCAGGAAAGGTGCTCAGGGTTTTTGGCTGCTCTGAATAGCTAGTGTAGTATTTTTGTTTGTTGCCTTTCTAAAGCATTTTTTTTTCTTGTCTTTCTCTGTAAGGCTCCTGGTGCATTTGGACATTTGATTATGTATGAAGTCTTGTATGATAGTTAATTATCATTCAGAAGGAATACTTCAGTCTATGCATATTATTTGCACAGGTTAAGTATTCCTGATAAGACTTCTCAAATCAGACAAGCTGAATTTAACTTAATTAGACCTATGAATACTCATGGAGAAGGTAAAAGGGAGCTTGCTCAAGCTTTTATACCATGGAAATGAGGAGAAGAAGGGGCACGAAGGGTAAGTGTGCAGGAAGGAAAATCACCCCCAATCATAAAATGAAGAAGACAAGAAGAGAGACATGTCATGAAATGCTTAGAGCTATTCCTGTGCTCTCTGTAGCAAAGAATGGGGAATGACAAATCTTTTTAGAGTCATCTTCAACCAAGGAACAATTTAAAAAACTTATTGGATTATTTTTGGAAGGAGAGTTAAAGATGTAAGTGGCCAGAAATACTTTAATTGCTAGTACCTTCAGGCACCTGTAAATGTATGGCTGCAAAATCTGCTGCGTCATTTTGGCCAGCCCTTTGGATTTATTTTTTCCTTTTCCTAAAATTAAAGGCAGAAAGAACATTGTAAATAGAGCCGTGTTTCATTATGACAAGCTGTTTCATCAGCGTCAAAATGTTCCTGGAGAATATGTCAATTTTGATGAAATTTTCATTGGAAATGCACTGAAACAAATCACTTCAACTGTCTTATTTTATTTTGGTAATGTCAAAACATTTTGTTTTGATAGAGTAAAACCATATCATTTTGACTGCACCATTTTCATTGATTCATTTTTGTTATATACATATTAATTTTTTATATTGAATTTATATGAGATTTTAAATGGTATTTTGTACTGAAGATTGAAGATTATGTTATAATGTTTTCATATTAATAGAATAAAGTATTTTGATATAATTAAATGAAACATTTCAGTATCAGCAAACCAAAATAATTTGACACTACCAAAATGAAACATTTTGATATTTCCAAAAGCCTTAGAAATTTATGTAGCTGTCAGAAATGTGAATATAAGATTTTGTTTGAGATCAAGAGAAAATAATTTTTTTTTAAAGCTGAATTTTCTTTCACAGCAAAATTTCAGTGGCTCCTGCCTCTAGAAATCAGATATATCAAGCCCAGAAGCAGTTCATCCTTTGAGATATGCTACCACTTGCCATTCAGTATCTGGGTAATTATGTGGGGAATATATGATGCAGAAGGTACTAAGTTCAGAAATTAGCAATAAAGTGTCTGTATACATGCTGCCGTATGCACAGGAGTTCATCAGTTATAAGGATATAACTTCTACTGTCCTCTGTTCAAGCAAATGTCTGATAACAAAAAACAGTTTGTTACAACTGGGCATAGGATTTCCTTTAATGGGTTGGCAAGTCTATACTTTTTGATACAGTCTGTTTCCAGCTGTATCAGAAACCAGTGCAAACAAGATATGGAACAGAAATAATTACAAGTACTGATATAACCAAAACCAGAAATAACCACAAGTGAAGAATACAGAAAAAAAGATGGGAAAAGTGCTCATGTACCAGTTTGTTGGTTTTGGGTTTTGTTTTTGTTTTTTTCCACTGCCTTTTCTCTCTCTCAGTTTTCTTTGAGATCCTGCAGAACATACACTTTATTACTATAAAATAATTATATATAAATAATAAGCATAACTGGACACTAAGGTTAAAGGATAAAATGTTTAATCACACATGTATAGCCAAGCCCTAGGTTACTTCTTGCACTGTTATGTTTACTGCAGAGTATGCAGATACACCTGAGCTACATAGACAGGTTTCAAAGGCAGGGAGGCACAAACCTGAAAAACACAGAATAAGGAAGCCTATCTGAAAGAGTCACTGTGTGGTCAACCTGTCTCCAAAGCTTTGTGAGAGCATTCACTAGTCAAAGCAAAATAAGGAAAACAAGACATCCATCTTCAATTTCTGTGTCAATGTCCAGAAATGTTATAAAGCCCACTATAAATGTGAAATGTAGGCATTTCTCAACAAATGTGGTGAATGTTCTAAGAACAGAAAATAGTCTTCACAGCAATGTTTATTTTTTTAAATTAACAGTTTGCTTGGATATGTTATCAAGATTGCACATTTTGAAAATATGTCACCTGTCCTCATAAAAAACCACTGTCGTAAAATTGTGTAATTCTGTAATAGTTTAAGAGAAATTCTCCTTGACCTCCAAAGACAGACAGTCTTGTGTCCTGAAACATGAGAATGGCGATATTTTCTCTTGCAATATTTTCCTGGATAACAGACAGCAGATGCTAATCTTGTGCATATAGCTGCCAAATCCTTTCTTCAAATTAACAAAGTTTTCTGCCTTATTGAGAGAAATAACACTGTGGAACTGAGAGTTGCACAATAAGCAGATTAATTTTACTGATTGCTGTGTTGGAAAATAATGCCCTTTTTGTCCATTGTAAATCTGATGCCTTTAAATGTCATTAAGGACTATCCTTGCATTGCATGAATAAGCTGGTCTTCCTAATGTGGGAATATGTTTATATACCTTGATGATATCTTCTCACCTTCATCTCATGACCAGGACACCTTTGACCACTCACTACCAAGAAACATCACTGAATGTGAGGGAGAATATGCTGCAAAAGGGAACTTCAGCAATGATTGGTTGCGTGGATATTTGCCTGTCTAGGCTCTCTGCTGCTGCTTGCCAAACCTTCCAAAGGAAAAACTTTCCCTAGCACTGTATTCGTTTTCCTCTTTCTCTTCCCATTAAAGAAGCACTATCTCTGACTTCAGATAATCTCTTAAGACACATGGACAAAAAGAGATAGTTTACCTTTAATGATGACAAACTCCCAAACATTTAAATTTGAGATTCTGTCAATGCATGAGTTTTATCAATTAAAAAAAAAAGGAAAAATATTAGATAGAAGATAGATTATGGAATGAAATACCAGCCCCAGACATTATCCCACTGTGGTTGATAGAAATTTGATTTCTATCAGGTGTGGAGAATTAATAAGCATCGCTACTCCGTCTACAAAAGGTGGATAACAGTGGAAAAGGTTTGGTTATTTAGAAGCATGTGTAGCAGAATGGTTGCCTTGTTCCTATTAGCAATAGTAGGAAAATCAGTATAGTGAGGAACTTGAGGTAAGGAATAACAAATGGTGTTAGTTGCTTTTATAGCAGACTCCTAAAACATATAATCTTGAAATAAGAAAGTTCCAAGTTTGCAAGCTTTTTGTTTCTGCTGTCCCACTGAGGAACTGTGTGTGTGAGGAGATGTTTCTGAGTCTTTCATCTTTAATGGAGGAAGTCTTTAGTATAGCTGTAGCCGTGTAGAAAATACGGCAGACACAGCAATTTGCTGTGGAAGGTGATTAAATAGAAATGTCAGTGGATTTAAAAATAAAAACACAAAGCAAGAAAAAAACCAAAACCCCAATCCCCAAACCACAAACAAACAAAACAAAAAGTCACCAAACACCAAACCTAGGTACTAGAAAAGTTTCTTTAAGGAGAAGAAAACATGAGGAGGCTGAGATGAGAAGGTGGTGGAAGAGCACCTACCCTCAGGATGAGGAAGGGCCAATGTGTTAAGCTGATGGTTTACTGACACCAGCACTTGTTATGAGTAAGTGTCCTGCTGGGCCTGGCTGGACGGAGCAGAGTGCTGCTGAGATAGATCCTTGCAATAGATCTTTGTTTAGAGACACCTGGAGAAGAATCTGAAAAAATATTGCACTATAAACTCTGCCTATGACCTTTTTTTTGCAGGTTTCCAAAGCTCTTTACCTGGGGAGAATGTTTCAGATGTGCGCAGTAGGTCCTCAGCTAAATCTAAGCCTTGACCTGAGAGATCTCCTGGATTAAGCACCCAGCTGAAACAGTCTGTTAGGTAGGATTTTCTTTTAGGTGCTCAAAGCTGAGGTTAACAAGGTCAGGAGGTGTGAACTCATTGGAGATTAACACTGAATTCAGAGGCAAGTTATACAGTTAATTTCCTTTGCAGGTTGCAGATATTAATAACGCGGGACACAAAACCAGATGTAGGCATTAGCATAAAAAATATAATTTGCTCAGAGAAGGCACTATCTGAGTAGTAAGGACAAACAAAGGGGGAGTGAGATGCATTTGCTCTGAGTTTCATCGTGCTTGCTACTGTACCACCCTGAGGGAGGAGTGAGGGTGAGACAGTAAGAAATCACTTCCACTGCTGTTACCAAAAATCCTACTCCACGTGCATATGAAAGCACAAACTTTGATGCCTTAAGGCTGTTCTTGGCACTAGGCAGTTCACATGTCTTGCCATAATGAGGAGCATGGCATGTTTGTTCAGATTAGCAGAGCAGTGTCAGTAAGAAGGGCATAGTACCAAACCCCTTGCTAGAGGTGAGCGTGCGCTGCTCTCTGAGGGGATCTTTTTTAACATATTGTGGTATTTAAAAAGAAAAAAAAAAAAGCTAAGGATTCTGGTTTGCACTCACTCTTTGCGCAATGAACATACTAGTAAAAGGAAATCCTGCCTAAAGGAAGAGTAATGAGGTCGGTAATGTGAGGATGGAGGCCAGGGGGTTCTGGAGTTCAGGCTCTGCTAAAAGCAGCTCAAGCAATTTAGCATGTTTGGCTGTACCAAGCTGCCTCCAGAAACCCCTGCTTCTCCTCCTGTAACATCTCCGCTTTGCTTATGAGGTGACCCCTTCTCCCAGTTATCCAGCCTGATACTCAGAAATCAGTTCTCCTATCTTCCTCACATTTCTCTCTTCATCCTCCTCCCCCTTGCTGTGCATTTGGGTCTAATCTCAGTTCCTTGGTCCTCCCCCAGTGCAGAGCAGGAGCATTTGCCAAGTCTCTGTCCTTTGGGTAGTGGAGCATAGTACAGGTACGAGCATGGTACCTCTCTGTTTTATGGGGTACAAATGAACCCTTGTTATGTCAGAATAATGGAATCAAATCAGACCAGATTCAATGCATGGCTGTTTTGCTTGTTGCTCTTTTTTTTTAGTAGTGTCATGACAAAGGAAAATCATTTGAGCATTCTACTAAAGCAACAAAAACATTTATTATGAACCTATTTTATTATGGTTAGAAAACCACTTTGAACATGTCAGTTTCTGTATATGACAGAGAAGTTAATCCAGCTCTACACAGAATTGGGGTATTATGGGAAGCTGTCCATATTGTATGTATAAAAATCAACTGAGAGGGGCAGGGGAGAGAAAATCCTCTGAAATACCTAAGTGGGGATTCAAATTTTGGAGAGAAAAAAAAAAAAAAAAATTGCTTGAGTTTTCAAGGACATCTCTGTCTCTGTCTTTTGTCCCCAACATATATATGTATAAAAGGGCTATAAAGGAAATGTTTTCAGGAGGTTTCTTGTCATGGCATGTTAGTGGGAATATAGAGTAGGACGCTGTATAATACCCTAATGTGGCTTGTTAACTGGGAGTATATTAAATCAGGAAAAGAGAATTGGGTAGACACCCACAGAAATCATCTGTGAGTACCACATGGTCTGTCCACTGGGTGTCATTCTTGACCTACATCTGGATTAGCAGTCAGTCTTACTTTGTGTGCTTCAGGAGAAGAGCAACTGGAAGCCAAACTGCATGCTTGAAAGAATCTGTCCCCGTCCTTTCCTCCAGCCTCTATTGACAGAAGGTGTTTGCAGCTATGTATCCCAAGAAAAATCTTAACAATCAGTATCCCTTTATGCTACAAAATCAACTGTCTTAATGTTGCCCACATATCCTCTATAATTCAAGATGGAGCTGCTTGGAAGAAACAAGGATTCCCCCCAAATTTGCCATTCTTTCCTGCTTATAGAAAGAGCAAGTGTGTTAGCAAGTGTGGTTGTTCTTGGGTTTGAGCAGATCTATTAAAACCACTGTTCAAGAATGAGCTTCTCTCAACCCATGATCCATGCGCAAACCAACGGTGGAGATTACTGTTTTTTTCATAATGAAAGAAAAATGTTTTTTGTTGACCTATATGCCAGTCTGTGTTTTAGCTACTATACTTACGTAATACAGAAGCTTTTTCCTTTGAAAAATTTATATTTAACTTCACTGATGCATTCTTTCTGGACTCTTTAGTGTGAAAGAGTCAGTGATTTTTGCCTTCTTTTGAGAATAAGAGCCCCAGTGCCATAAACAGCTATAAGCTTTCTCCTTTTGCTAAAAAGCATGAGACAGCTGCACTGACAAGTATGACAAAAATATACAGTCTACAATAATTCTGCACAAACAGGCAGGGAGGAAAAACAATTCCTCACCTTGCGAGTATGTAGCCACAGAACAATGTTTGCATCTTCAGCAGCCTGAAACAGATGAATTCTCAATACAATCTGAAGGCTGGTGACAAGAAGAAAGCCTCTGAAATGGATAGTTAATCTTTGGCTTCTGTTAGGGGTGAGCTGCACTCAGGCAGTAGAGAGGGATTCTGCTCTCTAGTCCCAAAGGTAGGAGCCCTGGCGACCTGGGACAATGATGCTGTCAATATGGTCTTGATCAAAGTTCAGTGTAACTTTTCCTCACAAACCGAAAAAAAAATTCAGTGCAGGGGTGGTCAAAAAGAGTGGTAGAAAGATTTCTCGACAAGTAAGGTAAGGATTATCAGAAAGAATTCCATGACAGGCTGACCATAAACACTTGCAATTTGAATAGCTAAGGGGAGTGAAAGAGATCTGAGCCTTAGAGCACAACCATATGATGGCATATTAGGATGAATCCCAACTTCTCCTCGCTTCCCTCTCACGCTTCACAAGGATTTCTTCTGATGATGAGCACAGCACCTACAGATTCACATGGGGCTGGGAACGCCACACATTGCAATGAATCTGGGTGGCATTTGTAATTAATGGCGTGCAGCAACGTGTGAAAGAAAACAAGAAACTAATGAAAATGTCAACCAGATATTTAAGCTGTAGCAAGGGAGGGCTGCTGAGTAATTTTTTTTTTTTTTTTTTAATTTTTTTTTGTGGATTGGGTTCAGGCTGTTTTCTCTTTGCCAAGCTGTTTTCTTGCTCTTATGGTAGCTGGACAAGGAAAGAGAGGAAGTGTTAGTACAGGAAAACCCTGGTGTTTTTGCAGCAAAACAGGCTGTGATTTCTCACATTTGATGAAACTGATGCTTATTCTTCTCACCTTGACAATGTCTCTTCTGATTAGAGTCCAGCAGCATGGTAATGGCCTTTACAAGCTGACGCATATGTCAAACAAAAATAAAAGTTGAGAATGTCAAGAGGAGAGGGGATGACAGGTAACAACAGGAGGGGGAAGTGGAGGGGAAACGCTTAACAAACTGGCCTCTGGACATAAGTTTGCCTTTGAAATGATGGCTTAGAAAGGAGTAGAGATGGAAAAATCCTATTGATTTTCTCCAGTATAATTCACACAATGTAACCCAAAGAAATAGAGAAATACATAGCAGCAACTTACTGTTTTATTTCCTATGAGGTTGCACTTGGGGAAAAGGGAAGCAGGGGAAAAAACAAAGAATAATGAGCAATCCTAACTTAATTTTGAATCCAGCACAGAAATGTTGTGGGTTTTGTTTGGTTTTTATTTGTAAAGGTGTGACCATCTATATCTCCTTATTTGGCATGATTTCCTTTTCTGAAGGATGAGTTCAACCTACAAGAATTTTAAATATCTTTGTTTCATATCATAGCATCACAGAATCACAGAATAGTAGGGGTTGGAAAGGAACTTCAGAAATCATCCAGTCCAACCCCCCTGTCAAAGCAGGTTCACCTAGAGTGGGTTGGACAGGAACGCATCCATGTGGGTTTTGAATCTCCAGAGAAGGAGACTCTGCCACCTCTCCGGGCAGCCTGTTCCAGTGCTCTGTGACCTTCAAAGTAAAAAATATTTTCCCTCATGTTAAAATGCAATTTCTTGTGTTCCAGTTTGTGCCCATTGCCCCTTGTCCTTTTGCTGGGCACCACTGAAAATATTCTGGCCCCATCCTCTTGACTCCAGCTCTTTACATATTTATAAGCATGTCACACTCCTTTTCCCTGCTCATCAAGTTCTAGTTAGCAAAATGTCTAGCACTGTCTCAGGTATAGCCCTGCTCCCCTATCTTCCTGGAAAATTATATGTATAATTCAGGAAGATGCTTTTCCTTTTCAATACTATCTTTAACATAAAAAGAATGGTAAGTTATCCAGTCCTAACAATGCAGTATTATTAAGCTTTCTATAATGAGACCTTAGTTGAACAGAGTATTTTGAGGCCTTCATGAGGGAGGGTTGGTCTTTTTGTCTCTTCACCCAGGAAACATTCCCTGCTTAACTAGCTGGTTCCCTGCTCTCACATATCTTCATTCACTTCAGCAATAACAAAGCCTTGTCTTTCTACCCAGAGAATTGAAAGCAGCTTAAAAGATACATGAGTAAACTTCATTAGCCTTTTTTAAGGCAGTAATTTATTATCTCTGTCAAAGAAAAGTGAAACAGAATTGTGCCATTTTTAAAAGCATGGTTTTTCCCTCAGGAGGCAATAGGCATCCTATACTTCACAACCAGTCACTAACGCCTAGGACTGGAATTGGCTAACAGTAAGGCAACTATGTTCTTTGACAACTGAAATATCAGGTTAACTTACATTTCAAAAAACCAGGGCTATTTAGAGCTAATTTTCCATTGACTTGCATCCGTTACAGGTGAAGTATTCACTGCGATGTATTACCCTCAGATAAAACAGACTCCAAAATTAATGTACCCCCATGCTCATTGTACACAGGTACCTGGTTCTACAGGTCATTATTTATTTCTTAAACACAGAAAGCTGATGAAAATGATGCTGCTTTAATTATGAAAGTTTCAAAAGCGAGAGCCTTTTAAGTGCATCCAAACAAAACTCAGATGAAACTGCTTGGCCTGTCTTCACTGCCTTGCACTGGTGCGACTTCGTTGACATCTCTGGTACTGCAGAGAGATACAGGTGGAGTAACACAAGGGGAACACGCAACCTTACCTAGCACTGATGTCCTCTGTCATAACTCATGTTTTCTGAGCAAGATGCGATAGAGAGAGACAGTAAACACTGCCTAAAACTAGCTTGTCACAATTTCCTTCACCTTCTCTTCCTCAACTGTCTGAGCTTTATGAATTTTTTCATGCTGTCAGCCAGAAGTCACTTACATTTCAGTACCTCAATTAATGGGGTGGTGGTTTTTTATTTGTATTGCAGCTGGCGTCCCAGTGAATTTGCCTGCAGTTAACTTGATGGCCAGCTTTGCTCTGAACTGTATGTCATCGATAATAGCAAGTGACAATCTTGCCATTTCAACAACTTGATAAATCGACCAGGCTTCAAAATAAGTCAATTTCACCTGTCACAAAACATGGCAGGCTTTCTGATGTAAATCCCTGGGATCAAACATTTCTGACAGAGATCTCAAAGCACACAAGCCAGCAGGCACACCGGGCAGGTCAGGCTTTTGATAGAGCAGACATTTACAGTGCGGAGGAATGAAAAGCATGAAGGTGTGGAGTGGCAGCTTTCTCCTGCTCTCCAGGGTTGTGTTTGACTTGCTCTTTTGTATTGCTTTTAGAACAAATCAATTCTCAGTGCGCTCCAGCCTTTCATGTTAAATAACTCATTGCACCCAACCACCATATGCAATGTTCACATTAGGGACCCTCATTGAGACAGGCTGATTTCCTGAAGCTGTCTTCATCACCAGTCAGAATCCTGAGGTGGTTTCATCTGAGTTTAGTTTAAGACACTGTGAAATAAAATGAATGGAAAGGGACCATTTCTTGCAAGCCCAGTATTCTGTTTTTGCTGTATGATGGGGAGATACCTCTCTACAGACGCGCCTTGGTAGGCGTAGGCTTAATGAGACAATCCTGTCCTCTCTGGTAGTGCAGTCACCGACTTCATGGCCATAGGACACACTGCTGTAAGTACTTCTGGTGGCCTCAGACCTTTTCTGATGTTTTTACTAAGAAACGGAAGCAGAATCTTCATTGAAAACCATTTTTTATTCTTTCAGGGGATTATTATCTATGCAAATGATCATTCAGGTACCTTAATGGAGTTATGCTTTTTCTTATTTCATTCTAACTATATGAAGTAAATGATTGCAGTCCTCACCAAGAAACATAACTCCACTGGTAACATTTCTAAGAGTCCTCCAGGCTTTGTTCTGATTTTACAGACATTTTGTAAGGTTTGATATTAAGAAAGTGACATCAATTCCTGTTCCATTTTGGACTAGGGAAAAGAGTGCAATTTCATTTGTACATCTAAAAGATTGCTATATGACTCCAATCCAGTTGTACTGAGCTTACTTTAGAGGCTATTGAGATAAATAGATACTTCCAGACCACGAGTCAGGTGTCTACTGCAGAATGTCTGAAACCAAATCAACACCTCGGGCTTATTCCAGCACAGCTGTGTAGATCTGGGCTGGGAAAAAGAGAAATCCCAGGCAGATTTAGCTATACTAACATTCATCCTAGTGATCCTAGCAAACCCGTGCTTTTTTTCTATCATAATAGGCATTTGTGCTGTTACAAAGGTATATACACTTTTGTGGGAACACTTTTCTGTGTGCTAAAAGTAATGCACTCTAGGGGTTGGCTTTGAAATAGCAATACAGCTTACTAAAATGCCATTACAAAACTGTAAGGGAAACCTTGATTCCTCCAGGCAGTGGCATTTTTATGTTTCTCTTTCTACTTTTTTTTTTGCTTTTGTTTCTGCTGTGAAGGAAAGTGGATTAATGTGGGGAGAAATGGATTAGAAGCATCTGGAGCAAGCCACATTCTGCTTTTGCCATGCCTGTAGCAATTTGTATTTGCTCTTGATAAACATTTGCATGAGAAGTGTTATGTGTACATGAAGTAGAGCTGACTTTTTTTTCATTTAAAAAGTATGATTATGTTGATATTTTTTCATTAAAAATGCACTGGATATTTATGAAAAACAAGAATTTGATAAGAAACTATGATAATTTTCAAAAAATTTATGAGGATGCTTATAATTTGTCAGAACTTTAAAATCTTAATAGAAATATTTACATAAAATAATGTGCACTGCTTTGATCAGTTCTCAGAAAAAATTAATTTCAAACTCACAGCAGAAATATATTTCTAGAAGAACCTTACTGTACAATACTTGAGAACGTTGAAATATTTGGAACAAAAATAATACCATAGGATTTATGTACTACAGGAGATGACCGATATATATTATTTAAAACAATGAATATTTTTTAACAAATCCACAAGCTGAAATTTGTTCATTAAAAATAATCTTCCAAATACCTGTGAACGTTGAATCACAGAAACACAGAATGGGAAAAGACCCCAAGAGACCAAAATGGCTCTCTGCTTTACCTCACATTAAATATACTGTGAACATACCTACTGGATATTTGTACAACCTATTCTTATAAAGCTCCAGGGAAATATCTCTTGCAGCAATCCCTACAGAGTCTAGTCCCGTGCTTCACTCTGGTTTAGATTTTTCTTAATATCTAACTGGAAGAACCAGGTTTTTTTTAAACCATGTACAATTCCTACAAACTCCTCCTTCATTTGTTTTCTATCCTTACTGGCTCTAGAGAGCGTTTGATTTTTCTTTTTATAGCAACTAATTCTAAAATGGAAGAATGTTACCATGTCTTCCCTTAGTCTTCTCTTCTTAGCCTAAACAGTTTGGTTTCCTTTAGCCCTTCCTCATAGATTATGTCTGTTCATCTTCTTATCTTTCTTGTTGCTTTTCTCTTTTATCTTTTAAAAATGTGTCATCCAAAACTCACAATAGTCATTTGTGCCTTGGTACAAGCATGAGCTGAACTGGAACGTGTCTGTGGTTTCTTCTGCCCAGTGCTCCTGCATAATATGGTCCAGTATGAGACCTATTTCTGCAGCAGCTTCCTCTTATTTTTATCATATGCAGTTTTCACTGATTCTCCTCTATGCAGTCAAGTTAGTCACTTGGTTTACTTTGGGCTTGTGCCTATAGAATGTCATCTTATGTATTTCAGAGTGGCTTTCCAATTTTTCAGTACATTTTATTTTCAATCCTGTCTTCCAAGGAGCTTGCAATCTTGTCCAGCTTGTTTTTTACACTGTTTTTGTAAACATCCTTCTTCTGGTCAATTAAAATCACTAATAAAACCAAAGGCCTGTGGCATAATCCTTAAAAATCCTCTTCAGTTTGACCAGGAGCCAACTCTTCGAACTTCAGTTTTGCACTCACGTGAGAACGCATTTCCCTGGTTTGCTTATGGGGCCAGTTTCTAACATTGAGGCACTGTCAGTGGTCGAAGAATTTGGTCTGACAGCAAGTTTGGGATCAGAGACTCACTTAAGCTTTGGTGGCTTCTTTGGAGTTTGGAGGTTTGCTTTTGTGATATACTTGCTTCCATTTAACAGGACTTGCTTGTGTTTTCATAGCAGGTCTGGATCTGTTGCTAAACCCCATGTTTTTTCACCTTGATTAAGTTTGGATTCAGCTTGCCTTTGTAGGTTTGGCTTGTTTTTACTTTATCTGATGGATTTTACAGTTCCTAGAGAATAATATATTTTCAAGAAAGAAAGTCAGAAAAATCATACGCAGGTTTGTACTTGATGCAAAAAACCAACCTCTAAAAGTAAACCCCAAAACTTTTAATTTGAAGAAAAGAAGTAGTGAAGACCTATCATAACCTTGAAACACAATGGATATTTTTTTTGCTTACTGTTAGAACATCTTACATCTATTGTTGCTCCTAGCTGCTTTGACATGTGACACAAGGGCCCAACATATGTGACATTTCCTCAACACAGGAAGGACATGGAGCTGTTTGAACGGGTCCAGTGGAGGGCCAAGAAAATGATCAGAAGGCTGGAGCACCTCTCCTATGAATACAGGCTGAGAGAGTTGGGACTGTTCAGCCTGGAGAATAGAAGGCTCCAGGAAGACCTTATAATGGCCTTCTAGTACCTGGAGAGAGATGGGGAGGGACTCTTTGTCAGGGAATGTAGTGATAGGACGAGGGGTAATGGCTTTAAATTGCAACAGGGGAGATTTAGACTAGATACTAGAAAGAAATTCTTTGCTGTGAGGGTGGTAAGACACTGGAACAGGTTGCCCAGAGAAGTTGTGGATGCCCCTTCTCTGGAAGCATTCAAGAGCAGGCTGGATGGGGCTTTGAGCAACCTGGTCTAGTGGGAGGTGTGCCTGCGTATGGCAGGGGCATTGGAACTTGACGATCTTTAAGCTCCCTTCCAACTCTAAACATTCGATGATTCTATGATTGTTATTTTTATTTTTTGAGCCTGGGCCCTAAATCTAGTTTTATCTAGGACTGGGACATCTTGAACGCAGGCAACTTCAACCCAGCTGTGAGAAAACATTTTGCAATGGATTTGCATAAATGAGCTTGCCTCCAGGCCTACTCTCTTTCTCCACAGTTGTTCTTCCTGCTCATGCTCATTATCTCTGATTTTCAGCAAGTCTTCAAATTTCTTCCGGGTATGGTCTAAAAGAGACTTGTGGGATTGAAGGTTTCCTTGAGGAGGAGTAAGAAACATGGGAAGGCAAAAGCAAAGTCTTCTGGTGTGCTGGAGACCTGGAGAAGAACATACAGAATCTGAAAGGGGTCAGGATCCCTGCAGGGTGTGGGGAGACAAAGAACAGGATCAACACCTTCTCTTCTGGTGGGACTGTGGAAAAGTGCTTCTTTCTGTGCCCTTATAAAGATCCATGAGCAATCACTGCAAGCGTGGGCATGCTTGTTCTGTATGAAGATGATGTCATATAGAAATGTCATCTACGATGGCAGTATGAATGTCCTAGTGCAATTACAGAGAGTCCAGCTCCAGGGGAGAGCTTTTCCGGTGCTTGAAGAGCATAGCCCTATGCTGTCTCCTACAGCAAGGGAAGGTTGCCAGAAGGGCCATATGCCGAAAGACAGGAAGAGTGCTGCAGGAGCCTCCGGGGAGCAGAGCAGGGGAAAAGTTTGAGGGGAGAGGATACAAGGTAAAGAGAAGAAAGGTGTCATTGTCCTTTCCTGCAGGCTTTTATTAATTCCTTTGAACTCCACTGAAATTCACCCATATGGGGGACACACCTATGCACTGACTATGCATACTACAAAAGGGAGAGAAGTTACTTAGTTGTTTTACTTCTTCATATAGATTTATTTTAAAAGCCTTTGCCCACTCTATTACATAAATGTCTATTAGTATCACATTGCATGATGTCTATTACAAATATAACTATTAGCATTGCATAGCATGATGTATATACATGGATGCAGTTATAAATGTATGCTTGTGTATATATATCCATACATATCTGCACGTCTCTCTCAACGTCATAATCTGCACTATCATTATAAAAAGCTTTTTATACTGTTCTAGATGAAAGTTGTAATGTAAATCCAGGATTTTATTATTCCTCTTCAAAGTAAACAACATGAAATAGAAGATATTCACATTTCGAAGATACACCTTGAAGTCTGCAGAACTGAAGGGGGTAGGGGAGAAGTTTCTTCTCCCAATTTGTTCCAGGTAAAATAATTACTTTCAAGAGTGAGAAATGTATTACAATTTCCACAATTACTCTGTTACATTGTACCGGTGCAATAAATGAATTTAAGCCCAATGTTTGTCTGGTTAAAAGTTACAGGCACTTAATTTTAATAAATAATTTGGCCTTCTTCTAAAGTGGAAATTAAAATTTCCTTAACAACTGCAAGTAATTTTTTTAAACTATTGTCACATAATAAGGTCATTACCGGAAGAAGAATTAACTACTTACTGGAACAATGCATTTTTAAAATTACTTTAAACAAGGAAAAAAAAAGGATCATTCATTTAAGCGTGAATGGGAAGAAACCAGTTCCTTTTCACAACGCTTGGGGATGCAGTATACTCTTGTAGTGATGCACAGGAAAGAGATTTGCCAGCCTGGTCCAACATGAAGTGATGGCAAAGGACTGGCTGCCTCCGTTTCTGTGTGATGAGCACTGGATTTGTTGGGGGAGGCTGTACAGCAGTGCATGGATGCTGAAAGCAGAAAGAGGGAAGAGACACCAGCGCTGATGTTGACCAGCCTCTGCCCTTGTGGCAGTTCCCATGCCTTGGAGATGCAACAGGATTGTCTGCTGTGCTTTGACAAAGGGCAAGTGAAGCCCTAATGAAGACAGTGATGCAATTAGGATGATTACTTTTTATCTATGAGCACCTTAGTCTGAGGAACACGTCTGTGTAGCAGAAGAAGCTGGAGATGAAAGGGGCCTCTCAGCGTGACATGAGTGTTTCAGGAACAGATCTTGCCTGCTGGCTGTCCCTCCTTATCCAGTTGTTGTTTACACTTTGAAGTTGCAAATTCCCTGTGCTGAAGCACTGCTTTTATGCTAAAATGAATATGAGCACGATTTTGTGCTATTAAGGGTTTGAGGGAACCAGTGGCCTTGCAGATTCTGCTAACTGCACATTTCAGATGGACTTCCTCCAGGAAGCAGTTTTTACAGAAATATTGGGCTCTTAAGCTTCACAGCTACTATTATACTGGTATCCCTGGTCCTTTTCTCCTCCTCTAAAAAAAAGTGTCATCTAGCTATTGTTTCTCTGCAAGTCAGGGGCCAATCCTCATCATGAGGAATCATGACTATGTGAATAGCTTATTGTCTGTAGGACAACAATTGTCTTTCTGCCCTATTGATTAAGCACAGTTTATACTGACAAGGAGGAGGTCCACTCAACCACTCTGTTTTAAAAGGTGTCATATTCTTCTTAAAACCCTTCCTAAGGTGGCATGTGACAAGAACACATACATACACACATCGGCAAGAGTCAGTATACCTCATATCAAACAAGCCATACTGTCCATAGTGTAGAGTACGTGCACATAAATCACATATTAAAGAACTGCAAATAGAAAGTGTGAACAACACATTTAAAAAATAAGTCTCTATGAATCAGAAGAAATTTCCATTAAGATTTATTTTACTATCTCCAGATGTTATGAAATCAACTTGTTTGTATTCTCCAGCACAATGGGATAACATTTGTTGTGATCCAGTGGTACTGATTAGACCCTAATATGTTGGAAAAAAAGTGGTTTATGCCACTAAGTAAATCAGAGACTTCGGCATCAGCTTGAAACTAACAGCTGGAGCCATCTGAACTGCCCTGTTCTCTGTTGCTTGCAGGACTGATTCCTCTTCTCACGGTGCAAATATGAACGCTCAATACGCAGTGCACATCAAGTAATTTTCTGTTTAGCTTTTCTAACTGTTGCATCACATTTTTAATTTTCCCCTCTTTGTGCTTTAGTCTAAATAAAGACTCTGGTATTAATTTAATTTTTTGAGAGAAAAATAAACCCTGCAAAAACAGGGACATGCATTGCCCTTCCTCTAATCAATTTTGTAAGTGTTTGTTTTTTATTGACTTATCCCCTTGAATGAAATTATCATTTGCAGATGAGAGACATATTAGAGTTTAGGCTGTTAAGCCTGCCAAAGCTTGTCTCCATGGAAGGACTGAGTATGATTTTCATACAATCATTCTGATCCTCAAACTGTACTAATGACAATATGTTTTTTTCTCCAAGTATTTTCCTGGGGGATACTTATGAATCTTACGAATGGTATAGACAAGGAAGCTTTTTTTTTTTCTCCCTTCCTGCTGTAAGGAAAGACTGCCTACAGTTGGGAACAGTTGTGAGAACAGGCATTCACACCATCCACAGGGCAGAAACCTGTCCCAGTGGGGCAGTTCTTCCCAAGGTTCCTATGATGAAGAAAGCTTGTGAGGTCTCGAAAAACAATTAGGGAAAAAATTAAAATATTTGAAATCGTCTGGTTAAAGCAGAGACATCAATCACTGCTCTGTTTCTCATAATGCTTCTCAGATGTAACTCAGAAGCATCCCTTGATGTTTACATGAATCCAAGCCATCATAGCTGATATAAGGCTACACACACAAACCGCTATCAACAGTATTTGAGTTTTTTGTAAAGGATAATAGCATGGAGTTTGATTACCTGTCTCATAGGGACTGGTTTTCTTTTTTGATTTTTGTCAAGTTATTCATGACTGACACCTGGTCTGGGACACAGGGCAAGTCTGGTCTCAGCTGTTGGGTGAGGAGGAAAATAAATCCACCTGGCTGAGCTATTCACAAGCTTGTTCATGCCTCTCTTTAATGTGTGGCATCCATGCTGCCTTATTCTCTGCAGCTGGCTGTCCTCCTCTGCCCACCTTATAAAACATCTCCCTTCCCCATCTAACTGTATGGCTGAAGAAATGCTTTAAAGGGCAAAACTGCAGCTCCTTCAAAGGCAGATTCACAGAAGAACTTGAGCTTTGATTTATAATTAGAGCTCTCAAAGCCTTTCATTACAAAGCTGGCAAGAGCTAGGGAAAAAGCCATGCTCACCTGTTTTCTACCTCACTTCACCATAAAGCTGGTTCATGTCTGTTCCCTGGCTCTGTGTTTGCAATGTTTTTGATGATAGTGGTATGAACCAATTTAAAAGGCAAATTTAAGGCAAAATGAAATGGGAAGCATCCTCTTTCCCCAGAATTTCAGGACTGGGATTTTTGCTTTGTTTTAAACCAGCGATGCTTAGACTTTGTGTGACTTTAAGAAAGAGCAAAATTTGCTCTCGCTTCTGTCTTTTCCCCTTTTTTTTGCACTCCCCCCCCTCCACAAACCATTTCTCCATTTCACAACCCTGGTTATTGAGAGTTACAATATCATGTAGACTTCTGTGTGGTCACAAGACAATTGGCTGTGCTTTTGCTCATGAGCTGCCATTTTGCACGTGTCTATCCAGAACAGGAGAGAAGAAATCCCAATGCCTCTGTGAAAACACCTGAGTTCCCTCTTGACTTTGCTCCCTTGAAAAAGAGTCGATGCAAAAGTAAAATTCCACTTGTGAAACTACATCTTTGTTTGAATGAAAGGATAAGCATGAACCTTACACAAAAATATTCCCTCTCCCTATGCATCTTTATAATCTTCATATTTTTTTTTTCTGTTTTTCTGCTCACATTCTTTGACATCTCTTTCTTCCCTCTCTTTCTTTTCTCTTGCTCTGTCCTAGTGGTAGTCATTTCCCAAAATATATGTCCTAGGCTCCTCAGGATGGCTTTTTTTTTTTTTCTTCTGAACAAGGAAAAACATTTTCTCAAAGCTCTTCTGAGGAACGGTTACAGAAATGTGTGATCTCTCAACATCTAGAAATAGGAGCTGCAGCCAGAAGCTTGGATTTGATAGAAAAATGATATATTAGTTCTGTGCCGTTTTTAATCAACCTTGCCATCTATGCCTACACAGACCAAGACACAGAGCTCTAAAACTTGCTGTCGGTCCTTGGGTCCCCTGAATTTGTACTCGTACCATACATCCTACTATGTGCTTTGTCAAGCCTCTCAACATAAGAGGTATCTTCTAGTGCTAGCACTGATCCTGTGCTGTGGTATCACATACAATGCTATACTCAGCTCAGCTAATCCTATTGAGAAGGAAAAGAAGTACAGCTATTATACCTTGATCAACTTTTCTTTCTGCTTCTAGCAATTAGTTCTGAAGTCTTGGAGGTTAATATTTGTGATTAATACATGTACGTAAAGCGTATAATTTCTTCTGCTAGTAGTTGTATGCCTTGCATTTTACGTGGCTGAACATCACTGGTAATACTCAGGTATGACAGGGTATTGCTTCAGTTAGTACTTTGTGAAGCTTAAGAGGGCAGCAGTTTCATATTTTCTGTCATGTACCACAGATAGCTATACTGGAAAAATAAGAATGAGTGATGTGGTTTTGTTCATTTATCCAAGACCTCATGGAGCATGGAAAAAGATTTTTGCAAGTAGATAGTGTATTTTGAGTGAATTTTGAGCAAGAAAACCTTTGTCAATAGAGTTATAGTTAGAGATGGAATAAAAATTAGCTAGAAAACTTTGGGTGCACATAAAAATGGACTACCAAAAACAAAGAAAGAGCTGAGGAGGAAGATGCTTCTCTGTGAAGTCATCAAGAATAGGTGATAGACACCTGTGATCTACAGCTATGATCTACAGCTGAATCATGATTACTGCTATGCAATGTGTAATGACAAGGCTCTGGACATCAGTGGTCATTTATTACAAGACCTGAACTTCAGGTTTTAAGGGAAACACTATTTTTGCCTGCTAATACAGGGGTTAATCCTTTTAGGAACTGGAAATTGAATTACAGTGGCACCAAAGTAAACCTGTCATGACTTCTAGGGAGAATCAGTGAGGACAGAAGGATCCATTCCTTTTCAGGGTACAGTACATGGCATATTGCAAGGTATGAGAACCATGATGGATCTGGCAGGCTGGGAGGTGGAGGGCTTCTCTGTATACCTACAACCATACAGAGAAGGGCACTGGGTATGGCAGTGTTTATAGACTTTCCTTGAAATAAGGTAAAAATGGGTAAAGATTAGGCAATCACCTTTTTGCTCTGTGGATGGGAACACTCAATGGGGCTTAATCAATCACGACAGGTATATCAGGTTTATTTTCTTGTTTGCAAATGTGATCACTGATGGACATACCAGACCAAAGTGATAAAATGGACTTGGTTTTCTGGGCATAAAGTGTGTGTGAATGGACCATTAAAATATTCTTCTCTGGCTAAATGTGTGTGACATTTTTATAATGGATTCCAAAGTTCATGCAATGCAAATCTCGACTTCCCTGATCTACAAAAGTCAAAACACATTCAAAATCTGCACTGTTTGGTGCATGGAACATTTCATAAATGTCCATATGCATTTTGATTTGTGGTTTGTCCTCCTGGAAGCTGGAAAATGAAGGCACAGTACAGGAGCTGGAATAAAAAAAGGTGCTCTTGATGAAACCATCTGGCTCTCTTGTAGTTGTCTTAGAGTCTCAGAAACAGATCTCGAAGTCTGAAGTTTGACTACCTTATTCTTAAAGAAGTATATGAATGGAACTCTGTTTTTGATAGTTTAGAAAGAAAGAGAAAAGAGATAGGACTGGATTGGAAGGCTGAAGTAGATTCTTAGCAGCATAATGGCATCATCATCACAAAAAACCTTTATCACACCTTCACTCTCCCTTTCCACTGAATTACCAAAACTATTACTTCTATTTCTACAGCTTTCTGATTTAACTGTCCATATAAGCTTCTGTAACCCAAATATTATGCATACTGATACCCAACATCTTTTAGAATATTTAGCCCTTTGGCATCCAGAAGTAAACACCAAACTCCTTGCATATTGTTTACTCTGACAGCATCAAAAGATGGTTGTAGAGTTAACTTTCACAAAGGTTTCAATTTGAGTAGTATATTAAAATACATAAAACCCCCTCCAATAAAACAGAACCAATATAAGTTAATTTTATACTTTCAAATAAATCTGGGAAGTAGGTATGCTTAGGGGAAAATAGTGAATAAGCGTAGACTTTAATGAAGATAAAAATCAATTCCAGATAACACTGTTCCCCTCCCCCTCTTTGGAACAGACTGCATTGCCATCACTGTCAACTCTGTCACAGCAAAGACTAGCCTACGAGCTGTAACATCTCCCATGTGCATACCACTAATTAGCTGCAGCGGAGAAGCATGTTCGGATTTTAACTACACAAAATAACAACCCAAGCGTACGGATTATGACAACAGACAAATTTTAATATCTTGGAATCATAAATTGTTGGTAGCTGCAGCATTCCCCAGCCCACATGGAGAACAAGGGTAATGTTTTGCACTGTTAATACTTCTTCCAATTTCAGGATGCCATGGGCTTTGCAAAAGGAGAGTGACATTTATCCCAACTCCTTGGACTAACCACAAGGTCTGGACATCACTTACATTCCACTTAGGTGTTTAAACGGTGCAAAGGTTTTCTGTGTGTGGGTGGATTGCACTCCTAATGAAGTGTACCTCCCTGGGAAGTAGGCATAATTAAACCCCATTTGCAGATGAGGAAAGGGAAGCATTAAGGGGTGAAATGACTTCCCAAAACTCAAAATGAGCCATAAGAAAAGCTGGGACATAAGTGAAAAGTCTCCATACACTCATGAACTTTTTTCACAGAATCATAGAGAGTTTGAGATCGGAAGGGACCTCTGGAGGTCTTCTGGTCCAGCCCCTCTGCTCAAGCAGGGCCACCTACAGCAGTCTGCTCAGGACCGTGTCTAGATGCCTCTCCAGGGATGGCGACTCCACAACCTCTCTGAGCAACCTGTGTCACTGCTCAGTGACCCTCACAGTAAAGAGGGTTTTTCTTACGTTCAGATGGAACGTCCTGCTATCCTACCTATCTGTTTTTTTTTTTCTTCATACACTGGTGGTCAGGACAAGTGCCGGGATGGCTGAGAAACTCAGTGGCGCTTTGCTACCTTCACAAAATAGGAAGAAATGCAGTGGCAACTTGCCTGTTGTCCAGTTCACGCAGGGAAGAGAGATGACCTGTCTTCCAGTTCCCCACCTTGGGAAGGCAAGTGAGGACATGCTATGGGAGATATTATTATCATGAATTATAAAATCTGTATCTTCCTTCCACTCTGTTGTTTGTGCTGTTAATCAAGGTCTACTCGGGCTGAAGAAAAGCTGGTTTTTTACTTCCTTACTATACAGATTATACCTAGGTGAATAGGTCTGCAGGCGCCTTTTTCCTCCTCCTCAACAAAATTTAATTTTCTTTTTCAATCATTAATAAAAAAATTGCCTTGTTTTTCCTTATTACATCACTGCAAATATTCTTTTTAACTTTTTAACAGCTCTGACTGCTTCTCACCCTGACTGGTGTCTTTTTTGTTGTTGTTTTTGCCTTGGACCATATCAGGCAATGCAAAGTGCTGTTGTGAAAAAAATTTTCATTGTTCCTTGACACTCTTTCATGAACTACTTCTTCATGTTGTTCAGCAACATAAATCCCTGTTACATCTGAGATACCAAGAGAGAGGGATAAGGGGAGCAGGAATGTGGCAGAGTATTTAGAGTTGCAACACACCTGGATTCTGCCTTCTGACTCTCCAGAGTATGGTCCTGCTCAAATGCCAGCTCTCATCCACTCCTCTTCTTGCTTTGAACTCCACTATTTACTCATTGCTTCACACTTTCTTCCATGAACTCAGCCTCTGTCCTCCAGTGCACATAATGACAGTGATTACCCCTCAAGTCTATTTTTTAAAAAAAAACCATATCTTTTATGATATGTTCTGTAATCTTTTTGCAGGTTTCTCTCCTTTGCTTCCCCCATCTTTTTCCTCAGTGATGACTCAGTTGCTGAGAGCACCCTGAAAAGAAGCATAAAATGACTTTCAAGAACTCAGCCTAGTGGGAGCATTCTTTAAAGAGCTGGATTTGGTTTTATACATATTTGATCCCAGCATGAGCCAGTGGGAGGGGAGAGCCAAATGAAGCATTTTCCTTTGCTGTTCCTGAACTGAGAAAGCCATAGAAAACCTCTTTGTTCAAGTGGAGGAAAAATCCCTATGTGGCAGGGAAAACATGAGAATATCATGTCATGTTTTATAGCCACGGCGCATGCCTCCTTTTAAGCTTAGAGGGGAGTGAGCAAATGATCTAAAATCTTTTCTGGGGACTGAGAGAGGAATGTAGAGGTAGTTTGACTCTAATCGTCTAATGTGCTGTTGCATGATCTGTATACCAGAAGTGAGCTGAGCCGTGGACCCAAGGAAAGTTTCTTGTGGGAGACAATGGGGAATGTCATCAGATGAACACCAGTTTTTAACAGTGATCTCTCTTCTGGAGACAGTGTTGAAAGAAGTTGGTGGTTAGAATCTGTTTTTGTGAAGAGAAGCAAGAGGATGAGGGAACCAGTTGGCAACAGGAAGTATAAGGCAGCAAGGCAAAATATGTTTTCTGCTGTTGCGGCACCAAATTAGGGCAGGGTGTCAGTTGATATCAACACACCAGGGTTTTGTCCACCTTTTGCTGCTGCTTCTCACTGACTTATAAGAAGATGAAGCCTTCTTGGGTCTCCCTTAAGTGAGAACACTGACTCAGAATGAAAGTGGATTAAATGCTGGAGAGATAAAAGAGAGAAGTGGTAACCCTTTTTCAGGTACTGTGCTGAGAGGTGGCTCTGAGGCGTACTGGAGGAAGATCATGCATCTACAAAAGTGTCATCTTCAGCCCAAATCTGTGTCTCTCCCTTTTGCCTTCAGATGTCCCTGACTCTGCTACTGAATAGCTGTTTGGCCATGGGCAAGTCTCTTCAAGTCATTTTTTGTTACTATTTTTCTGCTTACCTTCTGCTTTATTGTTTACTTAAAACTATTCATGGTTTATGTGACAGGGCTACAGACTCTGTAGAAGAAAAGGGGTTTCCAGCCTCTGTGGGGCTCTGCATTGGAGACTAAATGTGCTAAGTCACTTGTAAGCAACCTACCAGGTCAAAAATATGACGACGTCTTTTGGCAGTCCCAGCTTTGGCCTGAGAAGAAGTTTAACTCTGAGGGATCTCATAATTAAAAGAGAAGCTAAGTTTAGGATTAAATGAATATGAGGTAGACCATTTCTGGATATATATATGTTATATATATATATTTATGCAAGGTATATTATCTGGAGTCTTTTGCAATCAACCACCAAGAAAAGCAATTCAGTGAGACAGAAGTCTGCAGACAGCATGGATGTGCAGGCAGCAGGAAATAGATGCAATACTTGGCAGATCAGAGAGATCATTCTTTATGTACAGCTGACACTGATTTTGTCATTGAGTAAAACATAGTCCTCACTGGGCCAGCCAAAATTGATACCTCAGCTTCCTCCTTTTAGGAAAATTACAATGATGAACTTTCCTTTACTCTTTGAAGTACAAGATCTTCAGGTTAAAGATCTATAATTTTTGTTAGCCATTCAGAAGGTATGGGTTCTTCTTTAAATCTTTTTCATGCATGTTTCTTTTATTAATTCCCTTTATTCGTATTTTTTTTTCCTAAGGATCTTTTCCTCTTATCCTTTTTGTTCCTCCTAAGGTCTTAGATGACAGCATTTTTCATTACATTCCCAGCTTTTTTAATCTCTTTGTCTCCACTTTGTAAATTCGGCATGTGAACTCACAAGATGATGGAGTTATGAAAATCCTTGGAGCTTGTTTTAAAATCTCATGAAGGTCTAATTAAATAGTGCACACTGGGAAAGACATGTTTTCCAATGTATGTGAAAATTAAATTGATTGACATGAGCACTAGGTCTTAGATCCAATATTTCCTGACACAATAAATTTCTGGTTAACCCAGATTTCAGAGTGACTTTTCCCTTCTGTTGCACATGGACATGTGATTTAAAATAACTCCACCATTTCTTGTTTGTTTTGTTCTGTATTGATGTGAAGATCAAAACTAAACATGAGCCATTTTACTTCCCTCCTGCTCCCAGCTTGTTTGGTTGTCGCTGTCGTTATTACTACTGCCATTTTCTTGTGAGTTTAGTTTCTATTTTTTCTGCTTGCTACGTAAAGAGAATGAGCAGTGAATGAGGAGGGGGAATCTTTAAGTGAGATTATCCCTTTATGACAACAAAAGTAAATCTCCTAAATCCAACTGAAAATCCACCATCAGCTGAGATCGTCTGTCAAACATGACAGCAAGGAAGAAAAATGAATTCTGACTCTACTTGCTTGATTTGAGAAAGTCTAAGGTAACGATGTCATCAGTTCCTCCACTACCATGGCAACCACACTGTGATCTTGCTGGAATTCAGAGTTTGCATGTTTACTGCTAAATAAAATCTCCAGGGGCCATTTTTCAGCCTGAAGGACAATGGCACAAACTGCCTGCATTCATACTTCATATATCTTGGCTCTTGGTAGAGGCAAGTTTTGGCCCTGAAAGGGCCAAAACTAGCTGGGATAATGTCAGAAGATTTTGTAGGTAGATGGGAGCCATAACTATATATAGTCATTACAGGAGATACTGTCCCTGATATGGTCTGTCACCTGGGCTCTGTGCTCCCTCCTGGCCCTTGTGCTAGCCCTGGAGCCCATGCCTTGATATCATTTTGGAGAGTGTTAGTGGGTCAAACTGATCTCAGGGCACCATGCTACCACTTATAGAGGGTGATTTCACAGCAAGCTAATGACTTCACATTCTCCCTAGCCCTCCTGTATTTAGCTGTAGGGATTTAGAGAGTCTCAGTAGGAGGATGACTTGTCAGTGCTTGTATGAATGTTGCCTTCAGAAAAATCTGGGCACTTCTACTCGATAGGATGCTCTGCCTCAAACCTCACTGATAAGTGCAAGAGCCAGTTGGTTTGAGAAGAAAGGAGATCCAGGTGAAAGAAACGAATGCTGTGCGCTCAAAAAAATTACTATCTAGGAATTGTGTCTTCTTCCTACCTACCACAATCAAATTCCCTATCATCTTTTCAATGTCAACTGGCAAGTGACAGAAAGTTTAGATATGTTCAGGTATTTGTCTTGGTTCAAACCTCCCACCAAAGCTATGGGAATCATGCTGTGGAGGGAAGCCTTGCAGTCTGGCCATGAGCTGTGATGAGGAGAGTTCCCCTCCCTCCTCCAGATGGTTGTCTCTGTGCTGTTCAGTGCTTGGTTGCTGTGGGAATTCACTGCCATGTCGTCCACAGAATAAACATTATACACTTTTTATAATTGGATAAAAGTTCTTGGTACTTTATGAAAAACTCAGGGTATTTTAGTTAAACTGCTGAACTCGGAGTCTGAATAAACAATTACATTTTTGCATAGCACTAATTTTCATGGTCACTTGCAAGCTTCTTCTCTTTCACCCCTAATCTTCACGGCCACTTCTCTATTCCACCCTGGAGAGAGCTTCATATCAGTATGGGCTGAAAAAATTATGACATGAAGTTTATAATCCTTCAGATCAGATCTCTTGACAAGCACTATACAAATGCCGTTCATCAATAATAAAATTACTTGGGTTTAGAGGTCTGAAAGATGAAGATAATAGATGGGAGAGGGAAGGAGAGAGTTCATAGAAATTGTGAGGCTAAGTTCTGCTTGCAAAGACAGCATGAACAAAGATGAATTACCATGTAAACCATTTCTAGAAGCATACAACTGCTATTCTAATGTTCCAAATCAGTCATTCTTTGCACTGTCAGGGTTAGAGGTTATGAATAAACTGAAGAGACCAGTCTGCAGCTGCAAGAAAGATGACTTTTTTCTGTTTTCCTTTGGTTTTCGGATACAGAAGTGTCTCTCAGGGGAACCCTTGTGTTAGGATCTTTGCCACAGATAAAAGTCACAGTCACTTTTTGCATTGGTATCTGAGGTCAATGTATGAACTTCAGAGCAGGTTTATAGAGCAGATTTCATTTTTCTGGAAGCAAGGCATTGCCAGGTTATGATGGTAGAAGGGATCTCAAAACACTCATTTATGCTGCGTAGGAGCCCAGTAGAAAGCTCTTATCACCTTGTTACAGATGAGAAAAAAGATTACAAATCATGTGTGCAGAATCATACTGGACAGGTGCAAGAACATGAGGACCCTCCCTTTCCATGGCAGGTTCACACCACTTGTTCTATCATGATGGAAAAACTAAACTGGAGTTTGGATTTCGTTGTTTGAACCTGCTCCAAATCTACAAAACACGCAGCAGTGCATTTGAAATCTGATCAGTATGGCCTTCCAAGTGAGAGTGCTAGCCCTCTGTGCATTGCATTGAGGGTTTTTCCATGGGGGATTTCAGTTCCTTGCCTACTCGTCCCACTAGGACCTAGAAATGTTATGGGCATAAGAGATATGATGGATAGATTTGCAAATCTAGTAAGATCTAGTATTGCCAAAAGATTCAGTTTTATGGGTGTCTTGTTTAAACTAGATCAGCTTGGCTTTCATTTATTTATAACAGGTTTCAACAATAGTGGCTTCAAAACGTCAAAGAAAAACTCTCAGCTGAGGGTGATTTCACTCTGTTCCAAGCAACAGCAGAGCTAATAAAGACAGCAGAGGGCACCATCTTGAATTAACTCTGAATATTATTTAACTTTTTTTTTACTCTTTCCCACTTTATTAACTTGGAAACCTCAAGATAAAGACAATTTTCCATTGTACTAAGAGGAAAAGACATGATATACAAGAATAAGCACATAAATAAGTAAAACAGTTTTGTCTTCACTTTACAGAGTGGGATCGGAAGCATACCCCAAAAAAATGTGCAGGAATTGGGCAGCACAGGGCTGCAAAGCAAACCTGGTTTCCTGAGTCTTATACCTCCACCTAACTACACAAATAACCTTCCAGCCTCAGTACGGTAGTTGCATCCCTTACATTTGAAGGGATAATGCCAAGAAAATATCATCCTCATGTATTTCTTACCTTGTAAATACATGCATGGTGCAGCTAATGCATTTTCAGTTGCACCTGATTTCACTGAGCCCTGATTGAAATCCAGTAACTACTTCTGGCTCCAGTACACTTTAGAATGTTTTCTGAGCTGTCTGTAGCAAGCAAAACCCTGTCATTTCCATCTGTAACTGGCTTGTCACAACTTTTACACTTCATGAGAGAGTCTTATTTTCATTGCTAGACGTGTTTTGAAAGTGCCTTCCTGTACTGAAAGCAGAGCTCCATAATGGACTTCATTAAGGTAGAACTGTTTTTTCCTAGGAGGCTTCTTCAAAGCATTTTTCTCTGTCCTGCATGCTGCTTTATCTGGCAGACAGGCATGGCCTTATACAAAAGGGCATTCTATAGATAGATGTTTCACACTCAAAAAAAAATTTTAAATAAAATATCAAGTAAAATACAGCTTTCTAAACTACCTCTGCCTGTCACTTCTCTTAGTCCATTAGCTCTCAAAGATACAGAAAGCTGGGTCTTCTTTTACTCCTTCCTTGTAAGTGAGTGCTATTTTTGAAGTTTCTTCTAAAGTCATGTTAACAGGGAAGAGATTTTTAGATTATTTCCCCTATGCTTCTCCTTCGCCTCCAAAGCATAGTATTTGTTCATGATTTTATCCTTAGATTTTAGAGGATTACTTAACTTCATCTTAACTTTCAAGCTATCTAGATCTCCCTGTGAGGCTGAACTTTCCAGCTTGATTCACACCTTCATCAAACCTCCATCTCTGTGCCTCAAAGATGGTTCTAACTTCTGTGGCTCAGTGCCAAACCAATCTCATCTTCCTATTAGGAAATACATCAAGGAGGAGCTGAACACATAAGGCTGATAAAGTGTGGAACTACCCTGTTATCAGCAAGATGAAAGCCCAGCCAAGCTGGAGGCAAAAGGAGTTTCACTTATGACTGCACTCCAGATGCAGCCATTCATAGCTCTGTATCGCTTTTCCTGCCATCCCACCATACCATCTAGGTATGGTGTACCATGTAGGTAATGGCTTTCTCTTGCAACACTGCTGCTGACTGCAGTACAAAACACAGCTAGCTCTTTTTGGTCAGGTAACTAACAGGTCTTCAAATTGGCAACTAGAATCACAGGGCACAGGACGTTTTCCTGAAAATGGACCTCTCCCTCAGTGTTCAAGACAGCTCTAGACATGTTTGGATATGCAGAGAAACAAGGATGGCAATGGACCCAGAAGTCTTAAATGAAAAAGATCCATTTTTCAGTGATTAAAACAACGTAATAATCCCAAAGGCTTTTCTTTATATGGCACGCTGATGCAACTCTTTCAGATAGGCAATTTAATCCATTACTGCCTGGGGAGAAAAGCTAACCATCTTGATTGTTTCACGTATCTTATCCTACCCAGGAGCAGCACATAGTAGGCAGTGGATGGCTCTTTTACAGCGATCTCATCTGATCTCATCTGTTCATTCACTTGGCTTCTCAGTCCTGAGGGCTTTAACATGACTAGGCTGCAGTCCCATATGTGGAAGGATAAGTGGCGCTGTGCCCTTGCTATCTGTTCATCATCTAACAGGTTCTAGGAAAGTGAATGTTTGGAGACTCCTTTCTGCCACCCATAAAAAATTAGCAGCAAGTGAAAGTGAATGCATGTTAATTCATAGGCAGACGAGAGGGATGGACAATTCAGGTTGATGATGGTGGGGAGGGATGCTCAAGACAAGCATGTGCCATTTTCTTTTGGAGACGCCTCTTCCTCTGCATAGTATTTGCCATATTAAAGAAGATACTGTGTTTTTCAGGTGCCTTTTTCTGTGGCCAACAGTTTTGCTATTACCTTTACAAACAAGGTCAATCTTCTGCATGTTGTGAACCAGTTATTGTCTTCCTCTGGTTTGCTCAGCCACTGTTAACCATAACCAATGAAGGGAAAAGCTGTCACAGTCATGATTGAGGTGAATGACATGGGTACTTCTCAGTCTTTGGAAGCCCAGCTTTTGTGAGGCTCATGCAGAGAGCGCTGCTTATGACTCAGTCGGATGCTCTCTTCCTTGTCAGTCAGTCCTTACTCTAATATCATGCCACAGTGAGAGAAATTGAGGTTTTGTGCTCTTTGAACATGATGTTGCTTTGGCCATTAAATAGCTCCTGCAGAATACATTTCTCATTTCCCTGCCTTTGCATACAGTCACACATACACACCGAGAATACGCTGCATACCAAGCTACAGGCATTTCAGCCTTGCAGAGCTGAAATTACCCATCCCCACATCTAGCTTTGCCAAGAGCAGCTAGCTGTTCAAAATAATTGATGAATAAAAGAAGGAAATAACTAAGCTGTCCACTCCTGAACTACTGGTCTATGATTGAGGGCAGCTGAGTTTAGTTCCCAGCTTCCCAGTTCCAAGATGAGGCACTCTACTTGGGTTATGCTGAGCAAAACAATGCTTGCACAGGTTTTTGATCTGTCTCTAAATGAGCCAATGTGGGTCTTGAGCACAGTGCAGCCCTGCATGTGTTGTCAGCTGTGCTCAAAGCAATTAGAAAAGCTGGACTGATTTAGTCTGTATGGAAGGTCATGCTGAAAAGACTGCACTAATTCCAGGCCTGGACTAACATGGGCTGTGATGCTCAAGGCTCTGTAGACACAACAGTTTTCACAGACCTAATTAGTGTATGCCCAAAATGTAACTTCCTTGCTTGGGGTTTTCATCCATTCTACATCCCTAACCAAGTCGTGTATTCCAAATTCTGAAACAATATAAATTAGGGATTTAAATATCTGGTCTGATTTGCAGAGATGATGTGCAATCCTATTTCTCATTGACTAAACTGTGGGCATTCACCTGAAAAGAGAAAGCAAAACCAGGCCATTTAGATTCAATTTCACTTCTTTCTGCTTACCTGCCCCAGCAATGATGAAGAGGCACTTAGTATCTAAGTCTGTGAGTGTTTGAGGTACTCGTATTGAAAGTTCTATATACCAAATCTAGCTATAGACACCTCATTATTGCATTATTGCTATTATTTATAATATAAATTATTTCTCTTCTGCCTTAGTGTTGTAGAGGTAGTAGACTCCTTTCTATGAAAACAGTATCTGATTTAGCATCTGATCTAGTGGAGGTATCCCTGCCTGTAGGAGGGGGGTTGGAACTTGATGATCTTTAAGGTCCCTTCCAACTCTAACCATTCTATGATTCTATGATTCTATGATTTTCAAGGACCAAATCTTGCCTCCGGTTTCACTGATGGAAATCAGGACTAGCTCTGTTAAAGTTGCTGAAGTAATTCTTACTTTACCCTAAGACAAATGAGAACATAAAGTGGCTTTTTGCTGCCTAAGTGGAAAGTTAAAGAATACTTTAAACAGGCTAATTTAAGGGAACAGGGAGGCTATGCTGACAAATCATTTCCATATTACACCTAGTAATATGCTTTACACTTAAAATGAAATGTATGATTCCAAAACAGTGAAACCACTTGGCCATGTGGGATATAATAATCTTAGAGGTGACAACTGAACAATGGACTCCAGGCCTGAGCTGGAAAATAATTATTTCAAATAAGATTTTAATGTTACCCTTTAAAGTCTCTTTCATTAAAATGGCCAGCATCAGGCTGTCCGTCTCATCTTAGCTAATGTAGTAGGTACAGCATAAATGTACCTTTTGAGTTCTTGCAGAAAACTGTTTCGGTGTCTTTTGTTCCTTTACTGTTGAGCGCACTGCCGTTTAGTGCAGGCACACACCCTGGTTCAGGAAAGTGGCTGGGTTATTTTGAACTGTAGGATACAGATGAGAAATTACAGGGAGCATATTTGTGGTCATGAGTATGAGAAGTGGTTCTGTGTGATATTACCCCCTGCTGCCATCCTCCAAAGCATTTTGCTCAAAGTCTACAGTGGCAACCTCTTGTTCTGCTTCCTTAGGAGATGCACTTTTCTCAAGTGCCTTTCCCGTGAAGAAGGTTTTAACAGCATACCATTGTTATCATTATTATTATTATTATATCTAATTGTATAATTATTATATTAGGGTATGATGGTGGAATCAAGCATTCATAGGACCCATTTGCCCACACATAACAATTTACAGTCCTAAGCCCTTTGTTCAGAAGGCAATTAAAAGTGTCTCTCGTTCTGAGAAAATATTTGGGTTTTGCTGCCTTGAAAAGACATAGATTTAAATGCTTTCCTGAGCTGTGGCCACAGGGCCTACTACCGAATTCCCCCCGAAATCAATGCTGAACATCCTACTTCATTGTATGTCTATTGAAAAATTGCAGCAATCTTTATTGTTCAGCAGGAATGAGAGTGTTGTGTAATTAAATTAGAACAAGGCAAACACTGCAAGAAAGTTTCTGTGAATAAACATGTTTAATCAGTTTATTTCTATTAAGTGCAGCTCTGTTGTGTATTCACTTGGTGCTGCCATCTGACTGCTGTGCAACTGGCACAAACTTGAAAGGCAGATTTCAAAGCTACATGCATACATTTTTCCAAAGTTCAGAATTTAAATCCTCACATACTAATATTTGCATTGCAAGTGATCATCCAATCTAGGAAAATGAATCATTAACCTTTCTAACATATTCAGGTTGAACTTCAAAATATTTGTGATCAATCCCTGACTTCAAAATATTTGAAATAGTATCATTATAATACAAATGTTTCTGAGGGAAACACAAGTTATTAATGAATATTTAGCTGGCAGGTTAAGTTCTTCTCAACGCATAGACCAAATAATAGTAACAATAAAACATATATATATATGATCTTCCCCACTGTTGCCACAATAAAGATGTATAAAGGAGAAATGACAAATAGGGAAGTCTGTTAGCACATACAACTCACTCATTATTTCCAGACTAATTTTCCACCCCTGCTGTCATCTTCTGGATTTTTGTGATTCTAAGTTTAAATTTCTTCAGGCCATACAGTATCCATCATGTCCTTTGGGAAGTTATTCTTCAACCTACTGGATCAGAAAAGAAACATTTTTTTTTCCAGATTTTCTGACTAAATTTTCCTCTGCTTAATATTATTCGGTGACAGTGGATTATATTTCCTTTTACAGTCTTAAATAATTTATTTTATCCTTGTTATTTACAGTCTTTGCCTTGCATGACCTCCTTTTATCCCAACAATTCAGTTCTTTTAATATTTTTTACAGGAGTCCATCTGTCTCTTAATCATTTGTTGTTGCATTCCTCTAAGTCTTTTCCAATTTACTGGCATCTTTCAGGCTCTAAGAGGCTTGTGACTTTATGCAGCGTTCTTAGGGTGGGCAAACCATTCACTGATTTAGCACAGCCTCTTTGGTACAAAGTCCTTGGCTTTCAAACACACAGCATCTACCATTGCTTTTGGTGCACATTCATATGCCAGTTCACTGGCAACTGTGAAACAAGGGAAAGAGCAAACTGACAAGTGAGGATGTTTTGTCCATGCCCTCTGCAGATTCCCTGGTGAACACTAGCTTGAGTACCTCATATGCCCTGAACAAAACAGCAGGTCAGCCCCAATCATTTGAGTGGCTTCGCTTTATAGTTCCTTTTTTTTTCATTTGCTTACCACCAAGTCCTTCCCCTTATTCCCTCCCCGAAGAAGTATAACTCTGGTTACGTTTTCTCCTCTAGCACTGGTTTTGTTGACTATATACATTTAATTAGTATTTATGATACAGTTCCCCCAGTAATTCCTACCTTGGTTATCAATTCTGCTGAGCTTGCACCTCCCAATTGTTGCATATAGTGTTCTGCAGATTTATATACGTTGCCCTGTTAGTGGTGGCCCAGGTCATTGTGGGCCATCTGCACCTACATTATTGCTCTCTTGTTAAGCACAGCATCCTGCAGTTCCTTGTTTTGTTGTCTTGTTAACAGCACCACCAGTCGGGATTAGCTATCTGCATGCAAACCTTAGCACATCTTATTATGGATATTACACCACTTTCTGTAAATTAGGATGACAAGATTTGCACTGGCATGCCTCAAAACTGGGCATTGTGGTAAAGCTAATCCATTATCTAAACTGAGTACTTTATTGTCATCCCCTCTGGAGCAATTCAGTCCTGTTGCAGGTGCAACACAGTTCTCAAAACTTTCAGCTCTGACTTCCCTGTTCTGAACATCAAAATTGTAGTGGTGTTTTGGAGGACAACAGTAATAGAAAATATGCACCAAGAGTCATCAATTTGACAATTTTCAGCCATTTTTAATTTGGTCCATCTGAAATGCCCACTGTTTCTTTCATAAAAATGATGTGATTTTAGGGTTAAAAATATAATTGATTGTGAGACACTGGAATTCTAGTCCAGCTTCAAAAGACATTCTGCATTGCTGTGGCCAGATCGCTGGTCCCTGTCTGTACAATAAGATACTAAACTTATGTACCTCCAAAAGACTCCCAAGATCTTTGAGGATGGGGTGTGACAGATATTCAGAACAGTCATTATTGGAAATTTGTTTAAGACTTCCTGCTACTCTTGTAATTTAATTGTAGCCAATGTAAGATGGCTGCTGACTCATACAGCTTTCATGGACATGCTTACGGTGGCAACATGCAAGAGGACCTGTGTCATTAACAGAGGTACTAGGATATTCTGGGGAGTGAAAGGAAAGTGTGGAGGAGGTGACAAGAGCTGAGATAAAGCTTTTCATTGATGAAAATCCTTAACAACACACAAGATGAAACATTTGTCTTCTTTGCCACATGAGAAAAAGATACATTATGTAGTGGTTTATGCTTTAGACTACTTTATTTCCTGGTATCTTTTAAAATTAAAGCATTGAGAGTAAATTGTGACCTAAAGGACAATACTTAGTTTTCTCTTACTGCAGTCAGAAACTTTCCTCCACAGTCAATTACTGTAACAAATCTCAGTTTCGTGAGCCACTGTCAGTCTCATTTAGAAAAGCACAGACATTATTTTAAGTTCTCACTCCTTGGCTTTCAATTTTTCTATAAAGTGCCATGTATTAGGCTTTTAAAAGTGGTAAAATTAGTAAATATGATCATTTGTTATCCAAAACAGTATTTTAATTGTGATCCATGTTGGCAAATGTGTATGTTAGTATAATAATAGTATTATATTTAAATGTAAAAGAAAATTCTCTGTGATTTCTTCCTTCTGATACAATCTCTCACATCCAGTGTCCCCACTCACAGTGTTCATACATTTCTCCTGCTGCTAATTCTAGCAGGGACTCTGTTAAAGATGAGTTTGCCTTCTTTTCCCATGGGAGAGTGCATATAGAAAAGAAGAGGGTGTTTCGAGAGAAGTCGTCTTTGTAAATGGGTAGTGGATAGCCTGATGCATCCCTATAGGACATCGTATTAATAGTCTTTGGAAAAAGAGAATACTATGAATCTATTTTGCTCCTCTTAGACCAAGAATGATACCATTGGCTGATGAGTGCTATAGGCTAATAATTCCCCATGGTCTTGGGAGGTTTACTATCAGTATTAAAATACCAATGTTCAGAAAGGAAGGACAATCTTCTTTCCTTCCCCTGATTAAAAGGAGCTGTCTTCTCTTAATGCCCCTTGAAACTCAATCGATAAAAGCTTTCTCTTTCAACCTAGTTTCACTAGTGGTTAATATGTATGGCACATCCTTAGCGTTTGCTCTCTGTGCAGAACTAGGGAAATATTCAGAAAATGAAAAATTAGTGAAGACAAGAAAGCTCCTGAAAGGTGAAAGGATCTGAAAGCTTATCCCATTTACGTGAATCTCCCAAGAGTGCAAAATTTGGATGGATACATGAGGATTTTCTGGTGGCATTCCAGTGTGACTGGCTTTTTCTTAGACAGAAATATTTCAGGGCTGAGTAAAACCCAAAAAAAAAAAAAAAAAAAGTAAAGGGGAGGTAGTACAAGCCTTTGTTTTTGTTTGTAAACCTCAAAGCATCTTGAAGTTTGGCCTGAATTTTTAATAAATGTTCAGATTTTGTGTTTTATTAATTCAGACTAGTTAATCTAGTCTTAACAGCACATTCCATATTTCCATATAAAAGACAAGAATTCTGAAGCATGCCCTCACAAAATTTACTCTGCATTTTTGCTGCCAGAAGGGCTGGAATAGTTAACAGTTCCTTCTATTTTCTTTTTATTTCTTCTATTTCTCCCTCCAGATATAAAAGATTGGTACATCCTCTCTTTTTATTTGTTATTCTTGGCCAGGCAGTGTACTGGATATAGAGTAAAACTGTAAGGTAATAGTCCAGAAAGGTATTTTGTTTCCTGAAAGTATGTGCGCAGTTAACTGTAAGAGGTTTAGGAAGACTGCTGTGATATGATCCTGCTCTAGATGCTGGTATTACTCAGTATTACGAGTACGCTATAGGCATTGGTTTCATTTGGGCTGGAAAATTATTGCTGCTATCCCCAGTAAATAGTCCAAAACAATGTCTACATGAAAGGAACAGGGCTCTGGGTGCCAGGAGTAGGACCCTGTGAGCTGGTCACAGAACAGGGACCATTCATTGGCTGGTCACATGAAGGACCCTCATCTCCCTCTTCCACTCTGACAACAAGGCAACTAATACCTACCTGAAGGTGGCATGTTGAGGGCGATATAGCTGCTGGGCTTCTGGGAAGGTCATTGTCTAAGAGAAACCAAATGCAGAGACAAGTGCACAAAGATACCCAACAACATGAAGCTGCTGTATGAGCGGAAGGCAAGAAGCCAGGAATGGCCCTGTGCACAGAGCACAGTTTGGGGCAGAGCAAACAAGGTTTTGCCTCTGCTCAAGGACACGCCTTGTTGTACAAGCATCCTGAGGGCTGCTCTGACATCCATGCTGTTTTAAGCATGTGCTCTGCATTAATAACTTGACTCTATCTAGGGACCATCCCGGGAGCCTTTTGCGAGTATAACCAGGAAAAGCCTGTGCATGTGTGCCAGAGTCGGATCCAACCAATGTGGGAGCAGTTGCTGCATAGCTGAGATGACAAAACCTGTAATCAGCAGCCAAACAGCTAGGGCTGGCTGAGAGTCTGCGGGGGCTGGAGTCCCAGCAAGCAGGCTCGAAGATACTCCACAATTGCTGTAATTCAGGCACCCAGCAGACATTTCCAGTGAAAGAACCCAATTTAACACGGGCATTACCTGCTAGAGCTGCACTGGGAAATGTCAGGAAAGATGAGTTTTGGCTAATGTGCTCGGTGACACTTCTTAAAGGGCAATGCAAGCTAAGGGTAGGCAGACTAATAACTGTGATGGTGTACCATGTATCCATGATTGCTTTTGCTAGTCCGGGAAAGGTATATACTTATTTATGCCAAGATAACTAATGGCTGAGCTCACATTTCCTCTGCTGTTGGTCTCACTAAGATTGAACCAGGTTCTGTGCCTACTGCTGCCTGCAGATTTAGCTATGAAAAAGCAGATGACACAAGTTTGGATCTCAATGGTAAGCAGAGCTCCCATATGAAGCACAAATATTTCAGTGTTGTAATTAGAGCATACTAAGGGAGCTTGGTGAGCAAACCATTTTTATTAGTATCATTAATTTGCTAGTTTTAGGAGGCGAAAAATATGAAATGTGCTTTTTAATGGTTTGACTGCCTTCAGATATATTGCTGTAGGTACATAGAAATGGTGGAATGAGCAGAGACTAGAGCTAAGAGGGAGCTGGAAGCCATCTCAAGAGATTATTTTAACCCCTCTTTTTACTCCAAAACAGAATGAGCTATACCCAAAGCATCCCTGACAGGCATTTGTTTTATCTGTTCTTCAAGAACTTCAGTGAAAAGATAGCACTGCTTCCTACAGGAAACTTCCTTCACTAACCTTACTGTTAGAAAATTTCCCTTACTTCCTAATGCGTTACCTCTTGTCCTATCCACCAGGTGCACAGACAGATTAATCCCTCATTCTTTGCAAGATGCTTTTGCATTCTGCATTATGTTTTCCTGACATCTTTTCTCTGAGCTGGATAATTCCTTTTTTCCTTTATTTTTAGATCCCTAGTCTTCTGATTCTCATCAGTCTTCTCTTGACCGAATGATCCGTGCTTTTCATGAAATTCAATGCCTGAAATCAGACTTGGTATCCCAGCTTAGGTCTTATGGATAGAAGGGTTATTTTTAGTGTCATAGATCATATCCTTGTTCATACACCTATGGGTAACTTTAGAGTCTGTGAACTTTTTTGATTTACATAATGTGCCGCATTGATTAAAATTAACATTGTGGCCTATTGTGGCCTTAAGAACATTTCTTGCAGAGTGAACACTTGTCCAGTTGTTCTCCGTCCCGTCTGGAGTACCCTATCTGACTAAACTGTCTTGCACTTGATCTTATTGAATGATAACTTTTTAATTCCAGACTGGTTTTCCTTTTTGCAAAGATTACTTTGTATTCTGTTAGTGTTTTCTGGAGTGTTGCAACCCCCCTCAGCTTTATATCATCTGGAAATTTAGTAAGTATGCTCTATTCCAGCACTGGGTCTATGAATGGAAATATGGACAACAGGATAGTACCAGACTCTCTGAAGCCACTCTTGAGACACCCTCCAGTATGACAGAGGACTATTAATCAGAATTTGCTAGGACGGATCTGTAATAATGCGTGAATATTCCTTAATAGTCAGAGTATGTGGTGAGCCCACCTCTCAAGGAAACTCTGAAATATGATTAATTTCTCGAACAGAACCTGAACCAAAACTATTGTTAAAAAGTTATTGATTAGACTCAAAGTAAACTGATTCTAACTGTTGATTTTTTCCTGAAGTGGGAGTGAACCTTAACTATTCTGGACAGCTTTGTGGATTTCAAACTGCAATTAAATGGAAATGTTTCAGTTGCAAATGGATTCAAACTTAACTTAAAGAACATTGATTTGATTCCCATCTTACAATAGTACAATAGGGACTGCATTTGTATAACTTGCCTATGAATATGCAAGGAGACACTGACAAAAGCCCGTCCTAGATCAAGGCAAGCTACAGAATATAGAGGTAAGAAGATGGTGACAAGTGCTGCAGCCAAAGACTGGGATGAGCCAAAGCTCCTTAGTCACCCTCTCACCTACATGCAGAGAGCAGGACCCAGAAAATTTCATCCTTTGCCCCCATCTGCTCCTGCTTCCCCATCCACAAAAAAGGGGAAGAAGAGAGATTTCTCCCTAGGCATGTTTTTGTGCCTAAGTGAACTCATGGTCTGAAGTTTTGTACATTGTGTTAAAGTACCCTGCTTCATCTGTCACCACCACAGCAACACTGAATTGAAAGAGCAAGAGCAAGTACAGCATCCAGCATTTTTAAGTTCTTCGTAAAAGCAAGCATAAATATGTAAGGAAGATAATTCTGCTGCCATTACACTACTTTAAATCATGGATCAAGTTTGACATTGGGAAGTAAAGCAGAGAGTGAAAACTGCCTCTTCTTTAGTAGCAGAACACGTCAAGCTACTTTCTGAGATATCATTTTTATATGCATGGATAACAAAGCTCCAAGTCATGGTCTTCAAGCGGCTGGAGAAAGTATATAGGGCATGTTTCCAGTTAATGTTACTGAAGACAAAACACATCCCTCAGCCTTTCAAACTTTCTATGTGGGGCCTGACAGCCATCAGCTTCTTGAATGCGATCAAGGGAAGGGACTCTGTAGCGTCTGCTACATCCCCTCTCCCATCTGCTAGTTCCTATTGTTTTTTTTTAAGTATAGAAGGGGACAGACTTACAGGATCACTTAAAGAAGTTAGACAAGTTTGAGTGTCAGGATTGCTACTGAAATGGGAATTTTTAATGTGCATCAGAACTGTACTTTTTTCTCTTCCGTTATTTTAGTAACTTTCTATAGTTGTTACAACTGGCAGGTTGTTTATGATTCTTTACCTAAGATTTTTGTTGATTCTTATTATTCTTATTGTTAATCCTGCATTCTCTTCCCCCTTCCCTGAGGTTCAGACGAACTCACTTTTCTCATGGGAGATTAACAAACTGGTCCATAAACACTAGAAGTTACCCTAAATGCTAATCTGTCCATTAAAACAGAACAAATCTGAAACTGCTAGGCAGTTTAAGGGTGTTTTAAGGTTTAGAGATACTTAAATGGCGGGAGCTCAGCTATGTAGAGAACATTTTTGCCAGCACAGCACTGGCAGTCTCAGTGGATGGGATTCAGCTGGGGAATAATCTTAGAAAAAGTCAGGTAAATCTAAGCTCTAAAAATCTTGACGATGTGCCCAACAAGCCTTCTGCTTCAAAAATTGTTGCCATCATGAGAATGGCACTTGCCAGGATAGAAAACCTTCCCTTCCTAAACCTAGTGAGCTAAAAGAAGAAAAAAGAGCCAGAATCAATCACAGAATTATAGAATGGTTAGTGTTGGAAGGGACCTTAAAGATCATCTTATTCCAACCCCCCTGCCTTGGGCAGGGACACCTCTCACTAGAACAGGTTGACATTTCTACCTGGGCTAAATCAGAGTACTCTTCATAAAAGTCCATGGCTACTACTCTCTCCCTTGCATAGTCTCTGCTAGAAAAAAAAAACCTCACCAAGGGACTCACTCTGTGCAGTATTTCACATCTGCAGCAAAGCCCAGAAGGGCAGCTGTCTCTGCAGAGAGGCAGGAAGGCTTTTCTTCACTTAACAGGCGTAGCGCACAGAATGAACAAATCCCACCTCTTTTCAGTACTGTTATCTGCATACCCCCCAGAAAGTAATGCTAATTTATACAGGGTTGCCTAATGAAATCAGTGTCCATGCAATGATCTTATGCTTTACAACTGCTGCTAAAGGCTATTTGACCATACTTTCCAAAGGTCAGTGCACAAAATCATAGCTGAAAGAAAACGGCACTGCAGTAATTTGCTTTGTCCAGTAAGGATTGTGGTGACCTTCCTTTTAAGAGGGTTATTAACCTGGTTATTGGTGATACGCCTTAAGTTATCTTTAAGGAGAAGTGCTTTTTTGGTGATGCAGGTCAAGAATTCCAGCCTCTTTGCATGATACATTTTTGACTGCAATTAAACAGTGCCTGCTTTTGAACTGACTTAGGTTAAACCAAACAGCTCCTTCCTCACAGAAAATAAATATGCAGCGGCAATGACAATAAAAGTTAGCCACTGTTTCTGCTGAAAGGGGACTGCTGCTGGAGGAAGCCTTGTCACTGAGCAACCAGCCCTCAGCAGGAGCCCCAGTGCCTGGGCTAGGAGATAAACCCAAGCGCAAACCAGAGCAATTCGGCAGCTACATGTAGATTAAGGTTTTGATCATGACTCATGAAGAAAAGACATGTTTTTTTTCTGAGGGATCACAGACAAAGTTCTGAAAAGATTATTTGGTAGCCCTCCAACCCTCTTGCCAGGAGTATGTGACAGCTGAAAGATATAATCACTGACTAAATGCATGGCAGCATCACTACTGGAATTAAAGCCAACTGCTTCACTGTAGTAATGATTGCTTTTTTCTTTGCAAGTGCAACCTCTGCTTGGTTCATGCTTTTGCCTCTACATGAGCTTAGACACCACAAATTTCTTGTCCCTCAGGCCTAGTGATTTATTAAGTTTGGAGTCTGAGTTGTTATAACTAATTCTTTTGCCTATCTGTATGGTTTACAGCATAGAGTCGCCATACTACTGTGTCTGGAGGAGGGCTACTTCTTGACTACTTAATTTCTTTATGAAATGAGTCAAAGGTTTAGAATTTGTGGGATATAGGTGTGATCCGTTACTTCATGCTTGACATACCTCCATAGTTAATGGAAACCATGAGTCACTTTCTGCTGAACAACACACCACTGACTAAATTAGCTGCTGAAGATACCCGTTTGTTCCTACAACTTATCTAGGCAGAGAACACATTCTGCACACCTCATATCTAGATGGGTAAAATAGTGGAGGTGAACCCAAACTTGTGTATAGAAACCGTAAAAGTATGCAGACACTTAAAGGGATTTTGACGAACCATTAAATTTTGACAATCTTCATGTGTTTTTTGATGTTAAAGACCCCTTAAAAAATCTGAATTTATTCAGCCCAAGCCCCTCATCCATGAAATAGGAGCGTTCTTGTTTTTTCCATATTCTTGTCATATGTACTTAACCTTTCCAAGACAGGCATTTCTTTTGAACTTGTGCAACTTCAAGTACATATTTCAGCTACTGAATGCTACCATAAGCCAAGCAAATAACAAAAGGCTTCATCACAAAGTCCATTGTAATTTTATTCTGTTCTTCACACGAAAGTCCTCACATAGAACAAGGTGAGAATAGTCTGTGGAATGTCTTTCCTTTTGAGCCATGTGGTGCTGGTCTTCCCTGATAAGGAGTGAGGTGCCTGGGGATATACAGCACAAGGAAGCCTTCCAATGTGATGATCCAAGTTTGGAGATGAACAGAGGGTGGCAGTATATAGACCTGCCAGTATCACTCCTCTCACTTGCATTGCCTTCTCTTTGAATATAGCCTATTCCTTGAAAAGAGAAAAAAGTACTCTTGGAAAATGGGGGATTTCAAGAAACTGGCTGGTTATTTAAAAAGTCCACTTAGGGGGCTTGCCCACAGACTTTTCACAACAGTTGCAAAAAGATTATTCACAGTAGATTGAGACCATCCCATCTGAGGCATATTTCTTACTACTGGCACCTGTACAGGCTTTATACTACCTTTATATACTGCATGGATAGAGACTAACACAGCCTAGGTCTCAAAACCAGCCTCATTTGAAAGGGGTGGGAAGATTTACCTTTGAAATAAAATACAATATTATGAGGGTTAGGAGTCTTTATATAACAGAATGGAAAGATATTTTCCCAAGACAGAGAGACTGTATTATTAATGTATCTAAATGCAGTATAGATATGCCCAAAATATCCTATTTTAAATTCACTTCCAAAACATCTTAATCCAATTGATGATCTCTAGCTTCTTATATTCAAATCAGTTTGAGATGTGAGCTGAGTGTCTTATAAAGGAAATACTGGTCAAAAATAGTAAAACTAATGTCTCTGGGTAGTTTCCATCCTCAAATCTCTCTTCATTCAAACCATAACGTTCCTGAAATTTGTTTTAGATTGCCAATAACATCCTTCTTTTTATTTTTTTTTTCAATTGAGTAAAATATTTTTCAGTGTGAGGGAAAATGCAAGAGAATATTTCATTCTGTTTTTTTTTTTTTTCCTCTCTTTTTATGTTTTAATTATCAACTACATGGATGGATTAACTACAGACATGTTCACATGACTGAGAAACAAGAAAACATGCATGTTCTTTGGAAGATAATGTTAAAGGTAGATTTAGAATAGTATTACAAAGATCCTAATGGGACTTCTAAAACAAGGTACAGGTGATGTAAATAACAAATATATGTTAAGAAAAAAAGGAAAAATAAAGAGTAGAAGTAGTAAAGGAAGGCAAAGAAGACAGAAACTGGATGAGTAAAGCTGTAGATAACGTGTGGAAATTCAACTGGAAATATGCCCTAAGTCCTATGCCCAAGAGCTCCATGTTAGAATCGGGAAGGCAACACTAAACAGTATTTCCTAGTATTTTGGTTGTTTTGACCTCACAATCTTTGTGTGTGTGTATGTAATGTGTATATTACATTATGTGCCACTCCTGTATAATGTGAAAAAAGGACTTTGAATAGAATAAAAAATTGCAGTAAATGTATGTGGAAAAACTAGGAAAGATACATTTTTATGATGTTATTTTTACAAAAGCAAACATGCAGTAAACAGGAGATTTTTCAGTGGTGCCTGTCCCTTTTTCCTAGTGTTTGCAATGGACTCTTGCATTCTCTTCTTATTTGACATATCTTAGCTTTACTTTGATAACCCCACGTTTCAAGGGACTGTGTCTGAGACACCTTTTCTTTGCATCATTTAGAGGGAACAAGAGAGAGAGGAAAAAAGATTTGTTGGGACTGAAACCATTGTCAGAACTGATCTTTTCCACTCCTGTCTGCAACACAGTCCTCGCTCCACAGGCTGTACCGTTCTTGAATCACTCCCTCAGTCTTCTCACCACCTCACTTGTGAACAAGAGGGTGACTATTAACTACAAATATTAAAATTTTAATACTGTTTTCATTTAAAACAAACATTGTCCAGATAAAAATAACGAGTGGAAGAGAGGATTGTGAGACATATGTAGCTTATGGTCTAACAATAAGAATTGGGTCCTTAACTGACAATTACATCTTTGGAAATCCCTGACAATGGTAGTTGCAATAAATTCCCTTCCTTTTTCATCACTACCAATGATTATTCTGCTGAATGAATATATTGGACATGCATTTTTCTCTGTAACTAGTGCTGTTGTGTTTCTATTTCATTCCAGCTGGACATGTGTCAAGTAATTTTCTGTCTTTTAAGAGACTCATTCCAGGGGACATTTAGCAGACAATGGTTTTGTGTAAGTCTCAGCACTTCAGAATATGGAAGAGTTTAAAAAGAAGTTCTGTTTAACTGCACTCATCTCCTCCCTGCATGTTCACACATGGTTCTACTCCTTGTTGGGAGAGATTGTATATGCTTGAGCAGGGGCAGAGTGTGAAGGAGCATTTCCCTACCCAAACACAGCTCTCTTTAAGACCTGCTAACTGTAGTGCCCTTGCTGCACCATATCTGGCATTCCTCTCCCAGAAGGGATGGTGAAGTCCTGGACAGGTGTTGCAGCTCCTGAAACTGATGGGGTTGCAGGGCAATCAGGCAGTTCTGCAAAGGAAAGCCCCTAAGGTCTTGTGGTCTTCACCACTTCACACACACCATGTTCCTGAGGAAGGCCTGGTAAAGATATTTAAAAATCATTTGTGGTGTCAATTGGTGCAGCATGCATTTGAGAGTTCCCCTTTCTCTTCCTCACATTGTTTATAGCAGCTCAAAGGGCATAAGAAATGTTGCAGAAGAGAAAGTCTTACTTTTTGGTCTTACCTTTTTGCATGATGACAAGAACAGCAGGATCTAATGCTGATGTCTGGAAAGAGAAAGGGACAAATCTGACAAAAAGTGATTAGATAAAATTCTCACAATGAATATTAGAACTGGAAAAGGCAGAAAACCTGTGGATGGAATGAAACATCTAACTGTCACTATGCAAACACTAACAATCAAGCAAAAGGACTGGGTATTTTGGCAGTATTTGGGTCAAAAAGACCTAGGAAAGATAAAAGCTGCTGCCAGATGACTCTTATTTCTCACTGCCAGGTGTGAATAGAACTTGTAGTAAATAGTGCTTTGAATTTATACATCAGTTAGTGAATCTTTTCTTCCAGGCAAACTCCCACTGACTCCAGTTGCTTTCAGAATTTGGTATTTTCTAATGAGAAGCCTGGTCTGTGAGTTTTCCTCTCCCTGGTATTGGAGAATTTTCTGGCAAGCAGAGGTACGCAATACCTTGCAGGCAGAGTCCCTCAATCATTGCCTCACCATTGGGGAAAAGTATCCCTGTGTCACAGGGAAGCATAAATTAGGATGTTGCCATGGCAGGAAATAGATTTTTAGCTTTCGTCTTTAACTGACACACAGGCACCCAGTGAGGAGTTTCCTGCACATCCTGAGGAGCTGAGTGCCTACTTGCTTCTGGCCAAGTGTCTACCTGCATTTTAAGGCAACTAGAGACCTTTGTAAATGTAGCCCATTGCTCCTAACCATTGAGGTTTAGTTCAGACAGTTGTTGGCTGCCCTTATCTCCCACGATGTTTAATTCAATGTGAAAGCACTGGAAATCCTCAAATGAGTGACATGTCAGTAATAATTCTAGGGGAAGTCTTAGAGTCTGACAGTTTACAACTTTCCAGAAGACTGCTCCAACCACTTAGCCATGCTTTTCAGGACTAAGAGGGAACAGGAAGCAGTTAGGATTTGCTTTGCCTCTGCTTTTAACATTTGGCAAAAATGGTTCCCACTGGGAGAATGTTTAAACATGCAGATTTCCAAACTGCAGACCCTGCTGATCTGCACATTTTGGAAGGACAAAGTTTCTGGGTTGGGGTTGTTTTGCTTTTTGGTTTTTGTTTTGGTTTTTTTTTGGGGTGGGTGGGGGTGAGTAAAGGAGGAAGCAGTTTGCTTCTGTTTTTCATTCTGGTTTTGCAAATGATTCATGTATAGGGGACCCCATGAAACTCCTGTGGCAAAAGTACATTGGACTTTAAATCTGTTATGAAACCAGGCATTGCAGGGTGCACATGGGGTGAAATACTCATACCAGTGCATTAAATGGATGATTTGGACCCCAGCTTTCAAGACACTTTCTGCTTCATCTAACCTGTTACAAAGAAACCCTTTATCCACAGAAACTTGAAGAAACAAAGCCTGTAACAAAAGCCTGCCAAAATCTTCTTGCATGAGACACCTCCAGTCTTCTCTGCTTCTTTTGAGTTTGACAGCAACAGAAGCACCTCAAATCAGAAAAGTGTCATAATCATTTTATGCCTGTACTTAGTTTGCCCCTGCATGAATGGAGTTTTCACAGGGAAGCTGTGTCAGCACTGGGAAAAACTGATGTGACTGCAGCTCATCTTCACCAAGCTTATTGTAAATTCAGTTAATAGCAATGCTAGTGTTTCAGATACTCATTGTAAAGGCATAAGGGACAACTGCTCTCTCTATGCTCTTCTTCTCCCATCCTAACTAGAAGGAACAGATTCTGAGCTGATGTAAACTGTTGGAGCATCGGTGATATCAATGAAGTATTGTTTACTCCATCCAGAGATCTGATTCACAGACACTGAGAGAAGGAAAAGAGACAACATGCATCTCATAGGACACTAGAGTATTCAGAAGTTGCTGATTTCAGAAATCTGGCTTATAAAAATATTAACAGAAAGCAAACAACACAAGCTATGTCTTAAATTTACAGTCACACAAACTAGAGAATTCTACCCATTTTCGAACTTCAAACATGTTTAAAAAATGCAAACCCACTCTGCAAAGACAGTTGAATTTATTAAAACTGTTGTGTGCAATGATCTATGCTGAGCTTGGTGCCGGGACCTAACTCTTGTAAAACATGTGTGATAATTATTAAGCCTGTTGCATTAGAAGTTTTAAGCACACAGTGTTCAACAAGGTTGTTACTGAGTTTTAGATTATTGTTTTTACAACTGCAGTGTTTAGAAATCTTGCCAACAGGAAGTACTTTGATCATTTGTTCTTTTCCTGTCACCATAATGCAGAACAGAAAATTGAATTAGAATAACAAGTATATTAATAGTAAAGAGATTCATTCAGTCAGGCTCTCACTCTCAAAAAAAATTAAAATAAAATAAAAAAAAATCCTAGGACTCTTCCTGTATTTCTTAAGTCTCTATGAAGTGTCATTCTTGGTCACATCAAAAGTCTGTCCAGCCCCAAATGTTCCTTCCTACAGGGATCAGGTGAAAATATTTGGGATGAATGTAAGAAACAGGGAATATAGAGGACAGCTCTTCCTCAGTGCTCTAAGCCAACTTGTTTAGAATTGGCAAATGATAGATATTCCATCACCTCTATCACACTTAACACCACTCCAGCAGACCCATCCCTGGGAGCTGTCTGGGTCAATTTTGAATACGTTTAAACTTTTACTCACCTCTTCATCTTGCAATAGTGAGTTTTGCAGTTTATTTGTAATCTGTGTAAAAATAGTTTTATTTGTTTGCTCTTTCTAAAAAAAAGCATTGGAACACCTCTAATTCTTATATTAACTCAAAATAGCTCGTGATTACTGCTTGTCTCCTAGTCAAGACTGTGTAGACCTCTTCAGTGACTTCCTTCAGTCTTGCATTTTCTGAAATGAAGAGCTGCAGGCTGTACTCGCATGGAATTTGTTCTGCATTTCTAATCACCTTTACCATGACTTTAAAACTACACTGTACTCTTTCCAAATTTAATTGGACTGCGTTCAAGATGTGAGCATGCCATGGATTCATAAAGTGGTGCATAGATATTTTCTGTTTTGTTCCCCATACAATTCCTAATAACTTTGAACATTAGATTTGCCTTTATGATCATTGCAGAACATTGTGCTAGTGTTTTCAGGCAACCATTCAAATATTTTCTGAATGATGATAGCTAATTTAGAAACCATCATCATTTATGCCTGCTTACATGGGAGTTTTCCCTTGTGTATTACTCTGCATTTCAAAAACATCTCAATTTCTTCTGCCATTCTAGTGCCTAAGCAAATAATTTAAAAAAAAATTAATAATCAGAAAAATTATAATTTGGAAAAGTAAAAAATGAAAAGTTAGACTTTTCTGAGTCAAAATATTTCAGTCCAAAATTAAATATTAATTTTTTGATGTGAAGATATTAAGATGACTCTTCTTTGAATCACCATGATGCTTCTTGGCAGTTAGAGCATAATGTCATTCATTCTTCTGTTCTTTCTCCCAGACACTGTTCCAGAGCTGGACAAGGATTTCTATATCAAGCAAGTTGTATCTGGGGGAATTTACAGAGAAAGACCTTCAGGTAAATTGTGTCAGGTTTGCTCAAAATATGATGTGTTCAGAAAAAAAATTTTATATTTGCCATTATGAGTTGTAGACTTTGGAATACAGTTTTGTTTGTTGAAAAAATTAATATGATTTATATCAAACAATGTTAAGAACAGACTAAATTCTGACTATTAAATATTCTTAATGAGTCATCTAGCAGCAGATCCAGACTAGGATTCTAAAGTCTTATTCTGATGCTGAACTTAACAAGCTGTCAGCAACCCACTCAATAAGTGTAAAGTTAAATAACTGCAGAATTGGCTTTCAAGACTTGTTCACTGGTTGTATTCTACATCAAACAACAATAAACTTGAGGAATGGGCTGCCCAGTGCTCAGGCAGGAAGAAATAGCAAAATAAATCAGAAACCTTTTTTTCCTAGGACTGAATTACTCAACTGTAATAATACTATTCACTTAATATTTCATTCTGAATATAGATAGATAGGTAGATTAATTTTATACAACTATATTATTCTACATATTTCAATTAAGGTCTACTTATGTGTACAAATATACAGGATTAAAGAGTATTTTCGTAATTTCATCCTTAAATAAGCCTTGGAGCAAGGTTGAAAAGTGAGTATTATGAAATGTTTTCAAGATAGAATCAAACTGTTCTTTTCTCATTTCAAAACATAGAAAATTTAAATGAAAAGAAACAGATAATGGAAAAATGCTACTTCCTGCTTTGGCTAGTTGTTCCTGTTGTCACCAATGATGTCCTAATGTTTCTGGCAATTTAAACAATAATAAAAGCTACAGCCTTATGAATTCTTTCATAATGGGTAACCATTCTCTCTATGGAGGTATAGATAATATGAGGAGGAAATAAAATGTCTAAGATAAAGAGATCCATAAAAAAGTTCCATAGTACCTTATTTACTGTACTAGTTTAATGGTGACACTAAGAGTGTCATAGACTTTTACTATATTAACATAATGCTAGCTTCCCCATTCATATTTGGGTAACCAGCCCACAGTCTATGTCCAGAACACTATTTCTACTATATGGGGGAAACAAGTGGAAGCAAATAAAAAGAAGAGGGGGAAAAAAAGGGTTGTGGTAGTCTAGGTTTTTATTCATACGACTGAGAAGAAAAAGCAAAATTACTGAGCAATTGTATGAGCACTCTCATTTTTGTAAAATATCTGCTGCTGCATTCAGCACTACAGCTTTGATTTCACCCTCACACCTTTAGATCTCTGGGAAATTAGTAATGTGAGCTGTGATGGAGCCATATCTCTGTGCCAGTCAGGACACCATCAGTGGCACTTTAAGCTTATTTTCCCTCTTGGGAAGGGCATTACAAGGTCTAAGGAGTCTGGTCTCTGAAGGGCAGAGAAAGGGCAGGATGCAGACTGGGGTTTTGACTGGAGCATGTCTCTGAAGTCAACTGCCTTGCAGAACAGAATAGATTCCCCGTCTCCCTGCAAAGCAACCTGCTGGGAGGAATTGCCCATTTTATTTTAATTAACAAGTCAGAGATGAGGTTTAACAGTGTCCTAGTGCATGCCCACAAAAATATACTTGCACATCCGCTAACCAGGCATTTGCCAAGGTTACCATATGCAATATGTAGTATAGAAAAAAAGAGATTTTTGGAGAAACAGGTGAATGTTCTGTCTTGAAATCCACCAACTTTTCTTGCGTTTGTTGCATCATATGAAAAAAGGGCTTTTATACTGCTTACCATACATTTAGTCTGTGAGTTAACCACAAAACATTCTCCAAGTTTTTTATGCCCCTCCTGCTGGTTAATGAATGGATGGCATTTGAAGTGGTTGTGTAAAGTGCTGTTGAGCAGGCTAGTAATTGGCTTTTAGTTTATATTTGCAAATGGATATATTTTTGAATTCCCTTCTCAAAGGAAACAAACTAGTACCAAACCTGAAGGAGGTCCTCACTTGCAAAGGATGCTGTCTGGCCAGCCCTGTAGAACTGAAACAGAGCAAGAATATACAAGCAGAGATTTTTTCCTTTCTTGCCTTGCCAACATACACGGTAGGTGGAAATGCAGATGGACTGGGCAACCCTGACTCCTGCCATTGCAGCTTCTCCCCCTTGTAACATTTGCTAGCGTGGGATTGGGCTCCAAGTCCCTCCCTTTGTGGCTGAAGCAACCTAAGGAGGTGGTATTCCTCTAACCTCAAAACAGGCATCATCCCACCATTGAGAAATGGAAAAGTGGTATTTGGGACCCCTCTGTCCTAGACTTGGGTGGAGAACCTGGATACTAAGCAGTCCAAAAGCTGGATATTACTGGTATGCAGCTTCTGAAATAACCTTTCATTTGCTACCTCCCCAGAAACACACAGGGCTATCTTGCAGCTGTGTCTGATGGAGCCAAGGCTAGCCATAATCTTACTTTTTTTTTTTTTTCTGCTTGAACAATGCAAAAGAGGCAGGTTATAATGTTACAATTCAACCACGTGCTTTTAAGAGGTGCCAGTGCCTGGTCCATGCAATGCAAAGGAATATACATCTTACACCCAGAGTGACGCATCCTTTACTTTTAAATTTGGCTTCAGTGTTGCCCCCTTAGCCTAGAGCCAGCAGTTTTCTGACTCTTTTCTTGGAAGCAAGAAATATGTCTGTTTGTGAGCACATGATGTTCATGTTCTGTGCACTGACTACGTACTGGACAGACCTGGTCAATGTACTGACATTGGAGCCTTGAAACCATGTCATTCCCCAAGCACAAGGTGTCTTGTCTGTCCTTAAACTGAAAAAGTATTCCAATGCCCTCAGCTGCACCACATGAACCATGATGATATTTTACCAGATTTGCACCCGAACCTAAATGCAACGATTCCATTTATTGGGGGTTTTTTTCATTAATTTCTTCCCTGCTGAGATTTCACAGTTCCCTTACTGTAGAACTTCAAACAAAATAGCTCAAGATATCACAATTACTAATGGGATAATCTGGTTGGATATTCATATTCATATGTGTATGAATGTAGAACAGATAAAATGAGTAAAAGACATGGTTCCAACAAAATACAATTTTTCACTTCCAAACCCCAGCTGGCATGAAATGTAGCATGTAGAAATGCAGATGGTTCCGTTCATAGCCGTGGCTTAAGTGGTATGCAGAAATGTGGGCAATAAAAATGATTATGCAATATCAGACCCATGGAAAACATGTATGGATGAACACGTTATGACAGAAATGGGCAAAGCGTTTGGCACCAAAGAGTTGCATCTTAACTCCTGTACCTGCTAGGACATTGTGTGTACCAGGAATTCTCTGCGGATTGGGGGCCAGGAGATGTGAGATCTTTCCTGGGGTGATAGGGCAGGACCACCCTCTAGGGCCCATTCTGCCACCCAAACCAGGGAGCAGGGCAGCCTCAGTCCTGGGCATCAGGCACCTCCTTGGGAATGGGGACCAGCCAATGACAAACTGGGATGTCAGCCTGTGGTGGGGGTCAGGATCAGGCCCAGTGAGGGGAAGCTGCATCAGACACAGCCCTGGTAGGTGCGAATACAAACTATTACCGTACTTACAGGTGTAGACTGAATAACGGTGTATTTCTGAGAGATGCTGCACAGCCTACATCTTTCACTGTGTTCTGAAAGTGGTGAGTGGTGTGCTGTAGCCTATAAAGAGGTGCTTGGTATCTGAGAGGTCCTAATTACTGTAACCACACAGAAGATTTGACTGCTGGAAGATACTGTGCTATTAAAATACATATTTAAGCCAATGTTCTGCTGTGAAAATAGGCTGTGCTGGATGAGGAAGCATTCAGCTGGAGGCAGTCAGTGGTGGGATTCCCTTGGAACTGATCTTGTGACCACTCATTAATTAGTAGTTTTGTAATAATCTTGTATAGTAATGATATGTGCAGACAATACACGGTTGAACAGCATCAGCAGCAGAGGAAAGGGCTCAAATTTCACAGAAAGAAAAAAAGAAAGATGAGCAACAGGTCTGAAACAATTGAAATGGGCAAGTAATGCAAAGTGCAAGGGGCAAACAGGAAATTCTTCTGTAAACTCAGGACCATCCTTTGGAAATGAGAGAGATATTTGTATAAAAATAGTAATTTTTAGAATTTCTGTCAATAATCAATGTGATATGAGTTTGGAAAAAATCAAATATCAGCCTCTAGTGCAGGAGGTAAGGTGTTTTCAATGGGGGGAGGAGATTGCTAACACCATTTTGCAAGGCAGACAGCAGGCTATAGCTGGATGCCTGTGTACAGGCACAGTCAGTCACATAAAGGGAGGAGCCATGGAAGTGGGACCAGTCACAGGGAAAGAAGGATTGGAGGAATCACATATGTAACTTGTGAGATGAGGCTAGGAAGGAAGGTGTTTTCTGGGAAAATGAGTGCTGAGAGACAACCTGTTTGCTCTCCAGGAACACATCAGTATTTGAACCCTAGATAGTAAGAAGCAGGACTTGTTAGGATACAATAGATAGAATTTTTTTCAGTGCTTATATATTTCTTGTGAGCACGTAAACAATATGCTTGCTTATGCTAGACATAAGAAGAAGTCGTTTTCCTCCAAGACTGAAAGTCCAAATTGAATTGTATTTAAAGACTGAATGACACAAGATGCCTTTGCTGTGAAATCAGCTGTAGGTAATGGTGAGATGTAACTGTTGCTTTTGACTCTGCTAATATGCCAGGATTGAGATCTGTTTTCAGAGCTGTCAAAGAAGTCTCATAGACTGCCAAAGTGAGAAGTAGATTATGGTCTGCCCCACAAGCACTATAGGTACTTAAGCAGAAGTGAGTTTCAGTGCATCTCTCCTAATGTGTGAAATGCCAGAGGTACAGACTTTACATAGCACACAGACATGCTTTGGCAACTCGTAGCGCTGACGATGGGCTAACTAGGGCATGGAACTTTCTTTTGGAGAAAACTCCTCAGTTTCTTATGCAGCTTTCCTCCTTACAGTATTATATATTTATATGCTCACACACTCACCCAGGCTTTCTGGAACTGTGAGGCTGATCTTATGGAGGACATTTCTGATTCTACTACCTGCACCCAGGCAAATTTCATCTGCCCTTCAGACAGCTTCATTTCGTGGCTTTTAGCTCCTTCAGATACACACTTATCTCAAGTGAGGGATGAAAGAAGAGCTTGTCAAACAGAAATACATAGCAATAAAAGATAGATAATAAAACTTTCATAAACTGCAAAATAATATGTGCTTGAGCTTGAAATGTTAATTTTTTTTTAAGGAAGCCCTTCTCCCATGCTTACTATAAGCATTTATATTCATTCAGTGATTAGACTCTTTAACTTTATTAGAAAACTAATTTGTACCTCACTGTACGTAGTTCTTGATAAATGATCAGAAATTGCTGCTATGGAAGAACTGTTTTTAAAAACTCTAGTGATGGAAACTGTGCAGGGGCACTGTGAAGCACGTATTTTCAAGGACCCGGTCTTTTTAAGGTTTGAGAGACGTACAGCATAAGCCAGCTGGCGACTCACAGGCCAGATCTCAGATGAGGGAGGTGTTGAGGTAACATGTTGAACACAACACTGTCATTGCAACCATGTAGAAAGAGGCAGAGGGCCTAGCATATAAGGTCTTTGGAGAGCTAGATGAAGATCTGTACTCCAAGAGAAATTATTGAACATCTAACAGCATTAACACCCTGGACATTTGAAAGAAGACCATAGAGTATAAACCATGCCACTTTTTTCTCATAGTTCATATAACATAAGACAGCCTTTTAATCATGTGATTTTGATATTTTTTTTTCCTTTTTTTGGTTTTGGGGTTTTTGTTGTTGCTGGTTGTGGTGGTATTTTTTGGGGAGGGATGCATGGTGGTCATACTTCAGTCATTATCTAATTTCTGGCTATAATGTTTCATGAAATATGAATTGCTTGTGTCCTGGTTCCAGAGGGGATAGAGTGAATTATCCCCAGTCTGTGGAAGGGGACAGAGGTATCCTATACCATGTGAGCCATGCCCAGTCTATAGGCAGGAGCTGGCTGGGGTCAGAAAGGGGTCAGAAAGTTGTCGCTTGGGAGTGGGCTGGGGGTTCTGGGGTCCGGTTGGTGAGTGGTGGTGCTGTAATCGTGTTTGTACATTCCTCTATCAGTGTTATTGTTGTTGTTTTCTTGTTCCTGTTGCTGTTCTGTTAAACTGCCTTTGTCTCAAACCACAATTTTTCCCTTTTTCTTCCTGTTCTCCCCCCATGACTTGAGGGGGAGGAGGGAGAGAGCAGAGCATGGTTCTTTGTTGCCATCTGAGGCTACACCATGACACTTGTATATGTCAGGAGAGAAAATAAAGAAAAGACAAAGCTCATTCAAAGATCTGATGAAAAGAGAAGAAAATTTTTATTGAAGAAGAATTTTTTGATAAGATTCTTGCCATATATATTCAGTTTGTAATATAGTATGCTCTAATCTAATACAGTATAACCTAGCAGGATTATTCATACATTATGAAGCAAACATTCTTACAGGATGGGTGAATTTTTCTAATTGTTTTGGAGCCAGTGAGCAGAAAGAGGAGAAAATAACGGAACATTACAAGTGTTGTTATAGTCCACTATTGACAAAACACTGTATCACAACCAGTCAGAAGCTGACGTCACAAGCTGGAGTGATGTAACATCATGCTGTGGTTGAGTTTAAAACTTCAAGCTCCAAGTGTCTTTGAAGTCAAAGGAAAACATATCAGGAAAATATCTTCAAAAGGGTTATTTACCATTATGTCTTTGACAGATTGTATCATCCTCCCAGCCTAGGGAAACTTTTAGATCAAACAGCTCCAAATACATTCAGAAAGTCAGTATGTGGTACAAAATTTTAGAATATAAATTTATGAAAGTTAACACTGTGTGTAATTCTTGTTTACATAACAAACTTAAAATATGCACAAGTCCCAGTATACAAATTGTACCTTTTGAAATTTTGGAGTTGAAATACAATCTGATTCCTCCTACATCCCTTCCTAGAGCTCAAAGCATTGGCAAATGAAGAGCAGATAATTTCATTAACTACAGGCATGTGCACAAAAGAAAGAGGACTAAGCATTCATACAGCGCGGTGTTATGTTCTGAGTCTGGAGCTGCGTGTAAAATCCTGTGCCCTTCTACTAGGTCCCTACGTGAAGCTCCTGAGCCTCTATTTCTCTAACTGGAAAAGGATTTCACAGTATCAGTTTGTAGAAGAGCTTTGGAAGGAAGGAAGGAAGGAAGGAAGGAAGGAAGGAAGGAGGGAAGGAAGGAGGGAAGGAGGGAAGGAAGAAAGGATGACATCATATTTTCTGAGTGTTTATAAAGACAGTTAAAGTGGTATCAGTATAGGCCTGTATCATAGGTACTTCAGCCTTTTATGTTTTCAGGAAAAAGAACTAACTAGAAAGTTGAAGACAAGAACTGTTTTCCTTTCCTATTTATACAGTCTTTTTCCAGTCTTTTGGGGAGCTCTGAAGCTAAAGAAACTCAGGAGAATTATTAAGACAGGCAGAGTCCTTGCAGTAAGAAGCTACCTGGGTAATAATAAATGACACAGTTATATAGTTCACCAAAGGTCTGCTGATGCTTTTCAGACCATACAGATATTACTTCTTTCTTTGCTTAGCTTGTTTACTACAATGAAGACACCATTGGGAAGGTTATAGTAATAGTTTAGTAGTTAAGGCAAGAAACTTGGGAGGAGGGGAGGAAAGAATCTCTCTCAATCTTGGAGAGGAACCCTGGGCTAAAAGTCTGTTCCACCCACTTGGAATTAGGTCACACTAACCTGAATAGAAAAGAGGTCATTCAGACTTGTTGAAGGATATAGTCAGGGCCAAAGGTCCCCCCACTTCACAGCCAGCATACCTTACAAAAAACGAGAGGTGGCAGCTGGTTAAGTAGGATCCATAATATCAAAAAGACATAAGCAGACGATGGACCTATACATAATGGAAAAAAGCATCAAATGACAAAAGACAGTAAAAAATTAAAAATAATCTCTAAAAGTATGATATTCAGTTAGTTTTTATCAAATTTTCTAAATATGCAGTGTCTGTCTGTTTACTTCTCTAACACGGGTGAATGTTGAAACGTAGGGATATCTGATAAATCCCCTGCAAAATATATCAAGAAATATTTGAACATTTAGTCTTTATATTCTTTAATTCCTATCAAGTCACAGTCGGACAAAGTAGTGGTTGGGCTTTCCATAAAAATAAATACGTATCACAGAATTGGCTTTCCATATTTTATATGAAGTTCCTAGCAAAATCATTGCTCCTTTTGGGCAGCCTTCTTGTAAAACAGGAGTTTCCAAAGCTTCTGGATGAGCATTGTGTACTCTATGAATGGCTTAAGTTCTCTGTGTTGTGCAGCTGACATCTCTGTGAAATTAAAGAACAGTAAAAACAGCAGGTATCACTCCAGGAACACTATCATATGATCCTGGGATGTTAAGATTCTGTCTACTAATTTCCTTGGGTATTCTGCAAATGCCTCTTGAAGATATGTGATGAGAATATGGCAACACTGCATGCCCAAAAGGGAGCACATTGTAAAATGGGGAAAATAATGAGACTCATGGGAATAAGTGTGGGAAACAATCACAGCCCACACAGCGGAATGCTTCGAATATTGTTAGGAGCTCACATTGGAAGCTTGCTCCAGCAGTAATTATCCATAAGGATAATTTCCTTATGAGTACTGAAAAAATTAAAAGTAAGACTCTAGTTAACCACTACCCTCCGATAATACTATGTTCTTGGAGAACAGGAAATGTGGTGCCTGAATTTAGGAAAGAGGATAAAAGTGATCCAGGCATGATGGACTCTTAATCTGAGCTCAATAGTATGAAAAGCTCTAAGGATAATTTTAGAATGGAAAGATAGTTAAATATGAGTACAAACATGGAAATGGGAGAAAAAATGATATAGGGCTGAAAAAAACAGGTTGTGGCACATTAACTTAGTCTCATTTTTCTTAAAGTAATTGTTTTTCTAAAGAAAGAAAGAAAATATTGTACAAATAATTCATCTGGATCAAAGTAAAGCATTTGTTAAGGAGTCGCAAGAAAACCAGAGAAGATAAGAATTCAGTACAAAGCTTGAGCTTGGCAAGAACAGGTTAAAATGTAGGCAACAGCATGTGATCCATAAAAAAGAACTATCAAGCTGGAAAGCTCATCAGAGATCTGCCTTGGTACCAGTCTTAAAGACTTTTGCCAAAAAAGTTTGTTCTGGCTAACTATATTTGGCTAATTAGTTAACCAGTGTTCAAATAAACTTCAGCCTGAAGAGGAAAGTGAGCTTGCAGGTGAGCTGGCAGGTTGGAGTAACGGAAATCGAATTTCACTTCAAGGTGAAGACTCATTCACAACACGGACAGAGGAAACAATAAGATTTCTGGCAGCAGGTCAGATTTCTTTCCATGAAAGGAGCAGGAAACCAGAAATTGTTTCATGCATTAGTGCATCACAGGATAAATACGTCACAATTAGTCGCAGTCATATCACATCTTGTTAATCATGATCATACTGGTGTGATACAACTGTGAAACTAGGAAAAAATATTTCCAGTAAATATCGGCAAGTGTTAGTTCACCACAGCTCTGTCAGTGTCATCATCCCAGAGCGTATAAAAACACAACACAGGACGGTGCTACTATTTCAGAGTGCTCCTTCATGTTCCAGCTGAAGTTCCGCATCCTTGACCACCCTCCTTTTTTGCTTGCTTCAAGTACTGCTCTCCAATTGTCTTCAGTGAGTGCATGTGGGAGGGAAGGGGAGCAGATATTCAGATGTCTACCAACATAGGTTGGAAATAAGCCTGAATTCCATGCCCAAATCAAATGCTTGGGAATGTCTGAAATAACCATGATGAAACCAGAGATTTTGTTGGAGTGCCCCAAATGTTAGCTGTGTCATGTCCCAAACCTGTCCCAAGTAGCACACTTGAATAGCCAGGCAAAGGTGAAGTCAAGAACAGCGATGATAATGTCAGGGACTTGGCACACAGTGATACTCATGAAGCCTCTGGGCACCTTCAATCTCTCACACCCATTCTTTGTTAAGCATAATTGTTGATTAACTGTCTCCCTCACTTACCTGAATCCCAGGAGCTCTGGGTGGAATCTGAAGTGTTTCATGTGAATAACTGAACAGGGCAGAGGAGTTTAAGATGTTGTAAATGTACCTCAGGCTTAAATCTGACTTGACCCTGTTTCCTCATCCCTACATGACACATGAGAAAAGAGATACAGAGAAGGTCTATGTCTGAGTCAACAGAGTGGATATTTGAGATTTACTTATTAAAGGTTTTAGATGAGATAGCTATTCTGAGCCAGCAGTTTTCTCCCTGGATGTCAGTGTCCACCCAGTCCCTCAAGATTATTTCTCTTTTGTTGCAAAAGGGCATCAAATTCCATCTTCTGCTGAGTGCTGGGGTGCTGACAGGTCTCATCAGATTGGCTATGGAGTTGCTATCATGTAGCATATGAAATATCTCTCTCACATGGTGATTCCTCAAAGCAGAGATAACTGTAGACTGATTTAGTTGTGGAGAAAATCTATTGTTTTTCGTACCCTCAGATAATTAGACTAAGCTGGCTGGGCAGGCAGCCAAAATGGAATTTACATAGAGGATGGATTCCCCCTGAGTTTACCCTTTTAAAACATCAAGTTTTGTTGGAATATTAGTCTTGTCATAGCGTCTCAGTCTTTTGAAGCCTGTCTGCAAGGGAAAGGAGAAACTTAACAGCGGGCAAAAGGAGTAGGAGTCCTCCTTAAGAAGGTATCAGACAAGCGTAGGTTAGTTCTAGGTCCAGTATTTACACGCTTGGAGGAACATTTCTGTGTGTACCCTCAACTGGTGCCACTCTCTTTCCAAGAGATGTGAGGGACTTATGTCAAGGCTGATTTCAGTAAGGGCTGCCAGCTGAAATGAAAGAAGTGGGATCCTTTCCAGCCCTGACCAGTTCACTTTGTGTGATGGAGGAGCTATGTCAGCCCACATAGTCACTCTGGGGAAATAGCTGTTTGTATACTTTTGAAAACCCACTGGTCATTGTGTCACTCTTATTTCTGGGGTACTTAAATGCTGCCTATGAGCAACTTCTGAGGAACCTGAGGGATGCAGCTAATTTCCAGCAAATTACACAGTTTAACTGGTACCAAAACATGTTGGGACAGATGGGGGAGTGAAAAAGAGACCTTAGTTAAGCATTTCAAGAGCCTCTATTGTATGACGTGTCTCAAACAGTGATTCCCAGACCTTTTCAGCTGTAACTTTACCTAACGGCATCTGTTAACTTCAGTCTATAAATAAATAAATAAACAAGGCCTTTGAACAACTATGTTCATATCAAGCTTATGTCTCCTAGCATGGTAAACAATGTGCTACCATTTCTGTTTTTGAGATAGATGGTTATTCTCTTTCTATTCTTGTACCTCCAATGTAAAACCAGATTAGAGTCTTTCTGAAATATGTCCCTCTTTCTTGTGTTTCAGTCTTCATATTATTAAAAGTGCCCATATAAATGATTTATAGTGTAATGCTAGTTTCCAAAATGCTTTTATGCTTGGAACCATAACCTCAGAAGGTTGCACTGTTGTATTGCAGTGGGTTTAATTTGCATCTACTACTTCTAAAATATTGCTGGACCTCTGCCTTACATAAACAGTTACTGCAAGTCTGTGACTTGCAGTTATGCAATTATGTGCAAGTATCTGGTTAGAAACTATGAGAAAAATGGCTGCACTTTCCTGAAATCTTCAATATACAGTGAGGAAGAGAGAAGAGAATCCTTACCAATTATTTATTTAAAGATTTCAACAGTACCTACAAAGATGAAAGGACATCTTATTCCATCTAGCACGGTACCTAAGGTTTGAGTAGTTTGTTGTTGCAAGCGTTGATTAAATGTGAGCCAAGATTTTAAATTAAAAAGGAGTTTATATATGGCTTTGCATAAAAAAGGTATGAAATCAGTGGTTTCAAGTACTTCAGATGTAAGACCCCCCAGAAAATGCGTAGTCCCCTCTAGGTTTGTTGCGAGTCGTGAGACATTATGTAATATTTACTCAGTGCTAGAGGAAAATACATGGGCATTTTAGAACAGCTGAGCAAATAGGTGGCTTAACAATGAGAGAATATTTTTCTGAAAATATTGCAGAATGTACTGCTATATTTCAGTTAGATAGGCATCCCTTGTTACACAGGACATGAAGTATTACAGTTTTGAACATTGCAGTTACAATATTTTAAGATTTTTTAATCACATACTCTGCTGCTAATTGTTAGGGGAGAGATGCAGGGTCCTACTCCAGTAACCAGTTTCATTATCACCTCTACACACTCATATGACTTGGAAAGTCCTTTTAGATGCCCTCTTTGACTGGTAGTTCAGCAACTCGTTCCAGATATTTTACTGGACAGGATGTAGCCCTCACCCTTTCTTCATCCAGCCTATTCTATTGCACTCTCTACTGTCTCATAAATCCCTCCTTTTTGGGGGGAGGAGGGGAAGGAAAAAAAAAAAAAGAGAACCTGCTCTGCATTGAATCCAGCTGTTTCTCCAAAAGCACACAGAAAAAAATGTTCCCTGAAAAATCTGTTCCACTGCAGTACAAAAATTTCTCATCTGGTTAGACCTTCATTTTCACATGTGTTTGCCTTGCTTGCAAAATAACCGTAGACATATTTTGGAGTGGTGGCTTCAGTCTGAGGTCTTGATCACAGGAGCATTTATTGTATGATGTCTATAAGAAGTTGTGAGTTGGTCTCTGCTCATCTCACTCCTCTTTTCTCATAGTGTGAACACCAATGACATAAGCAGCCAGAGAGGCAAGAAGTTCAAAATGAGGAGACAGTGCTCTCATTTGAATCCAGATATACTCAGTTCTGCAGGAAAACAGAAGGACAAAAAATGGTTTATCTTTTTGAACTGAATTCCTTGAAATTCAACTAGCACTGTAGAATTCAAATTTTGGTCTCAGTCCAAAGCCTGGATAAGAAATCCCTATCATGGGGATATAGAAATAAGACAGTAGTGGTGCATTGGCTTGCAGATTCAGAGAGAACAACCAACTCCAGGTTATCTATGATGACACAAACCACCATTTCTCCCATTCCTTAGGATTCATTTTCTCTCTGCAGCCTTGATAGGGAGGTTGCTTCCCCTTCACATGCACAGTTCCCTAGCTGGGGCATAGCAGATGAGTCTTTTCCCTAAATGAGAATCATATTAAAAATTTTCCAACTTTGCCTCAGAGTGAGGCATTTCAAGCATAACAAGTGTTAGAACTACCAGAATAGCCTGGGATCAAAATGGAGACCTCAAGGAACAGATTGCAGCAATTTCAGTCGAAGCGTAGTAGCTAATGCTAGAACCATCTTTCCTCCCTAAAGGCTGAACACAGAGGGGGGAAAAGATTCAGTAATAGACATTCACCAGTGGGCTGCAAATCCCAGAAATTGGAGGCTTCCAGTGTAGGGACTCTTCATTCAACACTGTTTCTACCCTACTGCTAAGAACAGTTTAAAATCCTTTTTTAGCTATAAATTCCTCTGCATTTTTTTTTAAGATTAAAATGTTTCTGAATAACCACATTACAATTAAGCCAACACAGTTTAGCTATAATTGGCAAGATTCTCATTTACACTGAGATTCCTTTAAGACCTCTTTGTGTGGGTACAGTGTTGCGAAGTACGATTATATTTCATTAATACTCACCTTAAAGCCCCTTACAGCACCAGAGCAGTAGAAAGGCATTACTGTGAAAATAAGAACCTAGTCCAAGTACTCAATAATCTCAATTCCTATTTGCATTATGGCCAATTTCCCCCATTTTGTCAATATAAAAAGACAGCAAATTCTCTTACACACTTTTTAAGGCTTCCTTTTAGAAGAAAAGCAGTATCAAAGCTATTAGTGTAAATGAAAATCAGGCCCAACATCCTTGTTTAGTTTCACATTTCTGAATTAATCAGAGGAGGATGGTAACAAAGCCCCATTTCAATTAAATCTGTTCTGGTACACTGACTGTGTGCCTGTGCATGGGTGTGTGAACAGGTTCTGGGAGCTCCATAGTCCAGTTCCCAGGGGCTCCTCATTGCTATGGCCAGGAGAGATTGAGGACAGGGGTCATTAAAACAGGGCTGACTGTAGAAGTTTCCAGAACTGAGTTTCTTTGAGTAGCCACACTCTGTCCATCCAAACTGCTGATTGTCGCAGCAAGCCCCATTCTTCCCAAGCATCTGGTGGAAGAAACATGTTAAAACAGATGTAAGAAGCTAGAAAGTGTTCTTCTTTTATGACTGAGAAAGTTACTATTCAGAAATATTATATGTCCCCACGGGCAGGATGAGCTCTACCTAAATGACTCCTGACAGATGTTTATCCAGCCTGTTCTTCAAGGACCAATAGATACTCCACAACCTTCCCAGCTAATCTATTTATTTCAACAATTTATTATCTTTACTTTTAAAATGTTTAATTTGGCTGTCCCTTGTTGCAGTCTGAGATCTTTACTTATCTTCTATCTGTGATTGAAAAAGGATTATTGGCTTCCTCTCTGTGCCAGACTTTTAGCATGTCTCCCCTCAGTCTGCTCATCTCAGTTTCGACAGGGCTTGGCTCATTCAGTGCTTCCCATAGGCCATGATTGCTAAGCCTCTGGCTGTACTTACTGCATCCGTGCGAACTCTCCAGCCCATAACTTTTCTCCAGTGATGTAATAAAAAATTGTCAGGGACCTTATCCATGCCTAAGAGAGAAGGAAGGGTGGTTCCACTGTCTTTACTCTTTTATTTTGCCATTAAAATGCATTTTGTTGAGGCAGTATATGACCAGTGAGTTTGAACCTCACCACCACGTTCAGTTCAAGTAAATACCAAATTAACCTGCTTCTGTGTTTGTATATCTGCATACATCTTTCCTTGCTAGACCAATTCACAGCTGGTTAAAGAAAAAGAAAGTTGGAGATGAGAAAGATCACAGGCGCTTATAAATATTGTTTCTGGCTAGTTTGTATTGGATAAATTCCTTGTTAAATAATCAAACCTTATTATCCCAATCCTCTGATAATTATTTATGAATGTGATTTGTTGACATTAGTTATTTGAACATTGCTGTTTGAAATGCTTGCTGAGGCTGCTGCTTGATGAGCCAGAGTTAGCAGAATTTGAGACCATAAGCTGTGCTCCCAAATGCATTCCTAAGTTTGCTGAGACAAAAAGGCCTTACTTGATTCACATCTGCATATTTTATACAGGCTGCTTCTCTCTGAGTCAGTACTGAAAAAGCAAGGCCTTTGAAGACTGTATTAAGTGATGTGGTACAACTGGAAGGCAAGTGATTACTTACTATAACTAAAGACCTTTGGGTTTTCTTTGTAAGAACTAAGGTAGAAATCCAAGAACCTGGAGAATCACATATGGGAGATAAATTTAGGCTGATGAAACATTCACTTCCTTAGGACTAGTTCTGCATTATTCTGAATTGTTTCTGAGGATTGTTAAACGGTTATCAAGTTTCTCTCAGAGAGAGTTTAATTTCACTGGTGGATAAAAACTACCCATTCTATGAATCTTTTGTGCATTTCTTCAAGAAGCACTTTTAGTGTCAACAATAATTCAGCTACACTGCAGACATTGCCATTCTTATTGATACGATAGGACCAACTAAAAGTTTGACCTTTTAGCTTATTTTTGAAAATGTGGAAGAGGTAAAGGGAATTAACTTGGCCACCTCAAATTAGTCAGTCTATGCCCTTTGTCTTTGGGAAACTTAAATGCAAAATTATACTGCATCTGAAACAAAGACTTGAAGCTGGGTTTCCTGTTTTCCAGGTACATGTACCTTCACAAAACTGCTCTCCTTGTTTTGAGCACAGGGCCCATTCTAGATTTGAGAATGTCAAAACTAATGATTTTATGATGGCACTGTCTATTGTTTGCTATTCATCTCAAGATCTCTTTAGACACCATGGGAGAGAGCAACAGGTGTGATTTTTCTGATATATTTTAGTTTTCTATTTAGAGCAAGATGAATTGTGTCCTAGAATTTCCTGCTTCTCTTCTTTGGCCATAAAAGTCCTCTGGAGTCATCAGCTAAGTTTTAAATATCCAGATGGATTCGACTCTGGATGTCTTTTCAGTCCTAGATACAAGAACACTGTAAACCCACTGCTGAAAGACACCTAAGCTGACCAGAATCATGAACCTAAGCTCTTCCTTGCCAAATGAATTTCAATAACGTTCTCATCTGGAGATTGGCCTGGACTTTATGAAATATATTAATTCTCTGTAGATTGGGATAATTTTGGAAAGATTTATATCTGCAATGAAATTCTTGGAAAGGAAATCCATTTTAAAAGGACAAACTTCAGTAAAAGATGCAGATGAAGCTTATACCTCACTAAACCACATGGCACCCTGCTCACCTTACCAGCCCTTGACGTTGTAAGTTAATTCACTTTGTGACCAGCTGCTTCTTTTTGCTAAGGAAGAGGACTTTTTTTGTACTAACAAATGCAGTAAATTTATCTTCATGATACTAATAGGCCTTGAGTCAGCAACAAGTTGGGCATAGTCTACAAATGGATGTATTCGTTTGCTACTAGCTCTCCTTTGACAGAATTGTCAAGGTTGCTTTTGAATCTCTGTCTTGCCTTGTCATTTCCCTTCATAATGAGTGGTAGCCTCCCTAAATGATCAGACCTACTGAGATTATAGTGAAGCTGTTTCTCACTGCCTTTTGCCAAGATCTTATCAGGAGAGTAAAGAATAAAATCAGAAAAAGAAAGGGAACTGGATGTCTACAAAGCTCTAGCATCTCATGCTGCCAATCCCTTTAACCTTCACAAGCTGGAATTACTTAAAAGATTAAAAACAGGCTAGTGAGTGCCCTTCTGTTCCTCTGTATACTAATCATTTTATTGCCATGACAGCTATGCTTCCCATAGGCACTGTGAGTGTGACTGCTGCTCTTCTGAAATACGCCACTTTGTTAACCTGCCAGGCTCGCTAGCTACCACTGAGGTTCCAAATGTAAATCAGTGGGAACATCTGAAGTAGCAAATTCATTGGGTTTATGGACATCATTTATTATAAATCACATTCCTTCCTGAAAAGGCCTGATTGTCGTGGCCCAGCAGGGCTGTTAAAGTTCCCATTTTTGTGAGAAAACTATATTGTCCTGTATGCTTGCACTCTGCCCCTCTCATTAATCTTGCTGCAGAGCTTTCTGGGGAAGATGGTCCTCCATGGAGCTGAGAGGGGAAGGGATTTGGATATGTGACATCTCATCATGTTCCTCCTCTTTGGCTTCCACTGGAACAAATGAGCATTGCTTTGCCGTAGTCGATGTGTTCTTGTTTTATATCTGCTCAGCAGCATACAGTCACACAAATCAAAGACTGGGCTTGTAATGCCTTCAGTGTTGTACAGGAAAACTGCTAATAGGTTGTCCCTGCTTTGAAGAGTTTATGCCAACATTTCAAGGTGTAGTAAGATGCAGCAAACGGATGTGGGGCCATGGGCGTGGAAGGGACGGATAAACTAACACTGTTGCATGCACTTACAGAAGCAAAAAAAATATCTTTTAAATTCTTGTATTTCTGTCTCTGCAGAGCCTGAAGTTTCCCAATCAGAATTAGGGATTCCCTGTGTTGTAAACTGCAAATACAAAAAGGAATAGGCTATTCTTACTGCAAATAGCTCACAGTCTACAAAGTCAAAGCAAACATGAAGTAGGTGAAGGAAAAAGAGGTGATGTCAAAAGTAAAATGGCTTTCCCAGTAACACATATCTTACTAGGGTTTTGCAAAACAGCCCAGGCCCCACTTTTAAATGAGTCCCTGCCTCTACATCCCCAAGGGGCATAAAGCCTTTGGTCAGTAACCAACTATGTTGGTCAATAAATTACACCAGTAATGAAGATTGGGTATGAGAACCTTCTTCTCTTGTGCTGTGTAATTCAAACTGCCACCGATAAAATACAATATTTTTTTTTTATTTTTTTTTTTTGTTCTGCCCTAAGCTCACCTTTGTACTGAAGTCAGAAGCTTAATTCCATTTTCATGCCCCAGGTGCTTCGTACCTTGCAGACAATTCACATGCCATCTGTAATTAGATTATTATTATTAAAAAATACCCAGCAGCTAGTAAGGCAATTGATATCAGTCACATAAACACTTCAGCTCTGGGGGTCAGAGAATAAAAGAAAGTGAATAAAAGATGATAGTGGATCTGTCTGTCCATCTGTTCATTCTTCCTACCTTTCCTGTCTCCTTGGAAGGAACAGGTATATTTTTCCATTACAGCTGCTGATGTATTTCTTTGGAAATAAAATCCACAGAACTCAGCAAAACCAAACTAGTATAGAACAAGAGCAGATTTACTGAATGATGAGTTGGTGGTTCTGTGTTTTGTGCTTTCTTCTGGCACTCACTAGATATTTAATCTTTGCCATAGACATTCAGACGTTACCTCTGGCCCAGCTCGAGTGAAGTCCCAGTCCCTAAGAGATGGCAACATCTGGGAGACTGTATAATTCACAGAAAACCCACTGGTCTTATTGTCAAAGACAATGAAGTGATTTTTGATAGTATGACTCATTTTCCAAGCAACTTAGACAATTTTATTTAGGTTCTTAAAAAAATGTTCCCCCAGCTCACTACAGGCACAGCAAGCAATTATGGTATCCCCAAGTGCTCCTGAATTGCAGTATTCCTGAATAATGAATTGTTTACTCTGTACGTTGAATAGAATTTAAGGCCACGTATTCTGGTGATCTAAAATCAGCTTGTTACAACACATCAGGAATTTTTATTAAAGTGTTTTCTCCTTTATATGGGAAATTGTATATTTCTAAACAGTACATTTGGTTTGGAAAAATTGATTTTACCATCTGAAAATTTTGAATAATCCTGTTTCAGCTGAAAATTTTAGAGGAAAGTATTTCAAACAGAAGCCTTAAGGAATATTCTAGTCTGTATGAAAGTCTAGCATTTCAACTCTTCAGTGTTTACTCCAGAAGAAAAAAAAATCCTAAGTGTAAGAATTTTCTGGTTTATGAATTTTACTTTTAAAACAACTATCATTCTTGTGTTTCTTGTAGATATGGCTTTAACTCCGTGTTTCTAAACCATGTAACACAATCAGCATTTAAGCAACACTCTCACTGATTTCACATATGGAGGATATCAATGTATTGAACAATCTTCTTTGGTTACTCCCTTTGTAACTTACTGACTAAATGACTTCAGTGATAGAAATACTGCTCCTGGATCCCACTAGTCATATACAATCCCTAACACTTTATGATAAAATATAACTAAACCCCCTCTGACTAACACATAATAGTTACCTGTGATAAGTTCACTGGTTTTTTTGCCCACCCTTGTGTCTAAGTGTACAAAACAGTATCTAGAGCAAAAGAGTGATCCATCAGGATTAGAGAGATTTATTTTATTTATTCTACTGGCATTAGCCTATTGCTATGTAAAGAAAATAGTTGTTTTCTCTTTTTATCTGGAATGGGAATACAAGGTAGATGGCAAGATGCTGTATTCCTGCAACTTACCAGAACGCTCATATTGTATTAACCAGGGCTACATTTAAACAAGGTTTTGTTAACAAGACACTAACAAGGAATAGCAGTTTTATAAGCTACCCTGCCCCAGACAATTACATACAGCAGCTTTGGCACAGATAATGACATAGATTGGTGAGTGGGAGTTTACATTTCTATGAAAGGTTTAAAAGGGTTCACTAGTCCAAGCTGGTCTCTCTTTGAAAATGTTTGAATTATAGAACAAACTCAGAAATGAAATCAGTTCTTAGTAACTGTCTTGAAAAATTAAAACAAAACTGTGAAATGATAACTGTACCGCTAGCTGTACAGAAACCCTTCATATGTAACTTGCTGGATGATACAGTCAGGACAATTCTTTTTTAAGTTTCTTGATAATTTACATTTGCCCTTGAAACTCTCAGTTCCTGGAGTCATGGTATGACACAAAGTTCACAACCATCATGGATAAAGAGAAAATGTCTTGTTTGGGGAATAGAGGAGTTGGAGACTATAAACTGTAATACATCAAGCAGCAGAAGGCAAAATGAAAGACTCAAACATATTTTATTTACATCCTAATATATAACATTTCATACATTTCAAAATAATATGCTATATTATTTTTAAAATTCCATCAGGATTGTCACAGCTGTCACGAGTCTGGAATGGCAGATGGTATTTTAGAGCCTGGAAGAAAGCACGGGCTACAACAGCCATGTTTAAAACAGGCATGGCCAGCATCTATCAAGATGTGCTGGCTATATGTCCCTGTATACATTACCAGTATTTTCCTACAAAGCAGAGGATTCAGTTGAGTAGAGCTCTAGCTCTTTGAGGGGAATGCTGAATTGATTACTCAAACCATTACGCCCTCAGATATGCATGCTGAATTCCCTTTGCACTGAATGCATTTTTAAGGCCCTGAGCACATGGGAATTTTGAGGTTAAATTGCCATAAATATTTATGGATACAAGTAATAAAGGTAGCCTTTTAGATCTTAAATTTCATTCAGGTGATGACTCCAAACGGATATTGCATTTGAAAGCTGGAATTTGATAAAAGTGTATTTTCTCCCATCTTTTACCTCTCTTGTCTCTACTGATTGTGAGCTGTTTGCTGTAGGGGCTGTCTTTTATTAAATAAGTGTACAGTGCCTAGCACAACCAAGCCCTGACTTTTTTCTGGAATCTCTAAACAACATTTCAATGCAAATAAATGAGTTTGACATCATTAATTTCTATAGTGAGGAAGGCTAGTTCACTTCACTGCAATTACTGAGGGTTATTTATATTCATTAAACAGGCACAGGAGTTCCTCTTGGTCTAAAATGTGTGTGTGTGTGTGTGTGTGTGTGTGTGTATTTGGAATCAGATGTGTGATAGCACAAGATAATTTTTCTACCTGACTGAGGAAAGATGAGAGAAGCAGTAGCACTATGGTCAAATGAATGTACCGAGTGAAGATGCTCAGGCTGTAAGATCTCAGCTTCGGCTGAGTACTTTAAGCCTAAAGCTGCCTGCTGAAAAACACCTCCGTCTGGAACCTCACCTCAGACTAAACAGAGAAAATGTGTGAACAGTCTCATATCTCCGCAATAACCCAGAATATTGTTCCACCTACTTGCAACTATATAGCTGATGGGTAAATTCAGAGCTGTCTTTGATTCATACAGACTTCTTGAGTATATGACTTGGACCGTTCCTGAGATGGCTCAATAGGTTTGTGGTATTTATAAGCAGAATTCATACAGTTGCCCTCAAAACATATTCTTTCTCCTTCTCAGTTATTACCTGAACTGCCTGGTATCAAACGAGATAAATCCATCCCACTGGAAGAGATATAGATTGCTTTTCGACAGTATATTTTGCATGTGCTGTCTGCCTGAGGCGCTGCTAGTGTTGGAATTAACTTATCACTGTGTAGACATACTAGTTTCTTTTAATGTTTTTAATGTGGCATTGAGCTATGGTATTAGCTTATGAAAAAAATCCAGTACATTATTGCTTAAGAAAAAGATAATACAGCTTGATAAGTGAGAATAAGGAATGGTGTCTTTTTTTGCAGTGATCCTTTGTCACTTGTCTGTCTTTTCCTTAAAAGGCTAGCAGCAAGTGAGAAATTATTGGCTGTGGGTTTATTACAAGATGTGGACTGGGGACAGGTGGCTTGAGGTTCTCATATTAAATCAGATTTTTTTATTCCAAGGCTCTTAGAATTGATTTGGTCCACTTGAGCAGTTTGCTGTCATCTGAATTAAACAGTTTGTTTAATCCTGGTGAGAGAGAAGGAGTAACGTAGAAGTTCATGGCAGAATGCTTGCAACAGCAAGTTAACTCTAGTCAGAGCCACATGATCCAAGCTCTGTTTTAGGTTATAACACTGACTTAAGCCATCATACTACACATGTGCTCTCTTCTTCTGTTGCCCCCAAAGAAGATGAAAATAATAAACCGCTTCAATGAGCCACAGTCCATCAACTCTACTATAAATGCAACTCTCTCCAAGACTTGAGGATGCAGTAAGCCACAGAACTGTCAGCTAAAACTGCTAATTCTGTCATGTTGGAAGGAAATTTATAAAGCCATAAAAAGTAAAGCTGGAAAAGATAACAAAAGGTCCTCTACCCTGTCCTGCTTTCCTGAGGATAGACTAATATCTACTTAAAGTGTTCCTGACAGGTGTTTATCCAGGCTATTCTTAAAATGGGGGATACAGACACTGCTTTCTTGTTATACAGTTTGTTTGGGGTCTTGCTTAGATTTTACATTCTAGAATTTTCCCTAATATTGAGATTTAACTCATCCTCCCTGCAGTTTCTTCTCATCCTGTGCACAGCTGCCAGAAGTCATTTATGTTATGTGGTATCATGTATGGAGATTGAACGTGAGAAAATAAAACATCATTTTGCAATACCAAGTGGAGGTACATGGGTACTCAGGAATGTCTTACTGTAGGCTACTGCTTTAATTGTAGCTTTGCTAATGATAAAGATATATATAAAAAGTAGTAATTTAGGGTCAGTGCAAGGGCTGCTAAAATCTGTGGAGATTTTTTACACTGAATTTTGTTTTGTTTTTCAGCTGGAAAATGAATTAATTTTCAAAGTAAGAAATTATTTAATCCTCTCTCTAGCCATGAGAGTGTACCTATACCATTTCACTTGGGAATTATGTCTGATGTTTTCTAGTTGCTTTTTTTTTTAACAGAATTGGTCTTCCTTTTCATCAAAAGGAGGAGGAGGTCTTCCATTGATTTTAACCAACATCAATACTTTAATTTGCCATTAATTCCCCTGAAATCAATAGGTCATTTCTGAATTAAAATGTTATTTGTCATGAAAATGTAGCCCTGGTTGTACATAGTGGGCCTACTTCTCATGGCCCTTTGGTTTCATGCAAGTGTAACATCACTGACCTTTTTCTGAATTTACATTGTGTAAAAGTGAGCAAAGATCTGTAGCACTCATCCTCATCCCTGTCCTTGATAAACCCAGATGCTGGGTGCACTTTCCAGGGAACCGATGAGCAGAGATGTCAAATGCAAAGGCCACACATATGGGTATTCTTTTTCTGACCATACTGAGTTGAAATAAAACATTAATATATGGCCCAAACAACATTTTTGCACTTAGCCACTTTTGGGAAGTATGCGTACAGTCGATTGACATGTATCCTTTTCTCTCACAGCTGGAATTTCAATATCAAAGAGAAGGACTAGAAATGAACCTGAACTTATTAGCAGTACCAGCTGATGCACTGATGTGTTCTGCTCCCCCACAGCAAAGGTTCAGGATATGCAAAGAGATCCCACCACATGATATGAGCTCAGCACAACTTGGACAAGCTCGGTTTCAGGTGACTGCCGTAACTGACCACAATTGCCACAGATCATGGCAATTTCAATTCCCATCTCCCTGTGCTAACCTGCAGGGACCACAGGGAATATATCCAGGGCATTGATTCCCAAATGTCCATGCCAGGGGCAAGCTGTGGAGAGCTTCTTCTGTGCTTCATAATTCTTTCCAGAAAACTCTATCCCTCAGTCTTCCGCCACAGTAAGTGGTTGATCCTGCCCTCTAATCTGCCCCTCACTTAAAATGACATGCCCACGTTGCTATGTGAGTATGAGATGAGTGTGTTACAACTGCCAAACTGAACCTCCTGTGACACTGAAGAGGGAGAGAGAGTATTTAGAAACTCAGTACTCAAAATTACTTTTCAGTGACCCAGTGTTATACAACCTTGAAAACATCCTTGCACCCAATTAGGAGGGTATTTGATCCCTCGGGGAGAAATCAAAGGTCTGTCTTCATTCTTCTCTAGCACATGCACAAAAAAGTGAGCTTCTTACCTCAAATTATCAGAATCTCTACATAAAATTGCCCATGGTAGAATCAATTATCCACTTGAAGAAACCCAACTAAAAAAATACAAGGTTGACAAATCAGAATATGGCGACAAAAAGATTTTCAGTCAGTTGCCCTGGGGTAACAAACACAAAACTATGTAGACATCACTCTTTGAATCCATCCTGCAAAAAGTACAGGCTTAATGTCCATCTTCTGGGATTATGGTGCTCCTTGATGGCTGCAGTTCTGTTAGGAAAGGTCATTTCAAAAAGACCACTGCATCTGCAGGGCCCAGAGGGCCACCTGTATCAGCTTGGTGGGAGTGCTCAACTGAATGCATTTTTTCCTTTGTCTCTGGCATGAGATATCTTTTCTAAACATTTGCAATGATCTTCCAAAAGGAATGAGCAGGTGACAAATGAAACGTATGGATTGGCGTCTTCAGTAGGGCCTGTGGAGAGGAGTTTATACAATGATGCAAGGGAATGAGAAAAGAGATGACACAGACAAAGATTCACTGGTGGAATCTGCCAGTCTGGCACCCTTCCACCATCACTAATTTACCCTTAGTCTAAACTCTCTAAAACAGTAGTTAGTTAAGCAGTGCATGATATCTGGAGGCTGCCAAGGACTGCTAGCAGCTGAAAGGAGCTACAAATTGTGATAGTTTTTCTTAGTCAAGTTAAAGTTTGGACTCTTTTGAAATCCCTGCCCCATATCCTACCCTTGGCATGTGTTCTCTTTGCAATGTGTAGGCTAAAGGCCTTAGAAGTTGCAAAGGAAGTTGCAGATTGTCTTGTAATAAGGGCTGTTGCTGGTACTGAGCACGCCTGCCTGGAAGCTTGTTAGCAAAATTTCTATTTCCTTCCCATGCCAAATGCACCCACTGCTGTTTCTGTACTCCTTCCCCTTAGGTGCCATGCTTCCTTCTTGTACCTCAAAATGTTAACAGCTGTTGCTCAGGAGCTGCTTAACAATAGTACTACCAAAACCTCAGATTAGTTCCCAATATACTGATTCAGGGAGACAAAAAACCAAAGGAAGCGGTGGAATATTTGTTCAGGATCAGTGAACGACTACTGGCTCTTCCTAGGCATTTAGATCCAGATTCCCAGAAGGATTTAGCACTAAATTCTGTTAAAATCAATTTGAATTAGGTATTTTTTAAAAAAATTCAGTCTTTAGAAAGTAGGCACTTCACAGCAGTGATCAGTGTTTTCAGACATCCTAAACTTAAGCAGAGTTATTGCAAGAAGATGCCGAGGATGATAACTATTGTTATTACTGGTGGTGTTGCAGCAAAGTTATTAATGAAGAAGTTTCTGTCACTGACAGAGCGGTAGGGTTCTCTCTTGATTTCTTTAATGTCTCATTTGATTTCATATCAGTCCCAAAAAAGTCAAACCACAAAGATCCATGATGGATATTTTATCAGGGACATGAAAAGAGAGAGAGAAATAGAAGGCTGGATGTAATCAAAATACTAGACAAGTAAAATAATCCAATTTGTCAGATGACAAAGCATCTGAAACCATGTAACCATCAGATGTTCCTGTTGAGAGGCCACACTTCCAGTGACATTGATTTTCCAGGATGCAAATGATTGCAAACACTTTGCATTTCTTTCATTTAGCTCCTGAACTTTAAAAAGCCCTGTTGCTGTTTTTGGGAAAAGGCTAGGGCTGAGTTTCCAGAGTTGCTGTGTTGTTCTGATACATATTCCTTCCAATATCTGAAGGGAGCCTACAGGAGAGCTGGCGAGGGACTCTTTGTCAGGAAGTGTAGTGACAGGACAAGGGGTAACGGTTTTAAATTCAAAGAGGGGAGATTTAGATTAGATATCAGGAAGAAATTCTTTACTGTGAGGGTGGTGAGACACTGGAACAGGTTGCCCAGGGAAGTTGTGGCTGCCCCATCCCTGGAAGTGTTTAAGGCCAGGCTGGATGGGGCTTTGAGCAACCTGCTCTAGTAGGAGGTGTCCCTGCTCATGACAGGGGGGTTGGAACTCGATGATCTCTAAGGTCCCTTCCAACTCTAACCATTCTATGATTCTGTGATTCTATGATATTGAAGGACTTAATAGAAGAAAAATTGGGGGAGAAGCCATTTGTGAACAGGAAAGTGTTGGTAAGGCCTGGGTCATTTTTCCATTGCTCTTAGGTGATACTAGGATTATATATAAGACCAAAAAATTATTTTTCACACATTAAATTCAGAATTATTAACTACCCTAAACTTGAGGTTGACAGTTCCTTGTCTTCTCACTATTCTGAAGTCCTCAGAGAAAGGGGACTCACATTGTCTCCTTGGTTCTGACGTACTCCGAATGCTAACTCTAACACAAGGGCTGGATCTGAAAGACAGAGAATATCTGCTCTTCTTCTCCTCCAGAGATAAAGTATTCACAAGATAAGAGGAGACAGCAAAATACATTCATCTTGTCAAACGACACTTTAACTGGAGTACAACTTCTTAACTGCTGTGTTTGTACAAATTTAGCATATAGAGTGATACTGGCAAGCACCCCTGGAAATTTTCTGAGATCTAGCATGTACAGCATATCTTTCTCCTCCCAACATGTTCTTGTGCAATCTCTCTGCAGTAAGAAGCAGAACAAATCTATTTCAACAGCATGGCTTGGGTCTTTAATTTACCACGCTGATGGCTAGAGGTATCAGAAGTCATTGTCAGCCTGCATTTCTTTCATGCAAAGCAGTGTGAGCACCACCCTGCAAAAGGTCACTGGATCATTGTCATATGAAGTCATATGAAGAAAAGATGTGGGAAGGAATGGACCTATGGCATGGAGCTTTGGCTGCTTACATAAGTCAAATCTACTGACTATTTGCACATATTTGTTCTTCTTTATACTGTTTATGACATAATTTATTCGCAGTATGTATCCCTACAGTCGTCATGATCATCTTGCAGTATTTTCTCTCTCACTCTTTACTAGCCTAGATGACAACACATGCAAATTAAATATAATGGCACAATATTTCAGACAAAACTTCAGATAAGAGTCAGTGAATACTTGTAACCTAGTCCCACTGCATAAGACTTTATTCCCCCAGGCAATTCTATAAATATCAGCCTATTTATTTCTCATTTAGCCCAATGTCACTGAAAGTGAATCAGACACAATATTGTTCCTTATATTTATTTATGCTGACCACTACACTTATCAGTCTCACTTTCACAGAAAGACAGGATCTTTCTTACTGCTGGAGCTATAACACGAGGAAGGCTGAGTCAGGAGGACGTGTTATTAGAAAGACTTGGCATCCATACAGATTGCTTCTTGAGATGGATCCCATAGCATTTGTAAACCTTATATGTCTCTGTAGAACACTATATGGTAGATTGACACACCATGTTAATTAAGGTATATAGCCTGCATAATACGTTGATACAAATCACTTTACACAATCGTTTAGAAGAGAAAAAAAAGACAAATGCAGGCAGTTAGTTGGATGAAATCAGACAAGTTAATCATTTATTATCAAATGCATAATGTGGACAGCCCAGCAAACTTACACAGCAGGAGCAAACAACATGCCAAACGGAAACAGACCCCTAAGTGCTTGTGGTTGAAAAGTATCAATGTCCTGTCTGCGGCATGAGAACAGATTGCTGCTTCTTTTTTAGATCTAATGGAAGAAAAAGGAAAAGCTCTTGGATGAGAGCGCCACAGCATAGATTACAACCCAAACTACTTGTATACGTGACAGCAAAAGTGTTTTCTCCCTTGATGGGCTTCAGTCTCTTGGCACAGCCTTTTATAAAAGGCACAGAGAGCTATACTTTGACAGCTTTGGCCTGCTAAGAGTTTCACAAGGTAAAGTGTTGCTGAAGAAGTAAGATGTTAAATCTAATGCTTTACAGTCCTTAAAAGGGTTCAAAAAGCAAGTGTTGTATAAGGAAAGGGTTACAGACCTTCAGAAGCAATATGCCTGAAAACTAAGACTGTAATGTCAGAGGCTGCTGTTCCTGAGGACTGTTTTTGGGAGAGATGTTTGGAGATGCAGAGCTTGAATAACCTGGGTGGTACAGAGCAAGAGGGTAGAGAAACACTTGCTTCAGCAAGACACACCATTTTTTGAACTGGTTTCAGACAAAAACTCAGTAAATTCCTGTATTCTACACACAAACATAGGCACATGTACACACTCAGAATATTGATATCTCTGCCTATATCCATATATATCTATAGTTACTCTGCCATATAGCCACCATCCCCAGGTAAATACCCTACTTTCTCACAATGTCTCTAAAAAGGAATTAAATGTCTTGGAAATCGGTCGGTCTTTTGCTTTATTTGTTCACATAAACAGCATTTCCCATGCTTTACACTCATTGATTCAAAAGATGGGAGTACTTGTTCCCTTCTGATCATTTATTAAAATGATTCCTCAAATTCTTGCAGTATTTTACTTTTCTGTGTAACAAGATGTTACATTTGTAACATGACAGGACGTTTTATTTCTTAAAGGCAATCTGAAAAGCTGCTGCCACCCTAAGAAATTAAACAATCTTTATTCATGGACTACTCTAAAAGAAAGTAAAAATCAAATGGGTGGACTAGGCCTGCTAGTTTAAGGATTGTTCCTACTCAAGACCCATTTCTCTAAGTAGGTTATTGTCATAGTTTAACCTGAGCTGGTAACTAAGCACCACACAGCCACTCGCTCGCTCCCTCCTGGTGGGATGGGGGAGAGAATTGGATGAGTAAAAATGAGAAAACTCATGGGTTGAGGTGAAGACAGTTTAATAGGTAAAGCAAAAGCCACAAGCAAAGCAAAACAAGGAATTCATTCACTACTTCCCATAGGCAGGCAGGTGTTCAGCCATCTCCAAGAAAGCAGGGCTCTGCCACGTTTAATGGTTACTTGGGAAGACAAACGCCATAACTCTGAATGTCCCCTCCTTTCTTCTTCTTCCCCCAGCTTTATATACCGAGCATGACATCAAATGGCATGGAATGTTCCTTTGGTCAGTTGGGGTCAGTCTCCCAACCTCTTGTGCACCCCCAGCCTACTTGCTGGTAGAGTGGTGTGAGGAGCAGAAAAGACCTTGACTCTGTGTAAAGCACTGCTCAGCAGTATTGAAAACGTCCCTGTATTATCAACACCGTTTCCAGCACAAATCCAAAACACAGCCCCGTACTAGCTACTGTGAAGAAAATCAACGTTACCCCAGGCAAAACCAGCACAGTTATGCAGTGGCTCTGCAAGGTTTCCCCTTTCCTCTGCCTCTTTCTCCAGCACAATTTATCAGACGCTTTGGCTGTGGCTGAGGTTTCAGGGACGTGGGTCGTATTAGAGTTAGCTCATTTATTCAGAACAATATCTTAGTCTTTTGTTCAGCTTTAATAAAATACAATTATTACAGTGTCTCTCCTTGTGATTAATTCAGACGATGTTTACAGACAAGGCGCTCTACAGATTTCTGGTGTTATTGCTGTCCAATGAATTAAACCATGTTCTTCTGCCAGTTGTAATTACAGATCCATATCTTGTTCTCTCTCCTCTTTTTCCTTCTAGTTTGTCTGTATTACCCCAAACAGATTTTAACCATGATTCCTAATGGTGTGGTGTTGTCTATGCTTGCAGAAAAATTATCTTCAGCATAAGTTCAGCTGTGCTATGAACTGAATTCAAGAAGCTTATTTGCAGTGCATAACAATTACAGTATTATTGAATCTATGAATGTATGAACAATGGCACATTTTATACTAGAAGATGACATTCCTTGTATTAAATGCATTTTAAGTACACCCCTTTATATAGCTTTGTCTACCGTAAAACCTGAGCTTATTGATGGTGAAAACTGCTCACAACAGGTTATTATCCTCAGACTCATTTGGATAGTGGCGGAGAATACAAGAACAGACTTCACAAGATCCACTCGTCTGTGTAAAGACTTTCTCCAGAGTCAGTCAGAAAACCTTTCTCCAAAAGAGATTTGACTCAAGGTATGCTAGGTGAAATTATCTAGCTGTCGAAAGTCAGACAAGAAGGTCAAATTGTGTCTTCTTGCCTTTAAATGTGTCAATTTGTAATTTAAAAAAAATAAATAATTGAAGCCAGTGGAAGGGTATCCATGTGTTACAGTGGGCTCTGTACTAGATGTTTTGCAGTGCTCCACCACTCCCACTTTTTCTCTCTTCTTTTTCTGAATACCATTTAGGAATCCCATGCTAAGGCCTGACACAGCTGGGTTTTTTCCAGGTGAACAGCTTCATATCAGAAGAAAAATCAGATTCTGACACCAGTAAATTCTTACTAGGGTCTACTTTTAAATATTCCAATGGTACAGAGCAAAAGAAAATGCCCCTGCCATATCACGTCAATGAGACAGTTTCCCAGTGTTCTCCAAGCTCCTACCCCAAAGTATGAGACTGAGAGCCCTTGTCAATTCTTGCCTTAGGGTATATTTTAGAGGGATGTGCAAGGGGAGGGTGAAGGAGATCTCCTTGTGGTCTGAGCAGGCCAAGAAGAAGCCAGGTACCATGAAAAAAATCAGACAATCCTGCTGCTGTGACACTTGTCCTTGAGCTTGTTCAACAGGGCATAGTAGGTGAAATTCAGGAAATATCCTAATATAGCTTTTCTGGCCTTTGGCTGAAACTGGCTGAAACGTAGCATATTCAAAACATGGGAAAAGGACAGTTTGTCTACTTGCAGTATTTATGCTCTTGGTAACACCCCAGACATGATGCTCATTAATGTGATTATGGCAATATTTTTTATCTTTGGCTCATCAGGATTTTTTGCAGGATTTTTTGTATTTGTTTGCCTCCTCCATTTTATTAGGTCTTAGATTTTGCAAGTATTGCTGTTCTGAAAGTGTGTTGTTTTTCTTTTTGCTCTCTGGTATTTCTGTTCTGAAATGCTCCCCTAATGATGCTTCATGGCAGTTGTGGTTCAACTGTCCCATCCACCTATCCTGTTCTCTGGGGTGTGCTTTCTGTTTAGAGAACATCAACTGCAAGCTTGTCTTCTCATGAGGATGAAAGGTTCATAACCGTACAGAATCAGGGGAGTATTTTGTGACTAGTGGAAAAATTCAAGTTCTTCCTGCTATCTGAATACGATTTTCCCCAAAGTCTAAAAACTGAAATAATAAATTTAATCTGCTTTTGTTGTGTTTGGGGTTTTTCTTTTAACTTCCTTAAATGTGTGGTGTCATGTAGCTGCAATATATGAAGTTCGAAACTGCCATGTTTTCCTCTGTTTCCCTCTACAACTCACATACATAAGGTTACAACAGCAGGTTGGGAATAAGGAGAGAAGCAGGCAATTTAAGAAGAAGAATTTGGATTGCATGCAAATGTCCCTAGGAATGTTAAAGTTTCATGTACCCATGTTATGTTTAAATTGAGGAGAAAACCCCAGAAAATACGATGTGTGCCAGCAAAATTCCTTCAAATGAAAGTTGTTCAAGGACTTCTTAGAGAATCAATTATTTTCATCATTACTATTTCTATTTCTTCTTAAACTAACTGCGGTTATTTTCCTAGAGTGACGCCTTGTCATATGGCCATCTTGGACAGGAGATGGTAGCTCAGAGTATCCAGAGAGCCCAGTGCAGCCTGAAATCTCGTTTATAACCTCGTTCTCCTTGTAACTGCAGAGTGAGGACAAACCTGATCAGCTGTCATTGTTTTTATTATTATTTTTGGCGACCTGAAGAAAGCAATTTCTATTCACCTAGCAGCCAACAGTCAAGTACAAGTAAACACGATAGTTGTGGACTTTTATTTCACAGTTAAGCCTTTATTACTGAAGGCATGAGTCTGAATGCATTGCATGCATTAAACACAAGGCAATTCCTTGAGCAGCAATTTGACTGCTCGTAGTCACTGGTGAGGACTGGAGACTGAGACTCTGGACTTCTGGTTGCTTATTTTAGGATGAATTGCTGCATGATCCTGGGCAGCTTTACTTCACAGTATCTCAGTTTCCCCAGCTGCAAAATGATGATAAGAATTGGATATTATGAGTTGAGGGACAGATTCTGACACTTTTATTCAGAACTGAGCAGTGCAATCGATTTCAGTCCGAGGAAAGGGTAACAGCATCTGGCCATTAGCGTTTATAAAGCAACTAGACTCCTGGCTGATGGATTAGATTAGATTTCAGTGCTGAGATGCTGCCATGAAGGGTTCTTCAACACGTTTAAAATAGATTAGATAAAGAAAGTGTTTTGAGAGTCTTGGATAAACAAGATGCAGAGAATCCTGATGATGGTGGGAAGAACAGATCCAAGGACAAATAATAAACAGGAAGAGAGGGTCTAGCCAGAACCAAACAGAAAGTACGGTGCTTGTGTTTTTATTTTCTTTGGATATTTGAACAGGAAAAAAACAGAAAGGGGGAAGACATAGTCGAGGTAAAATGAAAACATGGTTCAGTTTGTTTTTCTTTACCTTAATATTATTTTTTAAAACCATTTATTATGCTTCCCCCTCCAACCCCTCTTTTTGGACCTATTTAGCCTATTTATTTAATCTTTCATTCTTTCTTAGAGTGTTCTGCTATTTTTTAAAATAGCCCTCTGAAATGAAAAGTTGAGAAATTTCTTTTCACAAATTCCAAAAAGAAATAGATATTTTTCAAATTGATGGCATTCAAACTGTTTTTTATGATTTTTTTTTTGTTTTCATTGAATTGATGCTTGATTTACTATTTTATTCTTTGTGGAGGAAAAATAAAATGCCTTGTTCTGTTCAAGTACCCCTCCCCAAGGGCACACATACCTTGTCAGCATCCATCTGCTGCCAAATTCTGGGTTATGTGTTCTCCGAAAGCAACTTTAGGGGTTGTGACTCAGGTGTGAGGGGGAAAGAAAAGTATAGACAACAGTCAATCTTATTGAGAGAAGCCAAAACCGAGGAGGTTTTCCGCTCACTCTCTGGGCAGCACAGGGAGCTGCACAGGGACTGTGGCACAGGTGGAGGAGATGAGACCCTTTCTCAGCCAGCCCAGATTGAGCCAGTCCAGTTTGAGATTAAAGCTTAAAGTACCTTTAAACTAGAGATACTGCAAGGATTGTAATTTTCCACAAAACAGATGATTCTGTTTGACTGTTTTTTTCCCAGGATTCTGAAGTCAAGCACATTTTACTTAAGGATACCTACTGTCTTCCTAAAGACTTCAAGTGACTTCAAGTCTCTTTCTCTTGTATACTACCCCAGTGTTTAACTAACTTTGCTGCTAGGAAATTTTATCCTGTTTCAGAGCTGCATTTGATCCTTTACAGTCACTGGCTCTTCTAACGATTTTCTCCGAATGACTGAGAAGTTCATCATGAGCATCTGTTTTCCACATGTTATTAAATATGTTGAGTGATTATGTTACCCCTGTGAAAGTCCTTCTACCATAAGGCTTGCAGGGGTTTGCATTTGCTTCTCAAAAAGGTGAGGAAGGGAGATGAGCCGGAGGAAAAACAGGACTCACCTAGCACCATGCAGTGGCTGCTAGAGCTGCACTGCCATGGAGGAGTGCAGCCTTTTGCGGTGCTTGGCCCCTCTCTGTCCTTTCCTGCGCAAAGTGGAGCCCAGAGTAGTTACTTGATATTTTTTTCATTTAATAAAATTCCAGTAAGTCCTTCAGGACCTAGAACTTTAAAGAGAGATGTGACTGCTGCCTAAAAAGCTTGTGTCTATTTCCTAATTTTAAGTAATAAGCATAACTAATAAGCATAAATGTAAAGGTGTTCAACCATTTCAATCACCGAGGAAGGTAGTGATGTCTTTTACCATCAGCTGCTGCTCAGCTGCATGTTTCCCTTCACTCTTCATTCATTTTTTTTAAAATTCAGTGTGAATGCTTCACCTTCAATTGATCAAAGCCTCACAAACGGTAGGCTAAGCATTTCACACAGGGAAATGATTATGTTGTGTGGAGGGCAAGAGATTGATGGCTGTTCAAAAGCCACCAAGATCATGCAAGCCTCAATATTTTTCCAAATCCATCAAAAAATATCCCCCTGAAAGCTCTCTGCCATTCAAGGGCTGATTTTTCTTGGGTTCGAGGAGGCCTGAAGAAGGTTTGCAGGGGTCGCAAGATTGGGCAAGGGTGAAGCTAATGGAGATTAATTGTTCATGGTGGAAGGTCATCAAAAGACCTAAACCCATGATGTCAGAGGCTTAAAAGGGACAGGGGCAGTTTGCAAAAGGGTGACAAACATGGAATAAGAGCCCATAATGTGTCCTGGATCTATGCAGTGTATAACAGTTCTCTTGCCAGGCAAGGCTTTGAGAACTGTCATTAGACTGGCAGTGAAAAAGGTCCAGTTATCCCCAGCTGCCTGTGCCTTGGCCCAGGCTCCTCAATGGGAGGAAAACCCTTCCTAGCAGTTGGAGCTTGTGAGCCACAGAGACACATCCTAAAAAAAATCCAATTTTGGCCAGCAGAGCACAGCAATCCCTCTCTGTCTTACCCACACACACCATTCTCCCCAGACTGATTGCCACTAAACAGAGGTGGGGGGGGGGGGGAAAGGATGTTATTTAAAAGACATATTATAAACAACAGTTTAGCACTTTGTATCCTGGAGGCATGACACAAGCTCCCCTTCTTATTCCATCCGCCTCCCTGAGGAAAACAGTGCTAGCTCCAATTTACAGGTCTAGAAGCAGACGCAGATCTGGGTGCAATGACTTTGTTCAAGCTATGCTCTGAAGATCACATTGGTCTCTGGAAATAAATCTAATTTGCAAACCTTCTCCTCAGATTATCTCATTTTTCATTTTGTACACAGGAAAAAAAGCATAAGGAAAGGTTTCAATTAAGTTATGGAAGGAGAGAAAATAACTTCAACCATTCCTTTTGCTGTCTTCACTAAGATGAGAACAGGAAGGATGAAAACCAAGTGACATTTTCTAAACTCTTTTATTTTGATATTTTTCAGACATATTTTGAAATAAAATAAATGTTTACTTTAGAAATGTCTTTTGGCTGAAGCAATTATTTTTAATTAAATAGGAAGTTCTGTATGAGATTTCTTTTTTCCCCCAATAGAAATAATTTTTCCAGGCTCAAAATCTAATTGGCTCTTTTTCCATCTAATAGCAGCTTTGCAAACCTAACCTTAAACTCTACTTGGGTCCTAAAAAGGGCAGTCTTCAGTTAGTCTGCTTGTGGCTTTGCCATTGCTGCTCATTTTCCATGGAGATCACCCCAATATCAAAATGATGGACGAAAAAACTGACACCTTGGGACTGACAATAAATAATATATTTCCCTAGTGCTCAGGCTGATTCTTTGAGATGCCCCTGTCTGGTTTTCCCTTGATGTCCATGATTCTGCTTCTCTTCCCCACAAGGCCGAGGTGCTGCATCCCAGGCCCAGGGCTCATCTTCGCTCTTCATGCTGTTGTTTGAGGGAGGGAGGTGAAAAATCATCTCAGATATGCTAGGAAAGGGAAAATCATAGCACAAACATATGCCATCCTGCTTTCTTTCCATAATCTCTTTGTTCAAATTTCAATCAGTTCAGTGTACCACCGACAGTAGATGAAAACTGGGTAAACAGACTCAAAACATCCTGACTTGGTTTTCTTTGCCACATAAGCTGATCAAAAACAAACACAGGGCTAATATACAAAAACATTCACATGATGTCTGGCTGCGTAACAGCTGTAGGTAGTGAAATTAGTTTAGGCAGGCTGGGTGTGGGCCAGAATGCACAAAGAGGCATTTTAAGTAGCTAGCAATTCAATTGCATTAAACAGCTCATTGATATCCTGTACCTATAGTGGCTGAGTACCTGCAATGGTTCATTAGTTTTTATCAACAGCCATTATGAAATCATTGCGCTGTTTTTATATTTTATAGGGATGTTACTGCTGACCCATGGTAAAATGGTAAGGGATCAGAGAAGCCATGGTGGTCTGGTGTCCCATAGACATTGTATTGGAGTTGAGGAGGGAAGGAGAGAGGTGAGAGTGCTGGCCTGGGCACTGGGGGTGAGGAGACATCTCTGCTGGCTCAGATGCACAAATGACACATAATGGCTCCAGAGCTGAGGGAGGGGGATGATAGATGGCGTGTTTGTTCATCGGTTTGAGCATTTGAAAAAGCATCATTGTTCACAGAAATCTGTCTTGCAGCTGCCTTGTTCTGGGCAACAGACAAAAGCTGAGGTTAAAATCCCCACCTCATTCTCTGCTCTACTAAAGCACTTTACCCTTTACAAGCTTTCAACAGCCCTTGTTTTCCAGTCCTCACAAGGGACTTTAACTTTGCCCAGCCTTGTATTTTATGTATATCAGAGCCCGATTCCTAATATTAAAAGCACAGTCTTTACTACCTGCATTTATATGCAACTCTCAAACAAGAATGACATCTTTTATATTGGATACACAACATGGATGGTCAGGAAAACAGATGTATAAAAGTTACTTCTTTACGTAAATCTTCTGGAAACAAGAAGAAATAGTTTTAAAATTAAGCTCTTGAAAACTCTTCAGCTGAGTTATTAGTATTTTTAAATCATGAAACTTCAACTCCCGCAAAAAACCCCAATACTTGTAAATACAGATCCCTTATTTTCATTGTTGATCTGAGATGTAATTTCACCTCAAGTCCTGAGGCACAAATTCTAGGAGAAGGCTAACTGGTGAACCTGGAGCACCTGAACCCCTTCACACTACATGTACATAAAACATAGTAGCCTGTCACTCAGAATAAAAATTAGCATTGTCCGGATTTGACAACAGCATCTTTTCCATAGGCTCATGCTGATTTAATTCCTGGTTGAGAGGATGACCTTGCAACATCTTTCTTTTATAGCTGTCATGAAAATAGAAAGAAAACCCCAAACCTTCCAGATATGTAGACATCCCCTTCAAATTTGATTCTTAATTTGTATAATTTATTTTAAAGCTTACTGAAGACAGTCACAACAACTTTCTCTTTTTGTGCTACATTCCTTTGGCACATCTCTTTGCTGGAACATTTTGAAAAAGTGACAATTCTTCTGAAATTTTGGTTTGGAATGTCTCACCTGTGACACAAAGTGTTTCAGAGGTGGATGATGGCAATGTGAGTAATGACAATAATGGAGTCTTTTGAGGGTGTTTTCTTCAAAATGAGCATTTACAATTAAATTCATAAACTGAAACCTGTTCCTGTTTTGTCATTTTAGGAAAGTTATCAGAAAAGAACATTCCTGAAAACCTTTTTCTTTCAAAAATTTAATATATTTTTTATAACAGAAAAAAATTATATTGCAGTATTTTACATGAGGTTGAACATCTAGATCTGAATCAATTCTACTCTACCTGCTGACCCGCAAAGAAAAGCACAGGTGGAGACAGGAAAGATTTATCCTTCATATATATTAGGATAAAATTAACGTTCTCTACTTGACACAATTGCCACATGAATAAAGAGTGAAAGAAAAAGGAACTACTACATTAGCTAAAACAAAACCAGAATAAACATAAAACAGGACAAACTATTAAGGCTTTCATGTTTAGTTACACCTGTGGATATTTGTTCTACTGAAATGGTGAAAAAAACTATTAAACATGCTAGACTTTAATATTTGGTAAAAAATGACTCATCAAACAGTGTTTTCTGAGCTTCAGAAGGAAGTTGTGATCTGACACAATGTTGTGTCCATCACAACATGGAAGAAGTATTCTGGGGGACAATACAGGCTTTTGTCTCTAGTGGAAAATCTAATTTGATGTCCTTCTTTAGGTAGTGCAGCTGGGCATAATTACACATTTCTGTCACATACTGCTGAATGCTCCCTGCTCTGTGGGAGGGTAAGAGGCAGGAATGCAGTGGCCTGACCGCTGTAATGGAATATTAAATACCAGGGAAAAACAACCGACAACTCCTGGCTTGGAGACCACATTGGGGACTCTGTTTTGTTCCCTTACGCCTGCTGCTCTGCAGCCTCTGCTCACCTTACAACACTGCCTGCACCCCTGTAGTAAAACACCTCAAGCACTGAGTGCTCCTCTACCACAGGGCAGCCCTGTGTCCTGCCGCCCCACCCAGCCTTCTACAAGCCCTCTGGGTACTCGTGACCTTCACAACACAAAGCTCTCTTGAATGTTGCACCTCATTCCTTTTCCTGAGCTTTGCAAAGATCTTTGAATTTGCACGCTGTTGGTTAATAATATATGAATGTATATATTTACCGCTCGTGGTGTTTAACTTGGTGTGTTTGTTTTATGTATAATGAGACACAGCTAATGTGTTTACATTTGTGGTTCAGCATCTCAAACAGGTCATCAAAATGTCCACCTTTACTGCACTGATTTATTAAATGGCTCATGGAAATAGCCTCTCTTAGTCCATTTTCTTCTGTATGGCAATAAAATCAAAGTATAGAAATGTCAAAATACATACAGGTATACTAAAATCCAAACATAAAATAAAGTTGTCTTGTGTGTGTATGCCTGAGCATAAGCACAGAAAACTCAGTCAATCACCAATACACTTCAAAAAATGCCCCACACTCTTTAAATATTGCCTTGAGTAACATCATTGAGCTTGTGCCTTGGTGCATTTGATGTATTTCTTTGAAAATTTTATCCAGCTGTTCAGGAAGTCTTTCTCCCTGCCTCTCACCCATACACTGAAGCTGTGTAAAACAGTTAGTGACCAGCACCAGGGGCAGGTATTCAATTTCATCAGTATTCAACTTCATCAGCTTCCTCCAGTTTTTCTCCCTGTAATTTTCTGGGCCATTGTATTCTCACTGTGCATCCACTTTGGTATACTAATATCACAGTCTTTTCCTACAGGGTTCCGTCAAAATAGTCTGCTAAAAGAGAGAAAGAAACAGGTAAGCTAAGTATTGTAGATGGACTGAAGAAACAGCAATGTCATTTTCATTTATAAAGACTATGAAATAAGATTACCGTAGGCGAAAAAGAAAGGCAAGGCTGGCATCATTGTAACAGGATGAAAGCCTGCTCACTTGGTGAACTTCGGAGTTTTGTATAGAGGACAAATTACCAGTACTTAAGCACACTTATGACCCCATCCAATATGCTTTGGAGCTGTAACCGTACCTACCCATAAAGAAAATTTTATACATTGTCTGGGCTTCTGGTTCAATAAGACTGCACATTTCTGAAGGCAGTGTGGGATTTTTTTTTTTTTTTGCAACTGCTGCCAGTGATTGAATTAGCACCACAGAGATGGTTAGCTATTGATAGCAGTGAGCAGATGAGTTTTCAGACTGCAGTAGCTATAGATGTGTCATTATAGAGTGAAAAGGATTATTATGTAAAGCTTTCGCCAGCGCAGCTCCAACTGAGGCCTTCCTCTGGGTAAGAACCAGAGGACATCTCAATATTCTGCTGTCATTTCTAGTCACACCAGATATGTAGCACAGATTTGGTCCACTGATCAACGATAGCTGACTGAGTTTTCCAAAAGCAAGGCTGACTGAATGAACACACTCTTGAAAAAAAATAAAAATCTAGGAGAACATCTGTGAGCTTTTAAGCTCCTCATCCTCTTCAGATACAAATATTCCTCCAGAACTGGTCATGACGTGACAATATATGGTTGCAACAGTCCAGTCATATGTACCTATATGGACTACAGCGTTCTTTGTCTGTCAGAAAATGCTGTGAAAATTGTCCAGGTTTGCAAAAAAGCATCAAAGATGAAAGAAGAGAAACAATAATAATATGTATTTTTATTTACTTATTGCTAATTTTTATTTACTTTTCAATGATTTTTTCTGTTTTGAGGTTAGTGGCTCAGAACACACAGCAAGAAAATTCACCACCTCCTAGGATAAGTTTATGCCATTTAATTTTCAGGATTTCTACTTCAGCCCTTAGGATGTCGCCCAAAGAAGCAGTTGCTTGGCCATGGACTTGATACTTACTGATTTAGATTGTGCCAAATTTGTAGCAATTTCAAGAACAGACAAAGGAATGGAGCATGCCAGCATCTGGCTGTGGATAAGATAAAGATCATTAATATCCTCAGCAGTAATGTTGCCCTTTTTGCCTTCTCCTCCTGAGAAAAGAGGACTCATCCTCTTTTGTTTTTCTCCGTATCATGTGGCCTATAACTGAAGTCATTTGCTTTCTCTGGAATAAGAAGTCTCTGAGTGAGGCGGAATAGTAATTTACTTACCAGCTACAGCTTTGTTTTATGTGTGTGATTGTAAACAAGTGAATATTTACTCTGGAGAAAGACATTGAAGTTCAATGAGTCAGTGAATGAAAGAAGCTTACCACATGTTATGCATTGCTCTCACTTCTTACCAGGAAAACACATACAGAACATGTAACTAAGTGGTTCATGGCCAGAAGTGTATAACTGTTGACACCTGCAATTTTTTTTTTCTCCTTATATGCTAAAATTTCACTCTAACATAAATATTAGATCCAGAGATTTCTGCCTGATCACAGGCCTTCCCAACATGTCTCAGGTGATGCGGGTGCTGGCTGTTTTCATGTCATCAGCCATGTCGCAGATTGACTGTACCAGAGAGGTCAGGTCTTCTGTGACACACAGATCCAGTTGCCATCGTGTGGGACTAAAAAAGATCGACTAAACCCAGATACCTCAAGGTCTTTTAACATCTCCCTGACGCTGATGCTGAAGTGAGCTGGGCAGCTGCAGTGGGAGCGGAGGTGGCCATACCATCCCTGCCCTACCATGTCATCAGGAAATCCTAATACACAACCCAGAGGTTTGTGGCTTGTAGCCTCCTTCACTGCCACTCGCACCCCCAACTGCAATTCATTAAGTCTCCTGATATATCTGAGACATCTATAAATATTTATGGTTGCAGGCTGACACAACTGTTTCAAAGTCACAGAGGACTTGCATCACAGAGCAGGAAGCTCATTTTGCTGTAACCATGGGGTCATCCTTCCTTGTTAAACAGAGGTGCCCAGTACCCTCCTCTGCCCAGTGGTGCAGACCCCCAAGGGAGCATGGCTCTGCAGCAACCCCTCCAGAGCCACCCCTACCCCTGCTGTGAGGGTATCTGTCCCCACCGCTGAACTGGCACCCTTCTGCTCTGGCCCCTTGAACCTTGGCTTTGCGAATGCAGGCTGAGCACCAAGCCTCTGCCAGGGCTGCTCTTCAGGCTGGCTGGCTCAGGCAGAGGAGCAATAGAGAATTGCAAATGCTTTTAAGGCACATTGACTTTCAGAACTGGTAGACACAGTCGTTTTTCATTTATTTATTTATTTTGGGGGCATAGCATCTTGTGTGTATGGAATTTTTTCTTTTCTCCCTTTTCTGGCAAAAGATTGCAGGGTAAATTAGTAATATATTATTGAAGGAGACTTTTTTGATAGTTAAAGGAAACAAATAAACAAACAAAATCAAAATCAATACAGTGCATGAAAGTGACTTGGGAAATATACAGATTGAAGGGATGATCATTGTCCTAACAGAAAAGGATATCTGAAGAGGGGTGATGACAAAGACATGTCACTGAGATACCTTGCCTGCGCAGGGGGCTGGGAAATGTCTTCCACAGCACTTCTCATCCTTCCTGTAGAAAGGAGTGTTGTCCTTTTACTTTCTGTCTCAATATGGAAGGAATTTAACTCAGTTAAGTCATGGCTGAGCATTTGAGGGGATGTCTGATTGTTGGTACCTTCTTGCTTATATAGCTACTCCTAAAAGAGAAGTCTCCATGCGAACACTTTCTCTTCAAGGACTGCCACATATTTAGGCAGGGACAAAGCACAGAATTGAATAAAATTATCTTCAAGGCAAGTTTTGAAAATCTGACATAAAAAAAGAGAGCCTGTCTATTCATCCTATAGTTAAGCTGCCTTTGCTAGTCTCTCTTTTTTTTTTTTTTAAAAAGAAGACTTTATTTGAATATCTTTAGAGAAATATCTTCTTTGGCAGTGAAAATTAAAATGAAATTTAAGAAAAAAAATCCAAGGCTCCAGAGCCGAGCATTGTGTGTGGATAGATTAGAGTTAAGGCTCATTTGCAGGAGAAAAGCCAGCACAATATTTGCAGTGAAAAGAATAGAAAGGATCTTGCCCCCACTCTTTCATTTAATAGAGGTAGTTTGGGGAAAAATTCTAATGAATCCTATCCAGCCATGAAATCATGTAGAAAATGAATCGTATCTGACAATAAAATAAAAGTGAACCAAATTACAAGGTTCCTATATTCTCAGGACAAATTAATTTCATGTTTGGAATACTAATTGTTCACTGTAGGGCCTGCAACTATTTATTGTCACTGCTTTGTTTGTTGACAGAACTTTTGTAGACGGAGAACAGTATGGTTTGGGCTGTTACATTAAAGGGAAGTGAACAAAGTTTCTTGGAACAGAAGGGGGAGCTTCCTGAGTGCCACCCTCCCTGTTCCCCAGGACAGTTTGTGTAGAAAGGCTTTTGATGAGTGGGTGATTTGAAGTTGGAGATGGAAGGAAAGAGAACCTTGATGGGGATTGTAATTGGTCCTCGAGGACACCATCTAACACACGTTCCCTAAACTCCTCATGAAAGACAGAGGGAGTAGACGTGACCAGTGAGCCCTGTGTCTCAGAGAAGCCTGGTTGTCTCCCCACAGATAGCATACCCTTAAGATCTAAGAGGCAACTATCATTTGACATGGCTTCAAGGACCGACTGGTCTTTGGTGCCTGGAGGAAACCTGCAAAGAGAGCCTGGTAGTTCAAAGAAGATGCCATGAGAGAAAAAAAGTGTTTGCACCACACTGAATTATAGGCAAAAAATACAAATAAATAGAACATCTTCCCCAAATCCAAGAAGATTTTAAAAAAATACACAGTAAAAATTAGGTTAATTATGTGAAGGCTGTCTGTACGCATAGCTAAAAAATGTTTTTAATAAAAAACCCCAACATTAAACTAATAAAGCAGCTTAAAGAAGTGATAACTCAGTGAAGAATTTTGAATGCTCAATTCCGTAATGATTTACATTAGTATGACTGTTTCTAGGAGAGAAACGAGACATCATTGCACCAAATAGGGAGCTTAGGGTGACCATTTTTCCTGATGAGAGTTCATTTTGAAAAACAAGACTTCTCCTGAGCTGTCAATGGCTCCCTCTATCTCCTAAACATTCAGGTATGTGACTGACCAACAGGTCTAATGCACTGGTTCTACATGACACCAAAGTCATCTGATATCTGAATTTAGTTCACAGTTGCATGATTGCCTCCACCCTCCCTAGGACTTTCTAGCTGTGCTCTCTCCACTCTTGATGAATTCCCCTCTGAGCCAAAGTTAGCCAAAACAAAAGGTTGGGCTCCAGTGGTGGATATTATTTTGGGTGCCTCTAAAATTATGAAGAGCCTGGGCAACGTGGTGCTGAAAATGAAGCAAACTACAGGGGCTTCTCCTTGTCCAACATCTCTGTCCCAGCACCAGCTTCTCCTCCACTGAAGCAAAGGTAGCAATCCTGAGGAATTTCTCAGGTAGGGCAAGCAAGGCCTAAAAGAGCTGAAGCAGAGAGCTGGATCCAGGATCCCTGCAGGATGGGAAATCTTTAGCCCTTTGCATGCTCTGAAGAAAAAGAGGGGTCAAATATGAGAAGTGATGGTCTTCTGGGGAAGGCTGAATGTTGCAGCCTTTATCCGTCAGTGTTATGGAGGGACGTTTCAGTGCTCCTGCTTCTGAGGGGGAGATATGAGATACTATGGCACCCAGCAGAGTGCTTACAGTAACCATTTTCCTTGAAGATACAATTACAAGAAAAGATCTGAATTATGGGACGGTGGAAACTCAGTGTTTGCCTCTAAGGCTTCTTCCCCACTGTGGATACAGATGAGGTCTTTGGCAGGCCAGAGGGAATAGTTTGCATGGCACACGCTGTTTCATTTCAGTCCCTTCACACTAATCTATCTTCTATATTCCATCTTTTCTTTGCCCTGCTAAACTTACATATGAGGGGGCTTGGACCAGCTCCAATGCTGTCTTGCATGAGAGGAACTGTTTTTCCTATTGACTGAGATGGAGTACTGACTGAGATGAAGTTTTGACTGAGAGAGTGCATATGCTTCTCACATTTTCCTCCTGCTTGCCTTTTGCCCAGATCCATGGCTTGTTCCATGTGATATACCAATGTGTTACGCACTTACTTGCTCATCCTCCTGATCCTTTTCTTCTAGCTATTTAAACTGCTGCTCTCATTCTATGTAAAACCAATTTTAGTCACTTTGACAGGATTTCCTACAACTTACAAGGATTTGTGTTTAAAATATGTGTCTGTCAAGAAAGCTTAGGCTTATTGTGCCACAGGCTGTATAGCCTTTCACTCACCATTCAGTCCTGTTGATTTGGTATTGCCCTCTGCCAGGCATGCAAACACACTCATGTGGCGTGCAAGTGCCTCTAAGGCTCCTCCTGCAGCTGAATTCATCCAGAATGCTCTTTCTTCATTTGGAGTTCAATTCATCTGGAGGGAGATGGACAGGCTGCCCTGGGACTCCCGAGAGAGAAAAAAATTAATTGAGTTTTCATAAGAAAGGATTTTAAACAGATGAGAGAGTGCTCCTTCTGAAATGAGAAAGAGAAGGTATGCAGAAGTAATGCAAGATCACTGAGGAAAATTACTACTGAAATTCCTGGAAATTGTTGAATGATTAGAGAAATCATTTCAGAATAAATGGGATAAGTGGATCCAATCTAGACTGGAGGGACCAGTGGGTGGGTAGGAGAGAGAAATCTTGCACACAGCAGTGATAACTTCCTGCATTTTGTTCCAATGGATTTGACCCTCCCTACCTGAAGCACTTAGGGTCTGAAAATTTTCTTAGAGTGGGAAAAAGGAAAATCTGTTTTCACATTCACAGAGCAGAGAAAAAAATGTCCCTTTCATACCTGCACTGAAGAAGAATATATTATTCTTGTTCAATTCTTCTGTCTTTGCAGGAATAGCACACTCTAAGGGGTTTTCCAGGCATGAAAAGAAGGGTGTAAAAGTAGAGACAGGACCTTTACAGGAGAACATATTGCTTCATATCTAGGAAAAAGCGGGAGATTTAGAGAGGGAAAAGAACAGGAAGGGAAGAAGAAAAAGATCAGAGCTTTGTTAGATGAGACTTCACCTAAAATTTCAATAAGAGTGAAGAGGAATCTGTCCTCCAAAATATTCAGACATATGTTACGATTTACCTGTGCTCTTACATTACCACTGAAGTTCCTTTTGAACTTTCATTTCTGCTTTTACTGAGTGGAGATGCTGTTAGACAGCTCAGCAAAATAACAGTTGATAGCTGAAAATGTGGGGTTTTAAATAGACAAATTTACTATCATTATAAATATCAAACTCAGTATAGTGTTCTGTTCTCTTCACCTAGCCACCTGAAATCCAATGAAATTTGAGTAAGATACTCTGGGAAGTAAGACTCTTCCTACTAAAGATCATCCATAGACATAGAGAACTTCTTGTGGATGTGGTCAATACTGCGGACTTAGAGCCTGGGATAGTTGGAGCCATTGGCTTCCAAATAAGCAAACCTCCTGATGTCATCTCCAGAGGTCTGGCATGGCACCTGGTCAAGAGCCTCCACCGGATTCCTTCAGATCCTGCACGACATGCAGGAATGGGAACCACTGCTGCTCTTGGAAACATAATAATTTACCTTTGCCAGAGACAGTCCAGCTCCCTCATCCAGCTGAGCCCAGAACTCTGCGGCAACCATGATCAAGTACTTCTGCACACAGAAAAGATACTTCTAATTAGCAACTTCTTGTCTCTGGGCAAGCCAGGAGTTCATGCCATCAGGCAATCGGCAGCAGCTCCTCCACGGACTCAAAGTACCATTGGTTTGTTGATAAGTCGTCTCTGGTTTCTGCATGAGATGAAAGTCCAGAACCAAATTGACAGCCCAAGTCTGAGTGTGTTGGTGATGTGAACATCTCCCCTGCACGGCCACGCTGAAGAGAGGTGGCCGTTCATTGACTCTCTTGTCTGACCATGGAAGGGGTGAAGCAGCAGTGAAAGCTACACACTAACCTTTTCACTGTGCTTCAGGATATTATCATAATTGAGCAACAGGTTATTAAGTCAACAGGAGCCAATTTTTGCGTGGCTGTGACATGAGTCCTAAGGCATATGCCTGTGTGGGTTGGTTTCAGTGGTGTGGACACATGGCTTGAGTGGGGTGAACCGAGATCACAAAACTCACAGCACACCCTCTGGCAGCTTCTTATGAGTAAAGGAGGAACAAGCTTTACACCTGTAATAGGAAAGCGAAAAGCTACGTGATCTCTTATTCAGCTAGTTTGCCAGTACACAAATATTTATGGAGGAAGACCCACAAGAAAGCATACTGCAAGTATTCAAAAAGATGAGCTCAAGACCTTTAGAGAAAGGGAAGGAATAGGAAAATTTTATTTTTGTGACACTCAAAACTCTATTTTACCATGATAATAATAATCATCATTAAAAAATGTGCCCTGTACACTTGAGGTTACAAAGGAGGAAAGATATCAGATGTCATTGAAACATTGCATCTTGAAACCCAGTGCAAATAAAAAGGGGTTTTATAACATAATTACATTCCCATTAATATGTTAATCTCTTATATACAGACATAGAGAAGCAAATACATTACTTTAAATAATTAACTCGTAGTGAGGTTTTATTGCTGGGAAAGAAGATTTCTCTGTGGAAGGGTATTTAACATTTTAATTAAACTTTTTTTGATAGATGTTTACTGTTGCTTCTACTTCTGCTTAAAACAAAACCATACGATTAGGAGAAAATGTAGTTTTGTCACAAGAAAGGAATGATTTGCTTTTGAAAGAAGGACTAAGGTTCCCTCTTCTTTGCTACCTAGTCAATGTACAGCAATGCTATAGTGTGTTTTAAGAAACATTCATTTCTATATGGAAAGATTCAATTTTGCTTTCTTTTTTGCTTTCAATAAATTCTTTCTTTTGGTGCCACTGAACATTGCCATCACATTTGACCTTCCACTAGAAGGTTGCTTATGTTTTGGTAAGAGAAGAGAACTCAAGAAGAATGTAAAAAATATCAGATGCTTCTCAGATAAAAGCTGCTAAAGGAACCAATAGCATGGGAAAAGTATCCTTAAGGAATTGCAGAAGCACAGGACCTAGGCAGGAGAAATGAAAAAATGGACAAAAAAAGAACAGGGCTGAAAGACGTAACGAAATGAAAGGTCTAGTAAGGATTGCCAGGCAGAGAATTTGGACAATGTACTGCTCTTAAAAAAAAGTCAGCAAACTTTATGCATGAACTGGCTTGATACATAAACTGATAATTGAAAGGCTTTGCAGATGGACACCTGCTTTCTGGATCTGAAAATGTGGATGGAGATCAGCTAACCCTGCACTGACTTTCTCTGGTGAACTTAAGTGTGACGCTAGGAAAAAACCACCTGGGTGATGAAAAAGCGTATGGTCTCTACAGTTCCTAGACAGTGCTTGAAGTGGCCAACTGGAAGGGTCAGATCTGAGGACAGTTCATGTCAGCATGGCACTCAGCCCCAGTAGAAACAGTCCTGCAAACCCCTACTTCATTTGATAGACGTTTCTGGGTATCCAAGGCATGCTTGAAACCCAGGCAGCATGTGAGATAAACAACATATCAGCATTTCTTCTCTGGTTCCCCGAACAAACCAATAGCACCCTCTCATTTTGGTCCTCTCACCTGAAAAGATTTAGAAGCCATGACAGTGATTTCAGAACAAACATATAGACATACATTTTGAAAAAGCATGAATAGTCCTACAGATGACAAACATAAGATTCCCTCTCTGTGAGCATAGACACCATGCACAAGATCTGTGTTGAATTATTTACATGGGAAATTATTTACATGCCTTTCATGGACTTTTAACAGCTCTGGATTCTATTCAGCAACAATGAGAGATGAGCACTGAGGCTCTTTGCCTTAAAAGGAATTAAATAAATACAGGAAAGCTCTATTACAGTAGCATTTGAAGTGCTTTATTGAAAAAAAATAAATGAAGCCCAAAGTCTAGGCCACTCTTCCCACTGACTGATAGTGATTCCAGTGATTCTACTGAAAAATACACAGATTCTAAAGTGAACACCCCAGCCTCAGCAGAGTTTTCCTGTGAAAAGCCACAGGGCTCTGGAACCTGTCTCTGATTCTGGGACCTCTCAGGTTATGGCGTGAGTCATTTTGTCTAGGCTCTCATTGAACATGTAAATCCTGTGGCATTGGCAAATATGGCAGCTACTGCTCAAATACTACAAATCCACCACCTGGGGGTGGCCAGAGAAGCACGACTCCTTACTGACACAAAAGCAGGGCATTTCTAGATTTTCTTCTAATGCACATGCTGATGAGTTGAATGGATGGGGAGAGGACAGGAAATCACAGAGGGTACATTTCTTTATCCCAAAGAGAAAGAACAAAATGGGTCCAAATTGGAGATTGAAGGACAGCACTGCATAGGAGTCTCCCACACCACCTACCTGTGAGCATCCTGATGAATAACCCTGCTGAGCTCTATGTGCACGTCAGGTTATCCACATTAGCCTACAGACGGTGAGGAAGGTGAGGCCTTATAAAATATTTTTTTCTGAGTCCACCACTAAGGGAGAAGGAGATGGGAGAAGGTGGTCACTTTGGGCAGGACTGCAGTTGGGGGAGGTCATTGCTGATTCAGTCTGATGAAGTGGCAAGGTGGAGCAAGAAATGTAAACAGCATTTTCCTTGCACCTGCATGTCAGGCTGAAGCTTTCAGCTAATCTTTGAAAGGGGCAGCAGGCAGGGGATCTCAGGAGATACAAGCTTCAGGTTTGATGGGTATTCTCCTGAGATACCTATTCCCTTCTGATCTGGAAGTCACACAGAGATTGGTGAGCTCTGTACTACATGCTTGTGTTATCTGTCATCATGTGTCTTCCTGAGGCAGAGCAGATATGATCCCAAGGCTACCAAAACACTGCCACAAACTAAAGTTAACATAATGGGAAAATGATAACAAGGTAGTTGCTGTGTGACCAGGTAGTCTTTTTCTTGACACAGCAGACAGGAGCTATCTCTAAAAATGAAAGATTTGACCACCAATACTGACCACTCATTTACAAGGATAGGAAGACAGTCTTTAGACTGAAATCACTTATTGTCACAAGAAGTCCAACAATACCTTTTCTTTCTGGGGGACCATTTCACAGCTACTACCCATTGATCAACTCCAGATGACTCTGTGTCTTTCTCTGCACCCTCCCAGCACTCATTCAGGTCAGATTTCCCTACCCTTACTCCTGTTGATGAGTACTTTGCTGCAATTTCAATGGGATTACTTACAGATGTACGATGCTAATCAATATTGTAACCACGCATTTCCCTTCTCTGTTTACTTATTTTCTCTTCTTCAGACATCCTCATGTGGGATTCCAGTAGCCATGAGTAGTATAAAACTTCAAATCCCTGTCGTAATTTTACAGGATGGTCTGTATCTTTATTTATATCTGGAAGCGTAACACACAAAACTGCAAACACTTTGTCCGAAGAAAGATAAGCAAAACAAAGCTGTATTTTACTGCCAGGATGCTTTTAACCAATTCCTGAAAAATTTTCTCTGCCTGTAATAAGATCCTCAATAAGGAAAGAATAAGGTCGTTATTTAAGAATAAGACAGGCTTTTACTTTGATTTGGAGAACACAAAAGCCAAGAACAAACAAAAGCTAAGTCATCACAAATGAGCAGCATGTCTTCTCTGTGAGGTACAGAGGAGGAAATGGCTGCCAGCAGGTACTTTAGTGATCTCAGGGTACCGTACAAAGAAAAAAACCCCAACCCTATGAGCCAGATATCACAGCAGCTAAGCCCATCTTTCGTGCCTTCACATCCTCCCTGAGTGCCCTTGAGTTCTGGCTGTTCAGCAGGCACTACACTAGCCCTCTTTTTCATAAAGGTCAGTGGCCACCCATGCTGAGGTGCTACAGCCTCTGCTGCAGATCCCTCTGTGTTTCCCATGCCTGGCTGTAAGTGGTACTGCTGGCAAACTAAGTAAAAGTGTTTTTGCTGTATGCTGGGCTAGAAGCTAGAAGAGGATATGATAGTTGTGTCCCTGGGGCAGCATGGAAGGAGGGAACTAGGTTTACTTTCCTCATACCAAGAGCTGTGGTCCTTCAGGTCTCCCCCTCCTCTATCTCTTCCTATGCCTCTTCTTTTCTGAACGTAAATTAAGGTTCTTGTTCAGGCATTATGTAAATACAACAGCTGCATCCCATGCTGTAAAAGTACCATGAAAGACAGTACAAAAGGCTCTGTGGCCTCATGAAATGCTGAAGAGAAGGAGACATTTTGGCAGTGTAATATCCTCACTCCCTGTCCTCGGCTCTATTTGTGAGGGCAGTGCTATGTAAGCCCTTTGCCATTACAAAGGAATGCCATAATACTAATTTTAAATAAATTCTAGCATGTCTTTATGATGGGGAAAAACAAAAATGGAATCCTGCTGGTGTGTTGAACTCTAATTTTTCAGATGTAACAACAGACAATTTTCAAGGAGGGCCAAGTGACTTTATTCTCATTCAATAGATGAAGGACAATGGGCAAAGAGGTGCAGTTCCCTGACACCAACTGCACAAATAATGATAGACGAAGAATTATTCTGGTCCCTAAAATGAATAGTCCTATTCACAAAGAATATTGGAAGAGAAAAGTATTTGGTTGCATTGAGTCTGAAGAGAAATAACCTGTTAGCAACATATCCCTGGGTCCCTTAGCAGCTCTCCGAGGCTTCTGCAACCTTGGTCACATCACATCCATTGTGTCTCAACACTCCAAGGGAGGATGAACTGGTAGCAGCATCATTACCAGACATGAATGACTGTTCCTGAAGCTCTCCGAGAACCTCGAATGCAAGAGGTGGACTGAAGTGCACAGTTGTTAATTATTTTAAAGCCCCTTCTTGTTCGTATTAATCAAAGTGTCCAGCTGATTCTCTCTAGTCTGACTAAAGAAGACAGAGCTTTCGCAGTGGGAAATGCTTTAAAGTTCACCATGCTTGCATGACAAATGTACTGTATGTTTCCTGCTTGCTGGCTCTGTGTGTGCCTGAGTGAATTTCTTTTGCTGTTTCTACTAATTGTCAGAACTACTTCCAGTGGCTTTAAACAAATGTTGACTCAATCCTGCTGTGACATCTCAAAAGCTGAATGTTTGGTATCACAGTTTGCTAGGAGACACGGATATAGGAATAAAATGCTACTTGAGATTCTACCTGATTGGTGCAGAGTGGGGCTACGAAGACACAGCCTGACCCAGAAAATGTGTTTAATAGACCAAAAAAGAAGCTTTTAAAAAATGCATAAATACATGCATAAGTGGATCTAAAATATGCATTTGCAGAAGCCAAAACAAGATATTCCTAGAGAGAATCGGCTGCCTCCTGGGAAAACATTGCATGTTTCATAACCTTCCATGGATGGTTTGATTTTGCTTTGGGAACCAGCAAGAAATTCAGTTCAAAAATAGATAAATCTACATTTCATTTTAACATTGGGAATGAAACAAAAGATTTGATGTAAACTGACAAAAGCCAAGAGATTCCAAATGCCTTTTCCCTACACTTGCTCCTGAGTTCATGTCTCTAATGACAGTATGTGCTTGTGTGGCAGCAGGCAGTATGTGGAGTGTCAGCCATAACACGACATTTCCTAGGTGTTTTGTCATTTTGATCATGTCATTGCTGGGAACTGTTTGAACCAAAACACTAGACCCAGACAGCCAAGCACAGAGCCATTCCCCCTTTCCTCTCTGTCAGTGCATCCTGTCACGGGTTGTGCTGGTCCCCAGAAGGGACCAGGGCTTTGCTGAGCAAGGGGCTGCCAAAAGGAGATGGGCAAGATGGACAAAGCATGGGCATCATTCTACTGAAGCAGTGATCAAGATATTCAAAATTAATGGTCATAACTTATTGTTAGCCTAAGTGAGGACAAGATGGGTGGGGGTAATGGATTTCTGCTAACAAGATCCTCATTTACTGCTGTCTGCATGATGAAGAATATCATGCAGATAGTGACCCTGGGTACATAGGATAGTACAAACTGGAGTTTGAACTGTACATAATTCCCTTTGCTTACCTGAAGCTATAGCCATTTTCACAAGTACTAGCTGAATCAATATCCAGTGAAGGGATCTGAATTGTATATCCTGTGCCAACCTCTAAAACAATGTTGCTGTCTTTTCTACTTTTTTTTTTTTAAACTTGAAGGACCTCAGTCTTGTTTAGGAGAAAAAGCCATAGGCCACCAAATAATGTGGGTGGAAGAGCTGTCATTTGCAATGATAAAATGCTATTAATTTTAAAAACAGCCTGTTGTTTTTATTCCCTCCTCACTCCCACTTGCTGCCATGTTGGGAGGGGGAATTCTAAAATTATTTGCATGTTTCTCACAGCCATGTCAATTTTTGACATCCTACTGGTCCATAGGATGAGGTTTTTAAAGCTGGTTAGGAAATACATCCACAAGCTTCCTGATGAAATCTACTGGAGGCTGGATAAAGACAAAATTTTATATCAAAATTACTATGGTCTTTGTTTTAAACAAAACAGAGGACAACAGCAAACCAAGGCATGTGACCCCATAAAAAAGACAGAAGTTTTGTGAGTGTAAGAATTTTTCATGTTAGTTTCTTCCCTCCCATACCCCCATGCAGTCACAGCAGCTATGCTTTGCAGTGGTAAAGGAACGCTTAGCGGGGCAAAGGATTCATCAGTGGTACCCGTCATTCAGCTCATGATGCTGGGGAAGCTCCAGACTTTCCAGATTTCACCTGTCAGTGCAGAGCAGGGCGAAGGCTCTGGGAGGAAACTCCTGCTGGTGGTGATGCTTTGCTTTCCAGGATGGCAGTCTGGCTCATTGCACTGCCACTGAATTCACTTGGAGAAGAAGAAGCAACAACAGCAAAAGAGATGGGGTTTGTTATGAGCTGAGTCCTGTCTGTGATGTAAGTCTTCATGAAAAAAAAATGCCAGGCTCCTTAGGTGAAGCTGAGAACTGGCTGACATTCACTTCTGGTGGTGCATCAGACACATTTGGGGGAAAAAATCAAGTCATGGATAACGTGAAAGCTTGGCAGTTAGACCAAAAGAACAAATAGGGCTGAGAAAGTGATTAAAGTTGCCTCAAAAGGGTTTTGAACCTCTTAAGAATCAAGTGTAGAAATGAACTAATTTATTTCAGAAAAGAGAGTTTGTGGATTGCCTTCCAGCAGATAGTGTGTGTTTCTTCATCGCATGACGGAGACTGGAGGCTAGCCTGCATCTGTCCCTCTGTGACTGTTGAAGGAGGATGACAAATGTGGCACTGCTGCGAGATGAAGGGTGCTGAGCAGCCCACAGGTGGCTGTGAGGGGTGCCAGCGATGGCTGCTGGTGTGAGGAATATGCACCTCATGCCAGCTCTGCCGACACCTTTTTGTAGCAGAGCTCACAAAGATGGGAAATCTTCTTTAAAGAAGAGAAAAGCATGCATCCCTGAAAAATAAATGTTTTATTGGATTATTTTTCCTCCCTTCCTTCTGCACCACACACACACATGGTCACATACACACACATCAGAGAGTGCCAAACTTTTTCTACTGGAGTTTCTACTGCTGGAAGAATGCTGTTACTGTGTGAAAGTGTATAAAGTTATGTGACTCAAATAGCTCTGCTCTTTCTGTAACTGATTTTGGCCTGGAAATTTCTTTTACAATCACTAGTTATTCTTGTTATCTTTCTATTTCCATTGTTATTGTTGCAAAGAGAAAAAATGTCTCTCCCAAGGAAAAAAAAACAACCTAATCTATGGCAGAGGTAGGGATGGTGTGTAGAGGTTTAAGGGCAATACTGAAACCAGTCATCTCTGATGACTTTCTGTTCTGTTTCATAATATGGGTTGTAGGCTGTATTTTTTCCTGTATTTTCCCACTACTACAAAGCTGGGTAGTTCACCCCAGCTTCTCCCAATCCATTCGCTTAAGTCACGGCTAAGTCTGGTCCAGATACTTGTCTCTGATTCCCCAGCAATGTCTCTCATTTATCTCTGCTTTTTGATGGAGTACCAGTCTACCAGAGGCTGCTGACAAAGTCATATTCGTTGATCTGGGCTTCTATACAAAATGAATGGAGCACATCCCCATGACAGCAGGTCAAAGGATTACAAATTATAATTTGAGATATGAAAGAGGAACAAACAACTGCTTTTTTTAAAATCTTGTCTAATATTATCCCTGTACTCACCCTGTCCACTGAGATACCTGCTTTTCCAAGAGCATCTAAATAAAGCCAAAAGTTCAAGTCACTTGTTTGCGATTGGAATCCGTAATCATCAAAAATCTCCACTGAGACATGACTTTTGATCTACAGTTTGAAATAGCCACAGGTTAAACTGAGACCTTGGATCAGATCATGCCTGGGATGCAGGCTTTCCGGAAACTCAATTCAGCCTTCAGTACAGAATATCACTAATGGATATCTTTAAAAGCAGAAAGAAAAAAAAACAACAAACTACTAAACTCAGGAGTCAGGACCCAATCTGTTTTCATTTACTAATGAAATGCCAGCTTTTGTATGCTGGGCATTAGGTCAGGGATTAGATCCCTTGTGCAGCTTCCCTGGAGACAAGATGGAGAGGCTGGTTTACACCAGACAGGGCTCTGCCTTTCCATTTTCATGTCCAGCCACTTCTTCCTTTAGAAGTACAAACCTGTTGCTGCCTCCTGGTATAAAAGAAAATCACCATTTTTCTTTATAACTCCAGCAAAGAGTAAGTATGTGTCTACTCAGTTAATGCTTAGTGTTGAGTAGAGACAATGTATGAGTAGATGCTTCTACTAACTGGATTTATGTAGTCTATGGAAATTGGGCAGCACTTTGTAAAAACTGTCAAATTAATTGCCCTTCCTTGATACTCATGGTAGCAAAAATAATCGTGGTGAACTCTTGCATGCATGTCATAGGCCACTGTGTGGGAAGTCCATGCCTCTTCAGCATGTGTTTGAACTAGTGTTCAAAGCCCAGAGCCATCCAGGGACAGTCCAGAACCATGTCTGGTGCAGATGCTTCCCAATCGCACACAGAGCTTAGGTGGTGAGAGTGGATGGCACTGGCTATGACAAGCTAAGGTTAGTAAAATAAACCTGGCTCTGTTGTGCAGGCTTGGGAGGAAGATTCTTACTGTATGCCATCGTACAGATTAAGGGAGGCCCCTCTTTAAAGGATATTCACTTTAGTGGAGAAATTCCTCAGACTATCTAATGCTTAATATAGGAATCAATTCAAGGACATCCTGCTTTGAAGGGGTACATATGCATGGCTCAACTTACAAGTGAGGGAACCAGGGGGATTTGTAACTCATAATCATGCCAGATTAAAAATGATAATCAATATATTCATCGTGGTGATCCAAAGCCCTGAGGACACTTACCTAGGCAATAAGAGAAACCAATAACTTGCTCTGTCTCTTTATTTTGAAAGAGCTAATACAATGTAAAGCTGGAAGTCAGATAATGAATAGGTGAACTCAGGAATGCATTGGGAAAGAATAAACTCAATTTGGTATTGCTAGTGAGATATACATGACATCTGCTCATCCTGATCTCTTCATTCACACTGGGTGAAATTCACCCCTCCTTAGACTATCAGCTCAAAGTCTTTGGATTATTTATAGTATCAGAGATAAGGCTTCACTGAGTATTTGAATGATTTGTAAATCTTATGCTTGTGCTGTGCACAGCTGTGTATTAGCTTTCAAGGACTAGTTTGACTACTTATGGATGTTCAGTTCTGGCCCTCACTGTAGTAAGGGGCTCTCTTATCAGCTCTCTTCCCAAAAAGTAGGAAGGCACTAAGTGCTACACATTAACACATTTTTTCAAGCATCTAATATTGTCGGGGTTTCGGCTGAATTTACCAAAACCGGACTGACAGATGGCCCTTCCCCCCCTTCCCCCCCCTAAAAGAGGAGAGAGGAGGAGAAAGAGATAAGGAGATTCAGAAGTTTAGAATGAACTAAACTACTTTAATGAAGAATTAATATTAAAATAAAAATAAAGAAGAAAATAATGAAATAGATACAATATATACAAAACCGTATCAAGCTCCCAGGATGACAGTCACATCACCGGCAGGCACTGGGGAAGTCCCAGGCTGGACTCAGTGACGAATGGGAACTGGATTCCAGCTCTGGAGTCAGGAACACACGGATCGGGATCAAAGGCAGATGAACAGACAGAGTCCTCTCTGGACGTCGGCCATCGCAGGAAGGGGGCTGACCCTTTGATCCCTCAGCCTTTATACTGAGCATGGGGCAGATGGGATGGAATACCCCAGTTGGTCAGGTTTGGGTCACCTGTCCTGTCTGCTCCTCCCCCCCGATGTGACCCCTCTACGTTTTTTCCGTTTCCGACCCTCTAAGGGGGCAAATAACGAAATTGGCTGACCTTGGTTGTTATAGCAATAAGTATAAGCAAGGGCCTCCCTGCATACCGTTCCTTGGCATGGAGCACTAACATTGGTCTTATCATTCTGAGAACAAGCAGTTTTCTCCACAATATGCCATTAATTTCAGAGAGTTAGAGGAGGCCTAGCTAGGGTGTAAAGTTACAGAACAGAAAATTGGTTCGGTTTTACTTCAAACCGGGACAAATATCAAACCTGTATGAAACAATATGGGTAGAGTATGATTTTAAATTTTCTCTCCCCTGTTTTGCAGAAATCCCTGTGGAGGCTTTTGAAATGGCAGGATGGGTCTTGTCGGAAACTCAAAGGAGCTCATCTGTACTATTCTTCAGAAACTTACAAACGTACCCTTCTACAGTTATAAAGGGAAAGGCTTTGTCATCTCAGCTATAATCTTTTTTTTGTCATAAAGCTGCACAACCTGGTTTACTATCAATTCCAAAAGAGAATTTAAAAGTGTTTTTAGGTGTCAGATGAAACATCTGTTTAAATCTCAACCATTCAAAACCACATTTAAATAAAAAATAAGAAAAATATGAACTAGAGAGTTATTTTTAATGAGGAAATCTAAATTTAAATTCTTCAGAAAATGTCAGATTTATAATATTTTTCCCTCTGAATGATTTTCTTCCTCTTGCCATTCCATAAATAAAGAATTTGTTATAACAGATTGAATCACAGATTAATACCAATATCCTCAGATCAGATCTTTCCCAAAAAGCATTTATGTTGAAGAAGTTTGGCCAGTTTTGCTGTCATATACATTTTATGAAAAAAAAAAAAAACAACAAACAAATGCAGGCTGATGGTAGTTAATAATGATTCACAGAAATAATGTTATGTGCTTTATTGATGATAAAGTGATGTGAATAACGTAATTCCCTTATGTGAAGGGTTCTTAGTCTAAACTAGTGTTAACATTTATACAGAATTTGGTAATTCCCTGTGAGACTTTTACATACAGAGAGATGGAGTAACACCCATCACTTTTTGGAGTAGATAGTAACTTGCCTTCATGAATAATATATCGCTTAGGTGGGAAGGAAATTTTTTATTGTGGGAGATAAATTCCTGCATTACATGTCTTAAGTCCTTTAATGTTAGTAAATGGAACTGACCTATCTCAATGAATTTGCGTGGGTGCTCATTATTAACTAAATCTAATAATCAACAGCAAAATTGGTGCCACTAATTAGCTCTTAAATATCCTTTTCCCACTTCCCAATTTCAGAGCACTTTAAAAATCTTTGGAGTAATAAGCCTCACAATACCTCTATGTTAGGAATTTGTTGTTCTCTCTTAATATTAGAAAGGAAAACAGTGGCACAAGGGCATTTAATAATTCACCCAAGGTCATAGAACAAGATCTTGTGGGAGCTAGATTAGTACCTGTGTCTATTTATTCCCTGTTCCTCTCCTCACCACGAAACTGGACAGTTTCCCGAAAGCAGCACGCTGTCTAGTAAGGGTACATCAAGACAAGGCAAATACAAGCGTCAGAGAATACAGGAAAGCAACCAAGTGGGAAAGCATTAAATGAGGCTTGCAAGTCCAGCAAGGAATTGACCTGGGGACCTTTTCATCTGAGAGCAGCAGGGCTACCTATTGTGCAAAAGAAGCAGCTCTTTAGGTGAAGTCATTAAGAGCAAGCACAGAGAAGCAACAAAACAGAGACTACCAGCTATTCACAGCGGTCACTCATCCAAAGCACTGAAAGGCCTAAATCAGTTTAGCTTCTACACAGAGACGAAATCAGGCATCAGCGGGCTGTTTACTTGCTGTCAGCCAAGTGGGTTTCCGTTTGTCACTCCTGACAAACGCTGGCTGCTCACACCTTGGATATTTGTCACACCAAGGGGCAAATCAATCAGAGCACGAGGCCAGAGAGTTGGTGTCTGTCTTCCCCCACCGCAGGACACCTCTTCACCCGGCAGACAATGCTGCTGTCCTGGCTGCAGCCGTAGCTAACAGCTAGCTGATGTGGCTTGCTTGTGGTGCTGTGGCCCCAAAACATCCCACACTTATCAGGACCCAGGGAGTACTCCTGAGTCCTGGGCTGCTGGAAGACCATTCAGTGTTGGTGGACACACTTTACCACACTAACAATAATGGGGACAGGAAAGGACTAGACATCCATCATTTCTTTTCCTACCAGCTTTCTAGGTGTGTATAACTGGATCATCTCTGAACTTTTTCCAGGCTGCCTGGTTAAAGCTTCTTGTGGAAATTTCAGCCCAAGCTGGGGAATGATGATATGGTGTTGAACGTGCATACACGAGTGAATACCAGGGGTGCAGGATTAATTCTGACCTTTCATGATTTTAAAGTGATTTATTATGCTGTCTTAATATTGCTTAAGAATGCAATCAAATTCTATAATAATTTTATGAGTATTCCTGTAGGTACTAATTGACAAGGCCCCAATAAAACTTTTTTGTTCAGCATCTGTGAACAAGGTTTTTCCAAGTTTACATTGTGCAAATAATGAAGGTCCACTTCAAAAAAATAATCAATAAAGAATCTGACGCTTTTAATGTGGAGACTTCTTAGCATTAAAGCAAAACTATTGTCTGCAGTCTAGCAAAGAGCTTTGCCTTACATGACATCTTACGGCATTACAACGTCATCCTTCTTTTTTTTTTTTTTTTCCAAAAGACAGCACCTTTAGAAGCACGGTGCTTACAACATTGCTCTGAAACAGTGGTTTGGTACTAATTCAAAGGGACGATTGCCACCCACTGAATCCCCAAAACTGCCACCCCCAGTTCTTTCAGATTTCTCTCAAGTGATCAGCCATCCAGTTCAACTTAAGGGTGCTGACAAAAAAAATCACAGACTTAGGTGTGGGGGAACTACAAGAAAACAGCTGCATTTAGCCATAGCTAAATCATCTCCCTGGTTCTGTCCTAAATAAATGAATAAATGGATAAATACATGTAAATAATCCTGTAGGAAACAGTGTTGTGGGGAGCTACAGGAATAAACAGAAATGTTTTAAAAGTGTCACCTGAGGAGTGAAGTGAAATACCAGAAGTCAAATTGCACGGCTGATTTAAGGTAATCATAATGGAGTTTTCAAATATATTTGCAGCTGAGAGCTATGGAAAGCAAGAGAAAAAATTGGACCACTTAGAAATAATAATAGCAGTGGCTTGGGAATTGGATGCGGAAGCAGCAGATCTGTGGAAAAGGCTCTATCTTCTTTGCTTCTATCTCTGCTCATCATGAGGAGGCATTTAGCCATGACCAGGGTCAGATCCCATTGGCTGATAGAAGAGGCTTTAGAAAGTGTGTGGAGAATTAATGCCAAGGGGAAGATGAAGTCTGAGAGTCCTTAGTCTTGCATCCCAATGCTTTATGTCAAAATTCACAATGTGAAAATGACAGGATGTGCCTAATGATGAATCTTTGTAGTTTAAGATGGTAAAAAGTCTCAGCAGCATAGCCGTTTCCCACAGCCCACTTTAACTGGCTGTGATGAATGCCAAAAGCTTCAGAGAACAGACCAAGCCATTTCAAGAGAAGTGGATTTATCTCTCCTTCCTTGCACCTGAACAGAAGCAGCAGTTCAGGTAACTGACCTAGTGCTTACATACATGTACCTCTGTGGGAGCTGCTGAAGACCATCTGGAAGTAACCCCAGGGGAGGCCACACTGTACTCAGACATCACTATCTCATCTCACTGTCCAAGATCCTAGTCTGCTTAGACTGAGTCACTGCTTGAAATTTGCCACATCTGTGTCTGGTGTGGAGCTGAACTGGTTGCAGGAAAGACTATGGCTAGCTTAAGTCCTCGAGTCAAGTGTTTTCTCCTCCATTAAGAGCCTCAAAAGCCAGGTATAAAGGTCAGGTAGACATCCCAGTCATGGGATCCAGTCCTCTCGCATCTCATATCCTGGCCTTTGCCTTCCACTTGCCTCCAGTGGACCAGGAGCAGCCATGCTCCTCTTACAATTGCAGAATGTGCTGCTAGAAGCAATATGGGGATTTTAGTAATTTGGCATCTGTAAGAAAGGTTAAGAATATAAAAGCAGACATAACTGGGTCAGGGCAGAAATCAACCTAGTACAGTATCCATGCTCCAACATTGACCAAAAGTAGAAGCCTGGAGAAGAATAAGAACAGGAATGAAAAAGTACATAAAACTCTCCCCCACTTTATTCTCCTTCTCTTAAACTTTTTCGGGTCAGGGACTTCATGACATAGTGAACATAGTGACATAGTGAACATAGTGACATAGTATAGTGGTGAGTATCCCTGCCTGTCATGCGGGAGACTGGGGTTTGTTTCCCCGACAGGGAGCCAAAATTTTTTTTTTCAGGAGTTGGACTAGATGATCTTTACGGTCCCTTCCAACTCTAAAAATTCAGTGAAATTCAGTGAAATGACCTAAGACAAATGAGGATTCTGCATATTTATTAAGCCTCAGTGGATTTCTTTTCCAAACACTTTCCAGTTTCCCCTTGAGGCCACATGACCATCCTTTGGAAGGAGTGCCAGAGCTCCACTATGTGTCACCTGAAGCCTTTTGCTCGTTTTGAGTCTGACTACCACAAGCACATTGGATACCTCTAGCTTTTGATTTGTTAGAGATTGCAAGCACTTATCCCTTTTTTCACTCTCTGTGCCACTTCTCATAAACTGTTAGGCATTCCCCTTTCAATGTCTCTTCCAGAGTAAAAAGTCCCAGCATAGTCAAGTATTCCTCATGAGGAAGCTGTCCAATGCCTTTGATGATACTGCTCCAGTGTTCCTATGAGACAAAAGAACTTGAATTGCAAATGATACTCAATATGTAGCTAAACCTTGGATTCATATTGTGCAAAAAAGGTTCTCTGTTTTTCTCCCTAATGTTTTTCTAGTATATTGTGTGCTTTTTGACTGCTACAATTACCTGACTTGGGATTTTCATAGAAGTACCTGCTGTAACCCTCAAGTCCTGAGATACAGGTATCAGCATCATGCTCATTATTTTACATGTGAAGTTCAGAATATTGTTCCCTGGATGTGGATGATGACATTTGTCTGCACCAAATTTCACCTATCATTTTATTGCTCAGTCATTCACCCTTGTAAGTTTGGTAACCAAGACCGAGTGACTTGTAATATAATAGTAGATGGAGTTACCAACAAAAGAGGTGTGAAAAGCAGGAGAGACATTCCCCACATGAGAGGGTGCTTTTGGATTCTTAGTCTGCTCACCCTATGAGTTAGTGTGGCTGTAGTTTGGCCCTGTGTCTCTAGAGTTTAAATATTAAATAGGAAGTTCTAACTTTGAAGAGTAAACTACAGTCCTCTTTTAAGCATCCACTGCAGGGAAAGGAAGCAAGATGAGTATTTTCTTTCCATCATTTTCTGGTCTCATTTTCTTCCCATCACTCACAGAGGAAAACTGACACTCCACTCAGGGTGAGGAGGATGCCAACACTTAATACTCTGCCCCATGATGGCCAGCACCATTTGTTTCCATCAGTCCTGTCAAATCCCCTTCTACTGCCCCTATCTTATAGGCCCCTCTTTTCCTCCTGACAAGTCCCAGATCAAGGGCCACTGAGCACCATGGGGTATGCTTCTTGCCGGGGCCTTGGGCTCCCAAAGGAGGCTGCTGCAAGGTGCACTGTCTCAGCCACAAACTGAGCACAACTCTCCATATGGTGTGAAGACAGATCCACTGGCATCCTTTGGTCATCTGATCCACAGGGAAGCGTGACACCTTGGCTCAGTGACAAAGGCCAACAGCCTGAGCACTGTGGTTAGTGAGGACCTTTGCCGTCCAAAATGGAGACAATTCCCTGCGGCTTTGGTGAGCTTTGTCTTTGCACCTTTCCTGGCATGCAGTGTGCTAGTTATTACTAAGGGAACAGCAATGTTTCATCCTCACATGAAATTGCATTTGTTTACTGCCAGTGGAGAGCTGTTTCTCTATATGAGATTTCATTGGGTGCGAATCTCTGGCCATTGGGTGCACTTCTGGCCATCGCATCCAGGGATCATTGATGATAATTGAGCATGCAGACAGTTTACTCCAGCAAGAAGCTTAGAAACTACCTAGTCTGCTCCCTCATAGGAAGAAGATTTCCATGTGCCCTTCCCCCCCTTCACTTTCAAAGTAGGTAATTAAAAGTATCAAAGGGAAGTATCTCTGTCTCATTACATTCCTCATTTATACAAATATAATATTCCAGGAAATTATTTCAAGCATGAAAGAAATAGGAAGAGCAGCCTAGCAGTGGTCCAGTACAATGCTGCAATTTTATAGATAAGAGAATGGAGACCTAAATCTTAATAAAACAAACAAAAAATTTATAACTTTAACGTAAGTAAAGAATTAAAATAATGGATACACTACATATATTTCTGTGATTAACTGGCTGTGCAACCTAGTTTTTTCAGTAGGTATAAATTAAGGTCCCTAATAGTATAAGCATTTACAACTGTTTATAGTTTGCAGTACCTCAAATAAGAGTCTTGTCCTAATAATTGCTCATTTTTCAGTGTTGAAGTGAAGTCATTTAATAATGCTTTTGTCAAATTAGAAGTTTAATGTAAAAGGAGGCTTATTATCAGCATACCACCACTTGTTTCCCAAAAATGCATGCTCATGTACTTTACTTTACTGAGGCAATACACTAGAAGAGCTAATGGAAAAGAGAAAGAGATAGAACGAAAAAATTGCATGTAATTGGACAGTGTGTCTGGGATTGAAATCCAGGTCTCCTGCTCTTTTTTTTGCAGTTCTGTTGCCAGCTTCCTGTTGGATGCAAGATTTCCCATTTGTAAAATAGGGTTATAATTGCTGAAGCACTAGAAATGAAAAGGACTATTTGTAGGACTGGCAAGTGCTTAACACTCATGAGCAGTTCCACTGATATCAGCATGACAACACTAGTGGTGAGCTTAACATAAGATCACTTCAAGAACTTAAATATATAGATTTTTGTCAGCACTCTTTTAAATATATTAAAAGCTTTAGATCTACAGTGTTTATTGACAAGAGTCAGTTTTCCCACTATAGTGTAACAATGAAATATTCATATACCTTCACAGAAAAGTTACACAGTGAAGAAAACCAAGGCTGGGTATTTAACTAATACAGACGGTCCTAAACAAAGCAACAAAAGCAACAGTTCAGCACAGAAACCTTATGATAGGAAGTAGCATGTAATAATAAACATAGGGAAAACTGGCAATTTTTGCAGCCCTCTTCATTCACCTCTGTCAAAGCTGGAGAGAAATCAACAAGTTTAAAGAAAGTTTTAAATTTGGCTATAAAAATATTTTATTGTTTTTATTATAATATCACCTAACCCCTTGATGAAACAACAGGTTAGTCTGTACACAAAGTGCTTGCAGTCCAAGTAAAGTTTTGTCAATATTAATTGCAAAGGTGTCCATGCTCTATTTTGAAGATTGTTTATTAGGATTTAAATGTCACAATCTCAATAAGGCAAAACCATGCTGGAGTAGGAAAAGCAGACAGCCAAACCTCTTGTCCTCCTTTCATTGCTTGAGAAGACAGCTGGAGGAAAAGAGATGACAGAAGAAATGGCAAAAAATAAATTAGACTTTTAAAATCCTATTTCAGGTTTAACGATCGAGGGTGTTAACTCAAGTAAGGATTTATACATGTAATTTTGAAACTGATGTCTGTAATTAACTAATGGTTTTGCAGAGCTTATATATTCTCCAAGGAAAGTACAAACTCTGAGTTTCATGGTTGCAAGAAGCTGCACAACAATAACCTCCAGGAGTTAATTGCAAGGGCAAAGGCAAGACTTAGACTGTCATTCTCCTGTCAAAGCACTGATCAGCACCGCTTGAGCTCAAAGGGAATAATTTATAACCTTTGACGCTATGGTCCTGGTAATTTTCCCCCAATGGGTGGGTTTTTAGATTGTAGATTAATTATGCCACAGATACAAAGATACCTGTGATGGCTATACGCAGAGCCAGCTCAACTTGAGTAGGCTTCACACTGATTGTCCCTCATAATGCTTATGTCAAGTAAAATGTTCTAACAGGCATTTTGGAGTTGGTCACCCTGGGCTGAGGTATGCTCTGTGGAGGCCAGCATTACTGTGTCATTTGACCTCAGTTCCCAGGAACAATTCCTGGATATATTTTATTTCCCAGTACAGATGTTGCATGAATGGCTGTACCCTTCAGCCTTCAGAGCTCCTCTGCCCAGAAGGACAGGTGCACTCAGGTGCAGTGCTGCATATATGCCCAAGAGTGCAGGGCCCATCTCTCTGCTTGGCACAAGCACTTCCAGAATTGGAAGTATTGGGAACTGAGATGCAGAAATGGGTCAGCTCCTTAAGAGCTGCTTAAATCTGGAAGTATAAACAGAGCTAGAAAGTCCTGCAGGACTGCAAGTAACTACACAGTTGTTTTCACATCACATTGCAGTGGGTCCCATAATATTTATTGATCTGCCGTGCCAGAGGCAGACCTTGTTAAGTGAAACTCAATATGGTGGACTTAAGATCTGGTGGATTTGTCCTCCCTGGTCTTGTTTGCTGATGTTCCCCTTGGCAGATCCAGCCAGTAGCGAGGCTAAGAGTGAACTCCAAAAATGAGAAAAGCCGCCACACAATACACGCACTGCCAGCCACACACACCAATGCACGCAGAGAGTAGATGCCTTTATCAGCACCCACACAAGCACACACAGTACGTGAAGCAAGACCAGAAGCATAGGTGCCCCGATCCTGCTTCTCCTCACCAGCTCACCAGGACTGCACTTTCCAAATGGGCACGCAGACACTCCCACTCTCTTAATTTAAAGACACACAAATTCTCAACCAGACATTAAGTCCATCCACAATTCCACCCATTTATCCCAGCTCCAGTCAGTTTCTGGTTTCTGAATCACTGGTTAATCCAGCCTGAAGCTTGGTAGCAAATCACATACATACTGCCCTATGCTTATCCAGAGCAGAGAGGCAACAGGACAGAGTGCTGTGATCAGATGAGTGCACTGACTGGCAACTTGGTTACATGTGCCTGGTCACTTTTGTCCCACTTCCTTCCCATTTTCTCCACATTTTTCTTCCCCAGTTCACCTTGAGGCTTCGTTTTCCAGCCTTTGTCCATCCCCTAAGCATCCCAGACCAAGCTTTGCAGCATCCCACAAACCCCTCAAATATCCATAATAATAAGTTTTGTCTCTCCCTTGTGATCCCTGATGATTTTGTTTCCCTTCTTCTTAGCAGCTACAAAGTTCTGGCTGACTCTCACCAAGGTTACACCTGCATGGCCAGTAACCAGGTATGCTCACAGCCCGGGTGTCCATGCTGTCCACATACACTTGCAGACCTCACTTCCCTGTGGTGGAACATGGCCCCAGGACATGAAGGCTCTGTTTTACGTGGTAGGTTACAGTGAAATGCATACTGATAATAAAGGAGAAAAAGCTGCCATTTCAGAGATGAGTTTGCTGTGACAAAGACAAAATTCATTAAGAAGCTGCTCAATAGTTTTTGTACATTACATTTTAAGCCATAGTGTATTACTGAGGAAAAATGGACATGATATTATGCACAGATCATTAGAAATTATTGCTGTCTGAACTAATATAGGATGGACAGTCCTAGACAATGCTGTTAGGTAGAGAGTTTATTATTTTTTTCCTGACAGGTAATGTTCAAGAGAGCCATTAATTAAAGTAAGATAGGGCATGTGTGGAACCATTCGCATGTTCTTTTGAAAAGTGAAATAAGTCTACGTTGAATTTCCACCATCTGGCAAAGCAGAAAACTGTCAATATTAACAGCACTGTCAAGCCACCATGGAAGGAATTACAGAGATAAAGGTGATGGAGGCAGCACCATTATCACTTTCTGGAAAGCTTTACTCCTGAGGAGAAAAAGGAGATGGTTTGCCCATAGCAGGAACTCATGTGGCGGGGACTCTGTGACAGAAGTATTAGTCTAAAACAGAAGAGTGATGATTCATTGTCTTATTGAGACATATTTGTTGTTGCTTTCGTTGGACACAGAAGACGATATTGCAAAGATGCCCGAAGGAATTCACAAGAGGTGGAATATTTTCTGGCCTTTCGTCAGCTTCATTACATAGGATTAAGGAACTTTTTGCCATAGGTGCTTCCTCCTCTTTTCCTTTCAGTCATAAAAATGCTTCTTAGAAACACACAAGGACATGAATGATCATATTGCAGAAGACATAATACTGCCAATATTTTTATCACTTTACTTGTGTTAGAAAAATATCAGGCACACTAATTAAGACATTCTACAGAGAACCCATAAAACAACCCAATGCACTTACAGCCTGGTTTACTGCAGTATATAATGGGTCAACCAGATAATAAACAAGGAAAGATCAATTGTAGCTGTTGGGAGTATTGGATAAGAGTTATGTTCAGGCTTGGATAAAGTTCTGGGGCAATGACATTTTTCCAGGAATTTATTAGGCTAAGTTCCATGTGAAAGTGAGTAGAGCAGCTTTACTGAAATCAGCTGAGTTGTAACGGTAGCAGCCAATAGAAAACTGATGTCAGGGGCTATAATGAACATTCAGCTCAGGTGTGCTTCTAACAGTTTAGTCTGGGAGCGCAGCAATCGGATGATGCTGCAGGTAAGCAGGGTGTCAGTAAGTAGTGCTTTTAATAACAATTTTTCTGGGCATTTCACTGGTCAGAAGGGATGCAGGGAGGTTTTTGTGTTTGTCTTATGTGGTAAATACGTCTGAGGACATATTGCAGGGGTGTGTGAAGCAGTCAGTATTGTACGCCTAGGCATTGTGTTTAGCTAAAGAAGTGCTACAGGCTCCCAGCAAGGGATGAAGAACTAGCGTACTCTCTAAGAATTTGTAGAAAAATTATCATGTAGATTAACCAACTTAGTAACAGGAGGTGAAGAGCATTAACCTTCACAACTTAACATATAATAGTGACTTGTGAATGGGAAGTTTTGTCTTTTTAAGGAAACAAGACTTAATGTACTGCTTCTAAATGTTAGCTCAGTTCTCTTATGTGATTTACAGTCACCAGGGAATGGTGAGTTGGCATGGTGAGGAGTAGGGTAAAGGCCCTACAATGATTTTAAAATTTAAAAAAAAAATATTTAGCTTTCTCAGCTCCAAAAGCTAGATGGGAGAGACCTCGCTACTGTTGACTTCCATAGCATGTCACAGACACACAGACATAAGAAAAGCATGGGCAAAGCTCCCAGTAAAGATGGCACCTGTCACACTAGAATCCTGTGCAGGGCAGCAGTCTGAAAGACTCCCACCCTTGTTATGCCCCGGGCTCCTGGGATGACCTGTGTGCCTGTTCAGTGAACAAATAATTGCTGGAATAACTTTAGGGTTTCTGAGGGGGCATTGGAGGGAGGCATTTTTTTCAGGTCAGCTTACAATGAAACTTTCCATTTTGGCATTTTCTTAGAGCTTTAGATTTGCCTAATAAAGATGAATGCAGGGAGGAGAGCAGTGGTTAGCTCCCTCACCTCTCCTTTACCAGCCAAACAAGCCGTTTTCTTTAGTCCCCTTCCTAAAGTAGGCTAGCCAGAGGCCAAATTATTCTTAAAATAGATACGCCTTTGGAGATTGACCCTTTCTTTAAGTTATAAGAGAGGGTGAGAGAGTTAATGCCTTTGAGGTAGAAGTAGAGGAGTAGAAAAACATGCTTTCATCTAGGAGGCTGAGTAATCAATTACTCAATCACTCTGTCCCTCACTTTTCTACATCCAAGTGCAGTTTCTTTATGCCTTCCCAACCAGGCTGCTAAAGGTTTACAGTAAATCTTCAACAGATAGCTCGCAGTTGTGAGCGTTTTTTATATGAAAATGTTATTTCAAAATGAAAGGTCTTTCAAAGTGTTGGGTTGCAACATTAAGAGTTCTTCGGTCTTTTCTCCTCTCCCTGCGCAAGCAGAATGCAATGGTAAGCAATTTCAGCCACAACTCATTCCACCTACCAGAGCTTTTTTATTTAGTCTGGTCTGATCTCAATTGCAAAAATTGAGAAAGATGCCCCCAAAAGTAAGTGAATTTAGAAATAAGATTATCAAGGAACTCTGTGGGACTTGTCTTAAAACTGTCTGAAGACAAGACACTGTCTTCACGTGGCAAGGAGTCCAGAGGGAAGGCTTGACCATGTTACTTCAGTGCTCTTCACTTGTACTAGCATTAAGGGATAGGGGTTATAATCCCTTTAAAATACCACCATTAAGAAATATGACATTTTTGGGGTTTTTAGAGACATGTCTTCTCCTAATGAGCTTCTAATTCTCAGTTGCACTCAAAGTGAAAAGCTCAGTAAACAACCTCAACTTACCCAGTGCTGCCTGTTCACAGCAACTGCTGGATGTCAAAGCTTTTTTGAGAAGGTTTTTGCCTCCTCTCACAGTGAGTTTATTACATTGCTTTGTTTTAAATATGCACCTTGAGGTTTGAAGCACTTCTTGCTTTGCCCAAGAACTGCGCCCTGCTTGTCTTCTGCTGTGATATCCAGTCTCAGTTCTGCCTGCTCCTTATTCTGAGTGGCTTGGACCTGGCATCTCTCAGTACTGACCTCTGCTTGGTGTTTGTTTCAGACAAGATCTGTTTTTTATCAAATTCATTGTGCACCATTAGCCATGGGAAAATGCCAAGGTCTAAGCCCTCCTCTTCCCATATATTTCATGTATCATGTAATCCCTCTTTTGAGAAAACTCGATTGCACTGATTAAGGGGTTATACAATGCTCATAAATCTTCCACTTCTCAGCTTGCACTTGATAAATTTGGCTTGGCCATAGTTGGAGAGGCAGATGACTGCCAAGTGCAAAATACCCATCCTGGAGGCAGCATCTAGGGCACGGAGTTGAAGGTGGCCAAAACCATAATTCATGCAAAATTATCTTCTTGGATGCCACAGCTCTTGTAGCAAACTCCTACAGTACTGCCAGTTTGTTTAACTGCAAGTAGCAATGCACATCTTGCTAAATCAAGCTCCAGACATGGCAGCCTACTGGGGACTGGAGGAAAGCACTAATGTATCTCTTTCTCTGGCAGCCCTGTGAGCATCCCAGCCAGGCTGAAAATAGACCAGAAGACTTGCTTACTGTTATATGTATGCACAACAAATAAAATATGTTCCTCTTCAAGAGGAAAATCTGGTCTGTATATCCTTCTCCTTTATGACCCTAGTGACCATGACCCCAGACATAGTGAACAGCTTCACTGGTTGTTTTTCTCAAAGGCAGCAAATTAGAAGATCACAGAATATTGGGAGTGGCATGAAAAGGTTTTTTTATGACATTTTCTCATGGATTACGAGGCCCCTGATTATTTAGCAAGTAAAATATTTCTAGTCTCTTTCTAGGACTCATGAACTTCTTTAAGTGAAAGTGACTTTTTTTCAATAAGCAGTATAAGAAGATCCTTCCTCTTTCTTTCTTTTTGCAATAGTACATGTGACAGGCCAAACCCTCCACAAAATATTTCAGGCCAATGAAACACTTTTATTTAGTGTCTAGCCTTCTCCAAGTCTGTATGCTGTCTCTAACAACTAGGATTTGTGCACAGTGGAAACTTTCTAAAGAGAATCTTCAGTTCCTTCCCTTGTATCCTCTGCTGAACCTCAGTATCATTCCTCTCCTCACATTATGTGCTACAAGGCTAACAATATCCCACATTCCCTTCATTATGGAAACACATACTCTGTTTTCTGTCAGTTGCACCTTGTCAGAGTGGTATCAAAGGATATTGCAATGGATTAATTTCTAGCTTTGCTTGCATAGCTTCTTGTCTGAGGCACCTCTGTTGCCTCTTGCAAGTACTCAAATTTTCAGTGTAGTATGAAAAGCACAACAACAGAACAAGAAAGTCATCCTTTCTGACCTATCGGGATGTCTGAGCTAGGTTCCTGTGGCTAGAGTGTTTCTCCACTGATGCCTATTAAGAATAGTACTAATATAGGATCTTATTGCAATCTCATGGGAATCTCTAGGTGAAATCTGATTCATCAGAACAGTGAAGTTGGGAATTCAGTGGATTGAGTTTGGGTGTAGATGGTCTACGGAGGTACCATGTATATTCCAGAAGTGTATATAAACATAATGCTGTGATAGCTCACTATTCCAGTCTATGCTAAACCACATTGTCTTCCTGTGTAGCGAAATCCACTGTTCCTTCTACTTAGGCAGTTGCTCCGGTATTTCAGCTACAAGTATATACTTCAATCAGTCTTTCCTCAAATTGATCAGTACTCAAACAATAGATCGCAATAATCTAAATTTTGCAGATGTCCTTTGATTTTTATTAGTTTAAGTGGAAAAAGTAAGAGGCAGACCTGAGTGACTGTGCACAGTGTTCCTTCTGGTGACCCACTCTTGTTTCTCTAACCCTGTAAGACCACTGAGGTGTCATTCCCCAAAGAGATTAATTTCTAAGAGACTTCCGGAATTTCTGGATTTGCTTGTCCAAATTCTTCCCTTTTGCAAATCTTAAACTATATCTCATGAGGGATTCTCCTAAAAGATTAATGCAACTCTACAGCCCTGTGTTCTCACCTCCAGAGTCTTCCTGAGCCCTGCAGGTTGTCATTAACAAAGTCAGAAATGGAAGAGCTGAGTGATACTTGAAAAGCAGAAAATCCTGGCGGCACTGACTTGGGTGTTATAATAGGTAAGAGGTGGTCAACGTCTTTAAGAAGTGAAGGTATCATGCACAATTATGTTCTGCTAAACTCCTTTGAAAAACAAAAATGCACTGTGCAAAACTGCACTTTGAGATGAAAGCAGCATCATTCTTCCTAAAGAGAACCTGAGAACAAAGCACAGTCCCATCCCAAGGGAAATGCTGAGCTTCTAGCCTTTGTTTAGGCTTGCTTGTTGACAGAGGCTTGCACTGAAAGCAAAGGAAGAATCAGTGCATGCAGTTCTGGGTTGGCTTGCTGCGTTAATATCTGCTGCAGTGACTAATGTCTGTTGTCACATATTCCCACAAGGAATAACATCCCAGTCAGTGAACTCTGAGAAAGTGCCAGGAAGCCTTTGGCACTCTTCTTGATAAAACAGTTTGGCATTTTCTGTACTAGCAGTGACTACAACACCCCTAAATCTCATTTCTCCACAGCATGGAAAAGTAAAATGAGCCCAGAGTGGCTGACTGTTTCCAGGCTTGTACTTCTTTGTCCCCAAGTACTATCACTCTACTGAAATTTGAGATTCTGATGCCTATGTCTTACCATGACAAAGCTTAGGAGTGAGCCCAAGGTTGTGCTTGGGTCTGCTGGGATAGATACAGAACAGAGATGGATGATTCTTCTGTCAAAAAAATGAGTGAGATCATGGTGATCCACTGTTATTGTAGTGCTTTAAGAATGACAGTGTTGGGAATAAATTTAGGATATAATATTGGGATATAATTTCAAACAAATTCATCTCATCTTGTTTGCAAGATCATCTTATTAAATGCAGCTGGAGGAAATTTTTCCTCTTCTTTTTCCCCAAAGGAGTTATTTCAAAACATTTATATAGCCCGGTAACATTTACACAGCGCTCTACACTGCTGACATGCTTCTTACTTGGGTGAGTGGAGACAAGAGAAATACATGGATGATGAGCCATTACTGATGAAAAGGAAGGAGAGAAATGAAGCAGAAGGATTAAGGAGGAGCAGAGGAGCACTGGGCTATGAGCAAACCGGGGCTAAACCAGGAGGGAAGTTATTACAGAACATAGGCAAGGGAAGTTAGATTATTTGTATTTGCCAATGCTTTCAGAAAGAATGAGAAAGCAGATCAACAAAACAGTGTAAACAGGGGGAAGAGCAGATGTCTAATTAACCTAATTTTTATATTTTTTTTTTTTTTTTAGCGCAAAGTCATTCCTAAATGTCCCTGCAGAAGTGTGAGCCATTTGCCAGGAAGCACCACTAGATAAATTAACGTAGCAGTGACATTATGTTTAGAGACAATAGAGGCCCAGTTATCTTCTCACATACACCCACCTAAATCAGCTTAAATCAAAATTACATGCTATGGTAAAAGCTATGCAAGGAAGGAAAGCAAGCACTATGTCTGTGCAGCTTAGGAATTATTTCTACCGTGCAAGGATAAAGAGTATGGCCCCTGCTGTATACAGGCCCACAGAGCAGGAGGAAGATCTCCCTAATCTTGTAACCTATCTGCTGTTATACCTGAAACTACAACAGAAGTATTTTAAGCCTAAACTTGATCAAAACCTGTTTTATCACAAGTGAGGTTATAGCTCATAGAGTAAGGAATTACTACAGAGCATTCTATTTATGACTTCACACATTTCCAATATATAACATAATTCAGAAATTATAATGTAGGTTCTCAGGCCGCTTTCCCACAAAATTAAAACTAAACTCTGAACACTCACTTCCATTAAAGGCTGCCAAAGTATCAGATAATACTGCCAACTTACACAGGCTGAGGATGTAGTCAAATCTTTTGTGTTAAAGGTAGACTGCAAAACATGATATATTGGTGCCACAGATCTGTGTGAACAGCATTTAAAAAGTTGGTTACATGCATGCAGATGGCTGCCTGCCATTTGTGAATTGCATTTTGTTGTGTTGAGTTCCTTCAACGTGATTGTTTATTACATCAAAACTTTCTGCTCTATGGACTACTTTGCCACTGAAGACAGTAAGGTTAGGTAAAATCCAGGGAATTAGAGTGCCTCTCTGGAAAAGGGAAATTAAATTTCCATCTGGAATAGCGTGGAGATTTCAGGAAATCTGTACATGTTGATACATCAAAATCTGTGGAAAGCTGTCCAAAACATTCGATTTTTGCTCTCTTTAAGGTTGCTGTCTTCAAGGGCTGCTTTCTCTTGTTTTGAGAACTTCCAAAAATGTTAGGAGTCTCTTCTGGATTTTGTTACCTTGGCTCAGAGTTGTTACTTAGGGAAAGTAGAAATGGTTAAATTATTGAGGTGTATGTGTATATTGGTTTGGGACTGGGTAGGATTGTTTGGGATCAGAGACAGTTGGCAGCACATGATGGTCAAGGACAAAACTCTCCTCATAAATTTGGTTGAGACAGAAGTATGCATGATATATATCCACAAAAGTGGCTCTTCACATACACGTATATATGTACAGGACTTGCATTCTCAGTTTTTCTCCTGCCCTGCATAAGAAGGTTTAGGCCTCTAAGAGTTCCTATGAGAGTACCCACTGGAGTACTACCCTTGAGCTGCCATGCTCCTTTACTTATTGTCATGAGGTTAAGTAAATGGCACCAAACAACAACTGAAGAAGATGGACTTCCACATTTGTAAAACATAAACTTTGTGTTAAAGATGTTGCTCTTTCCAACTATGAACAGTGAAGGGGATGGGAAGGAGCTATTTTTCTCTATAGAAGAAGATAGGTAACAACACTCAGCTCAGTTCATTGCACCTCTGCTAAAGAAAGGGTAGATGTGACATGGTGCTGTAATTCCTGAAAAGCATAAGGTAATCCTTTACTCCCTCTGGCCACTACCACGTCTTTCTTGTCCTCTCATTGTCTGAGCCGCATTAAACAAAGTATCAAATAAAATTCATGATCTGACTGAACTGCCTCCCTCTAACTATAGGGTTGCAATGAAAGACCTCCACATGAGGATCCAAAAAAACCTAAGGAGGGAGTGAATTTAGGAAAGAATATCTGCCTCATTAGAGATGATTAATGTGAAGGAAGAGCTCATTTATCTGGAAGGCACAGTCCTGGAGTGGACTTTGTGGGCAGTAGCAGGAAATGTTTGGCTGGAGCAGAAGCTGTTACTGCAGAAGGGAAAAGGGAGAGAAACAATCTCTGACACTTAGTAAAGGATGCAGGAAGAGCAGGGACCTTTCTGCATTTTGTAGGATAATGGCATTAAAAAAAAAAAAAGAATATATCTTCATTAAAGGTTTTAGGACCTTGTGGCTCTTCTTGCTTTCATCGCTGGCGGAAAAAATGTAGGCCATCTCCCCTCTCTGCCACATGTTAGGTGAAACAGATGTTCTGTACCCATTGCTTCCTAGTGTTACATTGCCTTGTGACATTGCACCTGTCCAGTTTGCCAATGAGCTTGCAGAATGTACTGCTAGCTGGAAGGGTTTGTCATCCACTTGCTATTAGAAAGGAAATACAAAAGAGGGAGTGACAGACTTCTCTATAAATCTGGGTTCACCTGGTGTCACTGATGTTTAGAAACCAATACATTTGGCAGCTGTGGTTGAAAAAATTGCTATATCCTAGCAGTTCCTCAGTCACTATTTCTAATAAATAGTCTTAGGATTGTCTGGGCTAATGCTCCCCACGTATAGCAGCACAATGGTTATTCTAACATTTATTTCTGGCAAGTATCATAACTATGATCTCTGAATGTTCAGCAGCAAATGAACTATCGTGGAGAATCCAAGAGCTATCTACAGGATGCTTTATCTCTGTTATCTTTGTTGTGCTTTGCCACTGAGTTGTTAGTAGATGTTTTTAAATCAGTGCTGCTGGTGAAAGTGAACTAAGGCCACTGTCTTCTTGACAAAAGCACATTAATAATGTTTGTTTCTATATGGTGGCTCAAGATTGAATGGTTTAGCCAAATAAATTAGAATAATTGTCCTGGTTTGAGGTAAAACAGAACCAACTTTCTATTCTGTAATTTTACTTCTTAGCTAGGCCTCTTCTAACTCTCTGAAATTTAACAGCATATTGTGCAGAAAACTATTTGCTCTTAGAGTGATAAGACCAATGTTTATACTTCATGCCAAGGAATGGTATGCAGGAGAGGCTCTTGTTTATACTTATTGCTATAACAACCAAGGTCAGCTAATTTTGTTATTTGCCCCTTTGGAGGCTTGGAAATGTGTAGAGAGGTCCCACCTGCAGGGAGGAGCTGACAGGACAGGTAACCCAAAGCTAACCAACTGGGGTATTCCATCCCATCTGCCCCATGCTCAGTATAAAACCTGAGGGACCAAAGGGTCAAGTCTTCTTCAATGGCTGACATCTGAAGAGGGCCCTGACTGTTCATCTGCCTTTGATCCCAATCCATGTGTTCCTGACTCCAGATCTGGAATCCAGATCCCATCAGTTGCTGAGTCCAGTCTGGGAATTTCCCAGTGCCTGCTGGTGGCTATCACCCTGAGAGCTTGATACAGTTTTGTATATATTGTATCTGTTTCATTATTTCCTTTTAATTTTATTATTAATTTTTCATTAAAGTAGTTTAGGTCCTTCTAAACTTGTATATCTCTTTATCTCTCTTCCTCTTCTCCTCGGAGTGAGAAGTGGGGGGAGAGCATCTGTCACTAGTAATTGGCCAGTTTGGCCTAAACCACAACAATAATCCATGGAATTTTCGAAGGAGGAAAGAACTAAACTGCATTAGTGTGACCAAAAAGGTCTTGTATCAAGTGGTATGTAGCTGAAATGAGTCAAACGTCAGTGAGCGTCTTGGGCATCTGTAAGCCTCATCATACATTTGTTCCTGGAGAAGTTTTAATATAGGCACAGTTCTGATTAAATGTCCAGGAAACAAGCTTCCAGAGGAAACTCGTGGAGATTCAGCATAAATAAGGGGAGTCACAGCAAATCTGTGAGGCCGCTCCAGAAATGAATCTGATTTCATTTCTTCAAGTTATTTTTAGGAAAAATTTCAGTCCCATTGGGAGAATTTTTTGTTGTTGCTGCTATGCAAATCTTTTGCAAGTATCTGGGAAAAAGATTTATCTGGAAGAAATCAAAAACATTAACTTGAAAATAAAATTGAAAGAAGCATTTTGGGATGAGATAAACATGGTTATGAAGGGCTTTTTTTTTTTTAAGAATTTACTAATTTTTAATACAAGTATTTTTAAATGAAAAACAAAGAAACCGTTGCTAATTATTTTATAAAAAATTAAATGCAAATATGTAACAACACCATTCAGACACATGAAACATAATGTTCTAATGTTCTAATAATAAATTAGTCTTGACCTGCTAACTTAGGTCTTGAACGCCTGTTTTGTTCAATTTGGGATCTCAATAACATTGCAGTAAAGGTAAAACAATCCTATCGCCAACAGTGGACTTGTAGAATATAGAAGTGAGTTGAAGAGACTTGAGGTCGACAGGCTAAATGTAAATTCTGCCTGAGCAGCTCAGAGGTAGCTGTCTGGGGCCAAAGCCTTTCATGCAGCTGTAAATTTGAGTCTGAATAAGTCAGGTAAATACTAAGTTTAGAGGCACTCTCCTGAACCCCAGTGTGTGACAGGTAATAGGAATATCATAGTACAGCCATCACTTTCATATTAATCATACCTACGTTTGTGACCATGAAGACTGAGTTATATCATGCTGGATCTCATTGGCTGGGCAATGTGGGGTCTTAGAGCTGGTGCTAGAAGTGCTCCCTGGCTCTGGAGTACTTTTGCGGAGCTTTGAGACTGAGGCTGGGAGTATTTTATGTGTTGAGACTGAGAAGCATCCACATTCTGTGAAGAGTCATGTGACAAGAGACGTTATACATCATACGTAAAGGACACCAGCAGAGAGGATACACTGAAGGGCTGGTCTTTCCCTGATATTCATCTGTATTATGCTTAGTCTCAGGCAGCTGCTTTTGGAAGGAGATGAGCTTGCATGAACATCTGTCGCCACTAACTCCTGTTCTTAATTCTGGAGAAGATATTGGAGTGAGTGGAGTGATGGGGAGCACTGGTGAATTCAGCAGACCTTATCCAGCATCTGTGCCTGACAGAGTCTCCTACTACGTGTTTTGTCTGTGACTCTGGAGTTGAATCTTGCTGAGCTGCTGTCTTCTGCATGCAAGAACTGAAGGCTATTTTTTTCCCCTTTACATGTAGGCTGTTGCTTGATCTCTCTCCCTGCAGTACCTTTCCATTGTATAGAGAGCCAGGAAGGCTGAGGGGCACAGGTGGAGACTTACCTATGGGACAGAGAAAGCAAAGCAGCTGACTGGAAAACACAGCATAAAGTAAAATCCTGCCACTTATACTTCAGGACAGACATATTGGGAGCTGGTGTCTTAGTAATTGTTCAGCAAACACAGTTGCAGACCCAAGGCAAGTGGTACCTGTAAAACTCAGAAAACTCGGGTGGCTTTGAGACTTGTTTTGAAACTAAAGTCCATATTCATTGCAAGCTGTGTGTGTCTTAGAGCAGTTAATAATAGGCTGTAGCTCTTGGCTGAGATCTGACCCCACGTGCTCCTCAGAGGATGTCTCCAGTTGTAGGCGGCTTTCCCTTTCAGGGGCATTTGGCAGTGTCTGTGCCTTTGGCTGGGAAGCACTGGCTGGAAAGGCTGTGCTTCCATTTCACTCATGGTTTCTAGTTATTGCCAGCGATGTGACTGTTCGGTCGGAGGCAGCTGTGTGCAAGGCTTTCTGGGCACATTAAGTTGCCAAGCATTTTCCATGGCTGTATAAACTGTTCCACACTGGCAGCTGCCAGTGTAAAGAAAAATAACACTGAGGTGTAAGGGGGGACAGACCCTGTAGTTTGCTAAAATATTGGTTATACTGCAGCGGTCAACAAGCTTCTAAAGTCATGTTGAAAGACATTTGTTGCTTTCCCTGGCCTTACTGTTCAGTTGAAGCATTTCAGTAAGTGGACTGTGGTATCCAGGTGTTCCAGTGTATCCTCTCTGAAGCTAGGCAGCGCTGGGAATTTTGGGAGAGTTCCCAGAAAACACAGAGAAGTGAGATAATCTTGCACTTCCTACAGTCTCCTGAATTTTCAGAAACAAACTTAAGCCTAAAAGCAACAGGTTTTGTCCTTTGCAATTGTCTTTCCCTTCTTCCTTACCTCTTCATTTAAAAAGCAGCTGTTATAACTCTGGATACTTTTGCTATGCATGATTTCCCCCTTTGAATCCAGTCTAAGTCTTGCCATGTTGGCAATTGGTTCCCCAACCTGCTTTCACACTGAATGAGTGACGGTCCTTTCTCTTTTTCCACCTTTCAGCTTCCTTTGTTCTCACACCGTGAGATGGGGAGACTGGGTGCTCCCAGGTTTTTTCTTCAAGCTGTGCACCATTCTATAAATTCTTTCCTTTTTTCATTAGTTTGTTTCACAGTCCAGGTCTTTTCTGTTCATTGGATGATATATTTTTTTTTCCTAAGTAATTGCTCATTTTTATCACTATTCTGAGTCTTTTCTAGTTAAGAGATGTCTTATCTGGATGGCATGTCCATCACATGCGGTACTCAGGGGAAGGTTGTGCTGTTACTTGCTGTTCTAAATTCTTTGTCTGATGGAGACTTAGTAGCATATAGAAGATAAACAAAGGAGTTTAGAATTCGATGTGACCCAGAAAGCTGGATCTAAGCACCTTTAAGCTTCAGGGAACTTGGATCCAGATCAAAAGTTTTTTGGCTCATACTTGGAGTGTAGTCAGCAATTACTTCCATAACTGCTGAACTCAAGCAAAAATTTAGCAGAGGGTTATGTATAACTCCTTTAATCTGCTTTGGAAAACTGCCTATTCCTTTGGTAGTCAAAGACTGAGGAATTGAAAACGTGACCTAAAGCCACCTTTACTTCCTTAGCTCTTGCAGGGAAGACAACTTGCTGCACTAGAAGAACCATTCATTTGCTTTTCTTGCCTGTGCTCACTCCTTGCCTACAGTTCCTGTGTCGTGCTGGTCCCCTTGATTTCTAAGTGGTGCTGGAGAGTTAGAGACCTGAGTACCTGTGTACCTCCTGTGAAGAAATATCCTCTTTCTGAATCTTTGTGTCACCATGCATATGTAAGTGAAATGGCCAAGAGAAGTTAACCTTCAGATCTGGAGGTGTTGGGTTTTCTTCATGAATAAAATTATCTAGAAAGAGCATGAAGAACCTCCCAATTGGCTGCTAAACCTCTAGGAATCAGATATTGTAAAAGAAATGGTAAGGTTGGACTGGTGTGAAATACAAGTTTCACAAGCTCAAACAGTACTGGACACTATTTTCATTCCTTGCTAAATTTTTCACTTCAAGCCCTACAACTCAGGGATGAGGGGAGGTGGTGAGCTGACCTTCCTGGGATCTAGCAATAACAGAACTACTTCTCAGCTCTGACTCTGAAATATTGACAGGAATTTGTTTTTTCCCTCCCACTGGTTCTTGTCCTCTTGGAAAATCACGTCCCCTACTGAGGACTTGTGGCTACTTGCAGGATGTCCATATTCTTATTGCTGTCACTTTCGTATAAGTAAGAACAAAGCATTGGCCTTATAGCCAAGAGATTAATTTATGCTATAGTCTTCCCCCCTACAATTTTAGTCGGAAAACTGTAGTATGCATGGAAGAGCATGGTAAACAAGCAATGGCTGTTGGTAGTTGAAACTGGAATTTTCAGTGTTGTCAGAAAATGTATGTGGTCTTAAGCATAAGAATATTTACAAAGATAATGCTATTTTTCTTGTTCTGAGAAAATGTGTAAATATCATTGCTAAGGATTAAAAGCTTGGATATTAGAATAATGTGAGGAAGACATAAGAAGATGGTAGAAGGCAAAATGTGATAAAGGCACCACGTATGCAGTGCTTGCACACAGACTTCATACTGCTCCACTGGCTAAAAGGTTTTTGCATTTCTGTCAGCAGGTTTAGCAGAACAGGTTGAGGTTTGGTTTTTTTCTCCCTTTTAGGTTACATGAGTCTTGGAGAGGGAAAGTGGTCTCATGCCACACTTTCTACTGCATTCTCAATGGCTGCTGCTAACGAAACAGTTTACAAGGCTTCTGGTGTCAGTATTTTTCCTACATCTTTCTGAAAACTGATATTATTTATTCAGGTAAAGCTTGTATATTAATTAATTGTTCATGGGGTATTTAAGCAGATAGAACATGGATGGATCAAGGAATAAAAGAGGCTAAAAGGGAAAGAAATTGCTGCTTGCTTTTTTTTATGCATTAAACCTAAGACTTAATCCAGGACAACGTAAAAGAACAGAATTTATCACTCAATGTTTCCTGTTCTTGGTGCCAAACTCTCCCCTCCAACTTATTTCTTGATACAGATCCATTTTACGTTCCACAGAAACACCCTCTACCCATTCTTTTGCATCATGGTGTCACCTGAACTCCTTTCCTTCACCCCAGTCTTCTGAGCACTTTCTACAAGTTTACATAATCAACATCATTTGGCCTCCAAAGACTGAATCTCCTCCCAGCTGCCCCTCTCAAGTAAACAGTTTAACTGGGTTCACTTTCTTTTGTTCTTGTTTCCGAGAGATTGAGTACACAATCTTTTCGTTGCAAGGGAAATACTTCATCCATAGTTTTGTTCTCAGTGAAAGCTGAGGTTGGCTGTGTAATTACAAAACTTGTAGTGTGGATACAGCTGAAGAGACTTTTTAAGGCATGGCTAAAGATAGACTTGCCAGGTGCTACCACTTCTCCAAGCTATGTCCTTACTACTACTGTAAGATGTGAGCCGGACAGAAAGCTGTGGTGAAGGGCGTGGTCAAAACAGGCCCACTGTTTCCTCAACACCCTCTCCTCCATACCTGGCAATATCTTATTTCTTCAGACTAAGAGATCTTTCTCTTCCTTTCTACTGAATCACTGTGTGACTTGGAACCTTTTGGTCTAGTTGCACTGCATTTTTGTTGTAGAAATTTCAGTAAAACCTTTTCCACTAGAGGACCTTAAGGTGATTTCCAAGCATCACCATCTTTTCTTTTTTTTTTTCCCCTCTCATTGCACTCATTTTCAGGAGATGTAAGGTTTGGAAAGCTTAAGAAAATTGTACAAGGTTATGGAGTAAAATGCCAATAGTCAGGAATAGAACCTGGAAATTCTTCTTCCCAGTCCTTTACAGCCTTCACAGTAAGACTTTGAAATGTAGTCCTGAGGTTAACTAGCAGTCAAGAGAAGTTTTGTGTGACTTCCATTTTATATAACTAGACACAGAATTACAATGTAATCATAGAATTGTTAGAGTTGGCAGGGACCTAAAAGATCATTGAGTTCCAACCACCCTGCCCTCGGCAGGGACACCTTCCCCTGGATCATGTTGCTCAAAGCCCCATCCAGCCTGGCTCTGAACACTTCCAGGGATGGGACATCCGCAACTTCCTTGGGCAACCTGTTCCAGTGTCTCACCACCCTCACTGTAAAGAATTTCTTCCTAATATCTTATCTAAATCTACCTTATTTCAGTTTAAAACTGTTACCCTGCATTCTATTGCTACACTACCCGATAAAAAGTCCCCCTCCACCTTTTCTGTAGGCCCCCTTTAAGTACTGGAAGGCTGCTATAAGGTCACCCCAGAACCTTCTCTTCTCCAGGCTGAACAACTCCAACTCTGTCTTCACAGGAGAGGTGCTCCAGTCCTCTGATCATCTTTGTGGCCCTCCTCTGGACTCTCTCAAACGTGTCCATGTCCTTAAGTTGGGAGACCCAGAGCTGGACACAGTACTCCAGGTGGGGTCTCACAAGAGTGGAGTAGAGGGACAGAATCACCTCCCTTAACCTGCTGGTCATGCTTGTTTTGATGTGTCCCAGGATGTGCTTGTCTTTCTGGGTCTTAAAGAATTGCATTTTATATATGTTAAATGTAAAGTTTTTTGAGTAGGTCCACACATAAATAAACTTCAATTTTCAATATAGGAAAGTATGTTCATTGTCATCTTTGGAATAGATGACCATAGGAAATTGAGGAAAATGGCTTAGGATTAAATGAAGAGACAGAATTAGTCATTTTTTATATCTACCTTTGCCCTATGGAGCCCAATTCACTGAACTATTAGTTTTAAATCATATTTGTTGCAGGTGATTTCCTGTTTTCACTTAGAGTTCCCAATCTGTCACTGGTTCTACATCAGTGTTGACAGATAACCTACATGTAGATGTTTATCTACAGAAGTCTTTGGATTAATATGTTTGGACTCTTCTTGCCTGCTAGATATTTCACTTTAGTTGTTGGGTATTTGGTAGCTCTGTTGCCTGAGTGATTAACAAGAGATTGAAGTGAAAAGTAAACTGTGAATTGCAGGTAGGAATTTGCAGATGAACCAAGAGATGAGTTGAAAATTCATGAGGCAGGGCAATGAACAAACTTTTTCATAGATATTGGAATCTTTTTTATAAGGTGCTGATTTAAAAATATCCCATGCAATGCAAAATTGTGTCTTCGCTGTATCTTCAACTTTATTGTGCTTATCATTAATTATGTCAGCTGTTTATTTAAAAAAAAAAAATAAAAATCTCAGCTGGCATGTTTGAAGCCTCATATTGCTTACTGTTTAAGCTGAAGACTATTTCCCATCTCTTCCCACCTGTTCTTTACCGGTGCTTCTTCAAGAATCATTGCACCAGTGGGTTCCTTGTGAATAAATTCAATGATGCTTTCCAGATTTAGGCATCCGTGTGGCCAACATAAATATCTGCTAGTATGGAAGTATAAATTAGGAGGTTTGTCTTAATTACACTCAGCATCAGCCTCCAACCATGTAACTTAGTAATTAGGAGCTGCTATTTGCAGATGACCTATTGTCATTTTGCTGCCTTGTGTCTTTGACCTAAAGCAAATGGGTGACTCATGCCTCAAGAACAGATGCATGGTTTTTGACAGTAATTCAGATGTGGGAGTATTTCTTCACCTCTGGGCAAACTTCCTGAATCCTACTGCACCTCTCCTTTGCCGTTTCCCTGCATAAAAGGAATGGCTGCACACATCTTGGACTCTGCAAATGTGCTTGCCTCTTCAATGTTACCACTGTCTATTACATACAGCCTATAAGATATGGTTTGCCACCAGGAAAAAGACCCAGGAATGGGATGTTTAAGTAATTTGGTGACCCTTTTTGCTAAACAGAGGCAATTGTTTTGCAATTTATTGATGTATAAAAGTGACAAAATACACTAGAAATAATTTAGTTCTCTTCTTCATTTCTGAGTCATCCCAAAAATGAGTAGTGGTGTTTGGAGAGAAATATATGTATATCAGTAAACACATATTATTACTTTTAAAGGAAATAATTCAGCAGTGCTTGGTGGCTTGCTGGTACCATATGGTCTTAGTATAAAATACCTCTTGGAAAAATACTCTTTCTCTGTGGGAATAGCTCCAACAGCAGTGATGATCTACTGTCTCATTGAGGTTATGAACGTGTCCCAAAGTGTGAAATGCAGAAATGAGTGTTTCTGTTTTGGGTACGTCATTGTGGTAATAACTAGGCACATCTCAGACTTAAGTTATTTCTGTTTATAATTCTGCAGAGTATGTATTATTATGCTATTTTTCTTAAGGATGGGGGACCTAAGACACCAACTATCATGACAAAAGTTGGTAACTGCATTTATTATTTTTTTTTAACAGCATTGTCAGCATAAAAACAATGAGCTTCTCTCTCTCTTCTGAAAATATTTTCTCCAGTTCATTGTAGGGGCTTGTAAAATAAATGCAGTTTTGGAAAAACTGCCCCTCCTGGTGTGACACTTTTCAGTGGATAAACAGGTTTTTATTTTCCAGAGCTGAGCACTTTATGCCAAACCTATATTTTCATAGGAATTCATATTTAAATCTTTTTATTCTTCACTTTTCACGTGAGAGATTGACTTCCTTGATTGTTGCATTTGTATGAATGAATTTGTTCTGAGTTAAGTTTCTTAAACCGGACATGAATGCTATCAAGCTGGGTCCATTAATGACAAATTACACATTACTGGTGTCTCATGCATTTTGTCAGTCGCTACTGACACACTGGATCTGCCAGGTATTATGAACACTATGTAATTTACTGTTTCAGGGTTTGACTAAGTGTACTGGGATAAGGGCTGCATTAGCAGCTGGAGCGCAAAAGTAGTTGTGTGTACACAGTAGTACAGCAGGTACTGGTGCTTCCAGCAACTAATCTTTTGTGCATGTTTTGCATATTGAGAGAAGCCATTGTTATGCAAAATACAGCCTCTGATTATTCCATTACAAGATTGTTCCTTCTCAAATGAACAAAGTAACTAATATAAAAATATATTTGAAAGGGTTCTGCTTATATTATCTTGGGGAGGAAGAAGGGGGAAGGAACTTGAAACTTTGACTACTGACAAAGACACTACAAACACTTATGAATGTTATGGATCTAGACATCCTAATGTCATAACTCTATGTAGGTATGCGGAACTCCCTATGAATAGAACTCTGTGGGGAGTTCCTTGTACATGAGACTCAACTCCTTCCCAGAAACTTGCCAAGTGCAAGACCTTCATAATATCTTGGGGTAGAGAATTTCACCTTCTAAATACAGTATGGCAAAAAGCATTGCTTTAGGCGAGTATTCCACTTTCTGGTATGATTCATTGCCCTTTCCCTCCTGTACTGTAACTGGGTGTCATCCAGTTTTCCTGCTGTGTTGATGTTACACAAGTTATCCCAATATTTTACGTCTCTTCAGATTAATATAGACTTTGGCAATACAATTCTGTTTTTGAACTTCAGATTCCCTGTCTCTGCACCCCTCTTCCCTCATACCCCCTTCCATGCAAAAAAAAAAAAAAAAAAAAAAGCTGTTCAGGTCTGTTTTGTTTCCCAGTGATCAAGATAAAGCCTGACTGTAATATTGTTTTTTTCACCTCCGCTTCAGCAACTTATCCAAGTCTCTCACTTTCTCAGTGTCCTGGTTTGAGGTAAAAGAGAACTAACTTTCTGTTCAGTAATTTTGCTTCTTAGCTAACTCTCTTCTAACTCTGCAGGATATTGTGCAGAAAACTGTTCTCGGAGTGATAAGACCTATGTTTATTGTTAATGCCAAGGAATGGTTTGCAGAGAGGATCTTGCTTATACTTATTGCTATAACAACCAAGGTCAGCTTTGTTATTTACTCCACTGAAGGGTCAGAAATGGAAAAGCATAGAAGGGTCGCACCTATGGGGAGGAGGGGACAGGACAGATGAGCCAAAACTGACCGACAGGGGTATTTCATCCCATCTGCCCTATGCTCAGTATAAAAGCTGAGGGATCAAAGGGTCAGTCTTTCTTCAATGACCAATGTCCAAGGAGGACCCTGTCTGTTCATCTGCCCTTTATCCCAATCCATTTGTTCCCGACTCCAGATCTGGCATCCAGTTCCCATCCATTGCTAAATCCAGCCTGGGACTTCCCTAGTGCCTGCTGGTGGCATCATCCTGGGAGCTTGATACGGTTTTGTATATATTGTATCTATTTCATTATTTACTTTTAATTTTACTATTAGTATTTCATTAAAGTAGTTTAGTTCCTTCTAAACTTGTAAATCTCTATCTTTCTCCTTCCTCTGCTTGAAACAAGGCAGGAGAGAGCATCTGTCACCTGTCTCTGACCAATCTGGACTAAACCATGACACTCAGCCAAGAATAAACTCATCCACCTCACTGAATTCTCTTTCCACCTGCTCCTATGCCTCTTGAACTGATGTCCCATTGACTTTAATGCATGTTCTTCTGGGTAGAATGCATCGGTCTATTTGGTCCTGGGGGTACAATAACACCCTTGTCTAGAGAGCAGTTATCTGCTAGGAGCAATCAAAGACCACAGCACACATTTTCATCCCCTCCAGCCTGGCTGTCCAGTTCCATTCATTAAGCATCATTATTCCACACATCAAGTGTCCATCAGACCATTCATGGAGAAGTTCTCTTCAATGGTGTGGTGCTTCACCAAAGACTTGCTTTGCTGTGGGACAGACTTTAGAGCCGTACCTACTGCAGGTAGGAAAAAAGCTGTTTAGGTTATGCTGGCCAATAGAATACTTGCTTTGACAAGAACATCTTTTCTGCAGGCTTAGGCACTGAATTTGGAACCTAGTGAGAGAGGAAAACACAAAGAGTTTACTGGCTGAAGGCACACAGTCCTTTTTAGTAGGAATGATTAATTCAGTCTGAGGAGAGCTCCAAATCTATCCTAGCGTGTTCACTTTAGGAGATGTTGGCTTATGTTAAGTTTAATACTACAGAGCATGGTATGAGTTCACTACAAAATAAGTGTGACTATACTACCTGCTAAGTGAAGATTAAATACTTTTCCTGCAGAGCGGCCAAGGAAGATAGCAAAATGGAGCTGAGCAACAGCACAGGACTTATCCTTTGCAAACCAATAGCTTTTCATCTTGATGATCCCTTTAAAATATTTCTATTCTTAGGCAGCTCTCAGTTCTCAAAAGCACTTTGCAGACAATATTTGGTAAGCAGATTAAGTGAAGCTGTTGGAAGCCATGTAAGAAGCAGGAAGGTCTGTGAGTGCTACAGAGTTTAATACCACTAAAGACTGTGCTGGGCAGCCAAATGCCCACCAGATAATGCTAGGTACTGTGGGTAGGGAGATGCTGAGGCTATCAGGTGCACTATGCCACTTCTCTGTCAGTGGATCAGGCAATGTGTGAGAAGGGATGTGATACCATGCTTTCATAGGTAGGAGGGCAAGGGAAGATGTGTGCAGCTGGCTGTAGTTAGCAAGCCCTCAGAGTTGCCAGCACCCAGAGAGAGGTGGCACAGTGTGAACCTCCCTCCTTGCCTTAATCTCCATGGGAATGTGATTATGTTTAAGAAAGGTGGATGATGGGGGAAGCTAAAGAGTTTGACATTACTGGAAAATGCACAGGACAAGTAGCTCTCCAAGAGAAAGGAAGGGAGGTTGAGGGGTGCTGGAGGCACACAGAGACTTGTGACCTTCTGTCCAAACACTAGAACTAGAAAACTCTAATTCTGCTGAGAAAGAATTAGTTAAAAAAAAAAATGGGGCTAAAGTCCTTGGGAAAGCAGATTTTACAAGAGCAGTGTGTATGGGTGAATGGACTTTGAGGAGTGGGGGGAGGAGAAAGCAAACCAAACTATTAAAGTTCAAAAGAAATTTCTTTTTTAAACCAGCAGGGTGGGAAGAGAGCCTTGGCTAGGAAGCAGCTCAGTGAAAAGGAGGGATCTGGGCTCTGCTGTAGATCACGAGCCAAACGCAAATGGACTTTGCAAGTATAAGCAAGGAAAAATAAGTAAAAGCAAATATAAGGGACAAAAAGTATGTTGCCTGAAAGACATGAGGAATAAAGTGATCAGTGGTAGCAGTGTTTCACCAGAAAGTATCGTGTGTTTTAGAGATGTGTAATATACTGTATGATAAATATCCATGACAAAAGTTAAAAGCTCATGCCCCCATCTTTGTTTCTTTATGCAGTTACTTTCAATTGGGCTGGAGGAAATTGCAGTTTCTATTTTCAGTATCTTCTCAATGCATGGATATATATCTATTGACATTCTGTTTTGTTTTTTTTTTTTTATGTGATGTATAGGGAGATCAAGCTTAAAAAAATGCATGTGTGCACAGGTAAGAAAAGGGTGAAAATGGTGAGAATAGAATAGGGTGGCCTTGTGGATTATAAAGTGATTTACTTAAGTTATATTTAAAGACTGCTTTGTCAATAGGAAAAACAGAAATGGAGAATAACTTAAAAGGATTGCTTGCATAACAATTTATTTTCTTCATGGGCACTTGTGGCTTTCTGGTAGAAGCATTCAGAATATGACAGGGTTACTGCACGGAAATGTTTATATAAAAATTTCCCATAATAGTTTCTATAAAAATATTAACCATTCAATAATTTTATGCTAAATTATTGTTTCAAAAAAAGCTTAGAAAAAGTTACTTTCTGCCAAAAATAACAATTAAAAATACAGATAAAAGATTTGCTTAAGATGAGTCATTTTACTAGAAATAGAAATAAATCTAAGTGTTAAAGGGGTAGAAATACCAGGCGGATTTTGTCTGTCTCCATTAAACAAATGGTACTTGTTTTTGTGCATTACCACTGGATAGTGGAGAATGGAGAAATGCTGGCAGTTGGAGACAAATGACCTTCTCTTTAAATGATGACTAGCTGGAGCCTACATGGTTGGTCTGGCACTTCTAGTAGCCCTGTACTGATAAGCTCTGAATGATCCATGTATGAACCTGGTCTGACTAGAGGTGACAACCTGCTGCCAGGAGGGACTGCAGCACTCTGCCACTACCCTAGCTGCACAGCACTTGTCAGGCAGGTAACTAGACAGCTTTGGTCTCCAGCAGTGTCTATCACTTGCTGCTTGGCTGAATTAAGTTAAAAATCCTTGGGAAAAAAGTAAATTGGCAGTGTATTGGGAGGTTGGAGTGCCTGGAAAAGACCAGGGCAATTAGGGGTTAGCCAGGGCCACCAGTCACAATCAAGTCAACAGAACTATTTCCCTTAGAGATTCTGTAGCGGTAAAGGAAGCAATGTGAAGTAGTCTGGCAAGTAAGATCAGGATCTGCCTCAAGGAAAACAGTAAAGTTAAAAGTAAGAAACAGAACACAAAGCCAGGGGTAACAGCTGAAGTGTGATGGTGAATGTCTGACATATTCTTTTCAAAAAGAGTCTGGGTGTAAATGGGCATAGATGGATGGTCTGGTTAAAAGGTATTCTACCTAAACACTCTTTCAGAGACAAAAGCCATTCTTTATTTTTTTAAAACCAGAAGCTCTAGCTAGAAAAAAAAAATCAAAACAAAAAACCTGACTACAAACCTCGACTTTTATACCATCAGAACTACAAAAACACTACTGTTAAGTGCCCATTTCTTTCTGTCAGCAGACAAACTCTGGAAAACACTGCTACATGAGCAGTGCAGTGACCGTTGGCGTGTACATCTGTTGCATATTTACACTTCTTTCAGCAATATCTGCTTGAATGATCCTAGTTCATGCTGCCACACAAAGGCCACAGCAGCTTCAGAGAACTGTCTCTCTTGAAGACGAAATAAATGTACTTTGCAGTAGCTCCAAACCCACTTAGGTTCCCAGCTACATTGTCATTAATAATCTGAATTATTTCAATCAAGGAAATGCAGAAGATGTGGGCTCAAGCTAATGCAAATGAGCATGATCTGTTTACTAACCATAGATGCACTATGTACCTAAAACCAGGTTCTGTTTCTGCTGTGACTACCTCAGTATGCACTGCTTTTCATCAGTAAGTAAGCTGCTATGCACCATATCTATAGTAAACATGTGTCCCAAGGAGCCACATAACATTCTGCTGGAATGAAATAAACTCATACTCGGGGTCTAAAACCATAGCAAACAAGTTCTTAGCCTCTAGAGATAAGAAGTAGCCATGATCTTCAATGCAAGGTTTTTGCTGGTTCACTTCAATGCCAGTTGAGGAAAGTACCTGTCATGGAAACAGTTTCAGACATGAGAAACTTAAAAGGATATCAGCTAAATTTTCAAGGGATGTCTTCCCAGCAAGGTGTTTTCTGTAAAAGAGGAAAGTTCCTATATAGAGTGCTCCTGGTAAGTTCTTGCCCAGCATCCAACAGGGATCCTCACTGATCACTTATTAAAGCTTTTTTTTGTTTGTTTGTTTGTTTGTTTGTTTTTTTGTCTGAATAGGCTGACCTGATATTTTGTCCAGCAAATTATGTCTTGCTCAAGTATGACTCAGGGTGCAGCAGTAGGTGCATTACCTGGTTTTTAAGAGGATCAGATGTTGTTTATTAAAATTCTCCAAATGTTTTAGGTCTTAAAGCAGGAAATTTGGCAAGTCCTTTTGAGATACCATTCTGGCCACTTTTTTTGAGAAGTCCTAAGCATTGGATTGAATGAGCCCTTCTGGAAACTCTTTTGCTGATTAGAGGCACCTAGGTATCTTCACTTCCAATTGATAATGAGTCCTGAGCCCACAGGGAAAATGGGCTCTTCTTGCCAGTGTTTTCTGAAAAGCTACTGCAATTCTAGTTCCTTAGGGACTGGATGCCTGGACTAGCACATACATGACTGACATGTGCATTAAGTAAACAGCAACATCTCATAGAGCTGTGCTTTATTAAGTTACTGCTATCTCCCCTAGCTTTCAGGAACATGGCAGAAAGCCTTTATGTACTAAGTTAGATGCTACATGATGAGTCATGACAGTTGGCATTCTGTAATCCTTCTTCATGTAGCACCATGGTAATAAATTGTACAGAGTGCCTGTGGATCAGCTCAAGAGTTGGCAGATTATGGTCTTGGCAGGCTGGAAGTAACAGTCATATTGCCTTTTCTTGTAGTAACTTGATAATTCCCATTCTGGAGAGGACTAGAGCACATGTGATCCTCACTAGGAACCTGTGTAGTAACTGCGGAAACATGGACATGGACACTCCCTCTTGCTTCTTCAGTGCTAATAACTTACCTTCATAAGCATGTTTGAAATGAGCTTAGTAGCTACTCAACACAGGGGAAAAAAAGAAGCAAACAACAATAACAAAAAAACCCCAAAAAACCAAAAAACAACCCTACTGTTGAGACCTTGGCAATTGTCTTTTTTGCCTACTCCCTACAAGCTATCCTGTTCCTTTCTCTGGCCAATGCAACCTGGACCCAGAGACCACAATATAGACCACCTCAGCTTTTCTTGAAATCTAGAGGCTGTATTGTTTACAGGTCTTGAATTTGGAGTTAGTAAATAAATCCTGTATTCTAGGCCTGGATGTTCAATCAAATTTCTTTCCTGTTTTCTGGCTTTAGCACCTGTAAACCATGTTTTGAAATTAAGTAATGCCCATGTTGGAGATAAAGTATTGCTATACTTCTTTAAGTTAAATTTCATTTTGCTTACATATACTTCAACTACTATATTTGTCTGCATTTTGCCTTAGTATATGTCTCACCATTTACAAGTTATGTCTGCTGCAATAACAAGTGGTGGGGATTGAGCTCATCAGTTGCAGCTATGACCTGCTCATTCCTAGTCCAATCCTTTTTTCCTCTCTCCTATCTGTACTATTTTAGTGCGATCCTACAGCGGATATACAATTAATCACTCAATAACCATCTACCAGCTGGACCTTCTGCCACTCCAACTTCTGTATTGTAGCTTAAAAGCAAAAACTGTATCCTCTTTCAAATGAGTAAGTAAAAATAACTTCTCTAGATGAAAATACAGGGGGAATGTGAGATGGTGAGCATAAACCTAAGGTGACTTTCAGTATGAAACGTCATCATTGTGCTTACTGATAAGCATCAGGAGTGTAGGCTTAAAGTGTTCTTCTAAGACAGCACAGATACACACATGGATCATTTTGAATACTTACCAACACACTATTTCTTCTTTCATGTTTCATCCTTATCTTTTAATATCTGCCTCAATACAGGAAATAACTTGTCACTTATGTTTGTTTGAGAGTCACAGAACTTTGGGATTGAATGTGAGAGACTCTTGCTTTGAGGCTGGAGAAAGATGCTTCTACTGCAGTGGTGTTTCTCTTGAAATGGAAGGGATCCACTGTGCTAAGCAACCTCACAACAGTTGCTAAAGGCAGAAGACAGTGTTTTGTAATGGATTTCTGTCTCTTCTGTTCAGCAAATGTATTGTTTCTGCCTCTGAGTGGTTAATAGCAGCATTAGAGCCAGGTGTAATGACGGTTTTGTTAATTAACCTCAGTCCTAAGATGTAGTTGACTAACCCATCAGCATCTGCTCTTTGGATCTGAGCAGCAGTCCCCTTTGGATCCACTGTGAATTGTCAATGCAGTGATGTGAGCTCACAGCAACCTTTTCTTTGTTGATCTTTGATCTCCAACTGATTGCTGATGCAACCTGAAAAATCCCCTCTACTCCTGCTCTCTTCCTCAGTTGTCACACAGCTCTAGCGGGTCAGCCTTGACTTGATGGCGCTCCTGTCATCATAAAGATCTAACAGACTTCTGCCTCAAACTACTTTAAAAAGAAGAAAATGGAAATACTGCTCATCTTACTATCATCAGAGAATGGCTCAGTTGGGTCTCATATTGAATCCCCTTTGGATTTTCAACCTCAGCTGCTTCAATCACAATTCCCAAGGTGTCTCTGGTGTAGCTAAGTGCTTTTACCATGCCTCAAACTTGGTTTTTTAAAACATCCCATGTTCAAATCCTGGGGCATGCAGCTTTTGTGGCTACTGGAGCCTTTTTCTGGCAAAGCAAATAAGAGTGTCACTTCCTTGACTGTCCAGAGTGGACTACAAGACTGTGGCAACCATTTTATTTTTGTTTGGCTATGTCCTTGTACAAATGGCAATAAAACAAGAAATTATGACCTCACATTAAGGCTGTTACCTGTAGGTGGGCTATTTATCTATTATGAGTTCAGAGGTATATGATAATTAGCATGGACATGCTTGTCTAAACTCAGGTATTGCCTAGTGTCCCTGGAAAAAGGCAAATTCATAGAATTAGAATTGTCTAGGTTGGAAGGGACCTTTAAGATCATCTAGTCCAACCATCAACCGAACCCTGACAAAAAAAAAAAAAAAATAATAATCACTAAACCATGTCACTAAACACTATGTCAACCCGTCTTTTAAATACTTCCAGGGATGGTGCCTCAACCACTTCCCTGGGCAGCCCATTCCAATGCTTGATAACCCTTTCAGTGTAAAAATTTTTCCTAATATCCAATCTGAACCTCCCCTGGCACAACTTGAGGCCATTTCCTCTTGTCCTATTGCCTGTTACTTGGGAAAAGAGACTGACCCCCACGTCTCTACACCCTCCTTTCAGGTAGTTGTAGAGAGCGATAAGGTCTCCCCTCAGCCTCCTTTTCTCTAGGCAAAACAATCCCAGCTTCCTCAGCGTCTCCTCTGGAGAGACTTATTCTCCAGACCTCTCACCAGCTTCATGTGCCCTAAATTCCTTTTGTTCCATTCTCTATCAGATAGCAGATGAGTTTCAATAAAAGACTGAAAAAATATCCCAACTTGGATTTTATGATAGAGAAGATGCTGCTCAAACAAATTGTTACAAGCCAACATGGAGCTCACAAAAAAGAATAGATTCTGCCCTATCACCAACAGTTTGTTATTCTGTTTTCACAAGGACACATTCACATTTAAACTGTTTGTTCCTATATAGATTTCATAGAAAAGTGCTAATTTTGAATGCCACAAAACACCAGGACAGCAAAGTTTGGATTTCAGAAATATGAAGAGGACCCTAGTTGGTTTTGAAGAACTTCTGATCTTGTAGGTGTCACAGATATATTTGAAAACTGCCTGCCCTTCTCAGGAGCCTCGTGTCCTTTTGCAAAAAAAAAATATCCTGACTTCATTGCATAGGAGTAATGCCACACCTGGCTACTGTATCAGAAATTAACGCAACGGAGTAGAATCAAGATGCTGGTATTAAAGGTCTGTACTGAAGGAATTAGAGGTCAGACAAAAATTAACGACTATGTCATGGGACCATGCAGTATTTCTATTCGAGGTGTTAGTGCTGTCAATGGCAAAGAAAAATTCAAGAGGCCCAGGATGTTCTTCTGAAAAGAAAAACTTTGATTACACCCAAATTTCTACTGTTAACCTAAAGTGTAGTCTTTACGGGCAACAAGCTGATAAACAAAATAATATAAGATAAATATAGCTGTTCTCCTTTTAGCTAAATCCAAGTTTCCCTGTAGATTTTGTCAAATGTAGATTATGTGGCACCCTCTCAGTGCCTGCTGTGTGAGATGGGGCTGAGTATATGACAAGATTATCTTACTGCATGGCCACATGGTGAGCTGCTAAAGGCATACTGTACTAAACAGTTTCTATGCCTTTTGCATACTGCATACACGTGTCATAGTAGGCAAATGGCTTTGGAGGGGGGCTGTAGAAGGGCATCAATATTGAAATGACAGCTATTGATCACTCTCGCTAATTTCTCATACTTTACTCTTATCTACCCTTCACTGCACACCTGCCTCTCCACCTCTCTCTTACTTAGCTTGGTTCATAAATTGTGCTAAACACATGCAGATGCAGAACTCGCCAAATAGACCACTAGTAGTAATAACTGTTACAGTTTCTGGAGGGTCAATAGCAGCTAAACAGCAATGCTCGTTGCAGAAGGAGAAAGATTATTCTAAAAAGTAATTGACTGACATCCAATTCATTCTCCTTCTTGCGTAACCCCCCTATGCGCTGAGTGAATTGTTAGCATTACAATGCATGGGAATTTTGATCAGTTTTGATGGGGTCAAATTTTGCTTCACTGAAGACTGAAATGGTTTAGGAAACACCATTGAAGGGATTTCTGAATGTTCTTGAAAACTTCAGAAGAGTAAGAAAATGAGATGTGTTAACACAATCGGATGAACAGAATAATAACAAGAGGAAAATGTTTCTTTTTGCTGCTTTGTTCCTTATTCTCTGGGAATGATTGAATTATTTCAAATCTTGGAATACAAGTTATTGCACCAAGGAATCAGTGATTTTTGTCATACATTCTATACTTGTATTGGTGGCAGACTATTGACTGATACAGTCAATTGCACCTATAACGTGTTTAAAAAGTTAATTATTCACCTCATAAATCATGGAAGGAAATGCCCTTGTTAAGCAGGTAATTAAAACCTCCTAATTTTAAACATTGTAAAGATATTGAAGTGCTCAGCATCTAATCTGTACTATATGTTACTAGAAAATCTTGCTAAAATCATGTTGTGAGATAGTAAACGGTGAACTTTTTGTTATTGCTTCTGTGCAGTTTCTGATATAAATGGCTTGACTCTGGAAAGGCAAACCTATAGGGAGTGAGAAAAATGTAGCAGTGAAAAAGGAGATGGACATACAATGGCAATGAAAAAGAGTTATTGTTTAGCATGTAAAGATAATACTGATTGTTAAGATGTGTTAGTGAAATCATAAAAGTAATTGTCATACAAGAAAACACAAAATAGCACAGCTTTTCTTGTCGGTGTTGGGTTTGGGTGTTGTTGGGTTTTTTCCCACATGGCTCCATGGTTACTGAGAAGCTATAGAGAGAACACTTTTGTTTTATTTTTTTAAAGGGCAAGTTTCTATATACGCTAATGCTACAGTTAAGAACTAATCAACTATTCAGCCTCTGTTACCTGCTTTGCAAACTAGGGCTTGGAAATGCTGCTTCTTTTGCTCTGCAGGCTGTTTTTGTGGTTCAGTATAAAATGGCAAATACTCCCTTGTGTCAAATGGGATTTTACGAATTCTAAGAAATTAGCTCTGTCAAAGCAATTCTTGGGAGTCCAGTGCTTGTAGTTTGAGAACATGAGGATTAGATCACTAACACAACTAAAATGTTCAATAAATACAGAGACATAGAGATGGAGAAGCTGGTCAGTATATGGAAAAAGTACTTGGGGACAAACCTTAGGGAGGTTCTTTGACTACGTATAGACGCCTCCTATTTCCTAACTCCAACTACCATATCTCCTGAATTAACGACACAGGCAACTCAAGGAGAGGTACTTCCTTATTGTTATTAAGAAAGTTGGAAAGAACTGTGGCTGAATCATGTAATACAAGCAAATATACAATAAAATGTATGTTTTCATAAAGCTGACGAGATTTCTGAGTTTTGATGTAGGTCTTTTGCACAGAACGTTTTCTTTCATTGAATTTCAGCCCTATGAAAGAGGTAAATAAAGGTCTTAGTTGATTTATCTCTTCTCAGAGGCAGAAATTCAGTGTGATTCTTTAAAAGTACACAGGGAAATAGAGTACCAAATCTCATTCATTTTCTATGGGAAACAGTTGCCTAATCATCATCTATACTTTTAAAGTATATCTTTGAGTATGGAAAACATTTGATAGTGCTCAGTGCCTGTGATGTGACTTCTCTGAAGGAAAGCAAGGATAAGAGATCTTCATTAAGTTCTTCTCTTAATTGTTAGTTACTGTAAATTTACTTCTGTCATATTGCTCTTTACCCAGGAAGAGTTTCAGCGATAAGCTGAACACATAAATTTCTTTCCATAAGTAAATGTGCTGGATCCTGCATGAGCTTCAGTTAAAGACACTCTTCTTCAGAAGCTCTGGTTGCTAATAAGTACAGGCAATTCACATTACCGTAATAAATTACAGTCTCCCACCTCATCAGATGGTAATAGACGCTAGTGTCCTCACTCACACTGCTGTTCACCATCCTTCACAAAACAGATATTGACAAGAATGGGGAATGAAGGTAGCTATCTTGTGATCTTCTGTTTGCTTTTGCATGTCCAAGTGCTTCATGCAATCATACCCCAGTGCTTTCCCTTGCTGCAACAGCACCCAAACTCATGCTCACTGTTTTTCTTACTTCCCCAGTTGCTGCAGTGAGAGGCTTTATTTTCCGCAGAAGGAGACTTGCAAGGCACAAAAGGTTAACTAGGGAAATGCTAAGCCTGTCTCATATAACAAAGATGTAACTTACTACCCTAATCAATCTGCCATGGCTGATTAGACCCGCAATAAGGTTGAGGTCTGATAAAAACAAGCTGACAGCTCCAAGCCCCTGTTAAATTTCCAATTTTCATTTTGGGACTTTTCAGATTCTTTGAGTCTCTCTTCTTGTCAGTATGAGCAAGCAAGTACTGTTGACTTTGAGCATCAGACAGAAACTTCCAGTTTGTTAACTTTTTCTAAAAAGAAAGTCCAGGTAATAAATAGGGTCAAAGACAGAGCCCAGAAAATCAAAGGAAAGTGCTTGGACTTCCTGCTATTAAAGAGACAAGAGCACAAATATGCCTGATATTTGATATTAAAGACAAGGTTTTGATTCTCTTATTCAGGATAGTGCTTTATTCTAGGAGCAATTTAATGGAAGTAAATGGCAGGTATGTTCAATGTAAGACTATCATGAAAAATAAGGATAAAAAAAAAAAAAAGAGCCATAGATATGTCTGTTTAAGATTCTTTTCTGTTCTGGGCTTGCTTTTTGGTAATGCCTATTCAAGAATGTGAACTATTAGTGGCCATATATAGTTTATCTTTTAAATATTTTCTATTATCTGAGGACTGGACATGTAACAAACAAAATCATTTTTTAAAGTACTGTGGATCTGATCTAATTTGATGGTTATTTGCCATATGTAGAGGTCATAACTGCTATTCTAGCAGCACATATATGAATTAACGTGAGTGGGAAAGAATTGCCACATATTTTGTATATGGAGGCCATGTCTTACAGACGTATATTTGAGTTCTCAGAAGGAGGCAAAGATGTGGGTGATCTGGTCAGCCATGACTTATATGGGCTGAATAATGGTCAGGTTTTACAGGTGAGAGGTTTCCAATGTCTTCCACTAGGATCTGTTCTGGGACCAACACTGCTCAACAAATTCATAAGCTATCTCCACAATGAAGTGAACAGTGATAGGATAACGTTTGCTGATGATACAGAGTTTTTCAGACTTCTTTAAAATAAAAAAATTAAAGATGGATTAAGAGAGTTACAGAAGAACAGACTGGTATTGAGTAAGTGGGTGATAATAAAGCTAAGTTCAGTGCTGATATTTTTAAACAAACATGTGAGGAGACTGAGGATGAAGGTAACTCCACCTATACAGCTATACAAAATTAGGAAAGAGATATAGGAGCTTTTGCAAAAAGTTTGATACAAAATATCTTACTACTCAACACCAGTTGAAAAGGCAAGTGGAAAGATGGACATGATCAGGAAGGGAACAGAGAGCAAAACAGAATATATCATTATTCCATTACAGATCTTATTATTCCATTATTCTAGAGTTCTCTTCCTATGCTCCCACATTTTGAATACTGGATAGCATTATTCAGGTTGGAAAAGGATGCTTTAGTTTGTAAAAGAAATGAGTGGGATATAGGCCTATATAATCATAAATTATGAGAAAGTATTCCAGTGAAAATATGAGAAATAATGAGTACAAGTTCCATGCTCACAGCTGAAGAAGCAGGGGAAACCTGACAAAATAACCAGGTGGAAGATTTAAAATGAGTTTGCCATGCTCTTCTGTGAGCACTGACCTAGAAGGTCTTTAAATTTTAAGAAATGGAAACGTACATCTCTAGGTACAATGGTTGTATTTAAGACTGGTCTGCATCTCGTTTGTACAGAATTTGGGCACTAATTAGGGCAGACTCTTCCTTTGGACTAGGCACTCTATAATAACAATAGATTTTCATTTGAGCCTTTTGGAGGATACCACAGGAAAATGAAATAGTGGGAGAGTACTACATGACTGATTGCAATATGCACTGGTAATTAATATGCAGACACTTGGCATATCCCGGAACTAAGTCTCATGGTATTTATTTCACTGTCCATCTTTTATTTTTTTCCTAAGTTATAACTTCCTTGCAGAACAATACATTGAGGAAAGTATCTTATAGCAATCTTCTGCATGTTTTTCTTTGTCTCTTCTGTTATTTTTCTTTCCAGTGTGGTAAGTACTTCTATACTGTCAGGGAGCTGACGTCATCTGGAGATTCTCCAGTTTTTCAGACAAAGAGACCAGACTCTTTATCTGAGGTGCAATAGATTTATATTCCCCATCAGGCCTGAATTCATCCAAATCTTGTGCCTAATAGAGGCAGAGGAAAGCTGCAGCTCATTTCCTTATTTATGTAGTTTCCTGTTTCAACATCTCTTTAGGAGCTGTTAGATGGAAAGGCAATTTGGTCTCTCTCTTCCCCCTCTCTGTGTCTGAGGCCAAAGGGAAAATCTATTCAGGCAGAACAGTCATCAAAAAAACAATGGCTGAGTTTTTAGGAGCACATTCCAAACCCTGAAAAGTTCAACGAAATTTTGTATTACATTAGTACTTTTCATCAAAATGAGCTTAAAACTTTCTTTAGTTTGAAAGGAACAGTAGTGATTTACATCTATTGAGATTCTGCTCCTGTGCCTTTTCTCTCCCTAGATATTCTCCTCTTTGTATGCTTAACTCGTCAGCAGGTAAGAATAGGCAGCATAGAAGAGAACACACACTATTCACATGGCAGCCCCTACAGATAATTAAAAGTCACAGAACCGTAGAGGTTGGAAAGGACCTTCAGAGATCTAGTCCAACCCCCCCCTACTGAAGCAGGTTTACCTAGAGCAGGCCGGACAGGAATGCATCCAGGCGGGTTTTGAATATCACCAGAGAAGGAGTCTCCACCACCTCTCTGGGCAGCCTGTTCCAGTGCTCTGGCACCCTCAAAGTAAAGAAGTTTTTCCTCATGCTGAGGTGGAATTTCTTGTGTTCCAGTTTGTGCCTGTTGCCCCTTATCCTGTTGCTGGGCATCACTGAAAAGAATCTGGCCCCATCCTTTTGATACCCACCCTTTAGATATTTATAAGCTTTGATGAGATCTGCTCTCAGTCTTCTCTTCCCAAGGCTAAACAGACCCAGGTCTCTCAGCCTTTCCTCATAAAAGAGATGCTCTAGTCCCTTGAACATCTTTCTAGTCGTCTTCTGGACTCACCAGTAGTTTTTTGTCTTTCTTGAACTGGGGAGCCCAGAACTGGACTCCACGCCAGGTGTGGTCTCACCAGGGCAGAGTAGAGGGGGAGGATAACCTTCCTTGACCTGCTGGCCATGTTCTTTTTAATTAACCTGAGGATACCACTGGCCTTCTTGGCCACAAGGACACATTTCTGGCTCACGGTCAACTTGTTGTTCACCAGGACTCTAAGGCCCCTCTCTGCAGAGCTGCTCTCCAGCAGGTCAACACCTAACCTGTACTGGTGCATGGAGTTCTTCCCTAGGTGCAGCACCCTACACTTGCCCTTGTTGAATTTCATCAGGTTCCTCTCTGCCCAACTCTTCAGCCTGTTCAGGTCTCACCAAATGGTGGCACAGCCTTCTGGTGTGGCTCCTCCCAGTTTTGTGTCATCAGCAAACTTGCTGAGGGTACACTCTGTCCTCTCATCCGGGTCATTGATGAATATGTTAAACAAGACTAGACCGAGTACTGACACTTGAGGAACACCACTAGTTATAGTCCTCCAACTAGACTCTGCGTTGGTGACACAACCCTCTGAGCTCTGCCATTCAGCCAGTTTTCAATCCACCTCACTGTCCACTCATCTAACCCACATGTCCTAAGCTTACCTATGAGGATGTTATGGGAGACAGTGACAAAAGCCTTGCTAAAGTTGAGGTAGACAATGTCCACTGCTCTCCCCTCATCTACCCAGACAGTCATGCCATCATAGAAGGCTATCAGACTGCTCAAGCATGATTTCCCCTTGGTGGATCCATGTTGACCACTCCTGATAACCTTTTCCTCTACGTGCTTAGAGATTACATCTAGGATGAATTGTTCCATCACCTTTCCAGGGATGGAGGTGAGGTTGACTGACCTGTAGTTTCCTACTTCCTACCTGCTTTCCTACCTACTTTCCTACTAGGGTCCTCCTCCTTGCCCTTTTTGAAGACTAGCAAGGCATTGGCTTTCCTCCAGTCCTCAGGCACCTCTTCTGTTCTCCATGACCTTTCAAAGGTGATGAAGAGTAGCTTTGCAATAATATCTGCCAGCTCCCTCAGCACTTATGGTTGCATCCCGCCAGGGGCCATGGATTTGTGAATGTCAAGTTTGCCTAAATGATATCTAACCCAATCGTCCTCAATCAAGAGAAAGCCTTCCTTTCTCCAGACTCTCTCTTGTACATCCAAGGGCCTGGGATTCCTGAGGGATCGCCTTAGCAGTAAAGACTGAAGCAAAAAAAGCATTCAGTAACTCCGCCTTCTCTGCATCCTCCGTCACCATGACAGCATTCCAGTGATGCAAGCTATCCCACCATGTTTCTGTAATTGCAAGAGTCCCTACTTCTTTAACTTGGTACCTTTCAGCTATACTGGATTTACCTGAAGAAAGGTTTCAACCAGCAGGACAAAACAAATGAATGTGGGTAGTTCACATACAATCTTGTTTGGCACCTGTGTCATAAATACATTTATAGATCCCATTACTGAAGATCTGTGGTTTTATTTTTCCTTTGTTCCCTGTCCTTTTTCTTTCTTCCTTGCTACTGGTGGAAAGAAGGCCCAAAGCAAAGAAACATCCTGACCAGTCTGAGCACAAAATACACTGCAAGGCCACAGTGTAAACTTGTATAAATAGAAAAATCTTTTAGATCAGAAAGCACTACTGGAATACCACGGATCAAAAGATGATTTAGCACAACTCTTATGCCATGTAGACCTCAAGGCTAAACTCTTTCACCTTTTATGTGGCTATTATTGTACCTCTGTAACATCCAGTCTGTGGCAATACTGGAGTGAACAGTATCCACGCTTTCCCAGATGAGCACGAACAGGCTTTCTTTGAGGGTCCGTGTATCATGAAGGTAATTGAATTCTCTTTGTCAATGAGTTCCTGTAGCCTGAGAGCTGAGTTTTGCCAGGGAGCTGTGAGAAGTGGAACCAGTGAGGGACTTCAGTGATTAAAAGTTGAATAATGAGTAACAATACGTGTCCTGTAGGAGACCCAGTTGCTGTCGAAGCAGAGGGGTTGAATGAAATCTGGAAAATCCATTGCACAGAAGAAGGTAATAGGTGGGGCTGTCAGCTTTGTTGAGGAAAGAGGTCCTTTTGCTGCTATGGAGGAAAGGCACTTATGCCCATTTGAATGAATGTCCCCAGTGTGAAAAGCCTGGAAAAGTTATTTCAGAATATTAAATTGTTACTATCCTTCATGAAAAAACAAAGACCATGAGGGGCCAGTGTCTAGTTCTCTTACATATTATTACTCACTGGTGAGGCTTTTTTGCCTAGGAAGCAGCTGAGTCTGGCTCAAATTTTTATTTGGCTTGAGACAGTTATAACACACCCTTCCTACCTCCCCTGTGTTTGCTAACCACTATCCTTATTTTTCAGAGACTTGCTCCGCTCCTCCTTGCTCATTATGCTTCATAGACTGTGACAGTGCATGAAGTTTAATAACTGTAGACAAGTGGGCAGCAGGGGAAGTTTGAGTTCTGGTCCAACCCCCGCTCCCAGAACTACTTAGTTATTTTATGCTGACTTTCTGTGAGATAAAATCTAGAAACTATTCTGCGCACAGGGCTCAGAACACAGGCAGTAATTGCAGCTGAATCATTTTCACAGATACTACTTTAAGAAAAGGAAAATGATCATCTCCTAAAGGTGCCATCATTAACCTTTTCTGCTTTTGGGGATCGAGAGGGGAAGAAAGAATGGCTGAATCACAGTGAAGAACAGTTTCTGAAGTGGTACTTCCACAGCCAAGTAAAATTACTTTTGGATATTGTTGCAGGTTGGATTAAACTACTCTGAAACTTATTATATGTTCTAGTAAATCAGTAGACCCCTTCATGAAACTGTAAATCAGAAGCAGTAGTGCTGCACATAGCAAACAGAAGCAGAATTACCTTGTGGTATGTAATCTTAGGTAGCCATATTCAAAATACTGAACAACAACATCACTGAGTTTCACATTTGCAAAAGGTGACATGATAGAAACAAGCAACCAGTTACTATTTATCATCTCCTGTGTGCTATTTGTCTGGAAAATGCATGCTCCTGTCCCATGGTAGATGAAGTTTGATTTGGAGCTGTTCATTGGCCCCATGGAAGTATCACATCAAGGGATTTCTCAGTTATATTTGCAGGAAGAGTGTTAATCATTGATTGAGGTGAGGGGGGGGTTATTTGTTCACAGGTTGATAAATTATCTTAATCTTTTCAGAACCTGATTTTCTCTCCGCAAATAAATTCCTTCAGAAGTCTTATCCAAAGCCTAAGCACAAAGAGGGATTTTGTGTGACATACCTGAAATTTTAAGTATCCAAAAGAAGACATATTAGTATGAAAATGAGTACACCCTTGGTGGGGGGAAAAAAAAAAAAAAAAAAAAAGAGTAAAGTGTCCAACCTGCATTTCTTGTGGCCGGTGATTAAAATATGTTACACAACCATGGGCTCGCATGACTTTATGACTATATTCCTACGCAATGTTTATCCATCTGGTACATAGACTATAACTTTGTTCCCCTCAACCCTTGCATGCAGGAGTTCAAAAGCAACAGTTTTACTACCTGGGTATTTCTGAAATCTCTCTCTGCCTTCATTCTTAATCTTGTGTTTGTATGTCCTAGTTTTTCTTCTTGGTGTAGCTGTTTCAATTGCACCCTCTTACAATAGTGATGCTGTCATATGATTCTCATTGCACAGAATAGCATGGTCAGCACAACTAGATCCTTTAATTATTCATGGAATTAAATGTTGTACTCAGTTATACATAAAATATATTTAAAATATTGCTATATATTTTGTTACATGGAAATTAAAAGACGTGTTGGATAGGAGTCATATTTTGCAAGTTCACACATGTATTTATTCTCAGAAATCAGGTAGCATGAGTATAGCTGCACATTTGACTTTAATTGTAAGAGGTAAGCCTTCTCCATGTTGACATGTGTAAGAACCTGAATCTGTCATTACTTTGAAACAAAAATTTTCTATTCTTTTAACAAGATCTCCAGACCATTGCTCTTCATTAATATGTATTGCACATGAAAAAGTCAAGTCATAACCCTGGTGATAGTATTTGCTTTCTAAGCCATCTGGCATGCCCTGTCAAATGTTATTTTTGGCAGAACTTTTTAACTACTTTGCTGTCAATGGTCTGAATTAGAGATGTGCTCATCCAGAACCGTACATTACTGTGCTTAACATGTCATTACATAAAAAGCAGTAACTCAGGTTTTACATTAAATAAACAAATGTCTCAGCTCTTTAGCTTTGTTTAGCTTGGTATTGACCTGTATAGCAATTTGCTACCTTAGGAAAGCATCTTCAGTGTTCCTTAAGTGCAGTTCTGTCAGCTGGGAACTAACTGCAAGAAGAGCTCTTCTGTCATCACCTCTACTGTATGGACCATTCATCAGCCCTGGGGTCAGTACCTGGCAATTTAGGGGCTCAGCATGAGCAGAGCAGCAGTACTTGGATGGGAGCTACTCTGGGCAAGTTCAGGTTTTGTTCCGGGCTCCATCCTTGTGTTCATCCTCTGGAGATGGAACAGGTCCTGTTCTTCCCATCTTCTCTTGACAATGGACTCAAAGAAGCTTTCTAAAGCACAGAGAAGCCCCTTGGCAACCTCTGTATCAGATCCATTTGCTGCAGTCCCTGTTTTCCACATCACATTATATTTTAATTCTGCGCCTGAAACTTTTTGGCATCTTGTAATGGCAGACTAAAGTTTTTGTGTGTTACTGGTTTTACAGAGAAGATTTTCATACACATGATCATTACAAAAATGAGCTATATGTTCAATACTCTAAATCTTGTGTTTGTTTTCATGCTTGATTGAAACCATGCCTACAGTTTCCATATTTAGTTCTCACTATAAATATCAGTTATATCTTATACGCTGTAGTTTAGTGAAGAAAATGCAGATTTTTTGATATCTAGGGTTGAATGCAGAGGATGGGACACTGGAGTGGAGCTTGGTGTTTTGAGATTATGAGGTAAAATTATCTCTCTTGATGTTTAAGTGCAGATCCTGTTCTGCAGAACAGGAGCAGTGGGGACAGTTAAATGTTTTCCACAGGTTTCACTGTCAGAAGCCCATTGTAACAGTGTCCTAAAGGACTGAGCTATTTTGTTATTTTCAGTCACATGTTTCATCAGCTTGCAGTAACTAATTGCAGTTAGTTCACAGTTTTAGGATTCTTGTCTTTAAACAAATAAACAAACAAATGCTATTTGAATAGTAAATGCTTTCTAATAAAATCTTAAATTATCAAAGCATGTTAACCAAGGGAAGGATTACTCAGTGAATACAGGATGTGTGCTCACACTTCCAAGTCTGTATTTTTTTTCCACCTAAAGCTAGTGTAGCCATTATTACATAATCATCAGGTATCATTATTTCCACTTACAGAAGAGATTTTAAATAAGAGATTTAATTATTTAAGACAGATAATTGGGCTTAGCTTTTCAGAATGTCCATGAACTGCATGTATGTTTGTAAAATCTAAACAAGGCCTTCAAAGAAAGAATTTACAGTATGCACATAAGTATGCAATTGATAAAGAAAATTGTGCTTACCCTATGGCTAAACATTACAAATTATATCATCATAGTAATGTGAGTAGTTTGAGATCTATGGTTATAGAAAAAGTTGTTACTTGAGAGACAGAGAAGGTAATAAATATATAACATTTTGCAGAGGAAGTCATCTTGGTTTTTTAAATTAAACATTTTGGAGCCCAAGGAATTAAATGTCTGTAGTTCCTTCATTTTCTGTAATAATGTTGATGTTTTAATCTCTGTTTTTTAATTGATGAGTGCCCTGAACACCAGGGTGTTTCCATGTCTTTTGTACAGCCATAATGGGCACATGCAAAGATCTACTGCAGAGGAGACTTGTAGTGGCAAATAAGTGGTGCACTTCAGTTTAATTAGGATTTGGCTGTGACTTTGGAACTACAGGTTCCTCTAGGCAAAGGCTCATCAGTGGTCCATAATGCACTACATAAACACATGATAAAATGTTACTGAAGTCTGTATTTGAAGTAAGGACATTGATCCAACGATTTGTGGGTGTGCTGGAGTACCCTGGTGAACAAGGCTGTGACTCTGCTCTTGTCCGCAGGGAAGCGGGGCCACAGCAAACTCCTGTTGTGTCTCATGCTTAGGAAAAGCTGCTTCTGGTGAAAGATTAAACCAACCTCTTTAGCAACTTGTTATGCTGAAAATCACCAAAGCATTTCTGTAAATAAATATGCAAATCTGAACATTTGCACAGGGAAGAACTTTTTTAACCTGGGTACAGTTCCCCTCCCATTGAAATCAGTTATAAAATCATACTTTCAATGAAAGCAAACTCAAATCATTACTAAGCCTTTTTTTAAAATTTCACCTCACATTCTCCCTGTAATTTCCATGTGCCTTGCTGTCTGCTGGCTGTCTCAGAAGGTAAAATCATGCAACTGAGATGTTTCTTCCTAAGGAGCAAGTGAGCTCATCCTTGTGTGTGCATGCAGGACAAACCAGAACTTCTTTCTCAGGCAAAGCTGACACTGTGACAGTAGTAAGAATTTGCTCTGGGGACTATGGATTTTTCCCTTTGATATGGTTGTGAGCTTGACTTCCATCTTTTGCCTAGTTTGCAACAGAAACTTTCTCAGTTTTTAAAACAAGATGAGGAAATGAAAGCTGCTATTTGGGTTTTTAGGAAAAGAAATTGTAAATCCAGCTAATATAGGTTTCTGAAATGACATGTCCTAAGGACAGGTCTTACTGTGAATTAAGTCCTTTAACCTGGAAACAGTGAAGTAGAGGACAGCGTTACAGGGTGGTGAAAGCCTACTGCAGTTGCTAATCTCCTTCATCTTGCTGAGTACCACTACTGAATTTCACTGCCTTCAGGAAATCTTCCAGGCTTATATCAATGTCATGGTATGAGGAGAGGGAGATTCCCATGATATTGGATACTACCCATGAGCAGTTTCACTTGGCTGGAGTTTACTTGACTCTGATCTTTGAGGCTGTAACAGTGCAGTCTGACAGATGGGTCCAGGCCACAGATCTGCAGCAGATGTTCAAACGGATGGGCCACATTCAGAGCAGGTGCCCTGGCAAACAGAAATACTGGAAATGTGGGATCAATATAGGAGACCTGAGCCATCTTTCTTTACATCTGGGGCAAAAATGAAAAGGAGGAAATAATGTAAGAGCTATTATGATTGCAACAAATTTGATCCTGATCCCATGACTACCAAGGGGATTGCTACTTCTGGCTTCCTTTTTGAAGAAGCAGTTGGGTAGTGAAAATCAAAACCATCCTAATTGAGGATATCTATCCTCCACTGGGATGTTGCAGTACCAGGAAATCATGCAGCAGCAGGTCCTAGGGAAGTCTTGCATTGTCTCTTTTTTTTTTTATTTTTTTTTATTTTATTTTTTTAAACATTAACATTGCTGTGGATTAATGTGTGTATCACATTAATATTAGATGACTGTAGCATGCATGAAAGCAGAGATGTCATTCAGGTGTATTGCAAAGACTGTATGTTTGCCTAGGTATCTGAAAGGCTGGGGAACGGGGAGGAGGGTTGAGAGATCACAACAACAATTGTAGTATATTTTTCAAAATAATATTTTTTCAAAGCAATTTTTGTGACTTTGGAACACCCATCCTAAAGCGCTCCACAACAAAAGTGACTAAATACCTCTGAAAACAGCATTGACTCAGATTAAGAAGATGACTTGGTTAGGCATCTAAAATCAGCAGTGTGACCCAGAAAAGTCCTGTTTAATGCCTACCTGTCTGTAGGTCTAAGGTTTCTAAGATGTCAAGGGCTGTGTTCTTTCACATGCTCAATCTGCATCCATTTCAACATAGCTGAATCTCTCAGTATGTGTCTCGTGCTGAAGCCATTTGAGATCTTGAAGCTTAAATGTTCCTCTGACTGTGCTGCTGAAGGACCTGCCATACCTAAAGCACCTTCACCACAATGAACATTGCACAAATTACAGAGGTCACAACTGCTTTCACTTACTGAGCAAGAAAATGAAGGTCTGAGATGGTGAAGAATATAGGGTTTATGGCAAAAATGGGAATATGGATAGGAACTGTGGAGATAAAAGATCTCCTGAGGGAGGAGAGTCCTGAACTGTGGTCCACATCCCCATATTGTATTGAACAATGGCTAAACATCCAAAATAGTTCAGGGAACTCTCTCCTAAATGAATATCATCCTCACTGAGCACAACACTCATGCTCACTGTTGCTTTCTTCTAATCGCATTCTTTGATAAGCATTAGCACAGCTAATTAATATTGATAAGCAATAGCACAGCTACAACAGGAGGCATGGAGAAAGTGTTGTCATAGGATTCATTAGTAAGCAAATAAGTTTTATGAACATATTCTGACTCAAGCTGTTTGATCAATACTGGGCTGTACGTTTACCATTTTCTGGATCTTTTAGCTCAGGAACCTCTGTGTTGTTCTCTGGTCTGTTACTTCTAACTGCTGCCCCACCTCACAGGTTTATGAGCGTTCAGTCAAAGCAAAATCATCTTTACCTCTGGCATCTTCAGAGTTTAGATCTCTACCCAACAGGCACTGTCACAAAATTTTTACTGTGAATTCACTGCTGGGAGAGCCATTTTCTGCATACTCGGTCTGCAGTATGTAGAATGTGGCATCTTAGGAAGACAGGTAGATCCCTGCCCTAAGCAGGTCCCAATTTGCAGAACCAGGGGCTGAATATATAAAATGTATGGAAAGAGGTAGAAAGGTTGAAATGACAGGAGAGGTGGAATGTCAGACACAGAGCAATGGAAATGGGAGCCTGTGGCAGTGGCATGTTTGTGTTAAACTGATCTGGACGCTTCATTGCTTCTGAATAGCATTAGAGATTTTGGGGTGGAGGATGATGAGCTCACAGGAACTTTGATAGCTAAATAACTAAAGAAAGTATGTAAAAATAAAGACTGACTAAAGGTTTGATAGACTTCAAGGAAATGGATTTTACCCCATTTTCAGTTCATCAGTTCAGCCTCATGCTGGATATTGATGGCTTTGTAGTCACTTCTGTAAATGGAACAGGCAGGTCTTTCTCGCAGCTGGTTCCTAACTCTTCCTCCTTCCCAAGCATACTGGCATCTTTGTCCTCTTTCCTTGTGCAAGCTGCTGAATTCTAATTTTCTGGTTATAACAAGTGCTGGGACCTTGCCTCTTCCCAAACAGTGCTGTCATTCAGACAGCTTTCACAATCAATTGAATCAGAAAACTTCAAGAAGGCAGGCATGAGCTGAAAGTTAAATGAATTTTTGCTTCGGGCCCAAAGGACCAAATCTGAAAGTCTTTTGGACGTATCTCCTTGTTCTCTACACATGGGATAAGGTTAATTCCCTGCAGATAAAGTCAAACCTTATGTAGTCACTCTTCAGATATGGACAGTAAAAGGTTCACTGTCACTTTAAAGGGGGTTGAATCCTTCCTCTCCCTTGACAGCAAAAGTAATGTAGCAGACTCATTTTCATAGCTCATTCAGAAAGCAGATGAGATGTGAATCAACTTGTTTGACAGATGAACTCCCTAGAGATAATTTCTGTTTGTCACCGTTTATGTGTGGCTTCTTTACAATTACTGCTGAGCTGCAACAGTGCAAAAGACTGGCCCATAAATGCCAGCCATTCTGCTTTCTTTAATTCCCAGAATATAAAGCACTCTTGCCTAGTTTTGAACAAGAAAAACATAATTAGAAATTAAATCCTTCACTGGGAAAACAGACCCTTTTTCTGATGTTGCTTTACAGTCAGACAGGAAAAACAAATCACAAAATAGAAGGGAGATGGGGACTGTGGGTTTTGTTTGTTTGTTTAGTTTTCTTCTTTCCTCAAACTCTGAATGAGATGAGCTTGAAGGAGAGATCCCATATGCCTCCTCGCTCCCTGTTTCGAAGGGATGGTGCACTGAGCAACTCTGTAGTAGTGCTCTGAACAACAGGCAGGCGGATGACTTAGAATGTCAGAAGCACCAGATGTATGAAATAGTAAAATGCAGGAGAGATGTGGCTCCTCATGTGACACATGGTTCCCTGTCTTCCTGCTGCAGCCCTTCAAGTGTCTGACACCTCTCTTAGTTTAACCTGGATGCAGGTTTTGCTCTAAAAATATTGGAGGGGAACCACATGGATTCCTGGGTAATCAAAACCATTTTGCTGCAGCATTCACAACATTTCAATTCTTTCAGAAACCTGTGGGGCTCAATCTTAAAGTTCAATAGATTGTCATCTTAATATTTTTACTGGAAGACTGTCCCAGATCATCACGTCTCCCTCGGTTACAAAACTTTTAAATTTCTTTTGAGGTAAACCTATGCTGGCTTATATTCATTTGCTCTTGAAGCAGTATGGTCTTTAACTTTGAGTGACCTTCTTGTGTTTTCCATCAGCACTATTTTATTTTTTTTCTTATCAGAGCTCTAATAGGCTTATGAAACTAAACTGCTTGTTTTCTCCTATTTAGTCCTTAAAACTGCTTGGTTTTTACATTCATTATAAAATAGACAAGGCAAAATAAGTATTGGGAAATTTTTATTTGGAAATCAAGATAGGGAAAATGATGGTTCATGTCTTTACCCATCTACAGCCTGAACATTTTCTCATCCCATTTCTTCTTTCCATACAACTAAAGATCTTCCCCACACATTCTGTAATTTTCATGCCTGATATTACTCCCCAAACAAAGCAGAGCTGGACCAAATTTCTTTTGCCTTCAATTTCTTATTTTCCTCCTGTCACTGAGGTATATTACAAGTTTAAACTAGAAATATGGCTTTATCCAACTCCTCAGTCTTTCCCAGTGTGGTTTTGGTTTTCTGCTGTCTATCCAACACAAACCTGACATCGATTGCTTCAGTGCCACTCTGCATACCATTTGTTGAAACTGCTGTGGTTGCTTTAAGAAGCAGCCCCTTGGTTTTTTTTCTTTTTGAGAGTGTCACCACTAACCACTTTCCAAGTTTTAAATTGCTCTTTCTGGAGTGGCATACATGTGGGAGCTGTTGGTTAGCACTGTTATGTGTACATAAACCTCTCCAATTTGTTTGTCCTACTCCTATAGGAGTTAGTACCAGCCTTTCCTGGTGACATAGTTCTGGTTGCTGCATGGCTGGGGAGGGAGCAGGGTGCCAATAGGGACCAAACCATAGCCTCAACGCTTGACATGGTTTAGCCCTGATATCCCTGAAGTACCTATTAGGTTACTCCAAACAGTGCCTTTGAGACAGTGTTCAGTGAACTGCCCACCAGCAGAGAACTGGGATCTGCCTTGCCTGTTTCACCTTGCAAACATCTGCTGTACCCTCTGTTCACCTTATTCTAGGAGATAAAGCAGTGGTGGTTCACACCACCATATTCACAGATACAACAGCACGGTTCCTCCTTAACATATAGTATTCCTGAGAATTTAACCTTAAATGACAATGATTTTAAGTTGGATGTTTGCCTAAATATAATTTCATAGGTGTGGGAAAATAATGGAAGATTGGCAAGGAGGATTGTAGACATGCTCAAGTGACTTGCAGTTGGGGTGTAGAAAAACACATATGTACTAATTGTTGTTTAGCCTTCCGCGTTGGACAAGTACAACATCTATGTTGAGATGACATAGGCATGTGATAGACTTAGAGGTACCCTATCGAACATGAATATACAGGAAAAACCAGCAGGTTCAGTGATCCTCTAGCATGGACCAAGCTCCATCCTCCCTTGTATGCTTCTGCCTGGGTGCTGCTTTGGGGATGACCTGGTTGACAAGGTAACAAAAATAAATTTACTCTTTCCACCTCATCCATGGGTTTGTGGTTGTTTCTGCATCCTGCCTATGGCGGCTCACACAATAGGTATCTAGTGTTTGTGAAAGGATGCATCTTTCCTACATTCCCCTACTGTTCTTGTGTCAGATTAGGTACCTCTATTCTTGCCTGCCCTGAATAACTTGATAGATGTCACACACAGCAAAAACCTACTGTGGCTTTTTTTCTCCAACTGACCCTGTAAATGTTCAGTTTGCCAAGCTGGCCTCCTGCACATCTGCAGGACCAGACCTTATGGGAAGGAGAGTTGCCCTTCTTTCTGTATGTAATGATGAGATAAGAAAGATGATTTCAATACTGCCTTCAACTCTGAGGTCTTCTTTGGTGGATTTTTTCAAGGCATTTATTAGATAACATACACATAGTATTTACAGCACAGACAGGATCCCAGGACTCCCCTGGGAACTGGGATAACTGGCAGTTCCATTCTGCCAATTATTTCGGTTCATCCAATTTTCTAATGCAAAGTAGAATCATTTTAGTAGGAAGGACTTACTGTCCACCCCAAATTAGCCCACAACTGAGTGGTTAGGACATTGTCATCTCCCTGTGCTTTGGAGAAATTTCTAACACATGTGGCATAGTCTAACAAGGGTATTCAATAAAGAGGACTACTGCTCCCTTCTCTTGGGAAGATGCTTTAAAATAATGTAGTGCTTTGAAAAAGTGTTGTGACCTATGCCTTGTTTCTAAAAGAGATGATCCGAGAACGTAGCTTACAAAGTAAGGCTTCAAAGTTGCAGTTTCTCACTGGATTTAGGAACCTTCCACTGCTTAGCAATTAGGCAACAACCTCCCATGTTTCGCAAGGGCCTCGCTCACAACAAGGTTTCCATTGTGTGCAGCCTAATTTAGGATTTCAGACTATTATTTGGCAGGCGTATGGAAGGCACAAAAGACATGTTGGAGTTAGTTGTTATAAGGACACCTAATTGTCCCTGTGGATGCACCCTCTGCTGTACAGTTGGACCAAGTTCACACACAGCGAACACAGGGTTATAGCTGTATTAGCCAGTCCTAGTTTTAGAAGCTTAGTAAGCATAGACAAATAGATTTATCTCATCACATATATAATTTATTCCTGCTCTATTGCTTCCTTTTGCAATATGTGCAGTAAATCTAGGCTGTTACTGTGGATGTTAGGTGAAACGCAAGATGGTAGCAGAGCCAAGGTAACAGAGAAGGAGGAGGAGAGAAAAAAAGACTGAGAAATATTTATGCTTCCTCCTGCTAATTATTGTGCCCATGAAGTCTCACCAGCTGACCTTGTGACTCCTCTAAAATTACATTGCTTACTAATTTCCTTACCTTTCATCCTTTGTGAATCTTTCATTGTCATTTACCAGCCATCTGATCATCTGCATTGTGCTGCTCAATCCATCATGAAAGAAGTGAGTGTCATGCTGGAGAGAAGCAGCTCCTGCTCTTTCTCTGTGTGGTCTCTCTACTGACTCTACCAACTGTCCTTCCCACTTTTCTGAATGTTACTTACAAGTAGTCTGGTACAGTGCAACTAGGGACTTGTGTTGCAGAAACATTACCATGGCCATATTTAATGAGAACAAATAGCATGTAGAAAGGTCCGTGGAACAGAACCATTGGAAGGACTGCACTTCTCACCCCTGGAAAATTCTAGCATCAACATTAGTTTTCCCCTTGATTGCAGGCAAAAAGTGAAATTTTCCAGTAATTTTTATTTATTTATTTTTTAATTCTGTGAAGAACAATATGGAAAAGCATAAACAGCCTTGTTGAGTTCATCTATAAACTTAATTGAGACATTCACAGAATCACAGAATGAAATGGGGTTGGAAGGGACCTCTGGAGATTACCTAGTCTCACCCACCTACCAAAGCAGGTCCACCTAAAGCAGGTTGCACAGGAACATTTCCAGGGGGTTTTTGAATGTCTCCAGAGATGGAGACTCCACTACCTCTCTGAGCAGCCTATTCCGGTGCTCTGCCACCCTCAGAGTGAAGTTCCTCCTCATGTTTCGATGGAACTTCTTATGTTCAAGTTTGTGCCCATTACCTCTTATCCTGTCACTAGGCACCACTGAAAAAAGACTGGCCCCATCCTCTTGAGACCCACCCTTTAAGTATTTATAGATGTTGATCAGACTCTCCCCTCAGTCTTCTCTTCTCCAGACTAAAAAGACCCAAGTCCCTCAGCCTTTCTTCATAAGAGGCCCCTAATGATCTTTGTAGCCCTTTGCTGTACCCTCTCCAGCAGTTCCCTGTCCTTCTTGATCTGGGGAGCCCAGAACTGGACACAGTACTCCAGATGGGGCCTCCCCAGGGCAGAGTGGGAGGGGAGGATAACCTCCCTCAACGTGCTAGCCACACTCTTCTTGATGCGCCCTAGGATGCCATTGGCTTTCTTGGCCACAAGGGCACATTGCTGGCTCGTAGTCATCCTGTTTTCCACCAGGACTCCTAGGTCTTTTTCCTCAGAGCTGCTCTCCAGCAGGTCAGCCCCCAACCTGTACCGGTGCATGGGGTTATTCTCCCCAGCTGCAGCACTCTACACTAGCCCTTGCTGAATTTCAGCAGGTTCCTCTCGGCCCAACTCTCCATCCTGTCCAGGTCTCGCTGTATGGTGGCACAGCCTTCTGGTGTGTCAGCCACCCCTCCCGGTTTTGTATCATCAGCAAACTTGCTGAGGGTACATTCCATCCCTTCATCCAGGTCATTGATCAATATATTGAAGAGGACTTGACCCAGTACTGACAGAGGTGAGGCTGACCAGCCTGTAGTTTCCCGGGTCCTCCTTCTTACCTTTTTGAAGACTGGAGTGACATTGCCTTTCCTCCAGTCCTCAGGCACCTCGCCTGTTCTCCAGGACCTTTCAAAGATGATGGAAAGTGGCCCAGCAATCACTTCTGCCAGCTCCCTTAGCACTCGCAGGTGCATCCCATCAGGACCCATGGACTTGTGGATATCCAGTTTACTTAACTATTCTCTAACTTGATCTTCCTTAACCAAGGGGAAGTCTTCCTTCATCCAGACTTTCTCTGTTATCTCCGAAGTCTGGGACTCCTGAGGGCTGGCCTGAGCAGAAAAGATTGAATTCAATTTTCATCCTGTTCCTACATGGCACACGTATTCCACTGGCTGAGGGCATGTCTTGTCTGTAAACTGCCAAATGACTTACGGTTTGAGGCAAAGTTATTCATACCTTTCTCTATCCAGCCTGATGGACCAGATCCCATTTCTCTACTGTGTCAGAGATTGTCAGCACAAGTCTGGAGGATGTGTTAACCTACTATCTTGTAGCGTATGAAGGCACGGACCCCGGTCGGCGGTGCAACCAGAATCGTTTATTAAAACAAACATGCAGCTTATATAGTACCAAATATCTCCTTTCCCAGACAACACGCCCATGCAATCCCCAACGCCCCTGCAATCCCCAACCGCCAGACGGGTGGAATTCCCCTCAATCCGTAGGGTCGTTAGGCGCTGTTTGTGTGTCGTCCCCTGCCAGTGTTTCTGCTGCTTCTGTTCCTTTCTCTGGCCTTGCTTCTTCCACAATCCTGTTCACCCACACTATCTCTTGATGGTTATACCACAGCAAGATGGTATAACCACTCTATCTCTCTCTGCAAATATTACTTATTCCCTAAATGAAATAGTTGGGGGAACAAAAAGATTCTAAATTCCATTTCATCAACAAATTATTTCCATATTTTTCAGTACTTTATTATGAAATATTGATTGGAAAACCCTGCAAGTTTCATGAAATGTCATTGGACAGCTGATGTCACACTGTCTAACCATCAGGTGTCTTCACAGTGAGCAGAGAGAAGCTTTTTTGTTCCCCTCCCATAGCTTTCTAAATGTCTTTGTTATTTGAGCATCTTCTCCTCCCATCTGTTCCCTGTACTTCACAGCACATCTGTCCCCCCAATGGCTGTCTGTCCAGATCTCTACAGCATCTCATCTTACTCCAGATATTATTTTTAGAAATTTTATTTATAAAGAAAGTCTGGTTAAGTGAAATAGATGCAGGTGTAGCAAAGAAACAGAAGGGCCGAACATTTTTTTCAGTTGCTTTAATTCTATTAAGCTTGAGCTGATAGAGGGTATCTAGTGCTTTCTCAACTAAATCTATGTGTATCCTTGTTGTACGCTTTGGTTATTGAAGTAAATTTGTACAATCTTAAACACTTTTCCTCCTCAATGCATCGGTCTTATACTAGTGGTGAAATTTAAAAATTGTTCTAGTGAAAGAGGAGAAACTGCATAGAGATTGTTCTGGATAACAGTACTGGTTTTTATTATTTTTTTTAGTCTTCCAAGTAGTTCTGCTGTGAATTATATTCTAGACAAAACTTCCAGAGAACTGAAACTCTCCAGTATCAAAGGAATTGAAAGCAATTACTCATTTTCCTTTTACTTAGAAATGTTTTGCCTAGAAACAACAAAGTTATTTACGAAACTTTATAGTTATTCTCTGTTCAATTAATGTTTAAAAGCTATTGTCAAATGTGCTTGTTAGAACGCAGACAATGCCAACCTATTACTTGTGACAATTCGATATTTATTTAATGGGTGCAAACATCCCAAGCAATGAGTTATGCCACAGAATGTATGTCAAGGCTGTACAGCTTCGTAACAAAGATTAATATGCAAAAGTTAAAGGCTGAAAGTTTTGAGTTTTGAATAGTAGGTGCATATTTAATGGCATGCCCTGAATGAAAAAAAATTCTTTTATTTTATAAATCCTACCATAGTCAATTCATTTTGAAATCCAAAGTGTTGTGCCAGCGGATCAATTTTCTTTCCAGTTTCATCTCTTGACATATTATTTTGCTTCTTAGTGAACTTTTATGTCCTATTTTTCTATTCCAAGCTTCTTGAGTACCTTTTCATACACTCCTCAGGTGATGAAGTTTTTGCCACCGCACATCATTTTTAGCATTCTGTTTTCTCTGGGTCAATTTTCATCTGAGCTTCCCCCAAAATAGCTCTGTAATACGTCTCACGCACTCTGGTTAATTACATCAAACCATTTCCTTACCCAGCACCATTTCCTTAGGGAGGAAAATTATTTCAAAACTTTTAAAAAGCTCACCTTTCTTACTACAGGCGACCCTAAGGGTTTTGAATATCTATTATGAGATTTTGTGTTTGGCGAAGTTATTTAGAATGGCTGGAGCTGAATGACAATCAAATCAAATTAAATCAAATTCTGTGTTAATTATCATTCTCTGCAAACAAATCCTTTCAAAGATTTCTCATTATTTAGTGAGCTTATTGGACTGGCCATTAATCTGAAGAGTGGGGAAACCTCTCTTCCAGTGCTTTGTGGTTTCTGCATCATCAGTGTGAAAAAAATGCATGCCCTCCCCCTAAATGAATGGCTCAGAAAAGCTGAAATAGCCACACATCTCCTTGAATGGATAATGCTCCCACATGAAGATCCACATAGGAAAGGAGTTGTAAAGATGGTAGAAATGCACTAAAATAAGGTGGTTAATCAGATATTGATGACTTAACTTTCCATTATCCCGAGACAATGAAACTCCTGTGACTTCAGCGTAAGTATATTTATTCATGTTACCACCTGACTTACTACCTGCCAGATGGGCAGCTGCAAGACCCTTCAGAGACTTCCTCAATTTCAAGCACCTGATAATTTTTTCCTCTTCTTAGGAGTTTATGAAAGAATTCTGTCTCACTTTTATTTTCATTTTAAGTTTTAAAGTCTTGATATTTTACGTTTTCATATTTTGCTTGATTTAACAGTCCTCTAAATTGACTGCTGCACAGGTAGCATAAAAGACAACTTTGTTATGAATAAAATAAAGGAAGGTCAGACACTAACATAAAGGGGGCAGAATGACATCAGACATTGACTGTAACTGCAAGAAATTAATGACTGTTTGTTGACAGAAAGACATAAATTGTGAATAAAGCCGTTGCATAAAAGCTAAAGAAAAAACAGTTTTTACACAGGAATCTTCTCAATTGTAGGTTAAACAATCAAATTTGCTTAACAGAGTGTGCTTACTTGCCACAAATAAGGATGAGATTTACATGTCGGGCTCTACAGCACAAAATGAAGTGTATAAGGTAATGTTCCTTTGCACATGGCAGCAAGAAGGGGATGGAAAATTGGCCTTTACCAGTCTCTTTAAATAGCTCCGCTACCCACAGATGATCCTCCAATACATGTATGTGTGAAGACAAGTAATCAAAATAAGGTGTTGCTCTTTTCCTGTCTGCATCAATCATTTTGCTTAATTATCTTGTTGTTCAAGCCTCATAACTTGTATAATTTACTGCTTATGACAGTTTGCTGATGAACTGTGTAATGCTGTGTGCCCTGTGGATGTGATAGTACCAGACCCTCCACAGTCTCACTCTGTGTCTGTGGAACCTGATTCCCCGTTAGGCTGTCATTGCATCATCAGGTGGAATCATCGGATCTCCTTGTGGCTGAAGGGCTTCAGTAAGTCCTGGGCTTGTGGGGAGAAGAGCATTGCCACATCAAAGAACAGTAAATAGCATACCATATTGTCCCAAGTCACACAGAAGATTTATATCAACATCTATTAATTCATATCTTGGGCCACAACTATCATTTTTGTTGATAAAGGAAATGGTTTTATTTATTTGTTTGCACTTGGCAGACTTTGAAGTGTAAGGTCCATTGCTGATGGGTTGATTTATTCTGTAGTACTTAGGCTGCAAACTGCTTAAACAGCAATCACTCGTCTAAGTGCCCTATGGAAGAGAGGGATGGAGGACAACAGAGCTCAGCTTCCATGATGACTTTTTAAATACTAAAGCCCATTAATGTTGTGTTCAACTTCTAAGGCTATGATTCTTCTTAGAGACTTGCACATGAAGTCTACTCTTGATGCTGAAATCTAAACAGGCCAACAGTTCTCCTATATGCTTCATAAATAACAGGAAAGCAAGAAGAGGGACACCCTGTGATTCTATATCACACTGGTGTCTGCAGTGACTTCTGAAAGTGTTATCAGCTCTGCTCCTCCAAGGAAAATTCCACTCCTCCTGCAGATGTGGCACAGACACCTTGCTTCATCTGTCTCCCTCAGAGTACTGAAATGCTTTTTGGGTGAGAGTGGCTGCTAAGTTAAAAAAAGTCAGGACAGTATTCAGGCAAACATTGTGACTTTTGAGAAGAAACAGAAATACTGATTTTCAGAATATCAGTCCTCACAGCGTATGCTGTTTTTCTCAGAACTTTCACCTAGCACTCATTCTAGTTAAATGTTTAAAGGAAACATGGATCTGTTGCTTTAAAATGTATTAAAAATTCACGGTTGCTTAATTTCTGCAGCAATTCCTTGCTGGGGTTATCAAATCATATTTTATACACTATTCACCTTAATCTCTCAGCAATCCCATGGCTCATGTACAAGAAGTTTCAGCACACCTGATTTGCCATCACACAAACTGAAGCAGAGTTTTGATTATTCAGGTCAAATATCTAATTCTGGCTAGGGTTCTGCATCTTGAGCAGATGGGTTTCGTCTGCGTATCCATTCATCTTTGCAGTACAAAGATTTATTTCTCCTACCGAGAAGGTTTTTGTAATACGCAGGCATATTCCACAAAGCAGAAAAAAATAGCTTGCTACCTGAATATTGTGCACACCAAATCCTTGTATACGGTGCTGCTCTGTGTGGAGAATAGTTGACTCAAGTGCCTGGAGAGGAGCAAGTTACAATTAACCTCTTTCCTGTGAGGGGCATTTATAAAGTTTGCACATAGTGAGGTAGCACTGCAGAACACACTCTCATCAAGGACAAAAATAATGGCTCCTCCTCCCAGCTGCTGGGTTTTGTGCCATTTGTAGTTTCTTTGTACTTCTAAGGCCTCCATCTGCCTGTTGGATTTAATTGACCACTTGGCTAAGTTATCTGAGGGAGAATAGGGAAAGGGGAAAGGCAGGATGGAAAGATGAAAGGGTATTATCTGTAAAGCTCCCTTTCCCTAAGATACTTCTTTACCCTTATCCTTAAGATATTTTTTTTTTTTTTATTTTGGTAATTCAGATTGCATGTTTCTTTTCTCTTTTGATATTCTCCTCTACCAATATAGGAGTTTTATAATTTGAGGAAATATCAGCAGAGGCATATGAGGTCACTGTGTTGTAGCACCAGTTTTCTCTGTAAGGGATTGGGTTATTGTTTTTTGTTTTCCTCTACTTTTTGAAACATCAAGCTGCATACTGCAAAACCCTAGCTTTTCAAGCTAGCAGGAATATAGTGCAGGGCAGAGCACCTCTGGCACTGCTTGTCACTTGATAGTGGAAAGTCAATTTGTGGAGGCAGGGGTTTGTCTGCTCTTGGAAGCAAGTTTGAACTTGATCTTAATTCAATTCAGGACTTTTTCAGTGGCAGTAAGCGTCCTAAACAGCTATTTAAAGCTACCCAGATGCCTTGAGCCAAACACTCACACAACCTAATTTTACAAAGCTTTTGATCTCTCATCCAGGAGAGCCTTGTCACTGTTAAAATGAATTAAAACTGAAATTGTCAGGCACTTTGCCTGATACTTTAGGTGGACTCTCATGCACTGTATTGCTTGTATGGTACCAGCACATTTTGGAGAAGGATGCTGTCTCTCCTTTTCCCCTCCCATGGAAAGCCAAGTCCTGAATCATCTCTCTCACAGAGTGGGGTTTAATCCACCATGAGTCCTCCCAGCTCCAGGTAAAGCCAGGCTTGTGGAAGAAAGGGAATGGTGAGGATGTAATTTTTGTGCCCATCACTGATCTTTGCCCAGGTGCAGTTTAGACAGGAGCACTTATAGAAGCATATGCTCTCAGGAGCATCCTGGTGCTTTTACCCTGGGCACAGACACCCTTTGGCAGAGGGCTCCCAGCTCTGTCCTGGCTGGTGCTGATGGCAGAATGCACAACATGTTAAGGGCTGCTGAGCCCCGTCAGCATCTCTTCCTTCGAGAACCCAAGAGAGAGGTTTGGATACGTTCTTCCCAATTAAATTTGCAGTGGTAGAAGAAAAGGTTATTAGTGACTTTTCCATGTGGAGTGGGCAGTCCCAACCCCTCTGCAGCCCAGCCTGGGCTCTGTGATCCGGTGGCATTTCTGTGTGCGGCACCATGCAGTGCAGCGCTGCCCAACAGAGGGAGACCACTTTTCCATCCATGAAGGCAAAGCAAACAAAATGAGAAAAGCTGGAGCCAACACCTCAGAACACACCCTGGAATAAGTTATAAAATGTGCCTGTGCCCTTTCTGTGGGATGCTGGCAACATGCAGTTAATTAAGGCTTAAGCTGTGGTTTAATACAACACATCTGTTCTTCAAGGGTAGGAAAAGGTGGGCTGAAGTTTTGTTGAGAGATTTTTTTTCTTGCTCTGACAGGGAGTTAGGCTGGTGGTAACAGCAACCTTTCTGTTTAACACTCTTAGTTACTGCTATGTGTAGAACAGTCACTTCACCTACTGCACGATGCTTGGCAATAGAGAAAGAGAGGATATATTTTTCTATCAATGTAATAGAGGTATATTGGGAATGACAACAAAAATTGAATATAAGGTCTAACAAAATGTATTCCCTAGATCCTACTAAACTCTACAAGCTCAGAAAATGTCATGAAAACAGGACAGGCTTTAAGTATGGCATTCTTTCCCTCTTAAACAATATGAGAAGAGGATGAGTAAAATGGCTGGGTTTCATTTTTTTTTCCTGAGGGAAAATACTTCTCAAATAAATTCTAGACCTTCCACATATAAAACATGTAAAAATAATTTTAATTCACTTTATAAAATTGGCCAGTGCTGTTCAAGAGACAATTGCATGTTGGTAAATTCCCTGTGAGATGTACCTTTTCAAGTGTGATGTGCATTGCTTTGCAAACAGCTTGCATGGGGCCAGCGATTCATTAAGGCATCAAGAATAGGCACAAGTAAGACAGAGTCAGTGTGCTGATTCTCTGCACAGAGGTGAATTGGATCTTTAGGGAATGGATGGGTATTCTTTTTATAACCCTGACCTGAGATACAGCTGCAGCTCTCTACAGATATGTGGGGAGACCTGTGAAGAAAATCTGGATTTATTAGCCTCCTTATAATCATCTCCACAGACAGAGAATGTACAGTTGACCTGGCCTCCCCAAGTATGTGTGCAGTTCATTTCACACAGTGCAAAGGAGCAAGGAGAAGTCACTCGCCACACAGTGAACACCCACAAAGTTTTTTCACAGAACCTTCACTACCATAGTGGTTTTAATGGGGCCTGTAGCTCACTTCTTTATAAAGCCAAGAAACCATGTGGTGGAGACCATGAAACCTTTACTACCACTTTTTGCATTTTTTGTTAGGGCTGTTTGAGACATTTCTGTGCTGTCAGGTTGGTTCATCCTCCCTAGTCTCTGCATGGGGCTTGAATAGTAGAATTGCATCAGTTCTGTTGTGTCTGGTGCTTTACCACAGTTTAAGGGTCCAAAGTTTAGCCATTGTAAACTTACCTTTTCTTCTTTGACCTTGCCTAGAAGCTGGAGGTGGAGACAGCCTTCCCGCTCATCATATTCAGTACAAGATTTCTCAATGGGGTATTTATGAGGGAGCTCTAAATGACTTCAGTGACATAGTTGAAATTCTTTCCCTTCAGGGGACTGCATAGAGGGCATGGCACATAGGCTGCATGCATACTCTGCATGTATTTAAATTGTCAGGTTTTACACATCTACTACATCGAAATGCAGCTGCTAGACAACTGAAGTGATAAGTAACAGCAGCTTTCAAAGGGGGAATGTAAGCTAAAGAATGTTGCCTTTCCTGCCTTTGATAAAGTCCTTGTGTCAGGTTCTTTAGGAAATTTTGACTTGCAGGAGCCTCCTGAATCTGACAACTTGACTCTGCAATCTGGACATCCAACCTTCAGCTGAATGTATCTTCCCTTTGGAACTCTCTTCTCTAATATAAACAGTAAATTCAGACTCAATCTTATATGCTTCCAAATTGTCTGCTTTTCTTTAAAATACCTTTGACAATGGTTTTATGAAATAGTGCCATTAGTGCAAAAGTTGTATGACATGCATAGAGCTGGTCAAGAATAACATGGAGGAGGACTTGCTAAAGGTTTTTAAAGGTTGGTGTGTATTATACCTTTTTTTCTATAAGAATGAAGCCTCATATCTACTCTTGTCACAGATCTTCACTGAAACCTCAGTCAGACTCTAGAGATAATAAAAAAGGTGACAAGATTTACACTCATAACCTTGTGTTGGTGATGTTAATCTTGATCAGGAACTCAGGCTATAGTTGGAGTTAATAGCAGAAAGGATGAACTTGAATCTTAATCATGAGGTGGTTATTGGCCTTTTTGAAGTTTTTTTCACTCCATTTGCTTCACAATGCCTAATGAAATGCTGTTTCTACAGGTTGTCTTTGACCTCAATTTCAGTTTAATTACTTCTCAGCAAAGGAATTTCCCTCATTCAGGCTCTGAACCTGATTATAAATACATGCACTTCTGTTTTTCTTAAAAAATTTGCACAATTAAGTTTCTTTGCTGCCACCAGGGATAGCAGTTTGTGTGTCTGCAAAGGGAAGTACTCAGTAGGAAACATGGCACAGCTGCAATGTATTTGAGATGAACTTCAGTACACTTGGGATCTTGACTTTGTTTTCAGTGCTACTTTGAGGCTTGATTTAACTTTTTAGATATAGCACTGAACTAGAATTGGCAATTGCACTGTTCAATGAAGTTTAATTTGGTCAATTTAATTTTGAATTTTACCTTTATACATCTTGTGACTAAATCCATCTTAAGAAAACAGTAGTATGGTTGGAAACATATATCAAACTGATAACTTTCATGTGAAAATTGGTAGAAGCAATATTTTTAAAGGAGGTCTATTTTTAATATGATACTCTCTCTAGGAGGAAAATAAGGCTATTTTGAATTTTCATTGAAATTTCAAGTGCAGATAGCCTAAGTACACTTGAGAAGAGCCCAAGCCTCTAAAGTATTTTCACCCCTATCAGTTTCTCCTGTCTGGGTGGATGTAAAGAAAACTACTCTCTGAGGGACTCTGACAAAACACTGATTTCACATCAGGATTAAACAGAGGTGAATGACTTAAGGTTTAGGCTTGAATTTTAGATTAGGACTATCTCTCTATCAGGCTCGCAAGCAGAAGGAAAAAGATGCCAGTTTGTTTTTAATAAATAACTCAGGGAGAGGCAGAGAGCACAACTGTTTCTTTTTCTGGAAAACTTCTTAGGTCTCTACCTGGGTTAGCCTCTTAGTTAACTGTCTCAGCCCTTGTACTGCACCAGAGGAAAGCCATGCTTGGCATGAGGGTGGATAAATGAGATTCGCAGTAAATGGGTTGGTTCCCTGAACTGGTTCTTGGCAGTAGAAGTGTTGTCCTGCTGCATAAAAAGAATGTACTTAGCACTGCATGTTCCTATTTGGCTAAATTATTAAAATATACACCTCAAAGAGAAGGAAATTAATCAAAGAACAAAGTATGTGGCCAGCTTTATGTATTCAGCAAGGTCTGATCCAAAATCCACTGAGGAAGTTGCAATACATTTCTGTGTGATTTTGAAGGGCTTTGGCCCATGAAATGTCAATGGCTTGACAACTCAGATCAAATTTCCAGAGATATTTGCATGTCTGATGATGCAGATGAGTGCTCAGTGGGCTTTTTTGCCTGGATTTAGCAGGTTTGGCATCTAGCTGTTACTGACAGCAGTGGCAGTTAGATACCTAATTCATCACCTAGTTCACAGCCTAGTTCTGGGCTCCCCAGTTCAAGAGAGACAGGGAACTACTAGAGAGAGTCCAACACAGGGCAACTAAGATGATTGAGGGATTGGAGCATCTCCCTTACGAGGAAAGGCTCAAAGAGCTGGGGCTCTTTAGCCTGGAGAAGAGAAGGCTGAGGGGAGACCTTATCTATGTTTACAAGTACCTAAAGGGTGGGTTGAAGGATGATGGAGCTGGACTCTTTTCAGTGGTTTCCAGTGATAGGACGAGGGGCAACGGGCACAAGCTGGAACATGGGAAGTTCCATTTAAATAAGAGGAGAAACTTCTTTACGGTGAGGATGACAGAGCACTGGAACAGGCTGCCCAGGGAGGTCGTGGAGTCCCTTTCTCTGGAGATTTTCAAGACCTGCATTGATGCCGTCCTGAGTAATATGCTCTAGGCAATCCTGCTTTAGCCGGGGAGTTGGACTAGATGATTTCTAGAGGTCCCTTCCAACTCTGAAAATTCCGTGATTCTGTGATTCCGTGATCACCTTTGCATAGGTGTCCCCTTTATCCAGAAAGACGGGAGGTCAGAGTTCTGTCAAATAATTTTGCTCATGGTTTGTCCTGGCAAGATTCCAAATGTGATCTGGATGCATAAGGGTAAATGCCTGCACCAACAACTGAATTTCCAATTATGAGTAACAGGTTAGTACAAGAATTGAGTGAAAGTCTTAATCATGTAAACCTGAGAGTGAGTTTCATGTTCCGTGACCATATTTTGTGTCAAGTCGTGGTGCTCTTACTGTTTGTTCTCTGGCTGATGCCTTTTTGGGTGCCATCTGTGGCTGAGCTGTTGTCCTTGTGTAAATGAGCAGACCTTGTTCGCAGCCAGACAGGTTTCTTGAGAGCGACACAGCTGCTTTTCAGTGTCTGACTGTGTACCGTACTGTTGTGCAGCCAGTGATGGGAACTGGTCCTGGAGGCACCTCCGAGCCCCAGCGCAAACACTGGGGCGGGGAAGGGTGGGCTGCACCTTGGCTCCCAGCACTGAGCACTGCCTCTCCGGTCTCTAATGGCTGCCTCTATTTTTGCTCTTCTGTGCTCTCTCTGAGCAATGGCGTGTTTGATCAAAAGGAATGTGCTGCCAAAATTGAAACATATATATAAATGCCCCTCTCTTCTGCCTGCATACGTAAAAACACTTACACACATCATGTGAAAACAGAAATAATTTGGTGTTTGATTGCACATCAGGCTTCCCAAAATGCATTTTCATCAGACACTCAGGAAACATTATGGTTTTATTACCAAGGGAAGGCTTTCACTTTTACTATTTTTGTAGGGGAAATTGTTCTGGATTCTATAAAATACAGTCTTCTAACTAAAGATACTGTTGGTTTTGAAACCTTTGGCATGAATGAAATTAAAATTTCAGTTTTAAAGCTTTTATAATTGCAGAGATTATCTTTAGTTAGCTGCTGTGAAGCACAGAGTTCTTGTTATGTTTATTTGTTTAGAAGTACCCACCTCAGGTTCAAGGCATTCATGTTAATACACTGGTACGAGATGGTGGGAAAGCATTAAAAAATATTGCACACTCCAATGATACCCCACAAAATGGTTTGTGTGCCTGATGATGCTAAAGCCATCGGCCCGTATTTAATTTGCTACCCAGAACAGAAAGGGAGAAGATGACCATAAATGCATTCTGCCCCTTTTGGCTCCCTCACCAATTCCCTTTTTGAGTTCCCACACCTTCTTTTCTTACCTTTATTTTCTCCTCTGCTCTAGACTCTCCTTTCTTCACTCGAATTCTCTATTCTTACACACATGTAAGTCTCGAAACCCTTTGTGATGTCCCTGTCATGCTGCACTTTCCTGTTTCACCCATATACCTTTGGTTCCTGTTCTCTTTCCACATTTGATTAGTTTGGCTCTACCACTCCCCCATTTATTATTTTTTTTAAATGTTTGTTCTGCCATGACAGACTAATTCCCCGTCTTTTCCCAGGAACCCTTGAGGACCTCTATTTCTCCCTTTTCCTCTACTGAAACCCAGGAATTAAACCCTTATGGTGGGTCGAAAAGCACTTCAGCAGCACGGAAGGAGTAACACATCGGGGCATTTGTATCCTCACCTTCCTGAAACAACATCTCCTCCTACACTGCTGCAGCATGGGAGCAGATGTGAGATCTAGAGACAGGGATGTTTAGGGGTGCATTCAGCCCTCATCTTCCTCTCTTTGTAAAGCAGGATGGTGTCAGCTTGGTGGCATTTGTTTGAAGGAGGTGTAAGTGCTTCTGTAGCCAGCTCCTAGGCAGGAAAAGCAACATCCATTTGAGTTAAAGCAGTATAAAGTACAGTGATAGAGAAGTAGTCTAAAGATATGCTCTGTGTGAAGTGCTCGTAACTAGAGGCCTGCTCCAGCATCCATTAATTTAATGGGCAGTTCGCGGATGGCTTGAGTAGGCCTCCCATGGGGTCTTGGGTCATCAACCATCCCACAGCTCTGCAGGCTGGCTGCTGTCATGGAGACCACACAGATCAAAATGATGATCAAAGGCCCAATTCTCCTCATCAGCACACATTAATTCATCTGTCTGACATCCCATCTAGTTTATAAGCCCTGTAGATGTAGAAGGCCCTGTTTTGAATGTAGTCTGTCACCTGTGGAGTATTGTAGCCTTTGAAGGGCCCTAAAGTCTCTGAAGCAGCTCTCCAGCTATCACAGACTTCATGTGCATCTCTGTGTATGTATGTACACATTGTATAATTTCACCTTTTCTTACACTTATCAAGGCTTTTTCATATGACTAAATTTCATCCCATAGTTTCCAATACTCTACCAATATCCTGTACATTTAATATTTTCAGCTGCCTAATTCTTGGGAAAACAATTATTCTCTCCGCAGTTTTTGATCCAGCTGTGCAGTAATTGTCAATATGTTCTAAATATCCCATTTTATGCCCAATTACAGAGACAATGATTTCCAGGTACAAGAGCAACATGGAAATATTTCAGGCTTCTGATCTGGTGGTGTCATGTTCAATCCTATGTACAGAAAAAGGGGCAGCTGTCAAAAAGAAAGCAAGAATTGCTCATTCTAGTTTGTACATTTATGTGCCTGGTTTCTCAGAGATTTCTGTAGCTCTTTCAGAATAATTTCCTTTTAACTTCTAAAGTGTATTTATTTTCTTTGTAGTGTACCAACTTCCAAGCCTTATTGTATGTCTTTCTTATGCCTGTAACCACAAAGGCATTTTCCATCTCTCCCATATTACAATTGTGATAAAGACACAGCAGTTGATCAGTAATCGAGTCCTTCTGAAAACTGCTTTTCTTTCTTTATTCTGATCTGAAACTGAGCTTGCATTGAACAACATTAGATAAAGGTGAAGTCTCTGGAGGTAGATCACATAGTAGCAGGACAGGTATCATCTGAGTAGGACCCAATGAGCTGAAAAGAATAGCAGCAACAGAGGCTCATTTAATTTGACATAGCTATGAATATTTAACACTTTATAAGGAAATACAGAAATGCAATCAGCCTTACTCACTCTGATGCTCTAGGAAGTACAGACTGTCTTCCATGTGTTGTCTCTGTGAACTTGAGAGATTGAGGTGGCTGGGGAAGAGACACAGCAGCTCATGCAAAGGTTGTCCAACCTCTATAGAGCAAACTTACTGTAAAAATCGAATTCCCAAAGTTTTTACATTAGGTGTCAAAATATTGAGCTGGATCACACATGCCTTGCAACAGATGTTCAAGTTTTTAATACACAAGAAATGTTTTCCTCCATGTACTCTTATTGCTTACATGCTCTGTCTTCTCTAGTGTCTCTGAGCAGAATAACAACACAGCTAAAACATGTTGAGAACACCCCAGGTCCTGCTGAAGAACCAAAGGTCCCACTTCCCTTTGGAAGCTGCGAGCACAGAGGACAGTAAAAACCATCTCAAAATATTCTGTATTGGGGTCATTCTTAAAATGCTAACCTATCTTCATACCATGCTTGAGATAACCCAAAACTTCAGAAATTACTCTTGTCCCCTGTTGCTCCTCACAGACAAGTAGTTCTTGCTTTGTGTCTTTCTGATCACAGTTTGAATTTAGGTACTTTGACTTAGGTCTTGCATTCACTGATGTTTTTAAGACAGCTGCCATTTTCTCTTTGATTTCTCTTAACATTAAGAAGTAAATAAGTAAGAAGGTATGGAGTAAGAAAGAAGATATGGACTAATTTTTCTCCTTCGTTCTTTTCCTCTGATGGAATCAAATAAGTACAGAGGCTGAGAGAGGAATGTAAATCACTTCTTATCCTGATATTGTCACTCTGTGCAGCAGCTCAAAATTCCTTCTTCTCCTTTCTTTTTTTGTGCCTACCTGGGTTATGAATGGGAGCAGGAACCTCACTTTTGCACACCCTGCAGAGGCATCCAAGGTCTCAGGTGAGAGCCAGGAGAGAACTGTTGAGCCTTCCTTCCTACATGCACTCACTTTATTGGCGTGAAGCTCAGGAAGAGGGAGCAAGTAGCCCATCTTCACTCTGAGCTGGGGCCCAGCACAGCAGGCGGAGATCATACACTGCCTTCTAAGGGGTGGCATGGTCTCTGAGGCCTTCACACCCCTTTCTGTTTCCCATTCCTTTCTGCATCAAACTTTCCCATACCTCTCAGGTTTCAAGTCAGATCCCAAGTTCATGTTGCCTCATTTGTGGGTTTTCTACATGGATTATTGCTGCTTTTCTTCTTTTCTACCCAAAAGAGTTAGTTGAAGTCATATAAAATTTGTTTTAGGAAGACAAACCCCACTTTTTGCACTATGCTTAAGCCTCACTTAGAAAAATATTGCCTTGTATTATTTCTTTTGCTCTTGCTCTGTGTACTGCAAGCCCTGTGATACAATCTTAACTCCTTTCAGAGGTCTTGGATTCTTCCTATTAAGTGCTTGCACCCATCCTTGGCAAGCCTAATAGCTTGCGGATAATTGTGACCACAGAAACTAAGTGCTTTGTGACTGGGCAGAATGGTCCTTTCTTTCCAAAATTTACAATGCAGATTATTGATATGATTGATGGATTCGTTTGCCACCTTCACGCTATAATGTGGCAACTGTTAGCAAATACTGACTTTATTTATGATGAAGGCTGTAGTTTTGACACAAAACAAGGGTCTAGCCAAAGGATTCTCATGTCCCCCAAGTACTTTTATTCATTTAGGCACAAATTTGTAACAATTCCTTTCCATGGCTGAGACATACAAAGTTGAAAGCATCAGGATGGTTTGTAAACAGCTTAAGTAGCCGACCTTGTCCTAGATATGGGCTGTCATCCATTGTATGCTAGAGTATCTGTCTTCTCACATGATTAGTGTAAGACTGGTTTCACATTATCCCTGGTTGACAAATCCTGTCTATGGGTTACCTGTCCCCAATCTCTCATGATTCCTCCTTAGAGGTTAGAAAACCTTAAACAACCTTCTCTCCTTCCAAACAGTTTTTAAAGTAACAATTCAAAAGCAAACCAAGGTCTCTATCATGTAACACTGCACCCAGACAAATGATTCAGCTGGTGCAAATGTGGGACTGGTAGGGGAGTTGCTGCAGCGAGCCCCAGCCAGGGCAGTGGAGAGCCTGACCTCCTTTACATTGCTCCTGCTGCCTGTGGAATTACAACAGAGGATCGCAACCTAACAGCATCCTCACCAAACCGGGGACACCTTGCTGCATGACAAGTCCACACATCCTCTTTCAATAGTAAAAAACATTAGCATCCATCATTCTATGTGGCAAGGGTCAAAATATAAAATGAACGCTCTTGTCCACACTCCTTTTGTGCCATGCCTTTATTGCACTGACTGCAAGCGGACCATCTGCTGCCCCCCTGGATTTTGGTGATGGCTGGGAGAGCTCTGTGCACAGAACAAATCAAAAACAGAGGTTGCAAACCCATCAGGATGAGGTCCTACTTCCTGATGGGCAGGCGGCAGAGTACTACTGCCTCCAGGTGTACTGTGGAAGCTAATGCTGTACTTTCCATCAAATTACAAGAATTGGGAAAGCATTGCCAAGGCAGTCTCTTTATTCTGATGAACGCTGTGCTGGAACAGATGGCCATTAAACAAGAAGTTTGTTTGTTTGTTTGTTGAGTAAATAGATTGTACTGGTCTCAAATAGCACTCTTTAGCCCCCAGTGGAACAAATCCACTTATCTGGGAGAAACTTCTGCTATTCCTAATTTTGAGTTTTCTGATCAGGAGATACTCAGCTTAATTCATAATTATCACTTTGGGCTTTTGATAACATACTAGAATCTTCTGACTAACAAAATGAGGTGCGGAATTTTTTTCACAATGACAACAATTAAAGATGGGACAGACTTATAAAAAGAGTGGGGAATGAATGCTCCATTACTTGAAATCTTTAAATCAAGAGACTGTCTTTATAGAAGATATTTTCTGTATCAGCCAATAGTATTAAGATAGATACAGGAGCCACAGAGAGGAATTCTATAACTGAGGTTATGCCGAAGGTCAAATGAGATGGCCATAATGATCCCTTCGGGTCTTAACCTATCAATCAAAGGGCATTAAATTTCGCTCACTGAGCTGGACATGTGATTATGCAAAACAGAAGTACAAGGATTTCCCTGCTTGTAAAGGGAGAACCTGGAAAGAAAAATAACCCTGGGATAAAAATATTATGCTGACCTTCTCTCAGAGCATCTACAAAGTTACAGTGGATCCTCACAAGGTTAGCATAAGTATCCTGGTTATTCCAGTTGGAATGAATGCTTAAAATGGATTAGATTATGAACGTGAAAATGATTTTATGACCTGAAACAACTGTTTCCTGGTATTTGGAAACCATTCTGCATTCAGCTACAAGATGGACAATGAAAGATTGTTGTGGAGTTGTTTTAAAGAAGTTCATCTTCGTATTTCCTATGTGATATTGGCCTATGCTTTCTATAACAGTGCATTGCAAAATGGAGCTTCTGTGCAGCCTTTGTCTCATGAATAGCCTCAAGAACCCTTTTTCTTCCACTGCACTGTGAAACACCACCTGTTCTCTGTTGGATCTCTGGGTCTAGAAATTCAAGACTAGGACTTCCCCATGGTAAAATGCAGGAAATGGGTAGAAAGCATATTCATTTTGTCTGTTGGCTGGAGCTGCTTTTAAAAGCAGAGGGATGTGTGGGTGGAGGATGTGAGAAGGATATTTTGTACTGGCATATACATGTGTAAACAGCCATTCAATGATTTGTAAAGAGCTAAGCCGAACAGCACCCAAAAAATATACAATTTTTCCCCAAATCTCCAATGTTTGAAAGTTGGTGGATTCAACTCCTCATAACTGTTTTCATCAGTAGTGCCACAGATTAAATGGTTTTTAGACTGTCCTTCAATAAGGGTAATTGATTGACAGTCATTGATTAAACAATTGTGTGGACCAGTGCTGACTCCTTCATTTTGGAAGGGGGTGGACATTGGAAATGGGAATTGCAAATGTCTACATGTATAAGCTAAATTGTATTATCAGTCAGATGGTCAAAGGCTTCAGTATGTTGTCTGCTAGACTTGGAAAGGAGAATTCTGTTTGTGGCAGGTAAAGTTGTCCTGGAGGTTGCAAAAGCATGTCAATTTTATTTTTGTCTTGCTCTGATGTCCTAGTTCAAACTTTTCTTGGGTTTGGGTATCATACTTTGCATTGTATGTCAAAGGAGAGCATCCCCACTACAAAATTTCTGTGTCAAGCTGTCTTTTGTGCGGTTGCCACTGTACAACGGAATTTGTATGAACGTAGTTGTAAGGGCTTTATGAGATCTCTTCATATACACTCTGTTGGGGCACAGGAATTGCTGCATTGCTGAAAGATTCAGCTGCTCAGCAGTGCAGCAGTTTTAAAGCTTCAGTGGGCATGGAGTTAGTCTATAGTCATGCTCTTTCATGTATTTTCTAGATCTAAGTAAGGAACAGGACATTGAAACTTGACAGCTCTTTCCAGGGGTGAGTGTTGTGGGCCTGTGAGATACTTACTTACCTAGGCAGAGAAAGATTTCTCCTATGGCTCTTTGGGTGGTGACAGGATTTCCCTGGAGGTTGAAATGAGAGCAGATGTAGCTAAGGTAACCATGTTGGCTGACTGAACTATGGCAAGATTGGAGAAAGGGGAGGCCTGAGCAAAAGAGAGGAATGGAAATGGTAGCTCTGTTCCTGCTAGAATGACCAAGAAAGAGGGTGATTCACAGAGAAGCTTCTTACTTGGGAGAGAAGAAATATATGTCAAGGATGGTTAGTGGAGAGAAGAAGCTGTGGGGTGAATGCCAGAGAACTCTGATTTAGGTCTAAAGGGCATCAAGGAAAGCTAGAAAGCACACTAGACTAGCACAATGGGAACATACCACACCACAGCCTCATGAAAATCCTTTTTTGTGTCACTTTTTGCCAGGGTTGTATCATTGATTTTTCCTTGGGAATTGACACTGTCACAACTTTGGCTGGTGAAAGATTTTTGGAAGATTTTTGGAGTGCATTGATGGAGTTCATTGATTTCTGCCATTGCAAGCAATACTTTCCTTTCAAATCAGACTCTGAAACACTAGTCCCAGAGTCTATTATTAATTCCTGATGTCATTAAGAGATGTCTTTTCTGTCTATGATGCACTGACATTTATTTTATAAGGCACTGACATGATTAGAGCTTCGATTTGATTTTCTAGCCAACATGCTTGGCCCAGGATTCCCAGGAGCTATGTTTAAAGTTAGCTTCCAAAATTCATGCTTTAGTGATCTAGTAAATTAAATTAAGTAATTTTTTAAGATTCTTAATGCCTAGTTTGGCAGTTACCAGCTTCTCAACTATTTCTTTGACCAGGCTATTTATTTCAGTGCCCAGTAAGGTTATTGACAGTTGTAACTCTTGACCTTCCTCCCAAGAAGAGCCCTGCAGCACTGTTCCACATAAACCCAGGGAAAGTTGGATATGCTGCAAAAACGGGCAATTGCTCTGTCCACAGTCCTTCCTCCTCTGTTCTACCACAGTGTAACTCCCCTATGTGCGACATCTGCAGTCTTCGACTTGGGGGTATAGAAAGTCACCTGGGAACACAACAGGCACAGGTCAAAGGATCGAGACTAGTAACAGTAAGGGATCTGAAGTTTGCAGCAGGATCCTTTCCGTGGGCCCCTCCAAAAAATGTATGTGTTGCTCTATGCAGTGATTCTCAAATATATCTTCAAAGTTTTCAGTTCAGTCTGGTTTGACTTTCTAGAGGCCAAATTTGATACCTATATATTAGCTGAGTGACCTGGTTCTCCTACCTGCACTACATGGCCTCTTGAAATATATCCGATGTTTCCACCAGGAGTAAGGAGTAAATGAGGAGAGTAACTAGGCTAGACGAGGCTATAAAAATATACTCCTCACTCTCCAGACTGAAATACTACAGTTCTTTCTGAACTCTCCCCCTTTTTTTCACACTGGGGTGTTTACAAAGCATCAGAAGATTTTACTCTTTAGATCTAGGGTGCCTAAAAAGAGGTGTACTTTATGCCAACTACAAAGGACCTCAGAATCAGACTTTACATGTTTAATCTGGATGTGCAGAGGCAGACGGTTCCCCTGCTCATGCTTCAGTGCATTAACTAATCTTTAAAGAGCAGGGATTAAGGAGAAGCTTTGCCCATGAACAGGTTAGCTCTATCTGTCTAGCCCTGACTGCACAAATTCATTCAGATTCCTCAGAGGTGTGTAGTACTGGTTGCAACATACTGGACTAGATGGACCATAGGTGTGAGCCAGGGCCACAATTTCCAGGTAAATTTCCACTGCAAAATTATATTTCTTTCTTGATTTTTTATTCTTTCCATGTGCAGTATAAATTCTGTCTGTTGGTATCTTGATACTGATGCGTGGTAATTTGAATGAGTTGGGCATTTGTGTATTTAGTCAGTGCTCATCTTTTCCCTGGCTCTGTCCTCTTCAACCAAGGAAGGTAGAAGAAAATGTGTGTCTCTGTGTCTGCAGGGCTGGAGAGAGGAACCTGATGGTAAATGGGAAAGGCTGATCTATCCTCCTGACTTCTTTTACCTTAATTCAGGCTTTATGTAGCTATTCAAATACTGTTCAGTACAAAGGGAGAACTATTTCTTGCCACCAGCATTAGAAATAATAATATTTAACACAGAAAACCTTTGTACGTGCTCTTCTATTTGTCATTTAAGTTACTAAAATATAGCAAGGGAAAATTCTTCTAGTATTGAATAGCATGAATGGAGCTGACAGTGTTATTGTATTTATCTGCCTCTCCCTATATAGATACAGATATATACAACTTCCACTATAACATTTCAAGCATTGGCACCACCTGAGAGCTCTTTGCAGCTGCAGCTTGTGCATTTTGCAGTAAAATTTCTCTTCCCTTCCCTTTTCCCTCAGCTTCCCCCGCCCTCAGAGAACTGACACGCTTTCCACTGACAAACGTTGAGTGTAGCTCCTGAGGATTTAGCATGTCAGGCTGTGTCTACACAGCTTAGGTTTCTATTATTACGCAATGGCTTAGAAGGCAGTGCTTTGCCACATAATTACAGACCCAATCTGTATTAGGAACAGGAGTTTGGATGCGTCTTTCAGTACCAACTATTCACCTCCCACCCACTCAAGCCTCCTGCCTGATACTCTTACTTGTTTAATAGCTTCTTTTTATATCTTTTTTTCCTCTGGTTTCTATTTCTGATTTTCTTCCCTTTGCTGTGCTACATATTTGTTTATTTCAGAAGTGGGGTATCTGACTGAGTCGCGCCTGCACGGATTCTTATGCAGCACAAAGCACTTGCTGTATGTTGCATCGTCAGAAGAGGTAAGAAGAAATTCCTGAAGCTGCCTGCTAGTTCTCTCGGGTTTTTCTCGCGCTTTTTTTTTTTTTTTGGTGTGTGCACATTGCTTGTCTGCTTGTCTTACAAGCCGTGCAGGCTCTGCCATCTAGAGCACTTTGTGAGATCACTCCAGTTTGCTGTTTTTCCTTTTCCATCTCTGCGTGACTCTGTGTGTGTATCTCCCTGTCTCTCTTCCCCCCGCGATACAACTCAACCCCCCTTCCCAACACACACGCACATACACAGAAGCTGGGCTTGCTAGTATGAACTTGAAGACTTGCAGTACCAAAATGCATGTGTTACCTTGGGAGGCTCTAGGATCAGAATGCTTGAAAAGCCTGCAGGCTGCTTAGTCCTCCAAGACTGGGTTTTTTAAACCAAACAAGAAAAGAACAAGTTATTCACTTTTTTTTTTTCTTTTTCTTTTTTTTTTTTTTTCTTGTTTCTTTTCCCTTCTCTTTTTTGTGCTTTGGATATTACTGAAAAAGGAGTCTCAGGGATTCACACACTTGGACTTTACTGAATCAGGCTGCATCTGACAAACAATCTAGTCTTCATTTTGGTTTGCTAGAGATCACCCAGGATTTTTCTGATTATATCTTCTTTTGAAAAAAGGATGCATGGCATAGAAAGAAGGTCTAAGTGCCTGTCTGAGACTATTTTACCGAACCTGGGATAAATGTTACTTCTCAAAGGTAAGTGCAAGGTTTTTTTCATATGTATATATAAACTATATAGCTATAATATAAACTATATATAGATATGTGGACAAAACATTTATACGCAGTTATCTCTGATGGCAAAAAAAATCTGTTGTTGTGCATTCTAAAAGCATCAGAGAAATATGTAACTTTATCTTCCTTTTCATGTTAGCCTAGATAAGATTGTTCATGTAGAGAAATGAATCTGTTTGGTTTCTGCTTCTCTCAGCATGAAAAGGCTGAAAAAAAAAAGCATGAAAAGAATATTTATTTTTTTAAGCATCGATAGGATTTTTTTTTTTCATGGCAGTTTTGAAACAGTGATGTGAGGAGATTTGAAATAAAGGATAATAATTTGGTTTCTAATACAGCAAAACCTGAGCAATAGAGTAAAGCTGTGAAAGTGATTTCAGCTTTCTGGAGGAATTAGTAAATCCTGCAAAGCTAAGGAAGAACTTTGCTGGACAGATCAACTCTGCTGTATATAAGAGCACACAGTAAAAGAGTGGGGACCTTGGCAAATGTCATGTGGGAAAGCGGAAGGCACAGGAACAGCTGGAGAAGGGAAGGGAGTGAGGGGTGTGGAGGGGCAGTGGACATCCACTTCAGTGTCTGCTGTCACAGAGGTTGGTGTTCTTGGTAGGTGATGCCACTGATGATGGACATCCAAAATTGTCAAGGTGGGCATGCGGGGGATGGAGCACACAAGCAGGTATATGCTATGTCATGTCTGTCTGACGTCATCAGACATATATGCTCTCAGCAAGGCTAAGTGTACTGAGAATTTGGGTGGGGGGAAACATCTAAACGGCAGCACAGGACAAGATGCAGCAAAATGGAAACTGAGTCTCTCCCTGACTTTCATGGACCTGTGCGCTCTTTTGCATCACAAAGCAAGTGCATGACTGAACAAAATAAGGAAGAAATGAAAGGGGAGAGCAGAAATCAGTGATGAAGTCAACAAGTCCCAGTAAGATGGATTAGTAAACTGGAAATGTAAAGTTGTCAGTTGTGGTAATGTATATAAAGAAGGGTTCTTGAACTGGATAACTCCTTCCTACCCAAAGGAGAAAAATAGCATTGATTTAAAGCAACAATCATTTTTTGCCAAGGCTGATCTACTCTTTTTGGGGCAGTGTCTTGGAGATACCAAGAAGAGTAGGATTTATTTTATCTACCCCGTCTTTGAGATTAATAGGACAGAATAATTCTTCTGACAAGAAGAGACAGGCAATCAGTAAGCATCACTTTAAGTTTATAAAGTTAAATTAATTAGATTGTTAATTAAATTGGCATCTCTTAACTTTATTACAATGCTCTCTGTGGATAAGTCCAGCAGATGCCACACAATTGTCAGTAGTATTTTCTGTTCCTCAGGAATGAGGAAACATTGCCATGCAGGGTATTAATTTTCTATTGGACCTTGCTGTGTACAGAGGCTGTACTAAGGCAAATTTGAGCTTGTGGAGAGAAGGGAGACAGATAATTACTTTTACTCTTGCCTTGTTTCAGGCTGGTAACTGTTTCCTTGTTTACAGCTTGCCCTGGGTTGGTGGTTGGTTTGCATTGCCTACAGATCACCACTTGAGCACAACAGAGTGCTTTTTGTGTGCGGTCTGCTCATAGCTGCCTTGTCGCAGCAGCGCAAAGCAAAGCTTCAGATCTCCTCTGAAACTGCTACTAATTCTCAGGGAGGGAGGGGATGCAATTAAAAATAAACAACAATGCTAGGAGGCAGGAAGAAAAAAGTGATTATGCTCAACCAGGCCATTTTAACCTATGAATCCCAGCAAAGATCTATATCACCTCTTGGATCAGAGACAGCATCTGCCCTGCTCTCCCCAGCACACCTCTATTTTCTTTAGGGCAACTCTGGGCCTGGTGCCCCCCGGTTTCTGGCTGTGCAGGGCACTGGCAGACAGGCAAGCAGGCAGCCCCAGGTGCACCATGCAGGGTGAGAAATGTGACCCATCCTCAGAGCAACCATTTGCTGCTGCCCTCCCTGCCCCACGCCGCTCTTCACAGCATTAGCACTTCTTGTTTAAATTTACATTTGGAATGTAGCTGATAATTTTTCCCAAGGGGAAGTACAAATGGCGCATGTAGCCTTGCCCCACAGTCTCTTCTCTTCCTGCTGCTCAGGTGGACCTGAGCTGACAGCTCCCTGGCAATCCCTGTCAAATTGCTCCTGCTCTCTCTCTTTGCAGAGAATTCTGACCACTGACGGAAACTTGCAAAGTAATGATCTTAGGCCCATCTGATTCTCTTTTTTTAATTTTTTATTATTTTTTTTTTCTCCTTGTGGTCAAAAAAGCAAAATGGGGAGCTGATCCAAAATTATCAAGATTTAACTGGTAGTAGGTGGGAATATACTTCAGCTGACTTAGAGTGAATCTGACTCCCTGGTGAGGGATTGCAGACTGATAACTCTAAAAACAGCATTTGCTATCCACCCAAGGAGAAGGTAGGAAGGGGGTGATGACAGTGCCTGTTCACTGCCAAACCCTTTTTTGCGTTGCTGATGCATTTCATCCTTGACCTACAAAGATCACCTGAGGGAGAAAAAGGGTATTTTGTTCCAAGTACGTACTCAATCTTCTTTCTGGCCTGAGTTCTCAGCCTTACTTTCTTTGGGTTTGCTGTAGTGTGTTTGTTGTAGTGTTTGTTTTTGTGGAGAGAGTAACTGTCCTCTAGGTGCTGGGCTGAAAAGCAGTAACGCTACTTATGAAAGGCAAAAGGAGGACATCCATGGCTCCTTCAAGCCAGTCCTGATTACTGTGGAATCCATTGCCCAACACCAAATGGACCATAGCTCTATCCCTTGTTTCCTCTTTGCCTTAACCATTTATACTTCAATTATTGTGACTAAGGATCTCACCAAGCTGCTGGAATTCACTCTATCACTGTCCAGATGCTGTGTGTGCTCGCAGAGCTCTGAACAGCTTCCAGTCATCAACTTAAACTTGTGACAAAAGAAAAGGTTTCATCTGAGTACACTGGAATAATAACAAAATAATAACAAAACCCACAAATCACCCAGAGTGATGCAGCAATTCAGTGAAGGGCCAGCTATCATTCTCTGCCCAACCCACCTCCACCCAGGATGCCCAGGAGGGAGGGGAACATGTAAAAGGTACTTCAGCTTCTAGGAACTCAAAATACCTTCTGTGTGGGTGACTCCCAAACCTTGGCATGAAATTAACAGATGTAAACATGTCATTAAAAGGCCCACAGTCATGCCGTATGGAAAACTGGGGAAAGGGCATTTAATTTAGAAGTATTTCTGCTTCCCTAGGAGCAGTGATTGTCTCTGTACTTCAGAACATTTCCATGACAGTGTTTCCAATTTTTCTCTCTTCCTGTCATTTGGTCTGTCCTGCTCATAATCTGGTCTGGGTCTCTGATGACATCCTCATCTTCATGGGAAAACATTTCTGACAAATCCAAGATGCCAACTTCAGCATATGAAATGAGCAGGGGCAGCAACAGTCAGAAAACATCTTTTCAGTAAAAAAACGCTGATTTCAAAACATGGGAGAAAAGGAAGAGATGTGCTGTCAGGGTTTGGTCCTATGCAGAATCCCTATTGACCTACATAGAAGGCAGAGCTGAGTGGGATTTTTTCAGTGAAAAATGTTCTTGTTTTTCTCCAGAAAATATAGATTTATCAGAACAAAACATGGTTGGGAAATGGGCAGTGTTATGAATTTCCTGATTGAAAAAAATGTAGGGAGAAAATTGCCAGAACACCCCATCTTTTTTTCTGGATGATAAATTTTATTATTTCTTTCCAATTCGTGTATTTTGTAAGAAAACTGAGAATAATTCATATGAAACTTGATGATACAAAGGGCCATGCTCAGATCTCATTTTGCTAAATGACAAGCAAATCTGCCAGTCCAACTGGAACTAAGCATTTCTAGCTCATTAGAAGGCTTGCATACTTTCTATCTCAGTTTGGGCCAAGGAAATTGTAAGCACTTTCATTTCAATTCATGGGACCAGAAAACTTTTGTCTGCCAAGCAATACCTAGAAGTCAATTTACTTGGCCAAGTGGGATTATTCTACGTGCATGTTGCCGACAAGTACGATGAGGTATCAAGGCCTCTGAGTGTCTGCTTTTGAAATCATTCTTCCAGCTATGGAAACCTTATGTGCCGGGAGGATATGCCAGCTAAATAAGAGTAGACATGAGAGGATGGCTGCAGCCATAGTACGAGAGGTACAATGGAGCATTTAGGAGGCTTCTCCTAATCACTTCTCAGGAAGGAACTGGTCTCTAATCTCTGTCAGATCTGCTATCATTGTGGTGTTATGGAAAGAGGTGAGGTAAGGAGATGGCCCTGGAATAGCAGTAAATCCGGGGTCCCGGACAGAAGGTGACAGGTAGGGCTGGTGAATCCCAGTGCATACCTACACAGGTTCTGAGAAGAACAGAAAGCTGGATTAAGGATAAAATCTACAAAAAGTACATGATGGGTGAAATCACCTTGCCTATTTTAATAGAGCTGATGTTGCACTGAAAATTTATGAAAAACATGGGTGTGGCACTGGTGCAGAAAAGTGTCAGTGTGCCTTTCCCTGAAGCCAGAGGAGGGTAGGTCAGGGCTGAGCACGTCTTTATGTGTAGGACTGAGACAAATTGCTGCATCTGCCCCATTAAGACTGTAGAGTTTGAGTTGACTTAGTTGGGAGAAGGACAGGCTTTAGAAGACTTCAATATTATCAAGCCACATGGATTGTGGGGATCAGACACATATTGGATATTGGAGGAAATACACACACTGGTGAGGAGGTAAGGAATTTTTCCTCTTCCGCCTCTAGAGTTGCAATTTGCTTTGGCAGGCTGAGGAGCAAGGGAGCTCAAAATGGCACCAGGTGCAAAGAGTACTCAGCCATTCTCTCATCATGTCTAAAGTCCTCAGAAAAGCTTCAGTATACATGTCAGAATGAGTAATCCTTCTTTTGTTACAGCCTAAAGATAAAAATTAAGAACAGGAAAGGAAAAGAGGGTGTCTTAAACATCTCTGGTTTTAACATCTCTTAAACATCTTGTCTTAAGCATTTCTCTGTTGCGGTGGCAGGATGGGTGGGTTGTGATATCAGTGAAAGGGCAGCACCTGTATGTGTGACAGAAAGGAAAAACTGACTGTACCAGAATTTATATCAGATCCCTCTGTTAACGGCCTCAAAAAAAAATGTATCTACCCTTTCAGTACAGAATGAAAACAATGAGCAGTAAAATGGCAACAGGAAAAGCTGAGAGGAAAAAAATGCCCGTTGTGGCTCACTCAGCAGTCACTGTTTGGTCTGAAAGAAGCCAACAACAAATGTCTGTCTCCTCAGAGATAAAAATCAAAACCTTCCCAATCATTTCAGTAGCCATTTGATCTTCTTGCCTTTGTGAATATTCCTGTGACTAGGTAAATATATGTGATAGAAAGCTCTGCATGGTTTGTATGTGAAACAAGTGTACTAAACTAAAAAAGAAAAAGGCCAAACTGTATTGAGAGAACAATACAGTTCTCTGAGAACTGAGAGAACAATCACTTCTCTGAACTGGGACCATTTTCTTGGTTTCCTAAACTGATGGTTTGTTGGCATTTTGTATGAATTATCCCCAGTGTAAGTGAATGTTATCACTGCTGATGGCAGATATTTACTGTATATTGTTTTTTAAATAAGGGTACAACATTGATTCCTTGCTCTCCAAATTATTGACTGCACTTTCTCCCTGTAGTCAGGTCAGATAAGTTATCTTCTCTGGAAATGTTCAGTAGAAATATGTGTTAGGTCTCAGAAACTCTCATGGAGGAGAGGATCGAGCGGTTTTTTGCAGGCTACCTATAATCAAAATATCTTGTAGCTACTTGACGAAATCCACTGTGAGGTGTGCAGATATTTTCTAATCCCATTTCACATGACCAAGTAGCACACCAAGCCATGAATGTTTCAACTGACACCTACTTTGCAAGGACAGTGTGACCTTTCCTTATCAGCTACATCTTCTGTTCTCAGCTCCCTAGATGCATTTTTACAGTGGTATCTTCTTGAAGTGAGGGGGAAGGTGAAGCTTCACAATTACATTGTGGCCAGGAGTCTCACAGAAGATGAGGTTTCCCCTGTCCATGGTCTTGCAGTACCCTACCCTCGTCCTCCAGCTGATGGGAGGAGAAGTTTCAGGTGCCTCAGTAAATTGTATTTTCTTTCAGATCCAGGGGTGGGTGACAGCAGTTTCATGTGAACTGGAGAAAACTGGCCTTACTGGCAGAGGAGTTGAAGAGCAGCCTGATGGATATTTATGAGAGTAAATGCTGAGGGCAAGGAGGGTCGCGTTTGGAGAAAGACTTGAGAAATTTTGGTAGGATGAAGGGGAAGAGAGAAAGAACAATCAGCAGTGGTACAGCTAAGAAGATGTCTCTGTCTCTTTAGATATTTGTATGACCCTTCTTGCCGCTGAGCCGAAGTGCCAGGCTAAGCTAAAGAAAGGCTTATCATATGTATCTTTAGTGACACTGTATGTAGCTGATCCCTCCTTCAGCCACTGTGGGGTGCTTTATTTGTCACATCTAACCTGTTTTAGCCTTTTTGTGAACATGGAAAAAATTATTTAAACACTGTGCATTTGTTTCTGTTTTCTCCATCTTTCTTTCTCCTTTAATTGGTGAGTGGAATGAGGATGCTCTTTATTTATTTTTCCATAGCCCTGAACACAAAGAGTTTTTTATCATCAATGAGCAGATGAGTCACTCGTTAATAATTGTAAGCCCTCCCCTCAGTTCTTAGCAGAACCTAGCAACAAGCTTTCAAATTAATGTGAGAGACCCTCTAAAATGTGACAGATCCATCTTTATATGGTGTCTTTTCCAGAGAGAGTGCAATTGATGGGCTGAGATCTGTCTCTTCTGTACTGGATGTCAAATGACTGCATTTCATGGCATCTCAATGTTTTGTTTTTCTCTTTGACCATTTTTTCACCTGCCTAATTCTGTGAACAGCATAACAAAGGTCTGTGATGACCCAGTGGGTTTGTGGTTCAGGAAACTTCCCTGCATTTGAGATTGTGCCAAGAAAAGGAAGAAATCCATCCTCTTGGCTGGAGGCTGAGATAGGACATGATGAATTTCTGTGTATTGCTGACTTCTACCCTACATCAGTGTCCTAACACAGAATGGAAAAATCAAGGTTACGCTACATCCTATCTCAACTATAGGATTTACATTTAAAAATAAATAATGCCCTCAGGCCAAGGAACAGCTGCTGCAGTTCTTTCCAGCATGGCTCATTGATCTCGTCCTCTCATTTGACACATCCTGCTACTCCCATGTTGCTGTAGTTAGCGTTAAATCACAGACAGATCACGTAGTGACCTAACTGAAACTGAGACCTACTTGGGTTAGACTTTACACACACAGGCCATTGGATATATGGGCCCTTACACCACCACTTTGCCAGGTGTTGGAGAAAGACCTGAGAATGAGGTCTTTATTAGGCTGTGTTATCTCTTTCTATTACTTACGGAGTTTTTTAACTTATCTTAGTCTAATCATGTTCATTTTAAGGAATTGCTTTCAACTTTTTTTTTTTTTTTTGATAGCATGTGTTTTTTTGTCATGGAACTGTGATGAGCTTAATGCATACATTAAAAGTGCGTTTTTCCACAAAAGTCCTTCTATTATGGAAATGAAGCGTCTTTTAGGAAAACCTAAATAAAAAGCCTCTCGAGTTTAATGTGTGATGTAGTTGCACTCACACGCTCTCACAATCATTCCCTCTTTTTTCTTTATATTGACAGGTACATAAAGACCAAAAATGAACTTTGCAGCCAGCTGTTCTTCCTAAATATGTCTTGTCTTGCTGGCGTAGGTAAAAGGCAAATTGCAGCTTGAGACTTCATTTGTGCAGCAAATCTTAGTCTCCGGAAAATCAGGTCTGTTTTCAGAAGCCCGTTTCTTCAGTCATTGTATTTCAAGATAGAAAACTGGGCTGTGTTCATGCCCCAAGCTGATTATGCCATGTTTGCAGAGTCTTTAGTCATAGGTGGCAAAAACATTTAAGAACAAAAGAACACAGGTTTGGACCTTTGTTTCCGTTTCTTCCATTCCTGATTGAATTTTCAGAGCCTTTCTGACATTTAAACAAAGCATTATCTGAGAGCTGTTTGGAAAGAATTAATATGGGATCTCACATTGTCATTCTCAGAATAATTTCCACTTTGCTTCAAAACAATCTCTCCTGTAGCTATAAATTTATTTTATAACATATCTTGGGGTCCTTTCATTGTTGGGTTCTTTTCTTAATGTTTTTGTTTATTTCTATAGTCTTACCAGGAACAAGAAAAAAAACCAATTACCTTGCCAACACAGTTCTTTTTTGACCATCTTGTAATTGAGTAATAGAGATTGCTGAATGCTTATAAAAAAGCAAAAAAAAAAAAAAAAATCATATTGATCTCAGATAAGAAAAGGACATATGATCTTACCAGTAGGCATTTGGAAATTGATACTCAGGAGTAAGATGGTTCCTTATGATTCTGTGGATAGATGTTAAGCTTTGGGTGACATTAAGTGATATTGGTCATCTGGATTCCCATTAATTTTTCTGGGATTTGTTTGACTAGTGTGATATTCAAATGTCCATGCTTTCAAGTGTTTCATTCAGAGAATCAGCAGAAGCATCCATATCACATGTGATTAGGATAACTCACAACCTGAACACAACATGAACAGGGATTAAGCAGATCATGAATATTAGTAGCTGGCAAATCACACATGGCTAGAATAGGAGGCATTTGTTTGCCAAATACATATGAAACAATTGGGATGAATAAAAAATAAAGTAAGGATTAAATCATAACAAATATTTCTTGAAATCAATACTTGTAACCACCATTAAAAATTAATAAAAATAAAATGTAGACTGTATACCAGTAAGTGCATTTTAATATTGATATCCAGTAAATCTTGGCGTCTCACAAGGGAAAGGAATGGCAGTACCAGCCCCTGTGACATATATATGTATAAATATACATTCATTTATTGTAGGACAAAACTAGAAAAAAACCCAGGGAGGAAGCATAACCTTGTAATTAAGGCTTTGCTCTTAAAGTCAAAGTAAGCCTGCAAGAAGCAATGTATGCAAGACAGTAAAACTTGCCAAAAATACACACTTGATTGCAAAGAAAAAGGGAGGACAGCTTTCATTATTACAATTTGCTTATTTTTGGAAATATTTTGCCCTTTCATATATTGTATGTTAGGCCACTTCTGAAGTGGAAATCATAATTTGAAATGAAATGCTCTGATAATTCACAATTATGCTTCAGAATCAATATTTTTGGAAAGGTTAAATGAGTCCAATTTAACCAAAGTATCTTCCTCTTGTTTGATTAAAACATTGCAAGTCAGCTCAAAAAAGATTTTTAATTCCTTTCTGTTCCCTTTAATTCCTTTTTTCAAATCATTAAATGCATATGTTTGTATATACATGCTGCATATGTGTGTGCATATGGTTAGATCCATTCTTGGCCACAGGGATAAACTTTACTTTTCACTTCTGCTTTTGTAATAGGAGCTAATGCTGACATATGTCAGAGACCTGTCTTAAGCCTAAGTGTACTGATGTTTATGAAATTTTTAGAGACTACTGAAGATGAAGGATACACTCAGAGGACTAACTCTTTGTTGGCAAAACGAGAGACACAACTTAATGAGAATTGGTGAAGAATTTCCAACCAACGTTTTTCATTAGAGAATAGATTTTGTCCAAATTAGTTTACTGGGTACGTTGGGCAAGGAAAGGGGTGGGGCATGGAGGTTATTTGGCAACATCGTCCTTTGCTTTTTTTTAATATATTTTGAGCTGGAATGTTGGTGGGTTTTGTTTTAAAACAAAATCAAACTTTTTAACATGTGAAAAGCTTTAATGTGGCAATTTGTCCTATTTTTACAGAAAATATGCTTTTTCATTTTCTAGAATACAGACACTCTCCAAATTATAATTAGTCAGTGTAATCTAAATAAGTCTGACCAAATCAGGCTTTCTTAACAGTTTTAGGATTGCTGATAGCCATACAGACACCGTACCACTTCTCATTGTAGAATTTTTCTTTCTTCCTTTCTCATTTTTTTTTTGTGTTCTTGCCCTAGTAGGTTTGTTCTTTGTGGATGGTTATACATAAAAGGAACAGATAGTTCAATGACATCTCCAAGTAAAATAGGCTGTAAAAATGCTGAATTTGCTTTGGGGTTCACAGCACAGGTAACATGAAGGTAAAATGGCAATGAACACGTGGTTTTGGAGTGGGAGACTTGGGCCATGGCAAAGCAGGCTATCACAGTTCCTAATCTCTGGAGGGAATTAACCTCCAAATTTTAGCTGTACAGAAGCAACAGGGAGTGAAAGGGGACAAACACACATGACTGATCATCAAGGAATTAAAATGGACTTCACCGCTAACGCTTCTGTGAGAGCAGAAAAGTAAGAGAAGCAGCTAAAAAAAGTGAGAGGAATTTTCCCATGGTAGAGCAGCCGCATGCAGTAGTTCGGTGCTTTTGGATAGTACATGGTTCATATTATCTGTGTTTAAAAATGAAACTTGCAACTACTCCACTTTTAAATGTGTTAGGGATTATCCTTAACAGGTGATTCATCTATCTCAGTCACGGGAAAAGGAAATGAGGAGTTCCTGATGATTCAGGTACAAATCTTCATAGAGTGTAGAGCTTTTGGGGACTGTGTATTAATATGCTGATACTGCAGTAACAACTCCAGATACTTTCAGTGCATCGTCTACTCAGGACTCTGAGCAAATATGAATAAATTGTTCCTTCACACTTTCCGTATAAATTAGGTTACTGATCTATAAGTGAGAAAATGGGGCATGGATTTTGGCTTAAACTAGTCTGTGATCACACACAGCATCTGCAGCAGAGCTGTTGATCAGGCCACCCCTTAAACTGGGTGTCATTGTGATGAGGCTTAGGCAATAGCAAGGTAGGGCTAAACTGGTGGAATGGAAACCGGATCAAATCCCGGAGATGTGCAGCAGCAGCAGCAAGCGAGTCTTCTATGCCTACACAAGTAAACCCACAGGAGAGTTTCATTTAGGCTTTTCATTTCAACAAGACTATTATGAAAACAGTACTCAAATAGCAAGCATTAGCTAAAATAGAAGCCACTGAACCTTTTGTACAATTGTTTATATGTTTTAACAGAGTTGAAGAAAGTAGTCATCACATGCATTATCTTCTTGTTTATTTTTGTTTGGTTTAATAGTCATTTGGGAGCGATATGGATATACTGACATCTGGAACTATCCAGAAAATGCAGAAATAGCTATACTTAGCTTCCTATCTTTCTTGGGATGCTAGAAATCTTCCAAGTATACGTCCAAGCAAACCCAGACTTCTTCACATATTTTCTATTTATTCTTGTGAAATGTCGTACTGAATTACTGACTAAATTCATACTAGGAGAAATTCTAGTGATATTATTTTACTCCAGTGACAGACTAAAATCTTTTATTCAGATAACATATACAACTTATGACTATTTATCATGCACTGAAGATTTTTTTGGCTTCTTATTTTTGGGGGTTCCTTATTTCAGCTGAAGTTCTGGAAGACGTAATTTATCTCAGCTCATGGCTGACATTCCTAGTTTTTAGATGAAGACCCCAAGGACTTCTCATTTCCCTGTCCTACTGTGCAGGTAAGCATAACGTCAGCCTCTGGTAGTGAAAATGGTCAATCTAGCAAAATCAGAAAACTCAGCTGACCCAAAATTACTGACATAATTCTTCATTGAGAAAAATACAAACTCCTCTGAAAAGGTTCATATGGGAAAACAAAGTAGAATTCATCCCCTACAAGATTTGCACTTACTCATGCAAACCCAGCAAAAAATTTCTTAAGTCTCTTGATCACAGTTTTCCCTTGTTGCTTTTACAGGACTGTCTTTAAGTCTGCATTGACAAACAAACAAATAAAAATGCCATCAAAACCAAGAAGCTTCTGCATGGCAGCTGTCAACCACCCATTTCACATTTGGTGTCATCTGGCTGAACTGCAACTAGTCCTTCATTCTGTAGACCACAATCCACCCTCATCTGTCCAAACCTCAGTTACCCAAAATAGGGTGATAGTCCTCCATGTCTGCTAGTTGCACTGATAATTCCTGTAGTTACTCAGACACGTTCTGGCTCCCCATGACATTCAGTTAAATGAAGATGCGCTGCCTGTGAAGATCTGTAACTTTTAAGGTCCCATTCTAACTCCCATCATCATGCAGTCAGCAACAGCATGATTGCTCTCTTTTCTTGATGCAAAAGCTTCTATATGCAACTACAGCTGAGATAAAAAGTGACAATAAATTTTCAAAGACAATCACTATGATTAACAAATGTAGTCCATAAGAGAAGAACAGTAGTAGTCATTAAGTATAGATGGTATACTCACTGTGTCATCAATGGCATTATTTGTGAATTCCTGAGATTTTTCAGGTGATGATTCATTCATGATTTTATTTATTTTTCTGTATAATGGAATAGAATGGCAGAAGGAAGAGATTTTGGCTGATGCCACAAACATCTCCTTATTTGCCAAGATGTTTTTTGTACTCCCTAGCTCAGGAAATAAAAGTTTAGAGGTCTAGTCTCTGTAAAACTCCTGGACAACCCTGGAAAGTGCTGTGAGAGATTTTGTGGTTGGTACAAACTGGCACTACTTTGTAGGTACAGCAGATGATTATCCAGTGAGAGTAAATTGGTCATTGCCTTTAGTGCTAAGCATGCACTAAAGGGGATCAACCAGTACATTTTCCTGTTTGTCTAAACAGCTTGAGCTGCAAAGTGACTTCAGTGCACTTATCAATGTTGTTACACAGTTCTGGTCCTGGAAGAGGACAATTGGAAAAAATGCAGAAAGTGCAGCCTGGATGTACGTATAGGGCAGTTTTTGCACAACGAATGATTGAATAGCCATTTTACTCCTCAGCCTGGAAGGAATTTAGTCTGGTTTGATATGATAAAGATATCTAAGACTATGAAAGATACTTTTGTTCCTTGTCTCTTCTAATACAAGTCCTAGAGGACAACAGATTAAACTGGCAAGTGACAGGTCCAGAATAAACAAAATAAAGCACTTGGGACTGCGAAAAGCTGTGAAACCCTTTCCTGCAGAATGCAGGGATTGCTAAATGTTTGCATTGATTTATAGACCAATTAGAGAACTAAACGAAAGAAAGACACTTTTTTTTTTTTTATGTGCAAAAACAGTATCTTCAGCTAACAGTGTTAGCTAGATCACAAGCAGCTAAGAGGCTGACAGAGTGTATTCTGTAAAGTTATCACTGTAGGCTTGCATTACTTTTAAGTTTTTTGATTGGTTTCCCTTATTGACCAGAGAGAAGGTACTGGGCTGGATGTACTAGAGGCTGCTTCAAACCGGGACATTGACACAGCTCAGATTTGTTCAGACTGATTTGACTCAGGATACTCTGACTCCTACAGTTCTCAGGGCACAGTCTGATGCATTGTTTGGCTAAGCCCACAGCTGTATTTCAGCAGGGTGCAAAAAGGTGTTAATTACTCAGTGCTTGCAAGTGTGGGCAGAAGCAGTGATCTTCTACCAGGATATTGAGGCAGAGCTTCACTGCTGAATTTACTAAGTTATTAGCACCCCTGATTTGCAAATGATGCTGATATAAATCACAGTCTCTTGCTTGAGTAATTCAGATAGCTTTTATAGTGTTTCATTCCTTGTTAGGTGAAAATTATTCTATCTGCACCTTGGGCTTCGTGACAGTTGTAGTTGTTGGCTGTGTTGGTGGGAGCACCAGGAGGTTTGCTGCTGAGCTCTGGTGGATGGAGCAGGTAAGCCTTCACCTACTTCTTGGGAAGAAAAGGTCAAGTTGTATTACAGGCCTCTTTAAGCTGAAAAGAGGAGAAAGAGCATTCTGCTTTCTCTCTTGAGAAACTGTTGATCTGAAAGTCTAATAGTGATAACTTCTGGCTGTATAGAAGAGAGGCCTCCTGGAAGGCTGTGGTTCCTGATGATACAGGAGTCTGAGCTTCTGCATGCAAGGGTTAATCCTTGTAACGAGTGAGAAGGTATGGCAGATAGGGTAAACTCAAGTAGACATCTTACTGATGAACAGATATGGTTTCGATAGCCTGTGCTGCTTTGATTTGAGGTTTTTGGTGTGCATTTAGTCTCAGACTGACCTGAGTTTTATACAGGCTGAATCATGTACTGGCACCTGCCTTGCATCTCCGGGGGAGTCTTTGCTATTGCTTGTGAAGGATCCTTCTAGAGAGAGACTTTTCAGACAGAAAAGAATAGAAGAAAGGCTCTAAAGCAAGAGGAAGAAATGATAGGGGAGACCAAAGGACTGGCAGAGACAACTGTTGTCAGGATCTGGAGCTCACTTCTTTCTTGAGGCTGATGAGTCTTGTTTTGTTAAACCTCTTTAGTTATTGGCTGTAAACAGACATCTCAAGACTCAGCACATAAACAAATCAGAAGACTGGTATAAGTTCATAAAATAAACATTCTAAATGTGGTACAGGTAATATACTAAAATATGTTTTTATTTCCAGTGTTTTCATGGAGTAACTTTCCTTAGGCTGAGTTTTAGTACCACTTTTCATGTGGTGTTGACATACTCTGAAAACCTAAGAAAATCCTGAGTTATTTTATTTTATGGAATAACTGTGTCCCAGGAGGACATTCTTTAGGTAATGTTCTCCAGCCTCTTCTCAGTGTTTTGAATACTGGTTAAATAAACGAATTTGAGTTGGGAGACTGTCTACTTGCATAGATATTGACCATTGTGTTTTGACACGGAATACAAGAAAGACTGACTGCATTGCCCTTTTCACTGGGATCCCTACCTTAATTTCTACCCTATTGAGTTTGCTCTTTTTCTTTTTTTTTTTAATGACCAGAATCTTTAGGTTTGTGTAAGGTGGTACAATAAAGGGAAAGCTGCCTTCAGGAGGACATTGCATTGATCTTTTTCTAATGCAACCATTTACAGAAGTGCAGTTGTGTTCTAGGAAACATGAAGGCTCAGTTTTGTTTTTAGAAATTGTTCTACAGAGTTATCAGGGTTTTTTTTCCCCTTTTTTTTTTTTTTTTTACCTGCTCAATTTTTCAAGAACTAGCTTTAGGCTGAACATAAAGAAGATTTCCTGAGAGCAAGATTCATTAGGCTGTGGAATAATCTCCTAAGGGAGCAAATAGAAACTTTGTCACTTGGTATTTTTAAAGTAGCTTGGGGTGGGGGGAGAGAACCAACCTAAAACTCAAACATTTAAAATGTACCACAGAAGGCAAAAACGTGTTAGTAGAGAGGATGGTCTAACTGGCTTGATAAGGCTATCTTTTTATGTCTAGCTTCTATAGATATTTGAACAGAAACATGAGCACTGCTAATTAACTGCTCATCTGCTTCATGTGCTTATGGCTTATCAGCTATAGTCAAATCCCATCTGTCACTTGAGGACAATTAAGTGGGCTGAGAAGCATCATTTTATGACTGCACCTGGCCAAGAGGAGGTATTCCAGATGGACAGCCTGGGAAGCAGGATATACCTAGAAGAGGAAGGGGGGAGACTGTCTCTTCAATAGGCAATTGCAAGTTGTTGTAAATGCATTCATATAAGAAGAAAAAAAATTGTTCTGGGGAGGTACTCGTAGTGCATATAAAACTCATACTTGTGGTTCCAGTGTCAATGCGAGAGCTGTGCAATTTTCTTCAGACGGCTGAAGTCTTTGTCTCCAATTTTGTATGAGTGTTGTCACTGGAGATAGGCAAAGAGGTTTGGGAACTGTAAGACCTGGCCAAAAGAAAACAAATGGTGTGAAGGACATTGGAGATGAGGAAGAGACAGTATGCATCCATATTTCCAAGTGAGGCCCAGAACTAGGAATTAGGTAGTGGTGTTTTAGTGTAGCTATAAGATACTGTGTCTTGAATTTGTTTGGGGAAAGGTCCTGGGGTCCACCATCTGCATTATAAAATAATTTGGCCCACTTTTCCATGCTGCTGTCATAGGTCTCACTTTGTGCATTCTCATCCAGGCAGCTCTTGCTGTCTGCTGCCTGTGGCTTATGATGCAAGTAAGCATTTGAGTCAGAAAATACATGATGAATAATTAAATTTGTCCCTAAACACAATGTTTTCTCAAAACTCTTCAAGCGGTGTCAGTGGCTCTTTAGAGGCCATTTTCAAAGCTTGCAGCAGTATCCTCTGGTAATGAGGTAATGATATTGCCTCAATTATGTGCTGCAAGGGAAGATGAAGACTTAAGCTGCAGTTCAGCTTTAGAAATACTGCCGTAATTTTAAAGGTATCTGCCCTCCCTTTCTCTTTAAGCAAAATCATCCCACCCCATTTGTCAAGATAATGCCATCCGTGGCCAAGAAGGGCCTCTCCTTGCAGTGATAGCTTCCTCCAGAGGGATGATGTTAACAGCCTCTTTTTCTAACACATGAATCCAAATAGTTTAATTCATCTCAGTTCTACCTTTTTGGCTGTTACTGGCCATATCTGTCTGTTAGGCGTGACCAGGAGACTGAAAGGAGCCATCAACTTTTGTACTGATACTTCCCAGCAAAGATGTATATAAAAATGCATTTATATAGAAATAGGTGTACATGAAAGAAAGATTTACTTCTTAGTAGGTGAAAAAAAACAAACCAACCAACCAACCTGAAACTTTCCTGGAGGCAGAGATTACAAATCTCGTCTTGGTTGCAAATTGCTGTGGGTTCTGGGGTGCCTCCCTGCAGGGCTGCACTGTCTGCAGCCCTGGGCTGGCGCTCTGCAGGGTATGTACCCTGCTTCCCCTTTATTTGTGGGAAGACAGACAAATGTCTGGCTTCTCTGCTCCTCCTTGCACAGTTTCACATGGGGAAAGGTTTCAAATAAATCCACCTCTCTTTCAGAGAGCAGGGGGGGCTGCAAGATGGTTGTGAAGAAGCAGTAGGAAATACTAAGTCTTGCTAACTGTAAGCATTCAGAAATCATCACTCTGAACATGGAATGAGATAAGCTTATGTGGCTTAATCTACCTTTTGTAGAGCTGTCTAATTTTAGACTCCCTTCTCCAGTTTCCAAACTATTGTGGACCATCTCTTAAAAAAAAAAAAAAAAGTCTTCCCTAACCACAAGACTCCAGGAGCTGGAAAAGTACAAACAAAAACCCGCTTTTGAATCTTGCAGTGAACATAGAGGTTAGTAACGCTGAGTCCTTGCTGTCCATGCTCCCTGTGCAGCCGTATTAGGGGCTGTTTGATGTTATTTTCTCTTTGTATATTTCAAACTAAAAGAAGACAGTTTTTTAAAACTGCTTTATGAGATTTTTATGGGTTTTCTTGTTGGTTTTTTATAATCTTTTTGTTAAAAACAGATTACATAATATAATAGCAGCAGAGGATGGGGTTTTGTTTGTCTTTTGGTTTTCAAATAGTTTTTTTTTTTAATATTAAGTATTGAGAGACATAAACTTGAATGTGAGTGCACCTGTTGGTTCAGGAAAACCAGGAAATGAAATGGATTCTTATACAGAGAGAAACTGATCTGTTTAACCCTGCTGACCAAGACAAGAAAGATGAAATAAAAGCTAGTGACATAACAGGAGGAGAACGAATTTAAAATATTTTAATTCTTGCCTTTGCAAAAGAATTAGCGTAAGGAACATAGGAGAATATTTTAGAATCTTCTCTTTTTAAAAGACTTACCTAAACAGATTTTCTTAACCAGAAAAGTCAGATGTAAAATAAATACATAGAAGTTTAGGCATGCTCCTTCTAACTTGTACATTACTTCTACTTTTCAAATTAGTATCGATACCAGTTCTTGAATTTTGTAAAACTTCAAAACCTGTAAAAGCTCCTGAGAGTTGTTATTAGACTGCTTAGTTGGTTTAACTCTCATCACTTATATTCTCATAAATTGCTGATGCCTCATGAAAGTTTGGTTGCTGTAGAGAAGCCAGGTTTCCAAATTAAAGCTTTCTCTTTTTTTTTTTTTCTCCCTCCTTCTCCCCAACTTTGAATCAAGCTCTAAGGTCTTTCACAGCCCAAAATGAGGGATGATGAGTCATATGTATTTTAACAATGTATATATATTTTTTTTTTTAATTCTGTTCTCTCTCTAGTAGAGATTCTGTCAAGACAAAAAATCACACTTTGATGGCTGTATCTGACGCAAGCATAGCCAACAGCCTGAGATAAAGTAGTGAATAAAAGGAAGGATATTCAGACATATTTTGGCAAACTAGATACCCAGGTTCAAATGACTGTGATTACACTTTTCTTCCCCATTCCTTTTCTCACTAACATGACAGCAAGCACATTTCCTTCAAAAAACACATTTTGAGCCTGTCAGAGATAATAATTTAAGGTCAGATTTTTCAGATGTGCTCAGCATACTGAATGCAGATAGAGTGCTAAGCTCTTCAGTTCTTGTGTTTGGTTGGTTGTGCGTGGTTTTATTTTTCTTTATTTTATCCTACAATAGGACTTCTGGGTACAGGGTAACTTTGAAAATTCAGCTTCTGTGTAAACGCCTCAGGTCCGTGATAGCCAGTTCTTAATAGCCTTTTGCTATTTTGGAAAAGACATCTTGGTTGTGGGATTTCCAGGCATTCTAATTGACCAAATTCTGCTCTCATTGAAATCAGTGAAAATAAACTTAGCTTAAATTGGTGCTGTCCGATGTCGACCTGAGCCAATTTGAATATTTGGTCTTGCTTGGCATCTTTACCACTTGTCCACCAGACTTGTTCAGGAATAAGCTTCATCTGAGCTCACAGAGTACCACAACTGTGCCTCAGCATGGATCCAAGCTCTCTGTTCCTGTACTGTAGGTGGACCACGCACATATGGTACCAAGAGTTAAACCTTAGTGTGCCAACAGGTGTACTAATTGTGGCTTTTCCCTAAACCTACAGCAGACATCTGGGATTTAGGTGCCTGTATTGAATTTCTCCTCTGTGATCCTAAAGGATCACATGTAGAAAATCTCACTTCCATGGTACAGATCAGCTCAGCTATGGTAAATGAGGCATCTATTATGATAGATACCTACAGTAAGCTGAATGAATCATGTCTTAGAACTGCCTAGGTCTTCTGATTCGTCCACAAGGGTCACCAGGTTGACTAACTAGTACGTGAATGCCTATACTATAGGCCACAAAGTTGAGATCAAAACCACCACTGGACATGGTTGTCATGTGAATGCAAAACATAGTGGCCATTCGGCGTGCAAAAGCTCTTCATCTCTATCTTAGCTTTGCTTTCTTACCTTATTTTTGCCCCACTGGCTTCATGTGGGAAAAGTAATTCAGAGTTAACTGCCTCTGAAATCTTTACTTACAGCTCAGATGCTGTGTAGCTGTATGTTCTATTGTGGCCATTTCCCTTTAAAATTGCTTGACTTTTCATTGTGAGGCAATTTGTCCCTAGGACTGTTTTAGTACCACAGACACAGAAACAGAGCAGTGACTAACTGATTCACTGTAAGACATCATTTATTTAGTATTGTATCCATCTGTGGTATGAGGATACTCTTCTTTATTTTCTTATGTTCCTTGAACTCTCTAGATGCTAATTTAGGAAACCCTTTGCTTAGCTTTTTTTGGGTAAGTTTTTGTTGTTGATATCACTATTATTCCTAGACAATGAGCAGAAGGAGATGTTTGGTCTGTCTGCTTGGGGATTTTTCTCTCTTTTTATGAAAAGATTCTTATTTTTAACAGATTACCCTAGGATAAAAGAGATTAGATCCTAGCACATCAGTGATTTTTGATTCTGTTACTGTAAGTGGAATATATTTTTCCTTTGACTTATCACAAGCCAGTATAAATCTCTGGGTTTTGTTGTTGTTTGGTAACCCCCCTCCTCCCTGCCCTCTCCCCCCTCGCCCCCGTTTTTGATCTTTCTTCTTCTTGATCTTGATTTTTTTTTTTTTTTTTTTTTAGAGCATCTGCTGAGGATGCCACCCGTAGTAGAGGATCAGTGTAAAACATCTGTTGCAAATTATCCAAGTGAGATTGATTGATTTTTCATTTTATGCATTAAACTCTCTTGGTTTGGATTTCAACTTAGACCTCAAATGAATTTCAATAATGATACATATAAGGATATAGCTGCTACAGAGCTTCTGAAATTCAATAAATCCAACCTTGGTAATAAATTGATATTTAGTCACTGGTTGACCTTACATAAAAATCCTCCAGAAAACTAATAGATTAAAACATAAAGAACCCTTCTGAAATGTTCCTTGTGCGTTAGGCTTCCAGGAGTGGCTGGCACTGAAGCTTGAGTGTGGCTGGTTCTGGAACTCCTTGTGCTTCTGAGGCTTCCAGCAATCTTTCTAGGATTGTTTGAATAGGATTTACAGCCAAGCAGTAAACTAAACTAGCAGTAAAACTTCTCAAATTATGGTGCTAGGCAATCTTCTAAGCTGTACTGCAAATGTAATCGCTTTCACTTATGAGTCTTGATTTATTGTTTCTGAAAGAAACCCTGTACTCTGGTGGTATTTTAGCCAACTTATTTTGTTGTGGCAATAACTGCAATGTACCTTGCATTCTTCCTCTACATCTGTCAGTATTTACTGCTATTAGAAGTGAGTCTCGTTCAGTTCAACAAAGTTAGGAAGATAAGAGAATAGGAAATCCACCTGTGACCATATCATTTGGAAGAATGAGTAAAGGCTCTTTGTAAGCCAACCCAGTGAAATGGATAGAGTTTTCCTCAGTCCAGTTGGAACACTGAGTACTTGACTAGCAAGATATTTCAAGAGCTCAAAACCTGTTCCTGTTGGAAATGTGAAAAAGTAATTTCTCACCACTTCCATGAAATATTTGTAGATGGACCAGAAAGGGAGATGCTGATGTGAGATCTCTAGCTATACGAGGCAATCTCAGAAAATAAAAAGTATCAGAGCTTTTGCAGGTGGTGGTAGTTGTTTTGTTTCTATGCTGAATGAAAAGTTAGGAATGTGAAACTTTCTCTGCCTTCTGACTCTGTCTATGTTTTTTCCCTTCCCAAAAGGGACAAGATGATCTGAGCCTAGTGTTTTCAATGTTGTGTTATGATACTGCAAAGCCTGATGAATAGACAACTGCAGTTTATTTAGAGTCTTGGCACGGAAAGTCACTTGACTTTGAAACTCAGCTGAGACCATACATTGAATAACAGATCTGTGTAAGCATCTGTAACATTGTTGCAAACTATAGTGTTAGGAATCCAGAGTCATAGTCTTCATGAGATTATGGGTACTCTTTATAATTCTGGCGTTCTGTTAAACAAACCCCCTGTAGTTAGGAGCTAGTTTACGAAAAAGAAAAGCTTATTCCTTGTGGATCTTTTGAAACTAGGGAAGATACACAGATTCAAAAAATGGTGCAGGCAAACATACCATCTGTCACCTGCTGCAGAGCCAGAGGGGCTCTCCCAAAGCCCAAAGTCAGGAGGTTTCAGTCTCCACCACCACAGGAGAGAGATGTAGGCACACAGCCAGGCTTGCTCCCTTACTCTGCTGCCCAACAGGAAGATGAACACAGATGGTCGTCATCATCACCACTGACTTGCAGGAAAGGGAAGGCAAGGCCTGGGGAGATGCAGTCTCTAATGCAATATGGTGGTGCCTTTTGCTTCCTGCCTGCCTTGCAGTGGGTGCCTTGCTCTTTTTCTGGTCCTCTGTTGGTAGTTGAGCCTTCCTTGCTGCTTTTTTTTTTTTTCCAGCAGGTGCTTTTGTTTTCTGTAACACGTCCTCTTTTACTCTGTCTTATGCTGCCCTACCTATACCAAGGAATACAAAGAGTAAATTGATTCTAAGCGACTACATGACAAGCACAAGACAAATAGAAGAGATTCCCTGTTCTAATCTTGTGACTAAGGTGGGATTTGAGTTCTGTACAATGTACCACAAAAGGCTTCGTACAATGTTTGGAGTTTTATTATGTGTAGCCAAAAATGGCTGTGACAGACAGTTAAATTCTGTGTCTGCTTTTGTCACCTGGAATCATGTTTTGTGAAGAGGACCAGGAAAAAAAGTCAGTCTTGTTGCAATAGTGCTGTATGTCATCCTTTTACAATATTTGCTGATAAACAAAGACCTTCATTTGAATAGAGGAATTGTGACAGAAAGACAAGGAAGAGATTTGCACTGAAGTGCATTTATAGCTTCTTTCACTTTAAGAAATGGAGTACAGTGGAGACATTTCAGGTTAGAATTATGTCTATATCTAAAATCTTTAATCAGTAATATCTTTTTCTAAAACTACTTCATGTGAAGAGAGAGACATAGTTCACAGCCATGACCATTTAAAATAAGAAACACTCTCTAGTATATAATGGTCCTTCTCAGTGCATTACACTTTCCCATTAGCAGCAGTATTGAGAAGGTGTTACAGCAAGGTAAGGTACAGCAAGCCTTTGCTTAATGTGCACGTAGCACTGTTGTGGGAGGTTTAACACTGGAGATCTAGAACATAAATTGTTCCATCAGTTTCTGCTTTGTGGAAGTTAACTCATTTTCTCTTAATTTGCTAATGATACATAGTTTTAGCTTGGCAAGTCATGCAACAGGTTGGTTTTCACAAAACAAACAGCAAAAGGAGTACAGGTTCAGAGGACAGACAAAGTGTCTTGACTCGTCTTGAATCTCATTTGAGTAAACCTAAGCCTTCAATTACGGTTCAACAATGGATGAATAAGTATTTCTTTTCCTGGGGTCCCAGCAGGTGTCTCACTTGCTGACAGCAATTCCTGAATCTCAGTAGAGCAGATAATTGGAGCTGAACCACACATTGCCCCCTCACCTGGTGTTCAGAAGGCAAGGAGGTGACAAGTGTTTTCTGAGGTGTTTCTGATATATGGGTTTCCCTGAGGTTGTGAGCATTGATTACAGAAGTGAGTTGGAGTACAGGGAAAAGGATATTTCTACTGGATAAACTTCCACAGTGTGATTTCACTGCAGGTCAAAGATTGACTTCTGTCAGAAAGAAGAAATTGTATTAACTTTCAAGGAGACCCTTGGAGATAAGGGCCAGGGCAAAAGACATCAGTTTTAGTAGAGGGCTAGGAACTGTTTTACCCTGCAGAGCAAGCTTTGTGGTTTCAGGCATCTTCCTGTTGCTTCCACATGGAAAGGTGGGATAACTAGACTCAAGTGTTCTTTTAGGATGTGGCAGCCCATGTTCAAGTCCCTGTTCCTCTCAGTGTAGCCCAGGAACATGCACTCCTGTTTCCTACCTTCTGGCCAGACACTAATCTCCTGGCTGCTCTGAAGTTTGCTCCTGGCTGCTTCTTCTGCACATGAACCGCTAAAAACAGGCAGATGTCCAGGCGTGGTGAGAGCAAGGGAGTGAGTGTGACTGACAATGAGGGCATCTGAGATGTAAGAGGTGCTTTTCTAGTATCACCTCTGAGTTTGGAAAAGCAGAGACCAAGTGTCCTGCTTGAGGAAGTGACAGTTTGGTCTAGGGGCTCTGTTTTTCTGCCCTCTCTGTGGTTTTGAGCAGAATACATGTAGGTATCTGCCGCTCTGTTTTATGACTAGCCTCTCCCAAAAGAAACAAACAGCATTTCCAGCTGGTCCCCAGTCAGGTCGAGCAATTGAGAGGAAATTTAGCCCATCTAGATGGTATAGGCAGCTGAAAGCTGTCTACGTTCCCATGAAATGTTAGAGAAAGCAGTTTCAGTACTTGCTGTTTAAAGTGAGACTATTTTTTTTGTTGGAATTCTGCCACCCCAGTGTGAAAATCTCATTCGAAAATAGAAATACTTTTTGGGGGGGGAGGGGACGATGACGACGCACACTATCAGAGGGGAAATTAAAATATCAAACCCAGGAGCCTATTATCTATTCAGCTGTAGCTATGTAGTCATGCTGTAGATGTTTCATTCTCATATCCATGCCCCTATTGCAAGACTAAACTTTTTGTTCTTTTCATAACTTAAAATGAGACTAATGCTGTCAGAAGTTCTAGATTTGAAAACCTGGAATGTAAAGTTCTCTGGCAGAAGAGCACTGTAGATAAGAGCAATGTTTTTCCTAGGAGTCATAACCATACCAATTTGGCTTGCTGCGGTGCAGTACTACTTGGAACAAACAAGAGTTTTTGTGGCATAAACTTTTTTTTGCAGTGAACAGTAAGGATTCAGTTTAAAACCTTCTTGGGTCCTACTTCTTTAATATTGAAAACATTTGCCAGGCTCCTCTGTGTTTTAGTCCACTAATAGGCATTATGGAATCCTTGGCTCGCCTCTCCTGCCTGATGAGTGTAGGTAAATGGATGGAGAAATGGGTTAGAACTTTTTTTCTAAGTGTTACCAAGCACAAAATCTATCCTAATTAGCTGGAAGATATTTGTTTGCAGAAATGAAGGTGTCATATTGGGGGTAATTAATTTTGGCTGCCTAGAGCTTCTCAGGTCGGGGGGAGGTAGGGAGGAAAAAAAAAAAAAAAACAACAACCAACCCACTTTAAAAAAATCTTGCTCTGCTCTTGTCTCAGAAAATGATTTTGCTATTAACTGAAGCAAATGCTGCACGAACTTCCCCAACTACAGCTTTTATTGTTATTTGACAGATGGATGTGCTAGTTTTTAATAGTCCTGTTTTGCCTTGATTATCTACATCGTGTCATTTCTGGCTGAGCACAACGAAGCTAGCGAATATGTTGGTACATTTTAATGTGGACTACCTGTTGGTAGGAATATGCTTACAACAATGTTACAGCTGGATTTAGCATATTTTTCTATGGCTCAGCTGAAGCATAGCATTGCTTTCTGGGCCCCATGGAGTTACTAATTTCTACAGCCAGCACTTGAGCAAGACAGGAGCTCCTTGTTCCTACTGTCCTCCTAGGGACAAGTGGTGTGAGGGCTTACAATGATGGAGTGCCAGCCTCCTGTCATTAATGGGTCCCTCCTACTTGTCACTGCCACCTGTTTAGTGAGAAGCTAGGATTGTTTTTTTTTTTTCTTGAAAGAACTGAGAACAGCCCTGGGTTTCTGGACACAGTTCTTCTGCTTAGAAATGTGGCACCTGTTTATGCCTGTGCACTGTATTCTATGCTGTGGGTTTTGCTGAATTAGCCAGCAAAGTTCTCAGGGCTGGCTTTAGGCACAGGCAAAGAGGGTGCTTGCCAAGTGAAGCAGGCAGCTGGGGGGCCACAAAGCAGTTTCTGATTCTCTGTGCTGTTTTGCCTGTGTTTAGAAGCCCAGAAAGCTGAGCTTCTGGGGATTTTGGAAAAGAGGCACTAGTTGCTGCTGAAGAAGCACAACCACCATCCTTCTCTCTGGCAAACAGCAAATTTGACCCTCTAGATCTCTATTTCTGTCCCTTATCTTTATCTTGTTTCTTTCCGTAGCTGGAGTTACGTATCCCTGTTAGAGGCTTAACTTTTCATCCTCAGGGAAGTGAGATTCTCCTTGCATTCCTCAAAAGCCTTGAGGTGGCCTTATCCACCACTGAACCATCTGGATTCCTCTACCTTACTTACATAGCTATGCAGTTGAGTGTTATGGATGCACTGGAGCAAATAATCCACTCACAGGACTAAGTGCTTTTTTTTTTTTTTCCCTTGTGCAGCACTGAGCCCTTGTGAAAACATCTATATTTCTATGCTTCTGTAGGATCTGGGGACTGATGGTGCCTTTACTCTGCTCTACCTTGCCTTTCTTCTCTCTGTGCCCTCTCTGAATGGCAGCACAGAAGTTCCACAGCATATGGGGAACACATAGGTTTTGCACATACTTCACAAATGCTGCCTATTGCATGGACAGTGGAGCTTTTCCATCCAAAGAGTATGAGGGAGGACTTAACGCTATGTTAAATGCAAGTGCAGAAATAGGCACAGGTGACTCCATAATGCGAATCCCTCTCTGCAAGAGTGAGCGCAGTGTGCTTGAGCAGTGTAAAGGGAGTGATGACAGCAGGCAGAACCCAAAGCACTGCCCAGATTTTTGGGGCAATGCGTGAGCCCCTCCAGCCTGGAGCAGAGCAACTGTTTCACAGTGTCCAAGCAATACTGGACCGATCAGAGGAAGGGCCAGTCTCGCAGAAACCTCAGAGGAAAAACTGGTCAACTTCCAGTGTTCTAGGCTGTGACACTTAGCAGAGAGCCGTAATTGACACACATGATCATTTTGTCATTTCTGTCTGCTGCCAAAGAAAGTGGCGTGGATCCTCAGCATCCCATTTCATCGTGTTAGCACCCAGGCAATGTGTGGCTGCAGCTGCTGAGCTCTCAGGCCAGCCTGGCTGTCTGCCATGCACCTGCAGGCTGAGGCCTGGGTGCTGGGACTGGATTTCAGTGGGTGGTTTTCCTTCTTGTTTTGGGGTATGTTAACATCCTGCCGTACCCCTCTGACTGGTAGCTCTCCCATGGTGTTTTTCTGTGAGAATCTCCTCAAAATGCTATGTGGATGTCTCTGGGCAAATAGTCTTTCACTTTCAAATGCCGTTAGCATATCTGAAATGAGCTGTACAGTGCATGATCTTTATCGCTTGCTAAAGGAGTGGGCTCTGCAAAGTCCTAAACATGGATGTCTACATCATGTGGTCTTTCACCACACCTGGTAGACTGGCATTTCTCCAGATAGCTCAGCATGAGAGCCACAGATCAAATGGCTCTCCATAGATAGTCTCTGGAGCTAATCCTGAGGTGTCCAATATGAATTGGGTCTCTTTAAGGTATTCCTTTGATAGGAAATCCAATGTCCAACCTTAACTTACTTGTTTTATCATTTTATTTTTTTTAAGGCTCCGGTGGCTGATATTGGTGGAATATTATTTCTTTTTCCATTGCTGGCAAGAGAAACTAAGTAATTACAGTTGGGACTAAGCAAGTCCCAAGAGCATGGTAACGTGCTTCACTTTCACAATTACTGCTGGTGTGCGTGTACATAAATAGAGCAGTTGCATGTACCTCTAATGCAGTGGTGACCACAGATAATACTGGTGTTACTTTTCCTATGGGTGTGTAAGTGCACTGGAGCAAAAAAACTTACTAGCTCATATTTCATTCCTTGAGTTCAAGTCAGTAGCCCACGAACAATATCATAGCTTTAGAACTAAGGGTTCTATTTACGATTGTTCAGGTTTCCTTTGCATTAAACATGAAAACTCATGAGCTAAGTAAACATTCTGCTAAGTACTGAACTAGGCATCACTGCTAGAACCCATCTGACTTTGCCCCTTTCTATTTTCATGTATTCTCAGAGAACAAGATCTTGTACCTCGGTTTAGTATGATCTCAACATCAGTCATGCTTCTAATGGTTTATCAATTAAAGAGCAAGCTGATGGTATCCACTTCTGGCTTCCTCTACAGAAATGCCAGACTCTTTTCAGTGGTGTCCAGGGACAGAACAAGAAGCAACTGGCACAAACTGAAACATCTGAGGCTCCATCTGAACATCAGAAAACTGTTTTTCACTTGAGGGTAACCAAGCATTGTAACAGATTTCCCACAGAGGTTGTGATGTCTCCATCCTTGGAGATGGTCTAAAGCTGTCTGGACATGGTCCTGGGCAGTCTTCTGTAGGTGGCCCTCCTTGAGCAGGGGATTGGACCAGATGACCACCAGAGGGCCCTTCCAACCTCAGCCATTCTGTGATCTCTGTTCTTGTTCCTCTTCCCTTTTACATGTTAATTTTCTCTGCCCTGGAAGAAATCATTTATGTGAGGGAAAGAGAGGAATGACAAGAATGGTAAGGGAAGCATTTGGGAACCTTGGCATGGGATAAAGAGACACAAGGGAGTCCCTGAAATCTTATTGAGCAAGAGGTGGTTGCAAAAGAAACCTGGAAATGCAGAGCAGAGGAATGCTAAGGACTGGCCACAGATACAGCAAGCTCAGTCCAGAGAAGCTAATAAGCATCCAGTTCTCTGTGTGTGAACTAGTACTGTAAAGAACATCTTGGATGTTGAGTCCTGTTCCTTTTTGACAAGCTCCCTGACAATTCTTGATGTTGAAGTGACTTTTTTGTAGGACCACGTCATTTGATAGTGTGGTGCCTTGCTGCTCCAGGGACCTTATTCTGTCGTGATCCTGGGGGCTGCACAGAGAGTATCAGCCTCCTACAGCATTATACCAGACATGCAGTGAACACAAACTGAAGAAAGGATATCTATTTCTTTATACTCTATAAAATATCAAAAGAAGTTGTAAGAGAACAGGAAACATTCTTTGTTCATCACCTTGACAAAACCAGGAAGGCTGCCATTTTCCTTTGCCTTTCATTTTTCTTTCCACCTGCCCTATGCCAATTTTATTAAGTTTTTCCTTTGTGGAACATTGGGGGTAGTCACTGATGCCATTGTTATGGGAAAGGTCCCTCCATACGATTGAGCCTGTGCCTTTTCCATATTTTTATTTTTTTTTTTTAAATTGAGGAGTTCTGTTTGTTCAGTGATCCTGCCCAGAGATAAGTGACAGGTGCCACTCCTCTGAATAGAGATTACATTGAAGTGTGAATGCAAAAGTCTTTTTAGCAGGCTATCATACTGATAATAGCTAGCTGCATTAATGCTTGATTCTCCATAACTTTTTTGAATCTCTATTGAATAAAAATATAAAACAGCGATGTTGTTTTGGCCACTTGAAGTTTAATCAGAACACTTATTGTGTTATTTATCTGTCATTACTAACAGTAACTTTCTTAGTTTCTAGGCTATTGTTCCCAAGATTATTTTCTTTCAAAGAGGCAAGGGTGTTCTGTCATCTGTCACTGTTGTCTTTCTAGTAGCTCTTGGATTGTTGATAATAGTTATGTCTGAATATAGGCCTAGTGTACCCTCATCCTTAGTGCAATCTGAACTGCCATCTTCTCCCCATCCTCCTAGCATTTGTAAGGCACATCTCGCCTACACTGCAGTAACACTTCATAACTTTGCTGTTTTGCTACTCGCCTTTTGTGCTTTCCATCAGGTCACAAGTTCTTGAAACTAAATCTTCTTCCCTAAATAATTCTGTTTCTTTTTTGCCGTTTTTCTAATTTTAAACTTTATCAGTACCCCTTAGTCTAAACCTGAAGTATCTCATGAGATCTGACCTCTGTTTCCTGGGAAAATGTCCTCTGAAGTAGCCTGAGAATGTCCACTGAAGTTTTGAAGGCAAAAGAAACTTGTCAGGGCTCTGGAATGTCCAGAGAAACTTGATGTGTTTCCTGGAGATGCTCAAATGTTCTACACAACATTTCCCAAATGTTGAATTTTGTTTTCCCTGTGATATTCACATAATATTTTTTCAGTAATTGGAAGTTACAGAAATCAGAGCTTTATCATTTTATCATTTAATAACCTTCCTACTTGCTGTTTGTTCAGATGGCTGTGATCTCATTAAAAATGTTATGTAAATATCTTTATAAACAAAAAGTAATCAGTCTGTGGAGGAAGAAATGTCAGAGCAGGAATATACTCAAAATAAGAGAGAAAAGTAATATACCTTAGACTTGATTTCAGAAAATTCTGATAATTCCCAATTTTATATGAAAATAGTGCATGCACTGACTTAACAGCTGTGATCTTGCTTTCTAGTAAAGTGTTAACTTAGGGTATTTGGCTGACATCAAGTGAAAGAGGCTTAATATCCAACTGATCTCTTATTAAGGTACTTTATTCTCAGTTGTCGGGAAGATGGTCCCTTCTGTCTTTTATGTCTGTGATCTAAGATCTAGTCTTCCACTACAGATTACGGTTGGGTTTTTGAAGTGGCAAAACATAATTCAGCAGCAGAAACAGAATAAAAGCAACTCTCTGGCTACTTCAGGGAAGGGGAGGGCGAGGGCACCTGTTTGCATCTCAGTTTGAGCATTCTGCTCTGAGCCACTGCATATTTCATGAGAATATGAAGTTGTGCATTACTAGCAGAAGTATCTTAGCATGAATGTAAGAGTACTTGATAAAGACCTGGTGATTAGATTGGTGTGTAGGAGATCAACTTTTTTTTTTTAATTTTACTTTCAGGAAGCAGAAATACAAGGCCTAATTTCACCTGTTTTGGGGTAGTTAGAGATGCTATCAGTGGGAATCGGAGGTGTTGGTGGCTGGAGGAATTCAGTACCTGGAAAGAAAGTTTTGGAGGTTTCAGTCCAACATACCTGCTCAATTATTTTTTTTTTTTAATAGAGGATCATGAGAATAGATCAACTGCATAAAGACACATATGCTCTTGGCCTCTGTGGACAATAAAGGACTCCAGTCATCTAGGAGAGGAGCCAAACACTGCTTTAAAATGCAATGCAGCAGGTGCACAAACATTCTAACAAAACAGATGGGGACAATTGTATTTTTCTCCCCTCCTCAGGTGATTAATTGAATGCTAGTCAGTGAGCCACAAAGTCTGTATTTGCACAGTGCTGTTCGCTCGGCTGTTTTTCAAAAGATCCATAAATCCATGGACTTTTCCTTCCAACATTCAGATCTAGCTGACTGTCCTGACTTTATAGATTTGACTAGCTTTACTCAGTTTCTGCTCAGAGAAGTCTCTAAATCAACATGTAAGGCAGACTTTGAAAAGTAAGAACATGACTTCTGTCCCAAACCATCTCCTCTCTCCCAGGGCACATGGTACAAATCTTATTGGAAATTGCTCCTGGCAGTATGTGCCACTTATTTTCCTTTAATCTTGTTTTCATCTCACCTCATAATGATTTCAGGAATGTTTTTAGTTTCCAAAGCCAAGGAAGCAGTTTCTTCTAGGCGGCAATTGCATTTGCTGTTAAATAAAAGAAATGCGCTCTTCTGGCTAAGCTCTATAAAGATGATTGTACAATCTGTACTGTATGCTTCGGAACTGCCGCAACAAGACATGTACCATATGGTGCCTGTGGTGTTCCCTTACCTTGAGTGTTTCCTTAGTCAGGCTGGCATGGTTGGTAATGAGCTCATTTTTCTAATATGGAGAAATATGGGTAATTTTTTTTTTCGGGGGAGGGAGAGGAGAAGCGGGGCAGAGGTTCTGTACATGCAAGAAGAACAGGTCGAAGAAATGTTATTTTTCTTGACCTCAGCCAGTTCTCTCATAAAGCTTTAAGTATATAAAAATCAGGAACTTTGCTAGGGAAAAAATAGTCTGTTGAGCAGAGGGTTAATTTTAACATGGTGCCATGACAGGAGTATAGAATTTAAGTAAGAATGGTTTTAGGTCCTCTCATCTGACAAAAGCATAGTCCATAAATATATTGGGAAATAGCCAAAATAGGGAAGTGAAATGCAATGATCAGCTGGCTTTTACTAAGTGAGAAAAGAATGGGAGACCTATTTTCCTTGGGAAACACCTCTGCATGTTGTGTTGGCTTCAAGCTCCAGCAGGGTAGGTTTAGACTGAACATTAGGAAAGAATTTTTCACAGAAAGAGTGGTCGGGCATTGGAATAGGCTGCCCAGAGAGGTGGTTGAGTCACCATCCCTGAATGTGTTTAAGAGACGTTTAGATGTGGTGTTGGGGGATATGGTATAGGGGAGAACTTTGTAGAGTAGGGTAGATGGTTGGACTCGATGATCCCAAGGGTCTCTTCCAACCTGGATGATTCTATGATTCTTTTTGGAAGCCACCACAGAGTAAAACCCGAAGAGTGTGATACAGGAAATTTTAATTTTGACTTCTGTATCTGAAAACCAGAGGCAGAGGGGGAAATCAATTTAGACCATTTCTTTTAGGCATAGTGGTTTTAGCATGTCACCATCCTTACCTGATCTGTCCTAAACAGAAATAGCCAGTTCAGGGAAACTGCTGACCTGTATGGCCAGGCTGACACAAAACAGGTGTACCAGTCATGGTGTGTATCCTGATAAAGGATATGGTCTCTGAAATAAGCAAGTACTAGATCACATGAACCTAAAGAAGCTGGAGATGGCTTTTTTCCTCTAGCTCTCACTGAGACGTTTTATTCTATGTTTATTAAAGATGAAGTCCATCAAAAATGGCATGCTACTACCACTTAAGAGTGTGGGGAAAAAAAATCAGCATGCATCTTGTGCACTGCATTCATAATAATGAATGACATTGGCCATCTCTCTAAACTAAAAGATAAACTGACATAATCATTTACAAACAGACTGATATTGCTCTAGATTTTCTTCTCATAATGAAAATAACATTATATTCTATACCTGCAACAACATTGTAGCTCCACAGGCAGCTGTGAGTCCCTTTGGGCTATACTATCCTTTCCCATTTTCATGATGGGCAAGTGTTTATTCCAGTGCTTTTGCAATCAGATTCTTGAAGGCAAGCAAAAAGAAAACAAGGAATAGAGTCCTATGCTCAAACCTTTGTCACCCTCTTATTTATCATTGCGGTTGTCAGGTATGTAGTCTGAGGCACATGCCAACCAAGAATACTGCTTTGCTGCTTGTTCGTCTCTAAATGACACCTGTTTGCTATTTCCAAGTCCATTGTAAAAAGTTAATCTGAGAAGTCTGAAGGTCCTTTTGGTTTTGGTTCTGGAAACAGGTGTGGATTTCTGTGCTGGTAGCTGGTTTGCTAAAATGTGCTGTTGATAGAGATTCAGTTTGGTGAATCTCCAAAGGCTTGTAGATTTAATTTGGAGAAGCATCTGTTGATTTGGGTTTCCAAAGCCTGTGGTCGACAGCAACCATAGTCACAACATAGGCATATTAGGAATGAATGTCCATGACACATTGTCTCACACAGAAGTCTAGAACCTGGTTAGAAGGCTTTTGAGTTTACAGTTTCATAGTAGTCTCTTCTGATGTCCTAACATAGGATGAATCATGAGACCAAAAGGATTAAGTTGATCCTAAATAAAGGGAAGATCCTTTGTCAAGAGCCAAAATACGACCTTCTCCTACAGGCTCTAGGTGCTACAAATCCTATACAGAATTTTCCATCAAGGACCATGACACTAACCTGAGAAGAAGGTGCATGGATTGTAGAAAATGGAGGGATGCTTGGGGCTGAAACTGCAACTGCGTATAGAGTGAGCTGCATGAGAAGTAAGGGGAAATAGCAGCACCCACTTGTTCATGTAGTGAACAAAACAAGCTTGGAGTCCTATTGTAGTTACACAATGAATATTGTTAGAATGTGGGAATATGTCCCAAGATAGGGACAATATGCAGTTTCCACAGAGACTTTCCTTTTGGGTTTCAAACCGTGGTAGCTTTGAGGGGGTTTTGTTATGAAAAATATCCAGCTCTGAGGATGGATAGAGGTGTACAAGTTCTTTTTCTGCTTGAGGTGAATAAAAGTTTGCTTTTGTACCTCTTTCCAAAATCAATTTAACCACAAGGCTTACCAAGGTATATGCTTACCCGCAGTTCAAGACAGAAAGCCTTAAAGATACTTTACTGCCTTGTAATTGGTCTTACACACGTAAGCCTAAATCTTCCTTGGGATTCTGAGCTGTGGAGAGTGGAAATCTTCCCTGTTACATAGACATGGTCTTAGGTGAAAAATCATTGGATTTACTAGGAAATCTGTTTAAGATGCTGTGTTTCTCTGAACAGCCTCTTGACCTGAGCATACCCCTTACTTCCCATGTTGCTACACCAGGAAAAGATGAGCCTGAGAACAGCGTCTTAGTTGCTGCTTCCAAAACTGATTATCAGCTTATTATTGGTGCTGCTTTATCTTTTTAATACACACTGCTTTGTACATATGTATTGTACTCCTAATAAATGTTTACTACAGCTGAAAGCCAGATCTAAAAGCAGGTGGGCTGAACCCCACCATAATATGCAACTTTTAATTTTCAGTGTTACCTGGTGAGTCTGTTTGCTGACAAGTTTCCATCCAAAGTCTGAACTCTTTCTGAACTGTATTCCACTATTACAAATGTGTATTGAACTATTTACTTTTCTCTGAGACCCAGAAGACAAAAGATTTTGCTAGAATCTCATTTGTTGTTTAAAAAAATAAATAGAAAATTTACTACTTAACCTTTATAGTTGTGAGTAGAAGCTTAGGGAATTGAGCTCTGCCCTCACAGCTCAAAAAACAGCAAGCAAATAATAAAGCATCTTGGCATATCAGTTTTGAATTTCTGCCTTTCTGTTTGCTCATTTTATTATTTTTTCTTTAGTTATTTTTGAGTTGACATTCAGACCCCTGAATTACAAAAATCTTATTTTAGACTTCCTGAAATAAAATTCCATAATTCAGTTTTTTGGCTGAGTAAAAATTCAGGGGTACCTTCATTAAAACTGTAGCCCCAGCATTGTATCACCACTTTGAGTGGAAATTAACTTAATTTCTCCAAAACTCATGTGATGACAGTTCTGCGTGTGAGTGAGGACATCAGGACTCTGGAGTGGAGCAGAGAATATAGACCACACTATAATTCTCTTCTGGCCTCTAAGGATCAATGTTACTCTATCCTGCAACCACTCAAATCCTCTTTGAAGCCAGATTGGTTGAATGGTGATGATCAGGAGCAGAATAAGCATAAGCATCCAAGCTGAAATCAGGTGAAAACTGAACACCATTTTTGGTTTCTCCAGGGTTCCCAGGAACTCCTATTTCTTCTTATTGCCTGATCCATCCTTGACCAAAAACCTCCACCATGGGTGTCTCACTCAGTGTCTGGAGGGAGGAATGAAGGAGGCATATTCCCATCATCACCAACAAGGGCCTTGGTGAAGTGCCAGCTTTGTACAAATAATAACAGCTACAAGACACGTGTTTCTTGGCCAGGGTGGAGTCTTAACGCCATATGGTTGTCAGTGTTTACAAATGAGATGCTAATAAGTTTTCAGTTACTTACAGAAATGAAGGGATATGGACTGGATGAGGAAGGAGGAGAGACTATTATGACACACTATGCAATAAATAATCCCATAGTTAATAATTACTTTGTTCTCATCCATATCTCTTTTCGTGTGTACTTTCCTGTATTTCATCAGTGATCAAGTAGTCAGTGCATATGGCTGGAGGCAAGGAATTAAAAGGTATTAAAAACACATACTAATTGAAATCCAACTGTGAATGCCTGGCCTCTGTGATTAAACCTTTTATCACATGGATCGTCCCACCACAGGTGCATTCATATGCCTGAGAAAATGACTTGGTTTTGGGGGGGTTGTGTTTTGGTATTGTGTGTGGTTTGTTTTTTTTTTTAAAGCACATCTTTCTTTTAAATGTCCAAATTGAATTGTCTGAGAATTTCTTTGACAGTAACAGGGCAAGTACTGTGGATTTAACAAACACTTCCTTGCATGTATGTAAAATCCCTCTCTAGTCTCTTCTTTTCAGACGTTGGTGGCAAGCACTTTGAGTACACTAACTCTGCAAAGAGAGTGAGCATGAGAGCTGGCATTAAATACACTGAGGGTCAGCTGCCTTAGGGTTTTCCATTGCTGTTACAGCTCATTAATGTGGTTCCTAGGACTTCTTAAAAAAAATAATAAATAAGTTTAAAAAAAGTCTACTGGGTGGGGCTAGAGCTGACTTAGATCAGCTTGTGTCCTGCCTGCCTAGGGCTGCTCAAGTACATATGCATGATGCTGGATTTCTCCAGGCTCTCAGCCTCCAGCAAACTTCAGTGCACAGGCTTGCTGAGCGGGCTGCTGAGCTAGCAGTGGGACTCCTAGACGGATTTATCTGGGAGAGTAGATCAATGTTTGCCTGACAATAGGGGCACTGCGGTGTTATCCTTTACACAATGTACAGCAGAGTGGAACCTTGATTACTGTGATAAAAACTGGAATGATAGTGGTGATATTTATTATAGATCACTTCATGGGTAGACTGCTTGCAATGACAATGAATGAATGTTTTCTGGGAAGTGGGGAGAAGACTGGCTGTTGGTAAGCCTCAAATTTAGGAGTTTGGTTTGTTTATAACTCATCTGAAAAGGGTTTTCCAAGTATTATCCAAGAAATACACCTCTGTGATGCAATAACCAGAGTGAAAAAGCATTGCTCTTGACAGCAGCACCCAAGTATTTTTCCAGCTTGGGTGGCTCACATCTGCAGTGTGATGGACTTCTCTTAAAAACTGAGTGCTGGTATGAACTAGATGCTTGGTATTCCCTAAAGAAAATTGTGGAGGAAAATCTCTGTGTCCAAGCAACACAAAAAGCTGATTGCTACAGAGAATGCAGAAAAATAACCCTAAACCAAGCTTGCCATCCTGCGTTAGCAGTGAATAACCCTGATAATGTATTTTAAATTACTCAGTGAAAGATATTTGGCTTATCTCAAGGAGATTTATCAACTAAGACAAGCCTTTGTAGAATGTTTTTGAACCTAAACTACATAACAGAGGCTAGTAAATACAACCCACCAAAAGGAGAAAAGGGCTTTGGGAGCCATTAGAAATCTAAATTATTTGGTTTTACTGCAGCATTCAGCTGAAAGGTTCTTCCTTGATTTAAACAGATGCTTCGTTTTCCCCCTTGCTGTCCACTGTGTTTGCACTTGTCCTGCCAAATGTCCAAATGCAGTCAAGCCAGGTAAATCAAACAATTGGTTTGTGCTGCTCTTAAGCAACCTGGTCATATTTCTAGGGCTGTAGTAAATGTGTAAAATGAATATGGCACTGTGTAGAATTCTGGATTGGAAATCTGAGAAATCTTGAGGGCAACAAATACTGGTAAAAGGAGAACCTTGAAACTGATAGCACTAGTTCTTCATCCACAGGAGCTATCAAGCACCACAAAAGCTCAAAAGCTGTTTTATCCTTCACGTAGCACCTGAGGTTTTGATCCTAAACTGTTAGGGCTTTCTTAAGTCTTACAATTTTTTTTTGCCATACTTAAGTTGCTATAAAGGAGTATGTGTTCCACGAAGAAAATCCTTGGCCTTTGAAAGTAGAGAGTTCAATAGACTAATTATAGAAAGAAATAGATTAGTTTTTTACGCCACATCCTTCTTGCAAAAAGGATTCCCCAAAGCCCTTTTCAAATCAGCAGGATCCATTCCAGGCAAGGACATGATGAGGGCTCACCCCGTTGCAACTTAGACCAGGATCTTCTCTAATGTATATCTATCAGCTTCCCTGAGACTGCTTTTTCTTTGAAGCAGGGTAGGAGAAAGTAGAATCCTGCAGGATCTGTGCAGGCAAAAGGAACTGCTCTGATGTACTCTACAGTGGTTCATGCGCAGCTGGGGATGTATAAAAGCTTTTTTATTGGCAAGGGGGATGTTGGCCAAGACACCATGGTTATACAGTAGTGCCATGGGACCATTAGGTTCCACAAGAGCAGGTACTGTGCATTTTGAATTACTGTTGCCTCTAAAGTGTAATGCTGTCAGCAGTGCTGTACCTCCACACAGTAGTTATCATTTAGCACTCTGACTTTGCCAGCTGTTCTGAAGTTCTGTTGTAAATCAGTGTCTCGTCTGTATTTCATGATATCAGATCCTAATGGTTCAATGTCATCCTGATACAAATGAGAGAAAGCCTTTGTCTTATGAGAAGCTTGGTAAACAGGAGAAGATATGCATTGTGAGGAATGATCCTGTGTTGCTGAGCCCTGGACTGCTCAGGAAACTACATATGTCCTTTCTGCTTTGGGCCCCTTTTAATAGCTCTGAAATAATTCAGCTTGCCTGGAACTTTCTATCTTTGTGCCCATTGGTATATACAAGGTTAAAGACAAAGCAATGAAAACCAATGGTAGGTGTTAGATCAAAAAGGAAATGTTTCCATCTTGTTATACCTGTGGAGAGCCTACAAAATTTGCTGAAGATGGTAAAAAAAAAAAAAAAACAAACCAAAAAAACCAAAACAAAACCAAAAACAAACAAACAAAAAAAACCAAACAAAAAAACCCACCACACCACAAAAACTAAACAACCCCCCAGAAAATAATCCTGGGTGGTTTTATCGAACGTTAGATCCTACAGGCCAGAGGCTGCAGAAAACTGTAGTCTAAGTCAGAGTGAAGACTTACTAGAAGGTTTGTGATCTGTTTACATCAGGGTAAGAATAAATCGGGTCAATATACAAAGACGGATTATGACCCAAAGCAGTCATTGCACACTGCAGTCTTCTTGAGTCTAGCTAGCCTACAGAATTTCAGCCTGTTCAGGCCCATCTACTGAACAAGTCCAAGCTGTTTTGTGACATGTCCTCCTGCCCTTGATGGAAGCATAGTATCCTTGGGTCTTCAAAATGTCCTGGAAACTCCTTATTCTCAAGTGCAATAACAAGCTGTGGTATATTAGATATCATAAAGATTTTACAAGTCTCCTTGAACATGGGGAAATGTATCTTGGTAAAGGAGCATTGTTAACAGAAACAACGTCTCTGCTTTGAAGATGATCCAACTTATCTCTCCTTGTGTAGAGGTGACCAATGTCTTGTGGCACTGTACACCTCCATTGTCATAATACTACTTGCAAAATTTATTCTATGTGTGTGTATAAACTGGTGCCAAACTGTTTCAATTTTAGAGTGACAGTCATGTTAAGAAACAAAAGAACAAATAAAATGGGATTTCAAGCACATTTCAAAAGCAGGCACTAATTATTGTCACTTACTTCCTCCAGATCTGCACCCAAATCTGGGGTGAATTTTGTAATGTTAGATTTAACTTCAGTATTGTCAGTAAAAATTTGGTGCAACCTTACTCAAGTTATAGTCTAGGAGTGAGACCAATGGGGGAAATGGAAGAGAGAGAGTGAGTGGACTGTATATAAATTATTGGGTTTTTCAGCAACAAAAAGTACTTCCTGCCCTCCATTCCACCCCCCTTCCCAGTTTCTGTTGAAAATATGGCTACCTTACATATGTGGATTAGCTCCTGTCAACACTAGGAAGTTTGCTCTTTAACTGTGCTGATATCATTAAACTGGCAAACAACTGTAGTGTGAATACAGTTATTACCGATGTAAAAGTGCTTATGTCAGTATATCTTATTCCAGTTCAGCAGGAGAAATAACTTACACCTCCATAAATCATCTTGTGGTATTCAGACTGTACTTGCACTAGGGCTTTTATTGCAGCACTTCACTGGCAGTGAGACTCACAAGCTCCCTTTCTACCCTGACAGTGAATCAGGATGTGCCAGTAGGCACGGCTTTACGCTTGCCTGTGTTTCAGTTTTCCCTGAGCAAGCAAAAGGTAATTATGAGACCGTCAGAAAAAAGTAGGAGTTTTCTCCTCTTGGAAAGTATAAAATCTTTTCGACCTCAAAAAGTAAACATGCAAAATTTCAGATAAAAATCTTCATCTGAAACCCAAACATTTCAGTTCAGAATTCTTCCCCTGTGTCTCTTCAGAAATGTGTAGGTCGTTCATGTTGCCAACGCACTCCTAACACCTTCTGTGACACTTGCCTTCCAACAACCAGTCCTTCATCTTGCAGGCATGTTATGACTCATCACTGATGTCTTTGTCAAAGTGCAGAGGAGCCAGGTGGTGAATGCAGCTCATAAAGGAGGACTTCTATTGCCTGAAAAGCCATGGAGGTACTTACATGTGAAAAATGGGAGAGAAAAGATATTTGCCATTTGTAACTTTTTCACAAAACCATTGGGTTCTTGTTCTCGATTAAAAATTTTCACAAGAAAAAGGCACTTTGGGGAAAAAAACCCAACAAACAAAAAAACCCCAAAACCTCAAACACACTCTTTCCTTGGTTGAAGAGCCTATTTCCCTTTCTTCTTCAAAAGGAACAGATTATAGGAGAAAAGGCATGGATAAGACTGATTTCCTTTGTCAAGAAGGCTGGAATTAAAAAATTCAAATCACGGTTTAGGAGTTAAGTAGTGTGTCATGAACAGTGACTGAGACCGTTCCCCTCTTACAGCTGAATATCCTGTATGCTTTTCACCACAATAGCTAAAATGAACATCTAAAGACTGAGCTTCAGGAAGTCATTACAAGAGGCTGCTGAATAATATATTTTAAAAGCAAAGGATGTTAAACATTAGCAGCAATTAACACATGGTTACAAAGTATAAATCCAGATGACTGATACATCAGATTTCCAGTTCCTTTGAAGTGGAACCCAGGTGAGCTAATTTAATTATTTGCCCTGTTGAATGGTCAGAAGTGGAAAAGCATAGAGGGGTCACACCTGTGGGGAGGAGCAGACAAGACAGGTAACCCAAAACTGACCAACTGGGTGTTCCATCCCATCTGCATCGTGCTCAGTATAAAAGCTGAAGGATCAAAGGGTCATCTCTCTTTCTTCAGTGGCTGGTATCCAAGGAGGGCTCTGTCTGTTTGTCTACCTTTGATCCCAATCTGTGCATTCCTTAATCCAGATCTGGAATCCAGTTCCCATCTGTCACTGAGTCCAGTCTGAGCCCAGGTTGAACCTCGTGTTGGGCACCAATAAATATATTGTGGTTTGGACCAGACTGGCCGCTGAAACAAATGATAGATGCTCTCTTTCACTTCTTTCTGCTTTAGAGGAGGAAAAGCATCTCCCTTCAGGAAGAGAAGGATGAGAGAGGAAAGAGACTTATGGACTACTTTAATGAAAATATTAATAAAATAATAAAAAGAAAAATACTGAAATATATACAATAGATACAAAAACATATCAAGCTCCCAGGATGACAATCGTTGCCGGCAGGCACTGGGAAGGTCCTAGACTGGGACCTGATGAACATTGTCAGAAAAAATATGCTGTTAATTTCAGCGAGTTCAATTAGTTAAAAGATGTTTAGCTGAAAAGTAAAATTACTGAACAGAAAATCAGTTCTCTTTTATCTCAAACCAGGACATACACCATTTTACAATGTTGTTGTTAGTGTTTGGGAATCAGTGTACAGGGCCTCCTCTCTTCTGCCTTGAAATATGTTTACAGTAATATTTTAAATGTTAAAAGGTAATGTTCAAAGCATCCAAACCACATTGAACACTAGATTCATTGTAATTAGAGTTCCTTGAGTCAGTTTACTGCCAAGCAATTCCTCTGAAATGTAGAGATGCATGTAAGCTAGGGACCCAGACTGAAGCATTTACTGACTTCCAGAGAATTTAAATCTCAATTCAGGCATATTATTGATGTGTTTATTTAACATGATGTGGAGGTTTTTTGGTTTGGTGTTTTTTTCTTTTTTTTCTTTTTTTAAGTTTCTGTCCTTTTAGTTGCCTGTCTGGATACTGATGTAGTATTAGGAGAAAACAAAATATCTGCAGCTTTTACAGCCTAGGTAGAAGCAGGAAAGATTTAAAAACATTAAGAAGCCTTTCCTGGTTTTGTCGCCTTCTTACTTGCATTTTGTATTCCCAAGCTTTTGGGACAAAAATCTGAGGTTTATGTGCTTGCATGAACAGAGCACCCACGTCTTTTGAAGTGAAGTCATTCCTAGTCACAATCTCATCAAACTACAGATGGTCTGAATGCTGATTATCCAAGCCTTGTTTTTTTTATTTGCGTGATGGAGTGTTCACTATGGTATTACCAGGCTCAATAGTTTGAGAAGTCAGAATTTGATTGCCTTCATTTTCGTACAGTTCTGCCTTGGCAATCAAGTGTTCATGAATGGTTTGACTGCAATCAGTCTTCTGGGAGGCTGTGCCCCCAGTTAGTCCAGCAGCTGGGCTGGCCTCTGAGTCTGAGCAGTAGGGAGGGGAATCCCACAGGATGTCTTTTGGTGTACAGCCTGTGACACCAATCTTGTTTGCTACTTTCTAGCCCTGATTCCCTGTCCTGAGTGCTTCACCCTTGCCCAGTTTTCATAGCATAGTCATGTTTATGCCTGCCTTGTACCAGTTCATGGTGTTCCCCCTGTTGTGCTCAACTTTACTTCTGGTCCTTATTACCAAATCCCTCTATAGCTTTGTGCTTCTGAGACCAGGCATTGGCCTAGCTCCAGCCCTTCAAACTTCTTTCCCTCACTTCTGCAGGGATTCCCATGCTTCTTGCTTTTTGACCCTGTTTCCATCTTAATCTTCAAACTGGAGTTTCCTTGGTTTCTCCTGCTTCCTGATCCAGGCCAAATCCTGCCCACTAATGATGCTTTTTGCCAAACGTGGTAGTTTGCTATGGCTTTTGCCTTCTCTATGTTCCTGGTTTGTATTTGGTTCAATTTTAATACATGGATCTGCCTTGTTTTTACTCCAAGTGCTCCCAACTGAAGTTTACATTTTTCTACATCGTCATGAAGAAAAAGTCTGCTTTTACTGCTGTAAAAGCGTTCACCTTTGTTACCCTTGATTGGAAAATTATTTGGGCAACAAGGAGTTAGCTTGCCATTTTCTCACCACTGATCCCCGTGGTCAGACAAAATGTTTTGCTGTTCCCTCCTTGGTTCAGCCACTGGCCATTCTATTGCTTATCGCTGTACGTCCCTTTTGTGTCCTTATACGATGTTTGGAATGATCCTGCAGGCAGGCAGTTTATGATAAAGGATCTCTCAGTGCATTTCAAATTGTTACTGTCCCCAGGATACATTTTCCAGGCAGCTGGTTCAGCACGCAGAGGCTCATAACTCAGTATCTTACATCAATGTCTTATGCACATTAGGATTGTCAAGGGGATTTCGTCAGGACCATTTGCAGGAGGAGTGGGCTAATAGAGGAACGTTTGACTTGGTTTGCAAAGAATTTGCCAGGCAATGCCTATTAATAATAATGGTGATAATGATTGTTATTGTTTGTTTCACTGGGATGCATGTCATTCAGATGTAGATTTTGTTCTGTTATGACAGTTTTATTTGTGATCAGATTTTCCCAGGGGTGTGAATGGATTGCTGTTTATACAATGCAGCTGTGTTTTGGGTAGACTGGTACATAGGCTTTGGACATGAATCTTCTCTGAAAGGCTCTGGTTTTATTTCCCTGTGAAAACACTAATATGTGGCTTTTACAATTGGTATGAATGGTGGATTTTCTGCAAATTCATCAGAAAATTGAGGAACACAGAATTTTTAAGCAATTATAACTAGTACCAATTATGGAGCTACTGTAATTATGAAGTTACACAAAAAGGAAATAAGAACTCAGAAAAAAATCAGGCACAAATAGAGATTTGTATCCAGATTAGTACTTCAGGATTGGGCCTTATCATTCAAAACACATCACTAAATTAAATAATACAGGACAACCAGCTGCATACATGGTATTAAACTCTTGCAAGGAATTCTTTGGAATGCTACCATTAGGATAAAAACAGGAAAGAGAAATGAAGAAACTTAATAAGATGAGGCAGGTATATTTTTAAAACCATATAATATGTTAGATCAGGTTGAAAAGTACTCCCATCTGTCCTGGTTTGGGCTGGGATAGAGTTAATTTTCTTCCTAGTAGCTGGTACAGTACTGTGTTTTGGATTTAGGATGAGAATAATGTTGATAACACACTGATGTTTTGGTTAGTGTAAGCACTGCTTGGCAACAAGTCAAGGACTTCAGCTTCTCATACTGCTCTGCCAGCGAGGAGACTGGGGGTACACAAGAAGCTTCAAGGGGACACAGCCAGGACAGCTGACCCCAACTGGCCAAAGAGGTATTACATACCATATGACATCATGCTCAGCATATAAAGCTGGGGCAGTTGGACAGCAGGTGGCAACTGCTGCTCAGGGTATCAGTCATCAGGTGGTGAGCAACTGCATTGTGCATTACTTGTTTTGTATATTCTATTATTATTATTATTATTTCCCTTCCTTTTCTGTCCTATTAAACTGCCTTTATCTCAACCCATGTGTTCCGGTTTAACTCCAGCCAGCAACTAGGACCATGCCATTGCTCTCTCCTGCAGGTAGGGAGAAGAGGGAGAAAAGGAGGGCAAAGGGAAAAAACCTCATGGGCTGAGATAATGACAGTTTAATAGAACAATAATGGAAAAGGAAAATAATAATAATGATGATGGTAAAAGAATATAGAAGTCACAAGTCACTCTCACTGCCTGATGAATTGGTTGCCCAGCCTGACCTAAGCAGCGATTGCAAATTCCTGCCCCCCGGCCAATCCCCATGGCAGGGGAGGGGGAAGGGGGGCCATACTGAGTATGACATCTATGGCACGGAATATTCTACTGACCATTCCATTGTTCTGTCTATGCTCCTTCTCAGCTTCTATGGGAAGCTGAAAAAAGTCCTTGAATATTATAATCATCTAGCAGCAACTAAAACAATATGCATTATTGACATTCCTTTCGTACCAAATCTGAAACATTACAGCCACTAGAAAGAAAAATAACTCTATCCCAGCTGAAACCAGGACACCACAAGCTTTACCTTTTGTGCTATTATCTCCCCCATCCCACTGTGGGGAGAGTGAGCAAACAGCTGTGTGGTTTTTAGCTGCCTGGTGGGTTAAATCACAACACCATCAAAGCTACTATCATGCCTCTAGCAGTGGCTATGATCTCCAGCTGTGGAAACAAGAATGAAATCCACCTTGAATGTACTTAGGCGGTGGTGGCTCTCTGTTAGTGGAGAACACAAACTGAAAGGTAGTATTCCTCCCTATATTCATTGAGTTGTGTTGATGGGATTGAACATAAGAGTTAATACTATCCCTGGAAAAACTACGACTCTAAACTTTCACAAATCTCTGTAATGATACAAGGATCCACCTAGTATGTGCTGGTACTTACATCGGCTTCTTGAAGGGGCAATAGTTTAAAATCATTATCTAATACTAATACATCCCTTAAGGGAGAATGGGAGAGAAACATCTGGATGTGCAAGAATGCAAAATAGGGAAAGATGTTGTCACTTTCTGAAAAAGAAAAAATAGATACCAGTTTTTCCCACTCTTTGGTTTAAGGGGGTCTGGGAATGAGAGACGAATGTATACAGATCCAGCTTCACAGTGCTTATAAGACATCTATAGTTGAGCATTTTGGAAAAACAACCAACCAACCAAAAACATTAAAAAAAAAAAATCCCCAGCAAACCCCTTTACACCAATCCCCCTCCCCACCCCCCAAAACAAACAAACAAACAAAAAAACCCACCAAATCCAAATCACCAGACCATATGCTAATTTCTGCGTCATGCCAAGTGTTGACCAATTTTAGATTGGCCTGTGGGCCAAGAATATTAGACCTGATCAAGAGTCTGGATGCCTTTGTTTTGGGAGTCCTCACCTTCTTTTGAGAGACCAGGTTTTAATTTCTCATCATGTATGTTTAGATACTAGTCACGAATACGCCTTAAGATACCAGTCACTATTTAAATCCCTGGCCTTCTGTTATGATATTCACTCCAACCTCTGCATATGCTGGAATGCATGTATCAGTTTTCCACACACTTGTGAGCAAATATGGCAACTGCTTCTCTTCTAGCTGTGCACAACAGATGGGAGCCAAAAATGAAAACATTCACACAATGCCCACAGATAGTTGTTTATTAAGTTTCTTTGTATCGCTGAAGGTAAATCAGAGGAACTGAAGGAAAAGGGGGCGAGGGGAAAAGGTCAAAGATTTGAAACACATCAAAGAAATGGGGAAGTAAGCATAGGAAATGGTTTATACCTGCAAGTCTGATGTAATAGCACTGAAACAAGAGGAATGCCATCAGGAGGTAGAATGCCATGGTGGCTGAACCCTAACTCATCAGAATAACCAGTTCTTACCTTAATGTAGCTATTAGTGTGCCATCAAAACACAGATGTGTCGCCTTTTCATTTCTATTTAATTTTCTCTCTGCTTCTATTCTTTTTTCAAGGGTCCTTCACATCCCAGCACTACAGCATTACAGCAGGGCTCTGAGTCTGTTTTCACATGCTTGTATCTCCAGGCACGCGCACACAGACAGTGTGATGCATGAAGGATCCTTGAGCTGAAATACGTAAATTCAGACCTATAGAGTAATGAAGTCAATGGAGACTCTTCCTCTAAGTAGAAAACATCTTTTTCTTGCAGGAAACAATTTATAAAGCAGATCAGACTAGACTGACATAATCCTATAAATCTATCTGTTGACCTTGTTGATAAGGGTCTTCTCTAAGCTACAGATAAGATAGTAGGGATTTGCCAGCGTGGGCTTGGAATGATTGCATTACTCACAGGTAAATAAACTGAGGTGTGGGAGTATCTAAGATCAAAAAGAATGACAAAAGGAACTCAGCAACAGATATCATTCACTCTCTAAGGAGCCATTCAGCCTAAAAATTCATAGTTGCATTCCTGTTCAGGAGTGGAGGAAGGATTCCGTCAGGCCAGCCAATGTGGCAATGCCACCATTCCTTATGTACCACATATAAAGTTACACCACTGATAAAGTTTGGATGGGATCACCAACTAGATGGGTTTTGTTTCTGAGTTACAAACTTGTGTTTGTTTTTTTTTTTTTAAATGCTGTATTGTTAGTATTACTGCTAGTTTTACTGCCAAGACATACCTTCATCCAGCCAATTCCCTCATCTGGGCAGCACCTGCAGTGTCACCTACCCTGGCATTTGCCTGCAAGGGAGGCAGAGTTCTGCAGGAGGCATGAGGCTCTAGGGGCACCTTTTCTGTTGCATGTCCCTTTCCTTTCCCTTCCCTGGTTTGCTCTATCCTACCAGGCTTAATCTACAGTTGCAGACGTAAGAGCTTTATCCTCTGCTATGCTGTGCTCAGCAGTTCATCTCGGACTAATCCAGTGTCAGCATAGAACCAGCTTTCTCACTTTGCAGAGAGGCTTTCAGCAGCTTCTTACTGGATCCAGGCAGCAGGGATTGTGTGGTGCCAGAAGAAGCAGGGCTGTGTGTGGACACTTGGCTCTTGGGAAAGCAAGCAAATAAATGACAAAGTCCTGCATGGCTTCTAGTGTCTTCTGTCTGTGTGCCTATTCTGGTGTTTGAATCAGCTCAGCCACACCATGTTGTGAGGTGAAGAAGACTGTAATGATTTTTGCTCAGGAGGCAAATGAGGCTTTTGATTCCATAAAGGCATAAATATATATATATGTTTTGTTTTGTTTTTTTTTTTTAAATGAAGGACTTTATTTATTTTTGGAGGACTTTAGTTTATTTATAACTTTATTTTTGAGTAGTCCAGGTGAGATAGAAAGGATATATATTTTTTGAGTTACAAGTATACTGGGCTCTCATTTATTTCAACAAGAGCTAAAAAACTTCAGCACCTTTGAGAACTTAAGCACTTCAGTATCAGTCAAGGTCAATATTTAAACCCAGCCAAAAATCTGGGGGAAAAGTGATACCTGTGATTTGTTGTAGGTCATGTAGTCCTCAACCCAGCAAAGGAAACCAGGAGTCTTGACTCTATGCCCTAACAAACCATCTCAGGCAGATTCCACTCCTATATATGGCCAAATCATGGAAGAGGAATTGTTCAAATCATAAGAGCATTGCAGTGTGTCTGTGGGCGTGCTCCTTCTGGGTCACAGGCTGTTTCATGTGGTTAACAGCTTGGCAGAGGACTAATTGATTAGGATGAACAGCTCATGAATCTCAGAGCATTTTGAGTTTTCAATTTAGATAAGTATCAGAAAGGTCAGATGCTTCTAAGGATCTCCTCCCATCCCTTAACTGGAGAAATCAAATTGACAGGTTTGTCACCTAGAGAAACTATACTGCAAACTGTATCAGAAATGCCAGATTTCTGTGTGAATAAGGGATGTACTCTGATTATTTGAAGCTGTGACACATTTTCCTGATTTGTTGGGAAAGCAGGTAAAGGTTTCAGAAAAAATACCTGACCTTTATACCTTAACATACTTAAAAACTTAATATTCCTAGACTTTGCCAGAAATTCCTTCAATTCCTCAAAACACTGTAGAAACTGCAATAATTGCTATTTTCGTGGATACACAAAACCGATACCTTAGATCTTCATTATTTGTGTCCAATAGCATAAAAATAATTTTGATGGAAAACCAGGAAGCTGAATGATTTTATCTTATCCATCGCCATCTTGTCATCTAGAGGTCTCTTGTGCCAGTCAAGAGCTAATGCTGCTCTTTATGCTACATTTCCCAAGTTTTGCTCAGTCAGTGCCCACATACCTCAAATGACAAGTCTTACACCAAGGAGGTACTCCACCGTCCAGTCCATCACCAGGAGACTCCTGCTCCCCCACATCCTGCTAGGTAGCCATGACTGTAGTTTACATACTCCTTTGTTTTGTATCATTAAGTAATTCTTTTGGATGTTACTATGTAATTAATAGTTCAGAGAAACCTTTGAATGAGATTGTGAGATACTAATTGTACCTTAGCAGTTGTATCTTTGCAGCTGACTCTTGTTAAATCTTCCTATGAACCTATCCACTTTTAGGTCATGAAAGTTTCTGACCAGGTAAAAAATACTGTTAGCGATATAGGCTTGTGAAAGGTTTTTATCCGTGTCAAAATGGCTGATGCTGTAATGCGATGGTACCATGTTCTCTGGCTGCCTCATTGTTTTAAGTGTTTCTGGCTTGATCTTCCTAAAGGGTCCACAGAAGCAGACCCTGAAATTAATCTATAACTTGAGTGTTTTAGTAAAGGAATATTTTTCTGTCTCTGCCCATTGTCTTATTTTGTAACAATGATGGTAAATGGGGATGTCAAAAGACTACTCCAATGTGTGAATTGCCCAACTCCTTAAGTCCAAGGGGAGAGGGCAGTTTGGGTAAAATTATGATAGCCAAGTTTATTTCAGCCATCAAAGGTATTCTGACACTGATACTCAAAGCAACTGCACCAAGTAGTTAGGAGAAGCAGATGGAGTATTAGTTGGGGAGAAAATAGGTAGAAATGCTGCCAAATGCTTTGTTTATTTATTTATTATCAATAAGCAGTTCCAGTGTGTCTCCTAAACTTGATTATTGGGCTTTTGGTTAAATTCAGAAGCACCTGGAAATTGATGAATTTGAGCATTTTGAGGGGAATTCATCAGGAAAGCCAGCAGAAGTCAAGAGGTCCTTCTGAGCAGCAGCTGTCTCCTGATCTCAGGCATTTCTCAGCGTTGCCCTGTAATGTTCTCATAGTCAGGATTTCTAAAGCAACAGGCAGCACCAAGGAAAGTTTCACACCCCTGGGAGGTGATCAGAGAGGAAACAGGCGCAGACTCTTCTCTACCGGCAAGGTTGACCCTTCCTCTCTGAAGGCACTTTCCAAGGGGATCTGGGAGTGAAAGGATTTCTCTTCACTCTCAGTTCTGCCTGTGTGCATAGAGCTTCCTCTTGTTCTTCTTCACTTCTTTGAAATAAGGTTATTGCCCAATAATAATGTCTTCTAGCTGAACACCTGTTTTGCCAGTAGGAAAACAAGATCCATGTGCAAATTTACTGGAAATATGTAGTTATTTCCAGAAGTGCTTAAATGTCTTTAACTGGCACCACTGTAATTAAGTTAATAAAGTTAAGAACTTCTGCTGAAATGTGAGTTTGGTTGTAGAAAAAGAGAGGTAGGCAAAATGGGAATGAGAATATCTAACAGGTCTGACTTTTTCTTCTTTTTTTTTTTTTTTTTTTTTTTTTGTCGCTTGTGAATTTGGGCTGCCTTCTCTCAAAAGGCAGGCAGGAAGGAGAAGCAGTAGAAAGGCTTACATTTCTTCACTTTGTTCACTATTTAGACCAAGTGACTGAATTTCTTTTCTCCAGATATTCATGTTGTTAGGTTGGTTTTCCAGCATTTGCTGATTATGACTGAAAATCCCATGGGTTGATATGGAGTGGTACCGACTTGTGAATGACCTGAAGTGGAAAGTATTCTTTCAATTTGGGCTGTATAGAGTAACTTCAGTAAGAATAGGGATAGGGCCCCAGCACTGCGTACAGGGCTTTGTGCCAGGTTGTGGGGAAGGTTGACCAAGGCATACATTCTCTTTGTACTCTTTGTACAGATTTTGGTCTTTGGCTCTTACATTCACATCGTTATCAACAGGCTGCTAAAAAAAAAAAGTGCAAAAAGGGGAAACTTAAAAGACTATGAATCATATTGCAGAAGCTGCTAATGATTGCCCTTCAGCTGCTAACACAATGCCTGTAAATGCCTATTTAGAAAAAGAGCAACATGAATTCTAATGCCAGTGATCAGCACTCTTGTGGTTAGTAGTTACATGTGTGGTGTCATTTTCTGAGGTTAAATCATATCTCTTCTTTCCCAACCAAGTGTTCAGAATTATTTTGTCTTTTTTCATAGCTCGTTAGAGAAATCAGAATATTGGAAAAGCTACTGTTGTTGATGTGCTGCCACCCTTTGATACTAGGAAAGACAGTTAACATGTTTTTTCCTGGGAAGAGCATTCTCTCTTGCACAGAAACCTACAGGACTGCAAGCAGAAATACAGGTTAGGGTTTATTCCAGCCTCTCCTCTGCATGGGTACACGCTCATAATAATTTCTTATGGCCCTATCTGTCAGTGCAGTAATTGTCTTCTCCAGGTCTGTACCCAGTGCAGTGTCAAGTGAGTCAAGTCAAAACAGTTGCTATCATCCTTTTCTGTGAGATACTGCTCTGCCATCTTTTATTTCTCAATGTTGTGATATTTTTCCTTCTGTTAATTATAGATTTAACTACATTTGAATTCACACCAACCCCATAATATCTCCCCCTTTTCCCACAAAATTACTCTTGTTGCTGTGTGTTAAACTTTTAATCTACGTGTGGGCACATTTTATGCTGCCTTATTTTCCCCTATTTCTTTGTAGAGTGGAATTCTGAAGAGAGTCCAACCACAAAGCCTAGGCAATCCATAAATCCCACTTAATCTCTGAAACCAAATATAATGAGAATTGTTCTCTGATTTTGCTGCTGCAATTTGGCGCTGGCTTGGAGTCTCCTTCAGACTCTAGATAATGAAATAAAATGGAGTTTTCATGGTGGGATGTCCTCAGAAATCAGTTACAGCTTGTGATTTTTTTTCATACAGCTGTATATTTTTAACCAAATCCATTCATGGTTTTTATGGATATCAAATTTAAAAAACCACAAAAACCCAAACCAGTCAAGACTTCTTAAATTTAGATTAACTTGTTTGCTACTCATTCAGAATAGGAAATATCAATCTTTGTTGTTTTTCAAAGACTGGATAATGTAATTTTTCTCCTGGATTCAGACCTTTACATACCAAATTTCAGCCCCAGAGCACAGTTTCTCAAACCACTTTTTGAGTGGAATTGGTGTCTTTCATTATGTCAGCAAGAGTTAGACGCTTGGGCTCATGTTCAACCTTATCATCTAGTTCCAACACCCCTGCCACAGGCAGGAACAGCTTACAGTAGACCAGGTTACTCAAAGCCCTGTCCAACCTGGCCTTAAACACTTCCAGGGATGGGGCATCCACAGCTTCTCTGGGCAACATGTTCCAGTGTCTCACCACCCTCATAGTGAAGAATTTCTTCCCAATACCTATCTAAATCTCCCCTCTTTCAGTTTAAAACCATTAGCTCTTGTCCTATCACTACGCTCCCTGATAAAGAGTCCCTCACCATCTCTCCTGTAGGTCCCCTTCAGGTATTGGAAGGCTGCTATAATGTCTCCTCAGAGTCTTTTCCTCTCCAGGCTGAACACCTCTAACTCTCTCAGCCCGTCTTTGTAGGAGAGGTGCTCCAGCTCTCTGATCATCTTCATTCTAGAAGATGGACATACTTGCAGGTCAAATGCTATTCCCCTAGAGCCAAAAATATCAAAACCAATCCAAACTGAGTTTCATTTCAACTGAGGGGAAGACTTCTTGGTCTTCCAGTTCTCACTGTACCAGTAATCAGGTAGCAATCTCTGTGGTGTCCCACCAAACCACATGCCTTAGGAAGTGGAATAACAAGCAGGCAGGCAATGGGGCAACATTTCCTTTCCAATAATATCCCTACAGATTTCAAATACATTAAGCTGGTATTTTTTTGGCATAAAATAATTCCGTGGACACTTCCGTGCAGCTGCTGTTCTGACAATGGTGATTGACAGAAACAGGCTGGGAAATGTTCTCAGAGCTCAAAAGAAAGGCTGAGGAAGGCAGATAGAGTGGCAAGATGTGAGGTGAGGGGAGGAACTACATAGAGCAGGAATCTGAGGAGGCTTTTCTCTGTTCCTAATATTTTGCATCGTGAAGAAAAGCCCCTTGCCAAAGCCCCCTTGACCTTTATTGTTCTTATTATTTAGTGGAGAACACACCAAGCATATGCAACAGCTACTGGATGGGACCATGTCTCCCACACTTTTCATTATGCCCAGCATCCTATTTTTCATATTAACAAATTAAATTAATTTCTTCTCCTGTCTTTCCCCATTTGTTCATATTGTGTTCCCTTGGTTGAATAAACACTTTCTGCTCTGAGTTCTGAAAGACTGTGATACCTTGCTGTTAGACAGATGTGGATTTTAAAAGCAAATCACATATCATTTTTGTCTCAGTAGTGACATTGTCACACATAAAGAGCTATCTCTGAACATGATTGCAGATAGGTAAGTATGTATATTGTATTTATATTTAAGGGGCTGCTTTGTGGTGCTAAGAAATTAATGAAGGTATTTATCTGGCTGTTAAGAGATGTAGTACCAAAATAACAGACAGAAGCCAATGAGGATGTTAGTTTTGATCTGACCACTACTTTGATATTATAAATTTCCTTATCAGAAAATGCAAATATTCCTAAAGTATTTTGATAAATCAGATATTCTGATTAGTCTTTTCTGAAGCCTGCCAAACTCAATGAGAGTTTTTTCCATTGACTTGTAAAAGTTGTGATGCAGTTTGTCTGTAATTATGGATGGAATCCAGGATGGGGGTATATGCTTCTTCTCAAATTTGTTATTTTCTTGCAAAGTAGAGAGATTAATATGTTCTCAAAAATTGCATTCCCCAGTTTTGATGTGTTGTCTTTCATATTCTTCAACCTTTGGCTGCATAAAAGTTATGGATGTCCACTATGACTGTGGCACAATTGCTATCTGCTGTTTGCAGAACACAGCTGTGCACAGTAAGGTCTCCTTGTTTTAATGCATTATTTCCACAGCCTTGTTTGGGAAGTCAGGGATCTAGATTGGTCACCAGCTGTGAGGGTATGAGCTGTTTGCTCACTTCGCATTACAGTAGGCTGAGATAAGCTAAGTACAAACTCCTTTCCCTAGGGTTTGGGTGTATCCCAGTCAGGAGCCCAGAGTATGAAATCAAACGGGAGTTTTATTGGCTTTTAATATAAAGAGCTTATACAAAGCATCCTACTTTGCTGTATAGGATTGTGACAGACATTATAGCTCTGGAATTTTAATGCTAAAACACAGAAGTGGGCAGAAAAGAGAGGTGTGAAGCTAGTTTATTAGAGGTCATTCATAATCTGTTATTAAGATATGGAAGGTTTCCTCTAAATAATAATATCATCAATGTTTTTATTCATACATACGTTTTGAGCCATATTTGCTTTAAATTTAAGCCTTTTTTCAAATTAATTTAGGTGACATTTAGCCCTATGAAGTGGGTGGCAGAAGGACTGCAAAATTTTGTGTTTTAACATGGAAGAGACAGTGCCTCTTGCTGTGTCCTTATTCACAGACTAAACTTCATCATTGTCTTGTTCATCATAAAATCCTGAAGTCTTTTAAGAGGCTGGCTCCCCAGAAGTGTTCCTTGAAAAAACATCAGGGAATAACTGTCAGCTTCTGTTTTATCTAAGGTCCCTTCAGGTCTTTGTAATGTTTTTTTTTTTTTTTGTGTGTGTGTGTGTGTGCGCGCAAAGGGCCACCTGATTTCCTCTTTTGATCACTTGAAACAGGTAGATAATGAGAGGTAAGCCTTAACAAATACTTAGCTTCTCTTAACACTGAGGAAAATTTCATTAGGAGTAAAAAAAAACAACAGTGTGAACAATGAACATATTGCTGCAAATAACAAGGCAGATTTGCAGTATTTGTGAACAAATTGCAGATCTGGGTTTTTTGCTTGTTATTTTCTGGTTTATTCTGTTCCCAATGGAAATTATGCTATATGGATGATTAGACTATTGGCAAGATTGTTACATTGGAACGGAATAGATAGATATATTTTTTTCTGGACCAAAAAAAAATATTTTCCGTGGCATATTCAACACCATAAACACTTTGGAGATACGTTATGTTTATCTATATACATCTCTAAACGATAGGGAGCCTGAGGAAGGTATAATTTCAGACAATGTGTTGAATTTTAAAGAAAAATAAATCCTTGCAAACAGAGGAAAGGAATTCCACCTTCCAAAACATACAATGCTGCTTTTGTGGCTTATATGGCTGTGCCTGCACTGAGGAAACTCTGTCTTCCCTGGTCCAGCTTCAGAGTTGTCCATGGTAGGCAATCCTTCTGAATGAAGTAGGGTTCCCTTGCTCAGATTTGCTTCCAAAGGATGATGTACACACCTAGAGACCAGGTACCTTGTAAATACACTTGACATTTGTTTAGATAAAACACATTTAACAGCAACCTGTGCCAAGACTATCTCTTCCTAGTAACTGTCTGCCATAATAATTACTAAAGATTGTGTTTAACTGACTGATGGCAGAATGGTTGACTTAGCTCCAGCCTTTTGGCTTTGTTGCTGAAGACCCAGGGGCCGCATCTGTGGTACAATTTACAGCAGAATAGGGGGTTTCATTCATTTATCCCCAGGAGGCTGAGACAGTTTACAAGCTTTATGCATTTGATAAGATCAAAGGGCTTGAGAATGAAAGAAGCTGTTCAGATTTATTAGCATTATTATTAACTTAAATGACAGTTTATGGTCAGCAGTGTTTTATTCGATTAATGGCAGGATGTTTCAACTGCATTCACAAATGCTTCTACAAATATTTGTGGTAGAGGTGATCGACAGCTCTTTGAAGGTTTTAAAAGTAAATGAGAGTCTGTTACACAAGATGACTGCAACTTGACTGAATTATGCCACCTCTTTTTTTTTTTTTCCAAGTTCCCACTGACATCCTGAAATATTTTCTTACCTGATGATCTATCTCATCTTTTTCATCTAGAGTCGAAACAATAATGGAAAGTTGCTTTAATTTTTAACTCAAATGATAAACCATCTTAGAACATCAGTTAACGTGCTTCAAATTCCAAATTGCTCCACTGATTGCTGGGAGGTTGGTTTGGACTGATATCTTAACACAAATTATTGCTAACCTTTTTCTGAAATTCACAGAGAATTAAAGCCTACAAAATCAACTAGCATTTCACGTCCCTATGATTTAATTATGATGAAAACTTCAAGCATGTTAACTAGCATTTTAACATCAAAGCTTTGGACTCTAATTTAGGCAAATACTGCTATAATTATTGGTATGTACCCTAACATTCCTGTAAAACAAGCAAAGCTCTAAAACTCTGATGCTCGTATGGATAACTGGGGAGGCAATATGGTTGAGAGGTCTAAAAGCCACTCAGAATTAGGACATATGTATTCAATATACAGCAAAATCATCTTCTTTGTATATATTATATACATGGTTTGCATTTTTAAAAAAATAAATAAATCAGGAAGTGGCGTAATTTCAGCACTAATGTACTCAGCTAAATTTCCAAAGAAAATAGGTACATTCCTGTTGTGTTGCTTGAATCTAGTATCATAATCCTTAAGAAGTTGGACAGTTTTCTTCAAAAAATAAAAACAGTGTAGTTACAGAAGAAAATTGCTGTGATATTTGTGAATTATAAAAGCTTTGTGCTTTACATAGTCTAAAGAACTGGAATGAGGAGCATTCACTTTAGAGATGATTTCCTGTTTTCACAGTTTTTACTTCTGATATTGTTTCAACACAAACCATATTTTCTCTGTTCTGTTCTTTCTTGGATGCAAAACAGTAACATTAGGCCATTAAAAAAAATCATTTTATTTAATGCTGCTTCACTTACCAAATCTCTCCAGACACTTTTGTTAATGGATTTATTATTAACCTTTCTCAGATAAAATCTAACAAAAAATAAGCCAAAAATCTTTGGGCACTTGAACACAAAATTAAAATAACCTTGACTTACGGTATATTGTTTTCAGTTTAATGTGAGTTACCTCTTGAAATCAACTTTCTCCATACAATCAATATACTAATGCTCAGCAGTCTTCTACAGAACTGCCATTTGACTTTATGTCATGGTTTGTTGTAGTTACGCATTCTCATCTTTCTCTAGCCTCAGGGAAGCACTTTTTCCTTTCTGTTCCTTCCTTTTCTCAGCAATTTGTGAGATTCCCATCCATTTTCACCAGGCAGCAAAGGTGAAAGCATTTCTGTAATGAAAACGTGTTTGAGAAGAGCAGAACAATTTACAGTGTCACAACATTATGACACTGGCATCACAACACAACGCATGAATGCTCTGCTCCCAAGCAAGGAGCGTGCCACAAACCTGCTCCTGGCAGGGTGTCAGAACTGCTCCTGACTTTTCTTGTCCCCTGCTGCAAAACATATAAAAACTTCAATCCTTATTATCCAACACTATTAGGATACAGGTGTCAAAAGGCAAGGGGAAATGGGTGAGACTGTCTTGAGGCTTTTGAGGAAAATTAGCCGTGTCACTGAGGGTTTTCTGCCTTTAATTAAGAGCACCAAATAATGCTCTTTCTGGGGCTTAATATTCATGATGCACAGTTTACTTTTTGGATAGTAGCTATTGAGGATTGACGATAGGGTCAAATCTGCTTTCAGCATCTCATGATCCAAAGTTGGCCCAGTGAACCAGGCATGATAGCTGTGTAACAGACAGCTGCAGGGGTGACAACCCTACAAGCTGCTGAATATCAGGCACTGAGCCCCAGGGCTTATGATGACTGCCATGTTGTATTTCATGGGTTAATCAGAGTTTCATTCAGCCACATATAGCTTGCTCTTCTTCTACAAGCTAAGGGAGCTGCTACCTCCAAAACTCATTAAGTGTTTTCATGTAAAGAATGGATGTCAGCTCCTGTCCTGTCCCCAAGCTTCACCTTTGCTTTTCATAACACTGATGGCTGATCATACAGCCTGTCATGTCTCTAGGACAGCCCTGTTGCTAATATTGGTAGAGTGCGTGAGGGAAGTTTACCAGACTAGCACTGCAAAACAGGCTCATCTAAGGTAGGAGTAATAGCCATGGGCCACAGACGAGATGTCTGAATTATCTGATGATCATCAAGAAAAATGTGACCCTAGCCAAAATCAGATGCATTCTGAGCAACCATGGAGCCAAAAGGGTTTGAAAACAGTGCTTTGCACTTCTTATCCAAAGGACTCAAGGGGGGGTTGTAGTGCACACAAGAAAGATCCATTCCTCAAAGAGTTGGCATGGAAAGGCTAAATGCAGGTATGCAAGCTCCATGGAGATCAGGTCTAAGCCTAACAAGTTAGACCTTGCTCTGCAGGTTGTGGAAAGCAGATGGAGTATTTTACTGGTGGATAGTTAGTGTTTTGTAGCAGTAGAAGCTATTTGGCATTAGAAAATTCTTTTTGGTACTGATGATTTTGCTTAAGCGCTCAAAGCAGGAGTTATTCACATTAGCTCGGTACCCTGTGGCTGCAGCACTGTGCATGCTCTGTCAAAGGGGTGACTAGTAGCGGCTGTCCAGCACAGCCACTGTTACGCTTCCACCCTCCATCTCCTCAAGCTTTGAACTTGCTGCCATGGGGGCCAGGGAACGAGTGAAGACAGATGAAATGGAGCTGGTGTAAATTTGACCGTGCTATAAATCAGTCCCATTACATTGAACTCTATGGGGCTGACTTACCAGCATCTGGTCTGTGTACAGCATGGAGAAATCCCTTCCACAAACAGCAGTGTCGGCAAATAAATGCTTGGGAGTAACAAGGTAAGGGGGAAGCCTAAGCATCCACCCTGAGTTCTTGCCACTGAAAATTTTCTAGTGTTTTATAAAGAGTGGCTAGAGTGGTACTGCTTATTTGTCTCTTTCTGCTTCACATGCAGCTAAGGGGCTTGCTTGTTTTGATCAGTGGGGAAAAAAAAAAAAAAAACAACCAAAACCAAAAACCACAAAAAATCTGTTCTAGTATAAACATTTTGAATCCCTGCAGCTATCATGTAAAAGATATCTGTAGAAACTTGGTTCTTGTTAATCCCAGTTGTGACCTAGTTGTTGATTAGCAAACTAAACTAGTGCTGTTGAAAATCTTGCCATTAAAGGACTTCACGGGAACAAAGGAACATCCTACCTTGCCCAGCTAACAAAAGGGCTGGCTTGAACACCTAGGGTCCACCATCCACTTCTCCAAAGGTGGATCCATCAATTTCTCCATCATTAGTGAGAGGATGGTGTTAATGGTTGAGCTTAGCTGGCCAGTTGTGGGAGTCAGATACAATGTGTTATCCAGAGCCAGCTCTCAATAACATTCACTCTCCAGTGTATGTTATGAATGCCAATAGACCTCAATAACCCCTTGATCTGTACAGCTGCTTACCCTCTCTAAAACAGAGTAAGGGCTAAGTGCTGTGATCTAGCCCTTTGTCAGAAATAGAGACTCATTCGCAGGAGAAAGGAAAACATGCTTCTAAACAGCTTGCAGTACTGTGTGTTTGTGCAGGAAATGAAAGAGCCTGTCTGCTGTTTTGAAAACTGAAGGGATAGTTCCTTTCACAGTTACTAAACCTCAGTAAGGATATTTTAGAAATAATCAATTGTTCTAGTCTGAGTGAAATAAAATGTCTTGTTGACTCTGTATTGTAAAAGCCCATTTGAGGTTCACCTTCTTTTAGATATCTCAGCTGATTTGATTTAACAGGACATCTTTAATGTCTTGGTATGAGAAGAGAGAGAAGTGGTATGTGGCTGAATTACACCATGTGCCAGGATGCTGAGGCTCAGCAGAGATAAGATAACCTCACAAATAAACAACAGATGGCCGATGGCCTAATGCTTTGCTTTGGGTGAACATGACAGGGATTTATTCTTTCAACCTGGAGAAGGAGCCTCGGAAAGGCTGAAACTGCAGAAATGCATGACATGTAGGCAGACACAGTTTGTTATGGGGATTTGGTCTGAGCAGATGGTATTAGAATACAGATCTATTATTAGGCATCTGTTTCCCATCTCAGTTATACGATGCATAAGATTTAGATTAAATTCCCCAAGGAATGCCTGGATCACTTACTAATTTGTACGTGCACATCTCTATGTGCCTGTCTTTGAATTCAGATGATGGGCTACATCCTGAGCCAGGTTAGAGATGTACGTTTGTAAAGTGACAGTAATGTAACCGGAGGCAGCATCTGATCTGTGTTCTCACTACATAGAGAACTCTTTAGTGATAAACCATTAGCTAAGGATTAATAACCAAACAGGCAAAAACCTCTGTGTTGTCTGAGTAAGTGTGCATGGATTCACCCACTGAGAAGGCAACAAAGTGTAAATGTTCTGTAAGACCTACAATTAGGTAAAACCAACATGGATCAGGATTTCTGATGCCTCATCTCCATTTCCCTAGAGCTTAGGTATATCACAGGATCAGTGCTGTGGATGCCTTCATGTCAGCCTCTGCTGGACTTAAGACAGGAGCTATCCCAGGCCCTGAGTAGGGCGGGAAGGAGCGATAGCCCTCAGCACCTCCCCAAGCCAGTAACCTGCCTTGTGCCAGAGAGCTGGAGCCACTGACAGCTGCCTTGCCAAGAATAGCCCAGCCTGGGTCAAGGATATGATTGTGTTTTACCAGCATCCCCCCCACCTCCCTTCCCTCACTTCTCCACTCCCACCAAACTATGTGTGACGTGGGGGGAATGGCTATGAGGTGTGAATTTCCCTTAATTAACAGTCCCACTCTGAATCCTTAGAACAGAGAGAGAACCAAAATTTCTTTATTCAGTAATGCTGCACAGCTCTCCCCTGGTAGCAGTGTCCAACCCTCCTAAAAGCAAGAGGACCGCAGTTTCATCTGTTTGATCTCTCTAAGGGATAAGTTATGTGGAAACTGAAGGGAAACTAGCTCACTGAATTGGAGAAAGTACCCTAAACACAGCATCTCAGTTCCTTCTCTTCTAATGTTTGGTAATAGGTATGGTTTAGTGCAGGCAAGTTGCTGCTCTAGATGCATCTTAGGGCTAGCTGAGGCTGTTGTGATATCTACTGGGTTGCAGTGGAAGGAAGAGAGGGATACTGAACTTCAGCAACAGAAAAGTGACTGATAAATATGCATAACAATTCTGATGAGATCAAAAAAACCCTAATGTATCTCTCAAGTTCTCCAAAGCAATTTCAGGCTAGCATAAGTTGGTCTATTAATAAATAAATAAATATACAGATTTAACAAGCACAGAGTTTCTCTCCTTACACAGAGAATCTCAGGAGTGAAATGTAACTACTGAAGTCATTCTTTTGCCTTTGAATTCTCATCATCTTCTGCAAAGCAAAAAAGTATATTAATTTGCTGTTCTTGTAAAATTCTTTGCCATGTCATTTATGGTCCAAACTACTGTGTTTAGGACTGGGTGTGTGTTACCAAAGTTAGTAGCACTTAAGTGTGAACAAGCTTTCACATCTGATCCCAGCTAAAGTGGGAGAAAAGGTGTCAAAATTCCAAAGTTTACCCAAAAGTTGTGTTGCCTCCACGGTGAGCTGAGCCTGCACCCTAGGTCTGCTAGTGTAGGTGAGAGGACCATGCTTTGTGGCTGAAGGCAATGTCCAGCTCTTCAGTAATTCAGTTCTTCAAAGTGTATCAGGATGGGGTTATTTTACTATTGAAACCATCCTAATACAGGACTTCTGGTAGAGTTTTGGGGCTGCACATCTTGTATGCTGACTTTACTGATCAGCCTGAACATGTAGTCACTGTTGGTCCAGGATTTCCAGGTGTCCATCAGCTTTGCCAGACCTACAGCTACCTCTTTTTCCACTTGGACAAGTATCCCAGATACTCCAGAGAGAGCTCATGGGGTGGAAAGGAAAAGTGGACACCTCTTTCCTGTTCTTTGTGTAACTATAAATCAGTCTCCCTCAATTAAACCCAGCTCATATGATTGCATGAGAACAGCAATATCTCTTCCAGCTGTAGTGCGGTTACAACCTTAATTAATTGTGTTGTACTTATTTTTTCCTGACTACCGGGTCAATCTCTTTAAAGGTTAGAAGACAGATGAGGCGTGATAGTAACATAGTAAGTCCTCAGGAGGAAGTTTTCTCTCTAAGGACAGGGTGGAAAGGGATGGGTAGAGATCTGAGATCCTAGTAAGCCTTTTCAGGTGGGAAGTTAATAGCCTGGGGACTAGTCAAACTATTTCAGTCCTGAAAAAATCAGTGTCAGAGGCCATTGCACTGATCCAAAAAATGCTGAGGATTATTAAGTTTTGCATTTTCATTTTCAGTACTAAAAATCATTCTAAGTGGAGAGAAAAGATAAATACAAAAATGGGAATGGGGAATAAAGCCCTTTTCATGAAAAGAGATGTAATGAGCAGAGAAAATTGCCTCTTTTCATTACAGCCTTAAGCTTGACCTCATGCTCTGTCTCACAAGCTGCATTTTTCATTATTATCCTCAGAAATATGTTATATTCCATGTGCTTTTTCTTCCTATTGAAGAAATTCATACAATGACGGCAATGATGGCAATGAGGAACCCAGATTTATGGGACGTAACCTGTGGCTGTTGTTCATCCACTCAAAGCTTCAAAAAAACCTGAAAGAGTTTCTCTCCCAGCATTTGTAGTCAATTAACACTTTTCACCTTCAGCTGATGATATTTCAGATTGAGTAAACTGTATCTGTCATTGTTAAAGCAGAGCTCTCAGATGCATGAACCCCAGTTTTCTTTCATTTTTTAAAAAAAATGAAGGGGGTAAGCTTTATAGATAAAGCAAGTAGGAGTCTACCCTACCATAGTTTGCAGATGGCATAAAAAGAAAATGTCAATCTTTTATTAATCACCAGCAACAATTGTTTCTTGTTAAACTTGGCAAGAGTATTATATCTAATTCTCTCAGTATTTTACTGAGGAGGTAGAAGCTGATGGTGAAAAGTAGCAAAAGTATTTATACCTCATTTAGAAAGTACAATACAGTCAATCCCAAGTACAGCATTAGACTTCACTAGAAACGGGCATTTTGAAGAACGAAACTCACCGATGTAGCTAAAATCTTAAGTTAATGACATAATGCCATATCCAGCTAAGGAGATCTAGAATGCAGAAGTAGCCAGACATATGGAATGAAATGAGCCTGAACAAGGAGAAAAACTCCTGACTTTTTTGAAATTTCTGTATTCCATCTTCTTCCTAGGAGATAAAATCTCACTACTTGTTAGTCTTCACCACCATGCATCATTTTGGGAGCTTGAATCTGAGTTGCTTATCAGTCATAGCCTGGAGGCTTATTTATAATCCACTGTTTTCCAGGATATGGGTTGAGGTTTTGTTGTTGGGTTTTTTGTGTTGTGTTTTTTTTTTCCTTTTTCTCCTGTGTATGTATGGCTTGCATTCCAGAGCATACTACTTTGTGTTTGACTGCGTTAAAGAGATTCTAAAAAAAAGAAATTCTTGAATCTTTTTTCTTCATTCTTTTCTTCTCAGTCTCTCCTCACGAAAGACAGTTTCCAGGTTCTTGATGACTCAGCCTGGTTTTAGGTGAAATTTTACTTAATCCTAGTTTTTTCTTTTATTTTGGAGATATGTATTCACAATATTCCTTTATTCTAGGTTAAAATAAAGTGGTTGTAAACATTTGAAAAAAAAAATGAGTTTGTAATTGGGTGGAAATTGTATTGAAAGTATTCACTGTCTTTTAAAATGTTCCAATTTTCTTTCTTTTTTTGTCAGAAAAGCAGATTCAAAATTCAGTATTTTTTGGACAGTGAAATGATTGCTTTTCCCATCCAAGTTTTTGCTCAAAAGATATTAATTATTGATAACTGAAAAAGAAAGAAAAATTTAACTTTTCTTCCCAAAAGTGGAATGTTGCTCTCATTTAATGTGTAACCAACATAATTCCACATTAATTCTGCTAGGTTGTACTATTTGGGAATCTGAAACAATCGTCAGAGGCTAAACTCTTTTTTGTGCTGATCTGGTTCAGCTGTGCATTGTTTGAGTATGAACTCTCAAATCTCTTCTAAAATGGGCAGATCACTTATCTGAAGTCGAATAATTTAAGGATTTAAGGTGCTCCTAAGAAACGTGGTTTGGAAGAGCTGACATGTTTTGAAAGTTGGTTACACCATGCATCTTTAACAGAAATTGACAAGACAGAGCTCCTGCTCTTCCAAGTCTCTTTACGTGGTCTCAAAAAAGCAAAATCACCTTCCCTACTCCTGCATCTGTCAGGATCAAATATTCATCATTAGACAAGATACCATATCCATTATTTTAGGAGGGGGGGGGAAAGTGACGATAAATCCCATAAGAGATTAACACATCCAAAAAACCTAGCAAGTTTAACTCCCTGTTCGTGCACCACTGCCTCACCATGAAAGATTTGCAATTGAAGAGGAAAGACCTTCTCAAGTAAGTGTTTTCCTTATTGACATGATCTTTTATTGTTTATTCATGCTCACTATAGCAGGGAAGACCTAGTTTCTTCCAAAGAGCCTATTTATACTGCTTTCTAATTTTCCATTTCAATGGCTTTGTGACTTGCCCTTCAGCTTTGCAGAGTTTTCTCTGCTAGAGGAGTTTTCCTCCCCTCACAAGCTGAGAGGTACAACTTGAGAAAGAGTACAATGTAGATCTTTTTTCCAATTATGACAGGTAAAAAAAAAAACCATGAGGTGTGACCATGCTTTCTGCAGTTCCTGGAGATGTCCTGCTGGCCAGCCAAGTGATTTAAGCCTCAATTTAAAAAGCCTTAATGAAACAGGAGTATGAACGCAAAGCCATCTCTAGAGCACAATGGATTCAGTAGTTTTTGCAGCTGTTTTGCAGATACAAGAGAGGTATGTCTGTGCCTATTTGGACTTGGCAAGAGTGAAAGACCCCAGGGGCTCAGGCTCAGTGATATCATGGTTGAGTAATCCAGCTCCATATCAAATGTTAACATAGCTTGTTTCACTTTTTCAACCAAGTGGTTCCTGTAATTTCCCATGAAAGCAAAATAATACACAAAAGAAAAATAGATTATTACCTCTTCCTGAGGAACCACTGTGAGTTAGAAACACCAAAAGGAAACATTGGGTGATTTCTGGAGCATGCAGTATCTAGGTAGGTCCAAAAGGATTAAAATTGTGGCTGCTCAGGGAATTCACTACTGTTGTTTGGTTTTGGAGTGGGGTTTTTTTAGGATATGCTACAAGATAGGGCATTGCTCCATATAGGGAAAGTAAAGTTCGGTTCTTGAAAGCACTTTGTAAAGATGATTAAGCTGTCTCAGAGAACAGAGATATCCCCACTGCTAGCTTTCTCTGGAAAGTTAAGGCCAGATCCCTCTGATGCAAACAGTGCTGTCTGCAGCTTGAGGCACTGGGGACAAAAGTCACAGCCACTACCTTTGTCATCACACCAGTTACCTCTTGGGTCTTTCATGTGCTGCAAAGATTTCTCAAGCTAGTTTTCACTACTCTGGCTGCTCAAAGTTTCAGGCTGTTTAAGGAGCTAGAGACTACAAAACATAATGTTGAATTTCTACTTTCACCTGTCTTTGTTGAACAGCTCATATAGACGACCGAGAGGAGCTTGCTACTGGTTGCTCTGGCAGATTTCTACCTACTCCACATGAAGCCTCAATACAGACCATGTTTATTTACTCTCTGAGTGCCTTGTTAAGGGATGGGAACCAGTTCATAATCAATGTCTTTATCATATAATCATACAATAATATAGTTTGGAAGAGAACTCAGGAGGTCTCTAGATAGACCTTCTGCTCAAAATGGGGTCAGCCCAGCTTTATCAGAGCTTTATCCACTCAGGTCTTGAAAACTTCCAAGGATGGAGACTGCTCCAATGCTTGACTGTCTTCATTTTGAAAAAGTTTCTTCTTGTACATGGCCTGAACCTCTCCTGATTCAATTTACGATCACCTTTTTTTTTGTTGTTCCATCCTGCTCCTGAGTATAGAGCCTGGCACTGTGTTCTCAATGACTTTCTTGTAGGTGTTGGAAAGTTAGGTCACTCCTAAACTTCTACTTCTCCATCCTGAAGTTGTGTTTAGGCAATTTTCCTTCATTAGTCACTAGTGCAACAGTCAACTAACACCAAGGTTTTGGTTATTGTTGTTGTGTCTGTTTATTTAATAATTAGATATGTATTATAAGTAACCCAAATTCCTCTCTCACTAAAGCACTAGTAGAGTGACACACAAGTCTATAAACACTCATCAGTCTAGTCCCTGTTTAGTCAGATCGAAATTCTCTGTGATTCAAGGTTATCTTTTTAACATGCAAACGTTCTACTGCAGCTTTGGAGGCAACACTGCCTCAGCAACGTACTGCAGGGCCTGTTGTTTCTTTGAAAATGTGGTGGGACCTGACACAGAATTACCTATTCACTCATGGGACACATCTGTGAAGGGCTGAAGACAATTTTCCTAGCAGGACTATATTTTTGAAGACTTTTTAATAATTGTTTCAGGAATATGGTCATGGTTCACCGGCTAAGAAATCTGTGTATGAATTAAGAGATGTGGTTTCATTTCTCTATTCCACTATGAATTTCTTAGACTGCATGGGTCTAAATAACAAGGTGATTAGCTAATCTTTCTTTATAGCCAAAGAAGGAAAGCAGGGACTTCCAGCAAATGATTCCATCCTAAACCAGACACTTTAGGACAGTTCAGCCCCATAAGTACCTCTTTTTGTCTAACGACTCTTAAGGAGAAGCCTAGTTTCCCAGTTTAGGTGCACACACCTACATTTCAGACTTCTAAAGTTAGGTGAGATGATCTCGCTCTCAGTTTTTCTGACCCTCAGTTCTTGCCTTTAAAATTGTCAGCTGTGTCTCAGGATGGATTAATCAGAAGGATAAGAGCCTTAAGGATTTTTTTGCCTCTAGGTGCCATGTAATAGAGGGAGCTAGGGCCTGTGGTTTAGTAACACATATGCCTCCAGTAAGGTGTAGATAATGTAGCTGTGTACTGCTGTGTGTAAAAGCAGTACAAAGAATATGATGGAAAATCTGTAGCTGAGGTCTTCTTCAGAAATAGGCACAATGCTTCTCCCTCCAGATCAAGACATGGAGAAGGTGGTACTGCTTCTCAATGCAGGTGAATCTGTCTTTCAGCAGCAGCACCATGCTAAAGAGGAGGAACCAAATTAAGGAAACTCAGAAATTCACCTCGGCTTCCTCAGTTGTAAATCGTGCTTTAAATTTTTATGTGGAATGGTGTGATGGGTATAATGTATGATTCCATTTCAGGTAATTACATTTTGCCTGCTTAAAATTCTCCCTGTACTTTCCACTGGGAAAACAATTCTTCATTTCTCCCTCCTGCACCCCCCTGGGTAGGTACTATTGCTGTCAGAGTGGCTGCTGTGTGCCACCCCCGTGCCCTCCACGTACATACATACACAAATTGCAGTGATGTTAGATTGAGCCCTGTATATGCAGATTTTTCTCTTGCCTGTGACTGAAATTGGTTGGAATTGCCTGGGCATAGCTGAGAGCAATATTTGACCTGCAGTTTTTAAACCACAGGGAACGAAAGAGGCTGTGAAAATTCAGTGTTATAGGCAGTCTTTGTATCTAGATAACAACTTTTTATCAAGGATCCAGAATCCTATAACTCTTCCACATCCCCCTGTGAAGCAGCCAAATATAATTTGATGAATTGTGAGACCAGGTAATCTGAGGCAGGGAGAGTCAAAGCAACTTGCCTGCTACCAGGTAGTGTGAATGGAGTCAGATGAGTTCTTTTAATATAGTCTGAGCTGCTCAGGAAGGTAACAGCCTCCCACCTGGATTACAAGGTTCTACAAAAGGTGATTTAATTGGTCTAGTTTACCGGTCAAACAGCCTAGGAGGACTCATATGGTCGCTGCCAGTTGAAAGAGGTAGTAACCAGAAGCAGACAGGGGATAGGTTGTCTTAAAGTTCCAACAAAACTGCCAACGTTTTTTAACTAGGCACTTAGTCAATGGGAAGACATGGCTAAAACACAAGTGGATACCAGCTTTTCCCTCTTCTGCCAAACCCACACACAGAGCAAGCCTTATTCAGTGGCCCTCAAGGCTAATCCTAAAGTTCATCTGGGTTTAAAATTCCCTAGGCACGCATGCTGTTTTGGGTTTGTGGTTGGTTTTGTTTGGTTTGTGGTTTTTTTTTGGTGTTTTGTTTTAGCTTGGTTTGTCTTTTTTGGTGTTGTTGTTTTGTTTTGTTTTTTTTCTTTTTCTGTGCTGCTGTGGCTATCTTCCCAGGCAGCTGCAGCATTGTGGTGTGTGCTAGCATGGGAGCCTGCTTCCCATGAAATGAGGCAAGAAGACTCAGGTGTTCACTCTGCAGACTGTACTGCTTCATTCTTCTCCTACATTCCTACAAGTGAACAATTTTTCCTTTTTCGCTTTCCCTCCCTTCTCTCCCCCTTCCCCCCCCAATTCCCTTGCAAATGTTTCCTTCTCAAGATATATTTACATTTTATTCATGACTCTGTCAGGATTAATTTCAGCGCTTCACGCTGCCTGTGACTCCTCATGTATAATGAATGAAGCAGCAGCTGCTGCAGCTGACAGCCTGGGCACTCCAAGGGCATATATGCACCAGCATCATTGGCAACTTCTTACCAGAAAGGATTTTAATACCCCTGCTGCCTGAACCGCACTTCTGGCCAGGGCATGCTTTAGGAAAGAATTGTGGCAGCTCTAAGCAGAAGGTACTTTTCAAATTACTTTCTTGCTCTTTAACTATGTGTGTTGACAATAGCAAAGACTTTGGGTTCATCAGTGTCTAAAGGCTATAAGATGCTGAATGTCTGGACTTGATTACCTTGGTGAAATCCTGTGGAATTACTTAGCCATCTCATTACTGTAAGAATCTGGAGTAACACACAGACACAGCCTCTGTTTTTCCTGTTTCATCACACCGAATAACTTATTTATGACATAGCTCTCCAGAGGCCAAGGATAGTTTTGCACCCGATATGCTCACAGGGAGTCAGAACGATCCCTGGCTCTGCCACTGAGTTATCAGGTAGCCATGAGCATGTTGCTTCCACTTGGTGTCACATGCTCTTTACATGCAAAATGGGGGGCTAATAATATTTCTATTTTTTTCTCCCAGCATTTTGCCTATTTAGATTAGAAGTTTCTTTAGACGTGTATTAAATGTTTGCATCAACCCTAACACTGGTATCTTGATCTTCCTAGAGGTTTCTAGGCCAAACCATAATAAGTATAATTACAATAACAAAAAAATGGTTTGGGGATCCCTAATTGAATTGCTACTCCAGCCATGTACAGCATCCAATTTGCAGTCAAGCAGAAAAAGAGCTGTAGAAGTTATCCAGAAAGATACTTTTTTTCTCTTTTTTTTTTTTTTTAAATTATGGAAAAATCAATTTTGACGTCATTTGGAAAAAGGTATTTCAGATTAACCCTTAAAGATATCAAAATATCAACATTTCTAGATGATCAAGTTTGCTTAAATAGAAAAGGTCATGATTTTAAGTTTCAATATTTCTAATTATTATAGACATCTTTAAATATTATTATTAAATATTATTATGGACTCCATAAATACTTCTAACATTTTGGTTTCTTTGCCATTTTTGCGTTGTAAATCAACTTCTAGCATACCAGACTGTCATCTCAGACCTGAACTCTATTTTCAAACCATGTCAGTCAAAACCTCAGATGACAGAACTCTCTTCCATCTTCACATCCTCTTGTAAACACAGCCCACAAGGTAGTGATATAGAATCCCCTCTAGCGCCATTGTTAACGATCATGTTTCTTCTGGCTCATAAAAGCCATTCTTCCATAAAAAAAAAACCCAAAAAACCAAACAACCAAACACCCCAAAAACCCACCCAAACCAAAAAAAGATAATCAGTGTTGAGTCTTACAAGTATTAAATCTTCTTCCAAAATGCTGCGTAAATATTACAGTCTTAGAGAATAATTAAATGCCCAATTCCAGAGAAATTGGACAGATTAAGTAGGTGAAAAACTATTCATCCAGGGAGCAAGGTTTTGTGCTCTGACTCTTGTTGACTAATTTTAACACTGTCGATTTGACAAATTAAAGAGTTCGTTAATTTTTCACAGGTGGGAAAAGTGAGGCTTGTGATGTGCAGATGGTTTGTCATAGACTCAGTCACTGGAAACATCAGGGTCATCACTCAGAAGGATTCTTAGCCTGCAGCACTGCATAGAGTCCAACATGCTCAGTTGGTATCAGCGGCCTGAAATAGTGAGGCACCACCCCGAAAAAAACACATACCTTAATGATGGATTTTGCAGAGGAAATGGCTTTGGCCCTTCACTCTGCCCACTCCTGCAAGGGAATGCAGGACCACTATTCCTTACAGTGTTTGAACAAGGGATTTTTTCCAGCTCATTTGTCCAGTATTTTGTTAAAGCAGTTACACCTAATTACTGTGATTTCCACTAATTCTCCCTTCCCACAGTTCCTCTGTAATTGCATCTGCTTTTTTTCCCTTCCACTAGCTGAAGACAATGCAAGGTAAATTGTCCCTTTCACAAACCAGATATGTCTTCAGACAAGAAGTTCAGATTCATTCGGATAAGCTGTCACTTAAGTAATTCCTCTTTACTCATGTGTTGTACTCTTGCAAATTTTGTAACCAAAACAGGTCGAAGAGAATTTATTGAACAGGAGAATCCAGGTGCTGGCAACTCAGAAGACGCTAGTTTCCTCTTTGCAAGTGCTACTTTTTTTGAAAGGTGGTGATCAGGACACTACCCAGATCTGATCCCCTACAAACAAAGCTGTTCATCCTTGTGATTATCAACTGCAAGATAACTTCTCTTTTGTGAGAATTAACATCCTGGCCATGGTCCAGGCTCTACTGTTAATACATTCAACATACAAATTCTAAAATACACCCTGCTTTTTCATATGAGTACTGTATTCTTTATCGGCTCTCATAATGGTATGTGTTGTTGCTATGCACGGTTAAACACTGAAGGACTGCTCTGCATTCATGTGGATATTGCTATTTTCTGTACTGCATTTTCTGCTATAGAAACCGCTAGATTCATAATCCCCAACTTGTGAAAGCCAGGTCTTTATTTCCTCTTAGGGAAATAAAGCCAGTCACACATATCCTGACTCCCACAAGATGCTGAAAAAAGACCTATTTGTGCATAATCTGCTTCTTGGACCTTCACATGCCCCAGCTCAGGATGCCTTTGATTTTATTGTATCTGGTATCTGTCAATAGCCTGTCTTTACAGAAAGCCATGAGACCCCCAGCAGAGGTTGTAAAAATATTCTTAAAAGCTGAGAGGGCATGAGTGTAACATAAGTTTTCTAACTTTCATATTCTTACGTAGAAAGGTCGTGCTGGTGACGAGTGCCTCTGAGAAGAGGACATTCTTTGTATTAAATGTTTCCCTTATCTACCTTTCATTTATTCAGATGTATTTATATCATAATGCCACAGGCTGTTTGGCTGTTTGATCCCAGCAGCAAGAAGTTAAATTGTTCATTTTTCTGTCATGGAAAAATAATGGAAAATCTTGGGGATTGTCACTATAGTCAGAGAGGATGTCTGTCCCTGGACTCTCCTACCTGCACCTACCTGAGCTGGGGGAGATGTTTCCACTTCTCGTGGCTTGCTTCAACCAGGCCCATCTGAAAGACTTTCAGGAATAAGTCAAACCCAGGAGAAGTGACAGAGTCCAAAAGTAGATGATATTGAGTGGATTTTAAAAGGGGTGACCATGTGTGCGGTAGATACGCTGATCTCTGACATCTTCTACCCCTGGGGTGGTCTATGCCATTAAGTACTGCTCTGAGCAAGGAGAAGGCAGGCAGACATATCTGCTGATCTTGGTTCTGACTCTTCTCTTATTTGTTCAGTTTGCTGTAGTGTTTAATGAAGGGCAGTTTATTCTTTTCTACCTTCGAAACTGTAACTACAGAAACTTGCTCACTAGTGGCAAGACAGTCACTGTCTCAAAACTGAGCTAGAGGGGCTGAGCAAGCCTTGCTTATTGCTGGCAGGGAACCAGCCAGACTAACCTCGTATAGTCTCATAGGTTGAAAAGTTGAACTAGATGTATGTATATGGCTATATCCATATATGTATTAAAAAAGTTACCTTTTTCAGTTTGCTAGCAATCCCTAATCCAAAACATTACAGCTTAAGCAAATTTGGTACAGAAATGCTGAACTCTAATTAGAGTTCAGGATTTTAAAAAGTGCTAGAAAATGTTCCTGGGCACTCAAATCTAATTGCTCATACTGTTACATTGCTAGAATGGTCCCTGGAGGGGATCCAGCCCATGCGCTCTCCCAGACAATCACTTGGGAGTTAGCAGGGGCCACAAGCCTCTTGCAATAGGCAGCCCAGATGAAACTACACTGTTGGAAAGATAAGGGAATTCAACAGTACAGATGTACAACAGTCTGTAGCTGTTCTTCCCAGTGCTAAAGAGAGTACTGACATAATTAATTTATGAGCATAAGAGGCAAAATCAGAGCATCTCTATATATACACACAGCTTTTTTTTTCCTTTTTTTTTCCCTACAGAATAGATAAGGTTATTGCTGCATGCAGGCTTCATTTGTTCTTATAAATTCAGAATAACAAGACAGAAATTAATGCAAGTAATCCTGATGGGCCAGTGGCAAAAGAGATCAGAGACATATGAGAAATTCTGTTTCACTTTTTTAGACTAAGGTCTAAAATCATAAATATTAAGGATCACCTTACACATAAAATATCTAAACATGGGACCAATCCCCTCGAATTACCCAGCAGAGTGCTTTTCTATTCAGACATTTAGATTCAGTAACAGTCCTTATTGAGTAAAAGGAGACTGCAGGCAGTATTTCTTCAGTCAGTATTTAGAGTGTACTTGATTGCATTAATACTTGTATATAGTGTGTTACATAAGCAGAAAATGATTAAGACACATTTGTTGAACTGTAGCAACTGTTGTTCTTACCAATAATAACAGCCACCATTATGCATGTGAAATGCAATCAGATGCTGTGCTTCAGGATGTCAGATGATTGCTTCTGTTACTGAAGGTATGCAGAGGAGGGTCAGAAAGCAATTTCTTGTCCTTACGTATTGCCATAATTTCAGGGTTGAAGGAAGGTGGACATGATGAACTGCTGGTCTTATAGACAATGGCACATATTACTAAGATCCAGGTTAGATTTGCCTTGGTGTTTTGTCTGGGCGACTAACACCTAATAAGGACTCCCTTTTCTTTTTGTTTTTGCTGTGCCATGAAGGATTTTCAGAAAACTGGGCTTCCCTCCAAAAGGCAGCCAGACCTTATGCGTAGTATCTTGCAAAAGTCACTGGACAAGTAAGAAAGGGTAATTCTGGTTTTGGGGCAGAGTAAGGAAAGAAATTGTAGTGAGGTGAATGCCAATATGGCCTTCAGTAAGCAGTTTCTCTTTCCTGAGCTGTCAGAAAGGTGATTGTGTCTCTGGTTAACATTTCTTACCAGAGCACCTACTGGGAATATCCTGGCTGTGTACTCTCTCTTCCTAAAAGGGTAATCCTTATAATATCGTGCAGGTCCATGTGACCATCCTGCTACCCACCTACTTCTCCGGGACTTGTTCAAGCCAGCTGCTGAGGCAGGTCAGTCAGCATTTTCATTTCTCTGTGGACCATAAAGATAGGCATAGGCCTACTCTGACATTCATCAGCACCAAGCTAGCTTCTGCAGCCTAACTCCAGCTTTGCACTAGAAAAAGGAGCAGATTTAGGCCAAGCAACTGTCTGTGAGTGATTAGAGGCAAATGGGATTTGGCAAATATCAAATTGGCAGGAGGCATTAGAGAAGCTCTTCATCAGTGGGTTCCCCATGGTGTTTTGAAGGGTCATTGTGTGTACTGGCAGGATTCTCATGTTTTCTTGCTTCCTCCTTCCCAGAGGCATTTAGAGGAGGAAGATCATTCTCTGCCACATAATCACTTCGTTCCTCCCTCCCCCCACAGCACACCCTTTCTCTGCGGGCTTGTTTATCATGCTGAGCCACGATGGGGGGTTTTGCTCTTCTGTTTCTCCCCTGCCCCCCTTTCTCTCCTTACATGAATTTTTGTTGCAGAAGTAGATCCTCGAGAGATTTTTGATCAGTGAAATAGTCAGGGCTTCATGAATTGCTTCTAAGTCTAAATGAACTCTGCATTTAATAGGACACGAGCAAGGAACTGAGTGAATGCTAATGGAGTGCTGGAGGAAGAAATTCTCCTTCAGGTTTATCCTCACAGAAGTCTAAAGCAAAGCCAAAAAAAGTCTTTAACTCACTACTGTGACAGAGACATCTTTCTTTGCTCGAAGAAAGGGGTAGACGCTCAAGAAACTATAGAGTCTTTGGTAGTTCAGCCTTTTCTGGCCATTTTCTTCACACTGTAGCAGATCCAAGCAAATGTCTCTTGCCGGGCAAGGGCATTTATCATATTGGGGCTGTATGGTGCATCTGGAGACTACCAGATCAGACAGATAACCAGAGATCTGAACTCCTCCTAAACTGCTGTATTCCATGTGTCTTATGGGTTAGAAATGTCTGAAGGTATAAACTCAGTCAGACAAAAATATTAGCATGGGGACTTGGGTGAAATTTGGGTCATTTGTTTCTGGGCTTTGTTGAATTATTGAGGGCTATGGCTGTTTTGTAACATTAGCAGAGATAAGGTTTGCTGTGGAGAGTGAGATAAGGGTCAAAGAAAATTTATGTTTATGGGGGAAGCAGGGGGAAACCAAAACCAACTAGCAACATTCAGGCTGCAGGACGGATATTTATCAGGCTAGAGTGGAGGGGAATACAGGGCAGCGTAAAATGAAGTTTGATTTCAAAAGGCTGAGATAGCTTGAAGAAGGCAACAGGTTTTTGCTGCAATGGGGGTATAGTTCCTCCAGACAGGAAAGACAGGCCACCATAGACCCATGGGTTGAGTACTTTGGTGTCTGCAGGTCCACCACACAGATGTGGTGCAGAAATATTTCAACAGAAATATTTCCATGGCTGTGTCGGAACTCCCCAGATTTCTTCTCAACTCCCTGAAGCCTGGCTTTGCTGGCTGAGACTGTCCTGGGTCATGATCTTGGAGGTGGAGTTGTGCATATCTGCCCTGGCTGCTAAATGCAGTTGTATTACCGTGCCTCTATGCTGGAAGTGGATAAGTTATCCGCGGGTGTGGGTGCGGATATGCACTCATCTCTGCTAATAAAATCCCAGGGTTTGCCAACCAGCAGGTTTCAACTGGCTTGAGAAATTTACCTTGTTCATACATTCTGTCTGGTTCATACCTTCTGTCACCATACATACTGACTGATGAGTTACCTGAGTCAGGTTTTGCATGCTTCGGCTGTAGACAGCAAATATATTGAGCAAATTCCTAATGAATTGATTACTCAACTTAGCATTTGAACTGCCACATTTAACATCCTTCAACCTTCATAAACATATTGAACTACTATAGGGATTACGGCTGCCAGGTTTGCTGCGTCATTCCTAAAAATTAACCTAAGGGTTTAATCGAAGATATAATCAGAAACAAAAATAACTGAAGGAGGTGCTGTAATGATAAGAAGTATTTAACTCAAAGAAATTATTTTTTTTTTTTACTGAGAGTTCATTTTCAAGAAGGTTTGCTGAAAGCAAGTATAAAGGACACAGGTGCAATATTTCCCCTAAATAGACATACAAAATTATATACTGTGTTTGGCCATTTTTAGCAAACATTTTCACGTTGTCAGGTGGGTTTTCTCAAATTTTCAAACACCTTCTTCCAAAGTCAGGAATGAGGGGAAAACTGCTGGGATCATTGAAATCAATAGTAAAATTGTCATGTGCTCTGGATATTTCAAACCTCAGTGATGACATTTACACCTAGAGGAAAAAAAGACTGAATCATTTCCACCCATTGAAATCTCCAGACAATGTCTCCTGCACAAAACCAAATCTTTACTATGACTATCAAGGCAACAGCTTCGATGAGTGGGCAGGTTTTCAAAGGAATTGAGGACACAAGGTGGTCACTTTTTGATTATGAGATTTTTTCCCTTCTTGAAACAGGACATTCCTGCTTTTAAGTTGTTCCAGGACTTGACAGGACTCAGCCCTCTACACCAAATCAGCACAAACTCTGTTTACTGGAAGCAAGGCCCAAAATGATTAATCTGTATTGTATATATAGGTAGCTAGGGAGATGGAGCACGTTTCTACTTCACAGAATGCTGAGGATCACAAGCTGGCTCCCAAGGACCAAAGAATAGCAACTGGGAGATGCAGAAGATCTGAAAAGAAAAATAATCCAAGAAGGCCACTCAGAAGATGAATTGGTGTGCTGATTTATAAAAATAGCTACATCTCATCAAATTTACAGATGTTTCTTGGGGTCTGGAAAGGGGAAAAAGTCCTTTAATTTGGGAGGAAGACAGAGTTATCAGTGGAGAGACATTAATACAGACCATCTGATAGAAGGGAAGGTCATATGAAAATGCCCTCATTTGTCAATTGTTAAGGAAGGTACACTGCAAAAACTGCATATAATGCTCACTAGATAACAAGCCTTTAGCAGTGATCACGACTGCTAACACATGACTCGGAGACAGCTATAGAAAGATTCCTGTAGACTCTAGTTAACTTCAGCAGACTGCTGTTTCTGTTTTATGATCCCTTGACACCATGAAGCCACTTTGGGGAAATTGCTCTCCCTGGAAAATTATTTTCACTCTGTGGTTGAGGAAAGCAAGATGTTTCTCTTGCCATTCTCTTTTGGTTTATGGCTATTAAGGAGTGCCTCTTCACACTCCTGACATCAGGTCTGTGATCAGAGCTGGAAAGCTCTTCCAATTATGTTTCCTGATCTCTCAAATGTGATGTCTATATCTTCAACAGTTATTCATATAGCACAGCAAAGGTGGATTTATTCACAATTTTCTCTCCATTCTGGAACTCTACTATCTTCCATCTTACATGATACATCACTAGATTTTGCCAAAAAGGGGCAGGAGATGAATAGCATAAAAAGGACCAAACCGGACCCTCCAGATACCCATAGGTGGCATTACTACTTACCCAAATTCAAGCCACATTGCCGTCCTCCATTATTCTCCTTTTAAGACCTGAGTTATGGCAATAAAAATTGTTACAGGCATTTCTTAACTTTTGGGACACTTTGCTTTCAGTTTGTTGCTTTACTGTTTTTTTATAAATTTGTTTTCTCAGGGCACAGTTCCATTGTTTTCAGTTGTAGACAGAAGATGTTAGCACTTCTAGAAATCACCAGATGTCATGTTGAATGATCAGAAAATGTTCTAAGCACTGTGAGCGCTCATGAAAATCTTTGTTAAGAAACTTGCTGAACATCACCTAAGAACTCATCAGCACAGGCATAACCTAGACACAGGTGTCCGGAACAGTATTTAACTCTTTAAAATCAGGCAACCACCCCCAGTCTTTCTGAAGTTTATATTCTTTCACAGAAGATTACTGGGAAAGATATGTATTTCATAATGCAGCTGTCCACTCTTATGAGTAGCTCTTCTGCAAGGAGATTGTATCATGGCAAATCCCATTGATGAAGTTGTTTTCCCATTAACAAAGGGTATAATGTAGTGATTGCTTTTTTACATATAGTAACTTCTTCATTGCCTTTGTGTCACGCCTCCCTTTCTAATGTCCCTGTCTCCATGCTGTGAGCAAAGAGTACTGTGCTTTTTGGACATCAAAACTCTAGAAAGCTTCCACATAGTTCACAAGAACTAGTGAACTGAATCTTATCCCAGGAAAGAAAGTTTTTCTATGAAAGGTTTTATCTGTGAAAGAGTTAATTTTATGGGTGAATTATGTATTAATTTCTCTGTTTGTGTCAGCACTGATCTGAATGTTAATGAACATTAGAGAGTTAACAGATGTTTCATTGATATTTATTGTACCTGTTCCTTTCAATTGCTAATGTATAAATTGTAGAAAATAAATTAAATGAATCAAATTAGAAATTTGGCTCTGGAAAAGAAGTCGTGTTGCTTGGTAACAAGTACCCTGTGCCTGCCAGACGTTGATCATGATCCCCCTGCTTTGTGCAGCGTTCGAGTCAGAAGATAACTATTATCATGGGACTGCATGAAGTTTATCATGCAATTGCATAAACTGGCTAAGTGAGTAGTTATGGATGTTACTGGCTCCTACATTGGCCTTTCTTAAGCCATTTCCTCTGGAAACCTCCTTTATGCAGAGTATGATAATTTCTTATTTCTACTGTGTTACACACACCATTAATCTTCCTTCTCGTCTTAGTTCTTGCTGTCACTTTCTTTTTTAGCTGGAAGGGACATAGCACTGCCAAACAAGAAGCCTTCTGGTCTGTAATCTGGTGACAGCACAGCATATCTGTTCCTAGCAGGGCAGCTTCAGGGGCTGTGCTCCCTCATGAACATCAACCAAGGAAGAAGGTTAAGAGTAAGAAATTCCCTCCTAACCCATCAAACAGGAAAATGCAGAAGAAATAAAAAAAAATGTCTACTTATAGAAGTAGCTACTGTCTGTAGTGGAAGTAGTTCCTTGCTTGTTGAGTTGCTGAGTATGTTTTTAGCCTTGCCTCGTGGATTCAGAGATTTATTTGGAGTGCCCAAGGGATGTCAAAAACAGATTTAAAAGTTATGAAAGCATGGGGTAGGTGGCAGAAGGTGGGAACTTCCAGCCAACATCCAACTATACTTTCACTTTCTCTAAATATTCCCAACAGACAGAGAAGATACATGAATACATCATGAATGAAAAGCAATAATCAGCTGGCAGACAGGAATAGTAATATTATACTGTACGGCATAAAAGAATGGCTAGAAGTACTGGAGAGACTAACATAAAGTATTGTGAGGCTGGGCAGGAAAGAGAGCTGTTGAAAGAAGCAGAAAATGAGACGCATCTTGTTCAGTATAACTCAAACAGGTGTACAGAGGTCACAGCAAGCCCCATCAAGGGGAAGTTGTCAATGCAATCTGGAGCAGAAAGTAGCATTTCGGTGTGTGTAAACTGAAAGGAAATTTCTCTACCCTTGGCATACGTTATTTCACTGTCCAATGCCCTGTATATGTTGATCCAGCTTCTTCTGAAATGTGCATTAACTTCCAGAAGTTTATGTGAATCAGTAGTTATTGATGGTAGCTGCTAAAGACTAATTTAAGCAGGCCTGAGTAGGTGCAATGCGCTCCAAGAGGTTCCTAGGGTTTTAGTTGGGGAAGGCACAGGAGCAAAATCAACTTTTTGGTAGTTGTTATGTTGATCTATGTTTACTTGAAGAAACAAGACAATTTAAGTTTGTCAGCTGCCTCCTTATCACAGACAAAATGCAACATCACAGCAACAATAATACTCTGATTAATTTTAGATAATATATCTGTAATTATTTTTTAAGTGTTTTTCATCTCTTCCTTTATTTTTCTGGGTTTCTATGTCTGCATCTCTCCCATCCGAGAGCATAACTGATGACAGCTCAGTGATACCTTACTGGTGTACTAGGAAGTGCCACTGTTGTCGAGGCAGAATGTATTTTTCTATGTGCCTGATCGAAGAACACTCTGTACTGTATACGTTTCCTATGCTTAATACACCTGCCTCTTGTCAAAAGCTAGCAAAAGGTAGAAATATGCCTGCTCTCTACAAAAGAGGATGTTTTGCTTGGATGAATGCTAATCAAATGATTAAATTCAAGCCAAGTTTCTCTTCAGTAGAGTGCTATGGCCCAGCTACACGGGATTACTAATCAACAAGTTTTGGATGAAAATCAGGTAGTTCAAAACCTCTTTTGACTAATGATCATTAGACATTATATCGCTAATTATAACCAATGGGATTGTATACTCAGAAATCCTTTAGATACTAAAGCGTATCACATAGCATAATTTTGGCACTTCAATGCAGACAGGCAAGCTGAGGCCTTGAAAACCTGCATGTGTTCCAGAAAAGCATGCTGTATTTTTAAACTGGATGAGAGCTTAGTTAGTGTTACATAAATTGACGCATCAAAGGCCTCAGGATGGTCTTGTTGCTTCATACCAAGAACCGCCCAAGAAATGCAGAGATGGTCACACTAACTCTGACCACAGGCTGGGAACAGCCCTGATGGGCTAACACAGTGTTTTTGTTGGCTGAATACACTTATTATCCTGGGTGCATTAGCCTATGAAACACTTCTCACCATCAGAGACAAAAAAATGGGTGAGATGGCTCTTTCATCTGAGCCGGTATTCAAGCTTTAACTCTCATATGTCCATTAGCCCTAAAAGTATTCAGTTTGCCATTTGATATAGCACTATTCAGAGAAAATCTCTGGCTGCCCAGAACAGTCAGTTATTAAAATCATCTTTTATCATTATTGTTTTCTTATATAGGTGTTGTAAACTATGCTGCTTGTGTTATCACAAAGCTTTTTATCAATGTTCTTAACTCTAGGGTAAAATAGTAGTTAGAGCATCAGACTAGGAGGTTGGAAAGCTAGGTATTAGTTTCAGATGTGTTACTGGTTTCTAATACAGCCCCAAGCAAAATACTTCTCTGTGCTTTTTCATCTGTAAAATGACGATGATGATGATGACAGAGCTCTGTGAAACCATTTGACCATATTAAAATGGAAAAGGCTGTTTGATAGCTTAGAGCTTATTATTATCACCATGCATAATGCAGGCCTTGCAAAATCAGAGTATCATGAAACGCCTGCTGTCCTCACTTATATAACTTACTCCATGAACTCCAGAGCATTTCCATCTGAAGATGCACATCAGATGGAAATAAGTTATGGACAACGAACCTTCCATATCTGTTTGGTGTTCTGGATCAAACCACCAGCCCCAGGAAATTATAGCAAGGCTTGTTGATCTAGGCCCTGCAGGATACTAGCCAGTGTCACTTAGGGGGCTGTAAGCCAAGTTACCCAACCAGCAAAAAAGGGGAAAACTGATCTTCACCTCAGTAACTCCCTGGCAGCCTGACTTCCTCTGCTCAGACAGGCAGCTCTGCTGCTGCAAGTCCCCAAAGCTTTGCTTCCTCTCACTCACTGCAGCGACTGAGTTGTCTCTATTGTATTTTCTGTAACTTCCAGGCATCTCTGCTCCATTCTTTTCATAGCGTCATTTCTATTTGTAGTGCGATGTTGCTACTGGGCCAATGAGGCTATTTAATGAGCAGATAATCTTTTGCCTTCATAAGGAAAAATTACTCAGCATTACAGTTTATCCACAGAGCAAACAGATTGTCAAATAAAATAGCATATTATTCCCGAAATAATAATAACCACGGAGATATTTCTCATTCTGCTATTCAGCAGACTGGTGTCAGCTGAGAAACCAGATATCTTATTTCAAATGATGTTGGCTTCTCATTTAAAGTGCAGTTACAGAACGAAAACAATTGTCAAAACGGCAGTGTGGGGTTCCATATTTTTTCTCTCTGTGACTTCTTGAGCAAATTTGTTCCGTTTATAAGCCACACAATGATTTTTCTAACTGCCAGCATTGCAGCCTCAGACTTAGAAAATTGCACCAGGATTCTTCTGTTTCTCCTGTGCCACTGCAAGAGGAGATACCACAATCACCGTTTAGCTGACAGGTTTGTTGATGAACAAAGCAAAATAGGAATTTTCTCATTTCTCATAACAACAGCAGAGAGATTTGATTGGTTGGTTGGCTGGTTTTTGTTTTGGTCATCTGTCTGTCAGTAGCACTGGAAGATAGGAGTGGTAGAAAGAATGTAGTCCTTTTTCCCAATGATGCAGAATATAGCTTTAATGAATAAAGAGCAACTTTTCAGCCAGTATGGCAGAGATATTTGGTTCATTGCACAGTAAGTAGATAAACTGGACAGTAGAGCATGTTTTTAATTTAATGCAAGAAGATGCTGTTCCAACTATGCAATAATATATGTATATATTAATAACACTGAGAAAGTATCTGTTCTAACTTAGAAAGTATCTAAGTTCTAACTTAGATTTCAGAAGATACTAAACCTATATGTGTGTGTGTTCATGTTCTTGCCCACTCCTGGCAGATTTTCCTTCCCAATCTTTCAAATCTTTCATTTACAGTCACAGGCTTCAATTCTATCCCAGGCTGTTTAGATTTGTTGCCCTGCAAGTCATCAGTCAGAAACACCTGCTGTGTCCCTTTGGAAGGAGGGACTGTGAGGCTGTGATATACCCAGCATGTGCTTTTTTTGTTTTGTTTTATTTGTGTCAAGTTGTGAGCTATATGACCTTAAAAACTGCACATCCCCCCCAATTTGTAGGCACTCCAGCTTAAGTAATATTTAGAGGTATACAAAATGCATAAGTACTGCCTTTCTATCACTTCCAGAACTGTAGACATAACTAAATCAACTGGCTTCCCAGGCATAAGAGATACAAAAAATTGTAGCAATAAAGATTTTATTACTCTAAAGTATTTCTAAAATAACCTTTTCCCCTCTCTCTTAAATGGGGAGTAAATGGAATACATGATAGTGTGGCAAGAGTGTTTTATTGGCATGCTTGAATAAGACAGTCATTTCAAACTCATGCCAATAAAAGGCCAGCTCCTGCTGCCATTACTCATTTGTACAGTCCTAATGACTTCGATACGATGATATGCTTAGCAATTTAAGCAGGATTCAGTACAAAATATTCATTTCAGGACTGTTTATTGGAAATTAGAAATTTTTATCTATGCTATAAATAATATTTTGGACTATGAAAAATCAATTGACATTTTAACATCTAATTCATATTTTTAAAATAATGGCAGCCTTTCAGGCTACTTGTTTACTTTTGCCCTTCTGTCTGCTGGGCCTGAAAGTGGACTGGTCTGCTTCACTTTGTATTTTCAATCAATCTCACTTTTCTATTCTCAGTTCAGCGATGGCTGCATCAAAGCCAGAGCAGTTACTTTCATTAGCTTCTCTTCATGACTTTGCCCTTCATCTTGAAACTGAACCAATTCCCAGTAAATCCCAGCCATGGGACATCTGTTTCAAACAAAACTTTTGCTTGGGGCCTTATCTGTTGGAGTCTTTTCTGAAAAGGCTGCTGTTGGCCCCTGATTCGTCTCTCTGATTCCATCACCAGCTGTGTAAGGACTAGGGGAGAGCGTATTGTACATCTCTTCTCTGAGGCTGCTGAGAGGTGATTTGGTCCCCACAGGGGATAAATCGTCCCTGGCATCCCAGAAACACCAACCCATGGGATCACCCCAGCCATGTCCGTTCTCTTCATTGGCTTGCCTCAGGACATCTCCTGCTTAGTGACTAGCTGCGGACGTTCAAACAGAGCCAGCAGAGCTAACATGGGGCTTTCCAAAGAACATCTCTCCTGTGTGTGGGGCTCCCTGAGAATAGCTGCACAGCTGCATTACTGTGGTGAAAAGGTGAGTTCAGGCAGCTGAGGGACAGGCTCATTGGGCTGCTTCTGTTTCATTCACTCAGTGAGAAGCTGGTTTGTGACTAGGGCTCAGAACCGCTATGGTGGTACAAAGGCTGGTTGGTGCTCAGCAATTCCTGTATCCAAGCTCTTCCGACAGCTATAAGGCTGACATTTCTCAATCTGTATGCACACATGTTTAAATGAAGAATCACATTATTGGTTTTCCTGTCTCATTCTTCTTAACCCATCGAACTCCCACTGTGCCACCATTTCCTGTTATCAGACACTTGTCAGTCATAAGCAATCAGTCAGCTACTTCACAATTAGCAGGGAGAAAAGATACAATTTCTTTGTGTTGGTCCCAGATGTTTAAAGCCAGGAGCAGGATAAGCCAGAAAAGCGTTACACCCTCAGAGTGCTGCAAGTCAGATTCCTGCAGCATGACTTGTTTTCTTGGCTATGCCTTGTAATTTTTAGTAATAACAGAAGAAGAGGATGTCCTTGATATATTTCCTTTCACAGAGTGAGGTTTAGCTACTACTGTCATTGGGTGCCTTTGTATAAACCTTGGATTATTCTGTGTATTCAGTTTGCTCACGAGGATTTGGTACTGAGATGCTTCAAAACAAGCTTGTTAGAAAAGCAAGAAAATAATTTCAGAAGGATTTTCTTTCACAAGGGAAAAATCACTAGTGTGAGGTAAAAAAGAGGCCCAGAGCCATCTGCACTGGCAACTAACCCCCTCCAAAGCAATTGTCGGACAGAGTATTTGTTGCACTTTATCAGGCTGACACCAGGGGTTTTCTTTTGAGTAATTTTGCATCTGCACAGGTGGGTAACTGAGATTAGAGTAAGTGTCTGGTCTGCGTAATCGAATCTCTACTACTTATCAGCAGCACTGAGAGCTCCTGATTGCGACTGAAGGTCTGTTGCCTGTGTCCTGGTTCACATGCAGAGAGAGAGCCGATGCTGCAGAGGTTTCAGTCCAGTTACCCAAGACAAAATAGAGCTTGGAGGAGAGAATGGTCCAGAGCAAGCAATGAATGACTCTGTGCATTCATTCTGAAATACAAGATTTCCACTTTTTTGTGTGTATTGTTTTGGTAAATGCTGCTAGATTGATGGTTTAGCAAAAGGCCTGGCTATGGGTATTTTGGAAAAGCGCAGGTTTTCATCTTCTCTGGGGGGAATATGCAATAACCAAGATACAACACAATGGGAGAAACTTGAGAGAAATATATATGGCTATCTCAAGCATCTGCTTGTGAACAGCATTGCAGAGAGGATGGACTATATGGACATCAGGTTTGAACCAGTGTAGCTGTTTTATATTCCTAGCAGCCATAATAGAAAGAAGTTCACCCTGGAGCACCTTTTAGTTGTAACACTTAATTTTTAAAAACTATTTTTGCCATTTGACACAAAATATGGCTATTATCCCCCTATTTCCACATTATCTTTTGTTGTCTCGGCACACCGCAACAGTGTGTATCTGAAACCAGTGTACCAGACTATGCTCTTGGGCACTGCTGAAGGTGAAGGCACTTTGAAATCCCATGAAAATACTGTTCATAGGAGATGTTGAGTTTATTTTTAAAGAGCTTAGCCATGAAAACACAATGCAAATGATTCAAACAGTTAGTGCTAAATGCTGACGGGAAAACATTTGTTTGTATAAAGCCAGGAACTTTCAACTGAGGGAAAGCTACTATGACTTTGCCATTTTACTTTTGTCGCTCTTGATGCGCTATCAGAGGTTGGCATTTTTCCTCACAGGTTTCAATTCTCTTGGAAAACACTGATCAGCCAAAAACTATGTTGTCACTTAAAAGTGGGTACGACAGATACTCATCACTTCTTTTTTTTTTTTAGGGAAAAACCAGTGCAGGGGAGATTAAATTATTTCCCTAAGTTCAGGGGAAAAGGCAGAAGAGAATGGAAGAATCCCAACTAGAATTTAATTCTGAAGCAGTTTCTAGTGTTTTGAAATTAGTTTTCTGAATACCCAAGCCCAAACAGTACAGGAGGTCAGGAGGATCGTGGAGCGGGATCTTCCAGAATGCTATTCTGGGTTTCTCATTTTCTTTCCTCACAACTGAGTAGTGATTCTTGGAACCTCAGAGATCTGCCTGCCAACCTTTTCTCAGTGTTTTCACCAGGATTTCAGCTGTGGTGAACCAGCATGTTCTGTTGATGAGACATTTTGCCAAAATACCTCCCAAAGGTTTTAGACCAGTCTGTTTGCACTGTGCTGTAGTCATGAGATGCAGTTCCTGCACTCAGAGTGAATGCAAGAGCTCTCTTGAAGAGTTTGTGAAAGAATCTTTTCCAGTTCCTATTAGAAACATGTTAACAAGGATTGACAATATCCATATAGATCAAACTCAAGGTCAATAACAGCAAGTGGGTGGTTCCTGTGGGCTGTCTTGGAGAACAGTAAAGAAGCTTTTTCCCAGATGGCATGATGAGCAAACTGCCTCTCACAGCTTTATGGCTGGTGATATTGGCATTTTATGTCATATTGAAGTTTATGGCCCTGGACAGGAAACAGGCAGCAGCATGAGTGGGCAGCCAAGTGATGCTGGCGTGCCTCGGGGGAGGAGTAACAGTGCTGCAGGTCAGATTTTTACCATTTATGATATGACATTAAAGAAAGATAATTGAGCTATGAATCTAGAAATCATTAGCTCTTTTACTTCTTGAAGAGAATTTTAGTGCTGCTGAAAAGTGGCAGATTGGCAGCCCTTGTGTCTGGAGTCCTTTTGTTTACCAAAGAACAGGTACTGTATGAACAGTGACAATATGTTCTTGGTCTCCCTGAAAACTTCTAGAGTGATGAGGCTGCTTACTTGCAGTCTTTTTCGTTTTCTTTATTTGCTATTGAGACTGCCTTCAGGGTAGTCAATTTTATTGGTGATTTTTGTGTGTGCACTGAGTGCCTAAGTTGAATTCAGGCCTGTTCCAAAACCCACTGGTATGGATGGACAACTCTTCATTACTATAAAAGATGTTTGTCTGGAGCTCTATGAATGATGATTAGAAATTTTCAACTTATGGCCTGTATGCTGCTAAACATCTGTTTGACAGCATCATCACCTGAAGGACCAGCATCCTGAGGGCCTGCTATAAGGTTCACCAGAATGATTCCCTCTTTAAATTGCAAATGATCAAATCATATGCCTTCTGACCTTCCTCAAACGATTGCAACTCATAACATGCCTACACACCACTAAGTACCATGAACAGACTCTACTAAACCAGTAATGCTAACAAATAAAAAGCTCCTTGCTGAAAGTTTTGACCTTTCTGGAACTGCAGGTAATAGCTGTGAGCTTCTAAGTGTCCTGAGCATGTTCTTTGCCTTCAGTTATTTCCCTGTATATATGTGAGACACCTAGGGGATAAAGGTGTAGCCATCAAGCCCAGAAATGTCTTCTTTTTCAATGAAATAACAAACCAATAAAAGCTATAGCTATGTATGACTTTACCAGATACTGATTTTTTTTTAAAGTTATTTTTTTTTACCGAATGGTTTGTATAGAAAGGTGAGAGATGTATTCAAAATAACTTGCCTTCTGTATTTCCAGACTAAATAATTATCTGCTATTTATTTTGATGTTTTTCTTAACCTAGATCTTTGGCATTTGTTACCTCATTGACTGCTTTTGACTTGGAAGTGATACTTAAACGAATGAAGGCAGTGTCTCAGAGAAAAAATACTCAGTCCTGCTGGCTTTACTGTGCCTAGATATCAACATGTTAAATGTGTGCTGTGAGGTGATCGTTGCAGTTACCTCCATACTGCAAGACAGGCACTGAGCCTGTTAGAGGCACAAAGCCTCATCTGTTCTTTCTCACTCTAACATGAGCTGAATTATCTATTGGAAATGCCTGTTTGCTCTTTGCCTATAAAAATAGCTTAGACAATCAACTCTAAACCGGAGTTTTTACTTTTAGGAAATTAAAATTAGGTGACATCATTCCTGCCCCCAGTATGCAATATAATCATTAATATTTGTAATAATGACATCTAGAAGCAATATTTACCTTCCTTGGCCAAAGCTATTATAGATTACATTGTACAAAAGGTTTGCTTTGTCTGAACTATTCTTGCTTAAGTGACAGAAGACGACTTCTGCTTAAGAGGGGCTAAATCTCGCATCTTAGGGAACAGAAAAAATTTACATAGAAAACCTAAACTGAATGAGTTGGTTGATAGGAATCACTTAACTTATTGAAATACATTCCTTTCTCAGTTGTTTCTTTTCATCTGCCATGAAAAAAAAAGTCTTGTTCTTATCTTTTAACTTCATATGAAGTGCACACTTCAAAATTTGTATTAAAATTTAAAGTTTTGTTTCAGTGCATCAGAACCTTGCAGCTACTGTTCCCTTGTTTTAGGTTGGTCCTTCCTGTTTGAGTTAGGGAGCTTGGATCTTCTATACCCTGTTGAGAATGATGGTTTAGGTATTCAGAGAAATCAAAGTTTAAAGGATTCCCAGGAATTTCAAGAATGGACATTTCCTAAAATAAAAAAATCCTGGTTGGAGTTGGTTGGAATTAAGAGATAAAAAGGAAAGGAAGGCTGAGCATAAAATGAAAGAGTAAAAATAAAGAATAAAAGTTTATGCACTTCTGAAAAAACCTTTTAGAGTTAAAGGTCAAAACTCATCTATTTCTCCCATCAGCTTAAGTCTTAATAATAAAAATACCTTAAAGGATAGCAGAAATCTTACCACACTGATTTATAGTGAATTAAGAAACGTTTTAATCCTTAATCCACTTGACTGTGCATGAGCATAACACACGCTTTGTGGAATACCTCATGTTCAAAATCTAATCTAGTAGCTGGGCAGTGAAACCACAGAAGCAGAAGCTGAAAAATGTGTTACCAGTAAGTCATCTTTTCCACCTCTTGTTAGAGCAGGACCATTTCTGACTAGTCAGTGTAAGCCTGTTTTTCCTATTGTGTATGAAAGACCTCTTTCCTTTTGCTGATATTTCCATAGTTCATAATTTAATATTAAATTTGAATGAAATTTCTTATTCCTCTTATTCTCTTCACTTTTTTGTTGGACCTCTTATTCAAAGTTTCCGTACTCTTACTCTTCAGGACTGTGTAGACAGCTGTCATATCGCTTTTTGCATTGATGGATTTACAAAAGACATTAAGTTGGGGTTTTTTTTGTGTTTCACTTGTAAAGTGGCTGTGGGTTAACTCTATAAAATGCAAATTGGAACAGGTTGCCCAGAGAGGTGGTAGATGCCCCATCCCTAGAAATATTCAAGGTGAGGTTGGACAGGGCTCTGGGCAACCTGATCTAGTTGAACATGACCCTGCTCGTTGCAGGGGGGTTGGACTACATGACCTTTAATGGTCCTTTCTAATACAAACCATTCCATGATCCTATGATTCTGTCTTATCTTGGCTTGTAGACAATAATGTGAAATATGGGTATGTGGGGAGGGTAGCGTGAGTTTCCTTCACTTCCTAATACCTGTAGTACATTTCCTCTAACTCCAAATTATATTACATCTTGATGCTGCACAATGAAAAGTATGTGGAGGAAATCCAGGGAAGGAGGTCACATTCCAAACGCAATGCACAGAGCTCTGTTTAAATGCAGAGGCCCCAAATACAGGTGGATACAGTGGGTTACAGCAGTAACACAGCTTTGTCTGGGGTGGCAGGAAGGGAGGGTGAAGGAGAGGAGCCAGAATTACAGTACCAGTAATGCTGCACTTTAGATATGGTGTGTTTGCGGAAAGGCAGAGGGTACTTCCATCTCAAGAAAGTATTGCAACTTTGCACAGTGACATATTGGCTGAGGCAACTAGAAAAATCTGTAACACAATAAACTTGTTTTAACTGGGTTTTTGATTGGTTGTTGGTTTTCTACCTGGTGACAGGCTCATCACATGCCAATACACCAAATTCATAGGTGAAATTTTATCACGTACACATTGAAGCACTTGCTCTTTTCCCTCACACTTAGAAACAACAGTTGGACCGAGCTTAGCTTCAGAGAAAAATAACATACCAATTTACAGCTTGATGAACAACCCTCTTTTTCCACCTGATTGCCGCAGGTGCAGCACCGCTATGATGGCAGGAAACAAAGTGAAGAGGTGGAAAAGTGAACATATATATTTTTCTCTTTGCTTTTTCCTTAAGTACTTTAAAGCAGAATTTAATGCCAAGTTCTAACATAAAGGTCTTACAGAGAGCACTGGCTGTCAGCCACTCCAAAATAAATCGACCTGTTCAGCCATCACTTCAAGAAAGTGTTGACAGTACTATAGTGAATTTAAGTAGCAAATGATGGTTCTGTTCACCTGGCTTACTTAATTTTTAGGACTGTTCCTAAAGAGGCCCTACAGATCTTAAACTCACTGAGGACCAACATGTTGAGCTCCTGTCTACCGGCTCTTAATGCTAGAACTGAGCTCTGGGTGGCAACGCTTGTACAGGAGACAATCTGTCATTTGTTATCAGGCAGAGTGACAGATCTGAATGCAAAGTAAAGAATAGGGAGGTTGCCTATTTTTTGTGGGCTTTTTGGCTAACATAAAACACTGATTCTGGTTCCTTTTAAAATTCTGCATGGGTTCTAAAACGTTTTGGCTTTAGGTTACAGTGGAAATCAGCCTTGCACATGTCATTATTTCAGTATGTTGCATACAGCTGTGTTTCTACAATGCTGTTGAGTGAAGAGCACAGTCATCTTGTGAAATGTAGTGTCAGGAGGGAAAAAAAATTAAAATGAAATCTCTTTGACTCTTTGTTGAGTGTTGTCATTACAGCTCTCCTGGCCTCTTGTTGTATAAGTAACTATGAATGAATATAGTTAATCCTTTATATGTCTAGTTTTCAACCAAAAGAGTCGCAGAATTCACCTGTAATCTCTTCTCCTGTATGTGCAACCTCAGAACTGTCCAGTGTTACTGGAAGTAAAGAATACTCAAAATTACCATTAAATGTATTCAGTCAACAATTCAAAGTTTTTATGAAGTACTATTCAGACTGTCAAGGTTTCACTAGCAAAATATTCACTACAGAAATCTTGATGTGCTTCTTGCCAGTAATGTCCCTGGAACTAAATGCCTTCATAGGCATATTACTTCCTGCAGATCAATGCAATAGGTATTTGAGACCTCCAGAGCTACTTGAATTAATCTAGCCCAAAGATTAAAACCTCACTGCTGGAGCAAATTTTGTGCCTCATCCCGTACCAACCAAAGTGATAATGTACTAACATTTATTTTAATGGATAAAGATTGTACTTCAGAGCAGCTGGCTGACATTTGCTCATCCTCTTGGGGATAGTAGAGTCATTTATGAAGGATTTGGCCTTTTTCTACTTTTTTTATCTTCCAGTAGGGTATAGAGGATCCCTTTGCATCTGAAGTGGACAGTACTGTTGACTAACATTACAAAGGAGCCATAGTTCATTTCCCTAGTAACTTCAGGAGACTTAAATGTAAAGGTCAGAGCTTTCCTTTTATGTTGAATTTCTGTTGCTTTTCAGTGGTCTCTTGAAGGATTCACTGGCCAGTTCCTATCTGTTAATACTTAAGTCAAATATACACACCACCTGCTTCTTTTCTCAAGGTCAGGCAGTTATATTCATGGAGCTACTCAAGGAAGTTCTATAAAGCCCTTTTTTATACTAGAAGACTGTCCTGCAGCTGCTCTCTCTGTTCATTAAGCTCCCTGAAGCAGAAAGCCACTCCTAGTAAAGTTGTGGGCAATAGTATAAACTTATCAAATTAAAATTAATTTAAACTTCTGCAATTAAAACTGGTATGTGGACCTGCAATTTTTTAAGATGGAAGGTGAGGCAGTTAGAAGGCCAGTATTAGTGTTTCTGTTGTAAGAATAAAATAAGGAATTTATATCCTGGGGAGATACCTGTTTACTTTTTATTTCCCTTTACTAGGACAAAACAGTTAGGTCTGGATTCATCCTGACTGACTTCTGGCAGCTGAGAGCATAGTACTCAGTTGAGCCTAAATCTGTTGTCAAAGGAGGGAGGTAAACACCTCCAGATGATAATTCAGTTTTGAGGTATGATGAAAAGCCCATCTCAGACTACTGGCCGTTGAGAGAGACCTTAGACTTACCATATTTTCAACCTGACTTCCTCAAAAAGTCCCAAGAATTAGATGGAGTTATGTAGATTAAAGCCAACTGAAGTTCCACCTGGTGATAAATATAAAACAATTTGTTTTCTTTCTAGATATGCAATTCCTTTGAGCAAATGAGCTGGGAGAAAGACAAGAGAATATTTTAGTTCTGAACATGAATTCTAGTCTTCCGTCTGCATTAGAGAAGCTCCCCTTTACCTGCACTTGAAAAATGGGATGGGTGGGGAGAAAAAGAGAATGAGAAATCAAACATTTAAACAAAAACACACAGGAAGTTGGTTTTGGAATAAAACACAATGGAAAACTGTGGTGAATTTTCACTGATCTACTGAAAACTGATAAACAAACCACTATTTTTATGAAAAGTATCATGGCTCTTCCCATCAGACAGCCATATTCTATTTAAAACTGCAGGAACAGAGCTGACCAATCTTAAAAAAAAAAAGTGAGAACTCATAAAGTAAAGAACTAATAATAATAAAGGCCTGGTGTTCAGTAATCTGAAACCACAACACAAATATTAATTTTTGAGAAGTTGCAATACATCAGTCGGTGAAAATCAATACTGGTGGCATATGAGGACAAAAGGAAATGTAGCTGCTGGTCCATCACAGGATGAATGAAGAGATGGTTTGCAAAAGTGGGACATGGAGGAGGCGATGTGTTTTAGGCAAGTATCTGACGTGCCAGAGATTAGAGCTACGGAGAGATGGCAGCTACTGTGAGACACTGCCTGGGACTAGTGTCTGCCCCTTCTCTCAGACCCAGAGATAACATGTAACATGGAGCAATGTTGTTCCTAGTGTACCGATAAGCGGTGACAACATCCAGCCTGTCCGAGGAGAGGACAGGGTGCTTTCCTGTCCCCTTGCCCCCACCATGACCATTAGAAACATGCCACTGTCCGTGTCAGAGACTGCTGCCAGACCCTGAAATAAGCCAGCAAAGCTCTCACAGTGCTTTGGCTGCAGGCTCAAGAGGATTGTTACAGCTCACACCTCTGTATTTACCATGTCCTCCTTTCTTTTAAAAGCTATAAAGTCACATGCGAGACGATGTACTTTCATGCTAGGTGGCTTATGGACGTGAAAGCCCCTATCAAATAGAATTGATCAAAGTAACCGGAGAAACCAAACCTGGCAGTGGCTCGTCTCTTGGGTGCATTTTGTCATCAAGTGCTCACAGAGAGTTACAGACTTAGCTGGCCCCACCTAAGAGAGAGGCTTTGCAAGGTATTCTGCTGTGCAGCGATAGAGATGCTGGTAAATAGCATTAATGGTGAGTGACAGTCATGCCCTATTTTCTCCATGCCACCCAGCTGTGAGTCGGTTGCCTTCATTAGGTGAAAGTTTCCTTGGATTTTGCATAAGGCTGAATTTTGAACTGAATTATGTGGTTCACAGTCAGGGGGCAGGGACTTATGCCTTTTGAGGCAAATGGACTAGAAATTTCAGGTTATGCACATACACAGAAAAGAACAGAAAGAAAAGGAATGAGCATCTGTGAAATCTGGCACGCACAGGATTTGTACAACTAGATATAATCCATCGAACAACTGCAACGGGAAGGGTATACTTCAGTAAATAAGCTACTTTATTAAAAATGTAAATGACATGAGCTATAGAATGAGTGCCAGCATTCAGGCTTACTCAGGAAGATGACAGGAAAATATGATTGACAGGTTTTTTTCTGCAGTTTAAATTCTCCTGTTGTCAATATCCAAAATATAAAGCTATGGGCTGTAGAAAGTATTTATTAAACCTAAAAATGAGCAATTCAAACATTTCCATGAGCCATAGTACAGTGATAAATGAGGGAGAATTGAAATAAAAGCAGTACCAGTGGTGGTAGTATTTTCAGAAAGGCTGAAAAAGGGCATTGCTTCTATGATCTTAAATATAGGGATTGTTATGATAGATAAACACTTGAAAAGTCATACCATGAAAGTGTAGGTGGTAGAGCTGACAGGATTAAGTCAGTGTTTGATCCTGGACCTATGAAATATACAATAGAAATTCTAAGTAACTGATGTGATTCTTCTATGTGTGTACATAACTGTGAGTGCAATTCCCTGTGCAAATAGCTTACAAATGCTTTGAGATATTCCTTGATTACTGCCACTAAATAATGTGAGCTGTGATCGTTATTAATCATTATTTTATTAGTGTTGTATTAAAGCTCTAGAAATAGACACATCAGATGTAAATCAGCACTGCTCTGTTGACTTTTAATTTGGTCATGCCAATGTGCATCACCGAGGAGTAGTTCAGTATTTGGACGTAGATATAAAGGCCGCTTCCCACGTATAGAGAAAATGTGTTTATCTTTTACCTCAGATATATTAGTATATCACCTTTTCTCTCACCATTTTTAATGTGTAAAATGAAACAGATATTTACCTGTAAAATGCCAAATGCTAAATTACTATAAATTCAAAAATTAGCAGGTGGTAAAAATGAATTCAGACTAATCCTGGTGGTTTATTATTAGATTTCATCACGTCAGCTTTTCCTGCCTGATGAGCTGATACTCTGTAAAGCTAAGATAATGGAAGTGTGAGATTCACCTTTGTTACATGAAAAAGCAGTTTTGATTTTCCATGTGAATGATGTGGCTTGTGCTGTGGCATTGAGATCACTGGTTAGACCTGGTCAGAGAGTTGCTCCTCCTCATCTGAGAAGCCTTGCGGGGTGAGGGATGCTGTGCCAGGAGGGACACTGTCAGGATGGCAGGCAGGAGCCCCCATATGCAGCAGGGCTGAGCCAGAGCCACCAAAAGGCTCCAGGGCACCTCCTGCAGGAGCATGTCTGTTTCTTTGCTGAGCATAAGACACTTTCTATGAGGGTAGGGCTCACAGCTTCCATTTCTAGTGAATTCCAGCTCATTCATTTGCTTTCTGCTCTACTGAATTTCTCCATGCAGTTTCCATAACACCGAGTGTTCCCCTGGCTCTAAAGATATGGGGCATTTTGGGGGCTGGGTGTTGGGGACCCACAGGAACAGTCACATGTCAGTAAGGAGGCTCAAAGTTGTTATTCCTGCATGCACAGTATCTGCACTGCCTGGGGATCCAGTTCTTCTGGATTAAAAGAGCTATAAATGTAAGGTATTATTAGCACATGGCTTTGTAGTGAGCCACCCTCAGGCCACATTAAGGTTTTTGATGTTTCTCGGTTGCAGCCTCTAAAGGGATCTTAACATGGCTTCAGAAAATGAAAGAAGAAAAATAAAGAAGCTTCAATCTCTTTTTAAATTTTATATAAAAATGAAAACACTTGTATTTTGATTTTTACTTCTGTTTGGAGCTGATGGTTTGTTAAGATGCAGGCTGATCATCTTGATTATTGTCTTTTAAAAGTGACCTTGATCTTTGAAAAATCTAAATTAAAATAAAAGATCTGTTGACCTTTTTATTGAGGTCTCCAAAGAGCTGAGAGGAGCCATCCCTGTCTCCTAGTGTTGCAGGAATACCTCCTGCTAGGGAACGCAATATTAGACTGCATTAAAAATGCCCTGAGGGCCGTATTGATGAGGGGAAACTCACTCTCCACGGCCTTTTTAACATTCAGCAACAGCCTAACTTGTTTGTTTCCTCTGCGTTGGAAATGTCAACAAATGTCACCCAAGTTCTTTGCTTTCCTTTCTTATCTTTTGACGTATTATTTGATATGTGTGAGAGAGTGTACAGTATATTAATAAAGGAGCTTTATTCTCCAGTGAATTAGCAGAGTGAATGTAAGGCTGTACTGAAGAAAGGTTTCTTTTATTAGTTTTGCCATTAGGAAAAAAATAACACTCTACAAAAAACTTACCGAAGAGAGAGATGAAAAAAAGACCTGTTAGCTCATAGTGATCTACCCTTCTTCTAGCATGTGGTCTCTGTTCCTTACTCTAGGATTTTGCTTGTAACAAATTTGGGGTGCTTTGTTCAGATCACTTAAATATGCTTTTTAACAAAGTGACTCACACTGCTTTCCTGGGAGACCATGTCACAGTCAAGACTTCTTGGATCCAAATATCAGAAGTCCTTAACTGTCTTTCATACCTAAATAGAAATTTCATAAATTACTTGGTTCCCCAAAAATGAGATTCTTAAAAGTTTTCAATGATACTGAGAGTCTGTATGTGCCTTAATCATTTTTGGAAATATGTCTGCAGTTCCTAAACCACTAAGATACTTTGAAATTGCAGCTTTTGCCTTTAATGAGGCAGCTGATATTCAGATTAAATTATCCTTTGAAAATAGTAATTTATTATACATTATAGCAGTAGGTATATAACATAATTAGAATAACTAGAATATGACATTTAACATTTATAAGGCACTTTTTGTCCTAGTATAATTATTTAATTAGGGCAGTGCTGAGAGGCCCCCAAAGCAACTGGGATTATAATTTGCACATACTATGTGAATGCATAGAAAGAAACAATTTCAGCCCAAACTGATTTCAAATGTGTTGACAGGACAGAAAAACAATGAAAGGTAAAAGTCTTTGCTTTCATTGTAAGGACAGAGAAATCACATATAGGAATATTAAGAGACTTTCCAAAGGACAAATACCAGTTGTCTGTGACAAAACAGTGAAATTAAGTCTCTGTGCGTGACAAGATCATCTTTCCTTTTCATCTTCAGCTGTTTTATACACACTAAATTCTGATGATTTGTATACCTCTGCAATATGTTAAACAATTCTTTTTCATCTTTAATAGTCAGATGTTTCAACTATTTGTAGACACTTAGTCATTGCTATAGATATTTCCGGGTTTGGGTTTGTTGGTTTTTTTTTTATTCCAATCTGTCCTCCTAAAAAAACCTAAATAGTTCTGTTAAAACATCCCTGGATCCATCTGTGAAATTATACCGAGTAAAACATTTAAAGACTATGTACTGATGATATGCTGTCTCCCTAGTGAAATGTGCTCTGACTGCAGTTTTCAGCAGCCAGGGTAGGGTGTGATGGCAAGGTGAGAAGCTCAAGGCATGCAGCCGTGCCTGGGGCAGCATTCCCCAGTCTTCGATCTTTCTTCCAATTTCCAGCTATGGAAATTTCCATGAAAACCCCACAAAAGCAAGGCTATGAAAGGCCAAATACATACCGCATCACTCCAGGATTCCTAGTATCAGGAATCTCCTGAAATAAATCAATACTTGAAGTAGAATTTTAAACAATTACTATTATAAGAGGGTGAAAAAACCTTACAGGAGAAATTACAAGTCTTGTATAGTTCTATGTTCTATTAGCTTATGACCAGTTTAAACTACCCTCTTAAAGCCCCATAGTTATTTTTCACCTTACTTTTTCACTACAGGAAGGAAAAACTGTTCAAAAATTTGTATAAGACTGGGAGACTCAGATGGAGAATCTCATCTGACCTTAATTCTGATGACCAAACTTTGTTAAACTGCTGGAACCAGCACAAATTATTTTTTATTGATTATTTTAAATGAAGAAAGATAAACAAAGAGTTAAATGCTGAAGACTTTAACTGATTCCAGTTACAACACACCTGCAATTGAGGTATATAACTGGAGTCAAAGAGTCCCCAGTTCTTTGCATTTGTTCCTCCATGTTTGCTCTGCCAAACCTCTCATTTAACTCATTTCTGTACAACGAGAGTTGAGGGCAGATTGGTAAAATCAGCCCTGTCATTAAAGAATATTCTCCCCATGCCAGCAATCTCTTGCAGAAATAACAACTTCTTATAAGGAACCAATACAAATGTAGTGGTCTGAAAATTTTGGAAAACAGTAAATTAGGCACCTGAAATGAGATGGGACCTTTTGCATTTTCTCCCATCTCTTTGTGCTTTGATTAATCATTTGCTTGTATTTTGATAAGCAGCTGCACTGTGTGAGTGTATCCGAACCTTGAGATGCTTGTATTATTTCAGTATATTGCATCATACGGGAAGCAGTTTCCAGATGATTCCTGACTCATATTGATAAAGAAGTAACTCACACTTTTACTGGATTTTAAGGATGGTAAATTCCTGAAAACCAAAGGCTCCTAAGCAATAGACACTTTATTAAGAGAAGTTAGATTTCTTTCACGCTTCAATAAAACAGCTGTGGCTGTCAGGTTATGAACAGTTTGACAGAGAAATTATTTTGACTGTAAGGTGGCTTTGATGCAGAGATATAAGCTTTCTGTATTTGAGATGAAACATGCTGTAAATACTTTGGGCTGGTATGTCACTGCAGCAATGATGTACCTGGTTCCAGAGGTAGCAACAAAACTTGTTTTGTTCTCAGGGCCTAATGTACCGCGAACAGTAAAGCAATCACAGGGATTCCTACAGGCTCCATCGCTGATTTAGGGTGTGCCTTTCTGTTTGCAGGTTTCCCCTGTGGCTCTCCTCTATCATTTTTTATTGCAGTGTCTGACTGTGTTCTTCAGCTTTAGCTGTGGTAAAATGGAACATATGATACTTGAAGAAAATATTTCCATATATTTGATTAGATTCAGTCCGTTTTCTGAACATGTTTGTGTCATCCCTGTATTCTATGGCTCTTTAAATTGTGCTAGACTTGAATCCACATCTTTGGAGATGAAGCCTTTCTTTAAGTGTTGGAATTCCTCAGACTGTATTCACAGGCACTTTATATTCAGCATTTTTTTCTGGAAAAGACATTAATTCCAGATAATCTTTAATCTTCACCTTTCGCCAGCGAAACTTTACGTGTTCAGGCAAGGGGCATTTCTTCACTGAACTGTCAGGCCAGGAAACACTGTTGGTCCCAACTGTTGGTTGGGACAAAGCAGAGAGATTGAACTGCCTACTTTTAATTCATCTCCATGCCATAACCAAGCCTATTTTATCACTGTTCTCACTTTCCCTCTTTAGAGTGATGAGCACAAGTTTCCTTTCCTCCTCGTCCCCACCAATTTCACTCCCACTCCTGTGATAGGCTTAGGAAAAAATGAGATGACTATTTCATTTGCTGTCACAATTTACCTATACTGAAAAAAAAAAAAAGAAAGAATTTTTTTTTTTAAAAATATGCAATTTCAGTTGATTTCCAAAGTGGGCAATAATCTTGAAAGAGGGAGTCTAGGACCATTGCTTCCATGACCATCATTTGGTTGCAATCATTCGCAGTCATTTTAACAAAAGACTGATTTCTAGCAATAGCTTTACCATAATTTATCAACCAATGCAACCTGACCCCCTCTTTGTGTCTGGAATATTGACCCATGAAAGTTGACTCTTCTTGGTTCTGCTTGATACCTGAGCCAGGACTATAAAGTGTGATGGATGGAGGAAATTGTTAGCTTGTATTCTGGAGAGAAGTATTTGCTATAAGAGCCTGTTTGACGGAATCATCTTCACTAGAAATTAATTTTCTTCTGAATAGAATTTCATTATTGTAGAATCCACTAGTCTAGTTACTCATCTCCATTGTGTTCAAAGTTGTGTATGAGAGAGTTAATGTTGCAGACAGCACAAAGGCGGAAACTCTTTTGGCTCTGCACTGAGATCAGGAATACCCTTTAGATAAGTAGCATAAAAATATGCAACCAGTTTACACCACAGAATCAGGGTAGTTGGGTTTGGAAAGCACCTCTGGAGATAATTTAGTCCACCTGCCTACTCAAAGCAGGGTCAAGTAGAACAGGTTGGCCAGGACTGTGTCAGTCAGATTTTGAACCTATCCTAAGATGGAGACTTCTAAATTCCTATGGACAACCCATTACTGGTATTCAACTGTACTGCTGTCCCAGTAAAGTTTTTTTTTTCTTATGTTTAAATGAAATTTCCTGTATTTAAATTTGTGCACATTTCCTCCTATCCTCTCACTGGATACCACTGAGAAGACTCTAGCTCCATCTCCTTTATTCCTACACACTCACATACACACCCTCAGGTATTTGTACACATTGATAAGATTCCCCCAGGCCTTCTCTTCTCCAGGCTGAACTGTCCCAGCTCTCTCACCCTTTCCTCATAGGAGAGATGCTTCAGTCCCTTAATCATACTCATGGCCCTTCTCTGAACTTGCTCCAGTATGTCCATGTGTCTTTTGCCCTAAGGAGCCCAGGCTTTGATCCAGAACTTCAGAATTGTCTCGCCTGTGCTGAGTAGAGGGGAAGCAACACTTCCCTCAGCCTGCTGGCAACACTGCCTACTGCAGTACAGGAGGCTGTTGGTGTTCTTTGCCACAAAGGCACACTTCAGACTCATGTTCAACTTGGTATCCACCAAGACTTCCAGGTCTTTTTCTGCAAAGGTGCTTTTGCTCTGTGCACAAACTGCTGCTTTTATCAGCTGCTTCTGTTCACTGTGCTCGTGGTGCACACCAGCAAAAATGTGGGTTGCAGTTGAATTAACCATGTGAATGCTGACATGTATTTAACACTTCTTATTGTGCTGTCTTTTTTCTAGACCCCAATATGTCATCACTGAAGTGTTATTAATCCCTTACATTGAACATCATTTTTTTGAGTCTCAGTGCTGTATACCAAGGAATATAATTTACCTCTTCAGTTCTTGGGGAAAATAAAGTGTAGAGGGGGATAGCAGCCAAACAGAAGTTACAGACTAAATTATCAGCAAAGGACATCAAGCATTTGAATGCTTAGCTCAGTGTCTGCATCACATTTCACTTTCATTTGCTCCAGTTTAGTAACTGTTTGCCGTTACCAAGGAAATGGAGACTCCTTGGCATCTAGCACGCCCACAGTGTATCCTTACTATTGATGAATAGGAAAAGGAGCACGAGTATACCCCAGAACATGTCAGAGATTCAAGAAAAAGCAAGCTATTGAAAAGAGAGAAAGTAAACAAGTTTATCTGAATGAAATCAAGAAATACCTTCAGAGGAGGTTTCACTGTTGTGATTGTTTAGGGCTCTCCAGCCAACTCGGAGATTTATGATGTTTCTTCGGGCAAATAAGTGTCAAATGCTCACTGATGCCCTGGCAGTTACACCCTGCAGAGGCCCTGCCACAGATGCTGTATTCGCCATCCCTATTGTTATTGTCAGCAGACAACATGGAGTCCCTCTGTACTGGGAGAACTGAGATGTCCTTGTGACGCGGCTCCCAGTTAAAATGATGGTGTACACTGGACAGGGTTTTTTTTGCCATTTTTGGTGCCTTTCTCAAGGATTCTATGGCTCAGAGGTGCATGTCTTGAAATCCTTGCTCACATTTTACTTGGGCAAGCCTCCCACAGATTTTGAGAATGGAGACTTCAGAACTTAGTCCATAAAAGTCCAGATCAATCTCCAGAATTCAGACAGAACATCCTCCATGAGCCAACAAGCATGAGGCAGTAGGAGTGGGAAAATACCAAGCAGGAACTGATTGCTGCAGGCTGGACACTTTGCTCCCCCTTCCCATTTCAAGTAGTTATTACAAGGACACGTGTGTTTGCAGATCTTGCTGTGAGTGAACTCAGAAGTGGGAAAATGAGTTGGGTGTGTGTTGGGCAGATATGTTCCATCAAGAAGCCGGGTTGAGCTGGGTGCTATGAAATATTTCTGAGACTTAAAGGTGTTACACTGTGAGTTGCTTGGTTGAGGTAAGATATGTGTGTCTTGGGTCATTTAAACATAAGTGGGGAAAAAAAGTGGGAACTGTGAGATAGTAGGACAGACAATCTAAGAGTTATTTTTTATTCACTTCTGAATTATGATTATCTGATTGTTTTGTTTGATTGTTTTAATCTCTTCTTCTTATATGAACATCTATCTCCTGGGAAGAATTTCTGTAATTTCTCACACCATGTCGTCGTAATTGTACACAGAGCATAAGGGAGGTGAGAGTACTTTTCAACTATGTTTAAAATGAAAAACTCAACCCAAGCAAAAAAATCTTCCATTAACGTGAAAGCCAACATCTTGTGATGGTCATGGTGAGGAGGTGAGAAAGGAGGGACTGTCAAAATCTCTCTGGATTTCAGCACCTCTCACATTAAAGTCCAGGAGACCAGCACCTTTTCACTCACGGTAGCAGATATGGCATCCCAATTTCAGCCTCTTTCTTTGTGGAATGGACGCTGTGGTCCTGAGGCAGCTCTGGTTTTATCCAGAGGCTCAGTTTCCTTGACACTTTTCAGTCAGGGTCAAGCGTAAAGGTTGTGCTGATCTTATTCAGGCTGTTAGCTTTTGGCAGCAGGCAAGGATAGCGTGCTCGTGCTGGTCTACTTAGATTTGACATCATCCTTGGGTAGACTGGACAAAGTGGATTGCGGCATCCATAGATCCTGTCAAGCACAGAGCTGTATTTAATTAGCTCAGGCTAATTCAGAGAGACCTTTGCCACTCCTCGTGCTCACTGAACACGCACAGCTCAGTGGCAAAGTGCCATTATTGTGAAGTTGTCACTGAACTCTGCATTCTTCTGGATCTCCACCAGCTGCAGAACCTATGGAAGCAACGAATAGCAGCAAACACCATGGACATTTTTTCCCCTTTTCTTTGCTGGATTATTGCAGTTTTCCCTCCCTGGGATAAAAAATATTGTATTTTAGTTTTCATTAACTTTCTGTGCTGCAGATATGATGCTTGTACTGCTCTGCTGAAGAATGCTGCTGTTTGTTTGCTTATACAGGGGAGCTTTTAATGTATATCAGACTAATATTTTATAAACAGGGCTGGGTACCATCAAGACAGCATGTTTTACTTTATAAATATTCTACAGGACTCTTATTCTTTCTTGAAACCCCACATTTGCCTTTCCCCCTCAAAGATTGAACCATCTTTCTGATTATTTCCTGAATAGCGGATGACAAGAGGAGAATTTAAGACGGGAAAGTCCGGTAGTGTTGGATGTTGTTTTCATAATAGCCCAACAGAAATTAAATATACAGACCTTTGGGATGTGTTGCAATTTACAGAAAAATGCAATCTATTCTTTGAAGATGCTTATGAATAGTGAAGCAAGTGCATCTATTGTAGTATAAGAATACCTCTAATTGTTTCCCCTTGATTTTGTGTTAATGCATCTAGACCTAAGGGCAGGGAAGAGTGTATTGTATCCACTGGAAATAAATCAGTGCAATTAACTGCTGATATATGCAAACTGACCTTGAGAGCTAATACACGGCTGCTTCTAATATCAGGAATCTAGTTTAGAACAGGCAGTACAGGGATCTGGCCCTGGATCAATGAAGGAAATGTCTTGAACAAATTGGGACCACAGAGGTCAGTCTTCTGAAAAACATAATTAAATTGGGCCTGAACTGGAAGACTCACACATCAAAGAACTGCAGTGATCAAATGATTAGGGGATGAAGGAAGAGAGGGGGCAGCAGAAAGGGAGAAAAAAACAGCAAAAAAGTGTATGAGACAGCAGCTTTAGAAATGGTGTTTGAGAAGCAGAGAGTGTTTAGAGGCATAAAAAAGGAAATACAGTCAAAGGCAGATTAAGCAGAAAAACCAAAATGTTTGAAACAAATACCAGGATGTGTTGGCACACACTAGAAAGCAAAGAGCATGTAAGGAAATGAGGAACAATAAAGCATGCAGAAAGACAATATTAGGAATGCAACGAGAAAATCCTTGGGTAATGGAGCCTGTTGTTTGCAATATAAATTTAAATGCAGCGTATAGCAGCTGGCCACTCTTATCTGATAAGACTGTCATTCTGTGAGTAGTTGGTGAGCAGAAACTGCGACGTGAAGCAGAATATATATTTGAAATATTTGGGGCTTATATGTTTTATTTTATCGCATGTTTTCCCTTCATTTTAATTTTAAGAGACTTGTTCTGTTTTGCTGACAGTGCAAGTGAATGGTGCTATATGGAGAGCCCTGGGGATTGAAGGCTTTTGTCTCCTTAAAAATAAACATAGCAAGTGTAGCAGAAAGGCAGCTATCCTCATCTTGCCTTTTACTCACCTTCCTCTAGCCTCACCTGGAAGACTTGCCATCTTTCCTGGGACAAGGTCTCTGCAGACCAGTCAGCATTTGACAGGAAAATAGCAGTACCTTGTACTGCTATTCACATTCAAAACCTTCAGCCTCGTCAGCATGACTGAAACGTCATGATACCCTTGTACTATTGTTATTTATAAAGTAATAGTCTAGGGGTGCTTTTTGTTTATCTTTCATTTGCTTTCATGGTGAAGTTTCCCTGTGTACTCATTTGCACTAGTCAAGTTTTCTCCACAGCCAGGAGAGTTAGAAACCACTATATATGAACTTACTGCTGCTGAAAGCTGAGACTCTGAGCTATGGTTAAGTCATTGAAGTAGAATGTGAGATGTCAGGAAAGTGGGCAAAGCTTCTTTCAGGGGCTTCTGTGCTGCAGGTACTTGGGGCAGCTGAGGGGGCACCTGGGACTACAGTCACTTCAGCTGTTGACAGACATCCACTGCCTCTGACTTCTGTTGACTGACAGCTTTGGGGTGATAATGAACCAACCAGTGGTTAAGCTAGAGAAAGGGCTGTAAAAGCTGTCTCTTATCTGCAATCTCCTCTTCTGTGCTATGACAACAGACTTCCCCGTAAACTGTCTTTACACACACCCATAGTCTCCAGGTATCTTGCAAACCTGGATTTGTAGAAGTGAACACGTATATTTATCTTTGTTTTACAGGGAGAAAGAAGAGTTAAATCAAATTCATCCAAAGCTATGTATCAAGACAGTGGTAAAGTAATCCAGGAGTTAGCATTAAGGCCAGACTTCTTCTCCAGAGATGTAGGCTCACAGTCTCTCCTTTCAATGTAATTACGCAAACACTATCCATAACACTAGATTTGCATAAACAAATTGTACAGTGACATGTCTTCTATGTGGAAACATCACTGTGCAAAGAGAAGGTATGAGAGCCAAGAGAGCTGGAGTTTCCAGGAGGGACTTGGTGAGTAACCTTGGGCAAGATATTTGAGCCTCTTCTTACTCACCTGTAAAAAGGAAGTAGTAGTAGTAGTAGTAGTCTCTTCTGTAAAGTGCATTAAGAACCTGATATCAAACAGGTTTTACTACCAAAAGTCCACACCTCCTTTCTCTTTTCTGTACAGTGACACAGCAGTTTTGAAACATGTAACTGTATAACCAGATGTGACATGGTCTACAACTTTAAAAACCCAATATTCACACAGTAGAAATAATGGAAGTGTTAAGTCCTCCAGAGAAACAGTGAATTATTCTCCTGCATGGGAATCAGAAATTGAGAGTGACTAGAAAGAAAAGATTTAAGTGAAAAACGAAAAATTACAGTAAAAAGTTTACCAGGCTGAAGAAAGAGCCCAGAGCCTGATGAGAGTGTGTGTTGTGTCATGCAACAGCATCGCAGGGATCATGGTTCCTTCTCAGATCTCTGTTGATTTCTTACCAAAGCATAAACCAGCCACAACAACAAACCATTGGGGTTGTATTCCCTGTGAAAGGGGACCTCTGCTACCAAATGCCCATGCTAGCATACTTAGGAATCCTAATCCAGGACATTCAGCAAAAAATATTTTTTTTTTAGTGTGGACTTCAGTTTGCCTTGCTCATGTTTCATAGCATCTCCAAATCTTTGCATGTGACTTTCTGTGCCTAGTTAAATGTTTATGAGGAACATCAGAAGAAGATCTTTTTGTATGTATGCCTTGTTTTTCCTACCAGTGCCTCTTTGAGTGTGGGTTGTACATGAAAGGAAAACTGCAGTGCAACTTCCAAATAAAGAATACATCCTAAGGGATACTGGATAGAGTTTGTCTCTAGGGCTAAATGAAGGGTCAATAAAAAAAAAAAAGGTAACAAGCCCAGATAAAGAAGAGAATCCCAATTTTAATTATCCCCCTTTTCCTTTGATGTGGAACGAAATAAGAATATATAAAGGCTTTTCTAAGTATTAAGGCAAGCTAGGGATAAAAAGCTACATGAGGAATTGCTGTTATGGCTCAGAGCCAAGGGGAATTTGGATTCAGACGATGAGAACAGGCCTTCAATTGTATTTGCAGGAAGCAATAGGGTCTGTTGATGGACAGTTATGTTTCACACCATAGGCAATATCTCAGAGAGAGCTGCTCCTTAGTACCTGTGCAGTTTCCCTGTGTGTTCAAAATGAGTAAGAGATGGAATAACTGGTAACTTCTCTATTGTGCTGATAAAGCAAAATGCAGGATTGGTGTAAAGAAACAGATAAATAAATGAACTGGAAGGCTAAAAATAACAAAGGGGCTCATCTTGGCTGACTTAGGAATTTGTAGATGAAATCTGATGGAGACTGGCAAACAGCATTAAAATAGGAGGCAAAGATAAACGTTGGGGGACATTAAATGAACAAACAAAAATGAATGGACCTGCAAGTGGTCTGGGGCAAAAAACCACAAACCAGCCCAAGCCATTTCTAACTAGTGCTGTTGAAAATGCTGTTCTGCATTTCCTGTGTCCCTCTCATTGGGAAATCACTGTCCTCCACAGATGTGGCTGCAGTGGAAAGCTCTAAGAAACAGGTAAAATAGACCCGTTGCTGATGCAACACATCCCCATGCCTGGCAAATGGATTAATTCTTCCCCTGGCCAGGAGCCACCAGGTCACTGCTCAGCTGCTTCAGGGCTTCTCTTACCCCCTCACCTGCAGCTTCTCATCAGTTGGCTCAGGCAGTTCAGGGACATTGTCTTGCCCCTGAAGAAAAGCGACACTGCATGCAGCTGAAGTAAATACAGATGCACCTGGACATATCAAGTGGTGTTACCTAAATTTACACTTGGATTTTCTAAATGGCCTCTTTCTCTTCAGTTTGCTCTTGCACGCTAACAAGTAACTGTCTGCATGTTTAAATTTTGTGTATGTTCAAAAACCACGCAGGTAGCAGGTTTTTGTCCCAGCAAATCAGGCAGTTCGAGCTTGTGCTTTCCAGTCAGTGAAGGTAGAATAATGAAAGTACAGCTATTTACATAGGTAAAATCACACTTGTCAACAAAATCTGGCTATGATTATTAAGGTTATAATGTGCCACTCACAAGTTCTGGCTAGAGGTAGATAATTTTTTTTCTACTTGGCCAGAAGTTTTACCCACTGATATGTATCAGTCCATGTTGACAAAACCTATTTATGAGATTGTTCAGGTTTCATGAGACCACTTTAGGAAAAGTATTAAATGAAGCATTCAAAATATTTGATTCTAGTGTTTCTGAGATGTAATGTTTTCATTTTGAAATTATATGTTTTGTGCAGGTATTTGCCTAAAGTAGCATGATTTTTAATTAATTAGTAAATCAAACATGCCTATTGGATTCATGCTACAGGACTGAATTAATTTAGTTACTACAGTCAGCATTCAGGATTTAAAAATTGAACCATAAGCTTCAGGACAGATACAAATGAAACTGACCTTGGCATTGAAGGTAAACATAATTCCAGAGAAAAAATTTCTGTCTTCTGCAGTTCAAGAGATTTAGGCTAATTGCTAAGTGGAATATTAAGCCCATGATTCTTTTGCTCTGTTCTCTGTGTATGCATGAAGGCTTTTCAGTCCAAGCTTCAAGCGGCATGATGCCAGATCAGACAAGGTCTAGAGATTAGTTATAATGAAGTAGCAGCACCTGTACCTTTTTTGGGTGGAAGCTCTCTTATTTTGTTAACCAGATCGCTAAATAATACTCATATTTGTACAGTGTGTTTGCAGAAACAGCAGCCCCCACTATAACAGCAGTGTAGCTATTTTCACAGAATAGTGTTACTATCTAGTGCCAGTTCTTTAAAAAACATTTCAGGAACATGGACCTTAAGGCCCATTTAAGTGAACTGGAAGTTTTCCAGGTCTGCATTCTCATCAGCATTTACATTCTTGAGCTGTCTGGAATGCACTTTTCTGTGGAAACCAGTAGAAAGTCTGGTTTCCAAAGGATGTGTGTCCCTGACAGACCTACTCCTGAATTATATTAGAACTTCAGAGTGAGCTTACTGCTTATTAGACACTAGAGAACGTGTACAGATCAGACCACTATAAGAACAGAGTGGACTGCCTCTTGCCTAAGAAGTCTGAACTTAGGTTAAAGCCTTTTCAGCAGACAGGATATTAACATCTCTTTTCCATGTGGATTCTTTGATGCCCAACAAGAGGTGGACTCACAATGTATTATTTCCTTTGCAGAAGTCTAATAAAGCTAATGAAGTCACTCTCCTTTCATGAAAGTTATTCTATATTCTCAAAATGTGTGAGTAGTAAATATTTCTGAGGCTTTTGCCTTTCTCAGATGAAAACATCCCAAATGCATTGTGGGGAAGTGCCAGACAGGCAGACGCTCAGAAGTATACAGAATGTGTTCACTGAGTTTTATTTTCTCATAAAATGAATCTCAAAATCTTGACTAATTTTGCACATTTCTTAAAACCAAATGGCTTTTAATGATGTCATCATTTCAGCAAAGTGCTAGTAAGTGTGAAGTGGGATCTAAAGATCTAACAAGGTTTCCTCCCTGTTGACTTAAGATCTCTTGCTGCATTTCCCAGGACATAGGATGTAAGCGCATCCTAGGATGTAAGTGCTCTAGGGTCACTAAGGCTATTAGACTGTCCAGCAGCTAGGGATCTGCATCTTTGGCAGAGAAGCTACAAACATAGGTTTCTCCTCGATCAAAAACACTGTGAAAAATGAAAATCCTCATGTACACACATCTATGAGCACATACACTCTTCCATTAGTGCTAAAAATGCCCTTTCCAGGTGATGTCTATATACTGCACAAAAGTGACTCTAAGAAGGGAATTTGTACCATGTATTTCAAGAGCTCACCTAAGCAGCACTTGCTACTCGTTTAATTATGTCAAACAGAAACAAGGTGTTGGTATTTTTGACTGACTCTGAAATTTGTCTCATAAGATTTGGGGTTGCTATTGTTTTTCAAGCATTACAGATGTTAATCCTTCATAGAAGTGTCCAATGTTCTTTTTTTTTTTTGGCCTAAGTAGCCTGAAATATGAAGAGGTGACTAATTGCAGGGGCTAGCTGTGCTGGAACACATATAGATTTGCTCTTTTAGGGTGTATGGAAAGTACCGGTTTAAATGGAAGAAATGAGATGCCTTAGTAAACTAGGAGACATGAAAGGATGAAAACATTTATCTGCATGAAAGCTGTGAGGTTCCTGTACCAGACACCATCAGTGTTATTGCCCTGTACTTCAGCAGAAAAGCTGCTTTGAGGTCAGAGCTTCCCCTACCAAAATCCCATAGTGAATAGAGGCTTGCAGTGTGTAAAGTAATGTATGTTCCACCACACTCATAGCCTGGTGATGCAAGGATGGTCAGGTTGTAAGTTAATTATATCTGACCCAGCTCTGCACCTAACTAGCTACAGTGATAATTTGCTCTTTTGATAAATGCATTGCTTCAGTCTTGGGAATGGTAAAGGAAGTAGGAAAAGTTAGTACTTAAAAAGAGAAATAATGAGACTAATGTGAGGGAAAGACCAGGAAAGCATTAGGAAAAATAAAGAAAAGCTTCCTAAAAGTGCACACAAATAGACACAAGTTTTGCCAATGAAAGACTGAGAGAGACCAGTATCTTCCTGTGCAAGACAGCCCTGCCTAAGAAAATATTGGTTTATTTCCTTGGGGATCTGTTGCATGGATTAAATCAGCCTTCACAGAGTGAGTCTTCTCGAAAATTGCCTTTTATGGATTATCCTTACCACTGTTCTGGATCCAGTTACAACCAGTTCTTTAAAGACTGGAACCATAACAGAAATGTTCTTACGTTTAAGACCATCGTATGAGTCACTTTAATTTGGAGGCATACACATCTTTGGCATAGCTCTTCCTAAATACTACTAAACTAGGATTGCTTCCAGAGGCGGGGAGCACACAGCAGGTAGGACAGACCCTGAACTGCTTGGAAAGGTGAAAAGAAGGGAAGAGGACTCAAATGAAGCAAACTGCATAGATGAACTTCATGATGGTACTGGGGTAGTAAAATATTTTTGGTTGCAACGTTGCTATGGCTGCAGTGTTCAAGAAGAGGTTTTAAAAAGGGCAATAAATTTGTTACAATTCACCCAGAGTTCCTTTTGTTTTGTTACTGTGGAAGCAATATCAGTCAAATTAATATGAGTTGAGCTTAGTAGAGACAGCCACAAATACCTGAAGAAGTGTGTGCTTGTAAATGTTCCCCCTTGGTGATTTATAAAATGTAAGGTGACTGGAGAAAGCAAGCTCTTCACATGTTAGAGCTATTAATTCTTTTCAATAAAACTAGCTCCTAAAAAGGCCTAGGCAAAATCTAAGTTGCACTATACATATGCACACCTGATGACACCACCCTTTGCCCTCAAGGAGTGGAGGAACCTAGGCAGACACAAAACACAAAAGCTAAACAAAGTAGTGTTAGTTATCCCGAGTTTGATCCTGTAAGCACGTAGGTACATAATTGACTTTCAATACTGGAAAAGTCTCACAGGTGCTCACAAAGCTAGCAATGGTTTAACACCCCACCCATGTTTCAATGTATATAGTACTGAGGACAGATTCAGATGCAGACATTCACATTCCTTACTGCCATAGTCATCCATTGGTGAGTTAGGTATAAAGTACCTGCAGGGGTCAGGGAGTTTTTGGCAATGCACGGGATTAAGGAGTAATTTTTGTCCTTGACAGGGTCTCATCCCCTTTTGCATATTGTAGATTAAACTGCTTCAGAGAATATGCATGATACCCACCGCTGCAGTCCTTCAGGCTTTGTAGCTGGGGGGTAGATTCCTGCTCACAGAGGTTCACTTGAAAACAGAGATAACAGAAGGTTAAGAAAAAGGAAAAGGGAAGCTCCCAGTAAAGAAAATCCAATTCCTCCACAGCACCTACAAAGCTGAAGAAAAGTACATTAACTGACCCATACAGTCCTTGGAAGTTGGGTCCCAGAGCACTTGGAGACAGTAAAATCAGAGCCACTCCCCATCCACCTCTCTTTTTTTTTTTTGTCTTTCTTTTTTTTCCCAGCCTGTGTGCTTCAGCTATAGCTTATTTGTCTGACAGTTACCTTGTACTTGGTGCTGTGGTATGCAAAGGTTATTGGAATTTATATGCAAAGCTCAATGAATATAGAATTAAAAAATGCCTCAGAGACATTCCTGAAATGAGATGCCAAATCTCAGAAGTTGTATCTTTATGAGGAAAATTTGAATACAAAACACCAAGGTTTATGACTCTTGCACATATTAATTCATACCAATACATGTTATAAGAGGACTAAAGGGGCTATTTTTCATCTTGGGCTGAGACAGGAACTCTGCTAGATTTACTGACTTGCTGTGAGAAATCTACTTTATCTGGCTGATAAATACCTTTAAAATGTAAATCAGAATGGCACACTTATCATAAGGCTACCATTAGTAGCCCATAAAATGCTTGGTATTGCGGGTCACAAGAGATTTTAGTACAAGGTGAGCAAACTGGTCAGCAAAAACAGACCCTAAACTTGACACTTTATTTTCTGTCTTATATGAAAGTTACCAGAATGGAAATCAAAACATTTTTTGTTATACATCCATCCCCTTGGCAACTAACAATTACCATGACTTTGTGGGAGAGTCTAGATTTTAGTAGAATACTATTATAATTTTGCAGACTCACGAATTCTTACCTCACTTGTGGCCCGGGTGCTTTGTCTGTCTGGATAGAAAAAGGAAAACTTTGAAAACCCCAGCTTTGAAAACCTGCTGTCCTTTGAAAACCCCAGCTGTTCTCCTTAAGGAGCCCTACCCACCTCTGTTCCCTCCGATGTCCTATACGTAGGCCTTTGAATTTGTACCATATTTGCTCTGTCATGAACTGGTTGCTTCAGAACTACCTTGTAGAGAAACCCAAGGCTCAGAAGCTTGAAATACCAATGCTGGCAACAGATTACAAAGGCTAGAAATTTCCTCTGCAGGTAACCGATATTTACATTAATACTTTCAAATACATTCAATAGATGGAATGACAGCAGCCATATTTCCATGCTAGTATGGTTGTTACTAATTTGTCCTCCTGCTGGTAAAAGCACATATTGCACTTGCTGTGTCTTTTTCATGCACACGTGCAATCACACACAGGCAGATGATGTGCTTTCAAGCCATCCACAGATGGTTTCCCCATGAGGGTTTACTTTGCCATTTAGATCTCCTGCTTCACAGCCTCCTCTCGGTGTTGCAGTCCCTATTTTCTGTAATTAACTTCTGTTCCTCCTCCCATTTTTTTTGCAAACACTTTTCACACTGATGCTTAGAGTCAACTGTCTCCCCAAAGCACTGTGATATTTAGCAGCATCCGGAAAAAATGTGGTTAGAGAATTGGGACACTTAAAGGAGACACTGCTCTCCTAAGTGTGCATTCACATTTTTGAATAGATATTCAGAGGGTGGGAATGTAGATGAGGGAGAAGCTATGAAAGGGCTTATTACTAATTAACTGTATCTATTTCTCACCCTTTTAAACTGCTTTTTGTTTATCATTTCAGCTGGTAGGGTAATACACTAAATTAAAGCTGCAGAACACAATTATAATTAAGATTTTAAAAGCCAATTGCCTGTTAGTAAACTACCAATTGATAATAATGTAAGGGATATTTATAGTTCTTTGCTAAGTATGCCACAGATTTCCATCAATAACTTACTTGCTAATCTTCAAATATTTTATTCAGTAGCCTTTTATTTACTATTGAAGGTAAGAATTACTCTTCTCAAGCCATCCTTTCTAAAAGTATCTTGCTTTCATCTTGTTTGCAGAGTTCAGCAAACACAGATGCTTCAGTCTTTTCCTCTCCTATGAAATAGTGATAATGGTATATAATTACTTACATCAGACCATGCAGAAAACCTTGCCCTAAAGAACATACTATACATAGTTCAGCACTCATAACATCTTGCATTTCTACAGCTCCTTCTTTATGAGTCATCTCACGTATTCTATAGAGGAGAAACCAAACCACCTTACCCAGGGGAGGAATCATCCACCTCTGGGCAGAGACTGAAACTTAGGGACCTAGTTTTCATTCCTTTCATAGGGAGGTGGAGCAAGACCTATTTGAAGAGTTTAAAAAATAAATTACTGAAGTGATAGATTTTGTTTTGTGTTTGATGTGTGTTACTGGGGGATTAATAATTAACCTTTATAATTTCTTTTAATTATTATAAGACATCTGCGTAACTGTCATTTCAGCTGTGTGATGATGTGTAAATAATTGGGATGTGACTTTTTTGTGAAATGTGTTTCTTGCGTCATATGTTTACTAAAGTTTGAGTGGCCTCGTAGTACTAATTACTGGAGTCATTATGAGACACTGCATATTATCCCATCATGCGTACAGCAGTAAGAGAACCAGCTTAGGCACAGGCAACTGTCTGCCACCCACTGCTTAGGCACTGGAGGGGCAATTGATGAAGCATGAGGGTGTCCCATCTCTTATTGTGCCATGACTGCTCTTGAACCATGAGCACCAAAAACTGCCAAGTGTATGAGCGCCTGCTTGATTGAGAAGAAATATGGCGTATATTAAGTACCGAGGACAGTGATGGAAAGTTACATGGTGGGGTAATATAGGTTAAATTGAGGCAAATAGCCATGTTGGAAATTACAGCCTGAGTTGTGCCTGTAGCTACTGCCACAAGTGAGGGTCTTGGAGACTAGAGCACACTATTTTGTCAAAAAAGCCTGGGAGATCCCTTACAAAAATACAGCTCTTTGTGAACCTGCCCCTTTCCTCAGTGGGAGAATGATGGTTAAAAATTAATTACCTGCCCATTCCTCAGCCCTCCTGGACAGCAGGGTCTGGGCAAGGGAGAGACAGAAAGAAATCAAATTTGCTATGTCCTGTACATGTGGGAAGAAGGTCAGCGAACCTATGTGAGAAGATATTCCCAAACACCAAGCAGGGCTACAACTTCTCCCAGCCACAATTGGCTCTCATTTAGTTTGTTCTTCAAGACACATATCTTACAGCTCAAGCTGGAAAAGCACAGAAGAGCTTTAAAAAAAAGGGGAAATAATAGTGCAAAGACAGATGGGCAGGATGCAAGAGAAGACCTTGGACACAAGCAAGAACCACCGCTGTCACTACAGTAGAAGGGACTGCAGTGTGAGAGCATGAGGGCACCAGAAAGCTTGCCAGGAGCCTAAGGTAGCTGCATCCCCTGCATCTCTTCTCTTTTGAACTAGATGATGTCATCCTTCCCATAGGCTAGCTGACTGCAGGGTCAATCCAGGTGACAACTATGAAAGCAATTTCTGCTTCCTATGCTGCCTATCATGAATTTTGTTATGGGTGGTAAGCGAACGGTCTCACCCCAAGACTGGCCAGATAATTATATGGTCATTACTAACCACATTACTGAAGAGTAAATATGCAGTTATTTTTATCCATAAAATCAGCTCTTTCAACCCTAAGACTAATTCCACATTATTATGCAGCAGTATGTAATTACTATAAGACAGCTTCTACCCTCAAAGAAGCAGGCACTATTCCAAATGAAATCTTTCAGCGTTTTAAGTAAGCCATGCAATCTGACAGCAGGATTTATCCTTTACCAGCTACCCAATAAAAATTATACAACTGTAACTAGGAAATAGGTAATCATAAGACCCTATTACCAGGCATAAGCACTAACAATTCCTTTCTGATTCAGATTTGGAACCCAGACCACGTTTTTTTGCTGTAACATTTAACTACATTTAACATTCCCATCACAGAGTGCTGATCACTTTAGGTGTGACTCCTGAGAGAAGGCACTGCAAAGTCTCTCTGGAGGTAGATATTAGGTAAAACATAAGAGGAAAGGTAGCTATACCATAACCACTGATGTTCCTTGATACTCTTTTCATTTCTTGCAGGTACTGTTGCGTGATTTACCATGGAAAAATTGCTCTGCAGCATCCTGGTGTTTGGAATGGCTGTCATGGTCAACGCTTGTCCAAAATATTGTGTCTGTCAGAACCTGTCTGAGTCTCTGGGGACTCTGTGTCCCTCCAAGGGTCTCCTATTTGTACCGCTAGACATAGATCGAAGGACTGTTGAACTCCGACTTGGGGGCAACTTTATTATTAATATCACCCGACAGGATTTTGCTAATATGTCTGGACTTGTTGACCTTACTTTGTCCAGAAACACCATCAGTTACATACAGCCCTACTCTTTCACTGATTTGGAGAGCCTTCGTTCTTTACATCTGGACAGCAACAGGCTGCCTGACATTGGAGAGGATATTTTGAGAGGCTTAATTAACCTTCAGCATTTGATTTTAAACAATAACCAGCTAAGCAGCATCTCTGATGAAGCCTTTGAGGATTTTTTGCTGACATTGGAAGACTTAGACCTCTCCTACAATAACCTCCGAAGTATTCCCTGGGAATCTATAAGAAAGATGATAAACTTGCACCAGCTCAGTTTGGATCATAACCTGATAGATTATATTACAGAGGGGACGTTTGCAGATCTTCAGAAATTGGCCAGATTGGATCTAACATCCAACAGACTTCAGAAACTTCCCCCTGATCCTATATTTGCCAGATCACAAGTAATTCCACTAGCTGTTACCCCATTTTCTCCACCATTGTCTCTCAGCTTTGGGGGCAACCCACTACATTGCAACTGTGAGCTACTGTGGTTAAGGCGACTTGACAGAGATGACGATATGGAAACTTGTGCTTCTCCTCCAGGTCTAAAGGGAAGGTATTTCTGGTATGTACGGGAGGAAGAATTTGTTTGTGAGCCTCCTCTTATTACACAACATACTCACAAGTTGCTGGTTTTAGAAGGGCAAACTGCTACACTGAAATGCAAAGCCATTGGGGATCCCACCCCCATCATTCATTGGGTGGCCCCCGATGACCGCCTCATTGGGAACTCTTCAAGGACAGCTGTCTATGACAACGGCACCTTAGATATCCTCATCACCACCTCCAAGGATTACGGGACTTTCACATGCATAGCAGCCAATGCTGCTGGAGAGTCCACCGCAACGATTGAGCTCTCTATTGTTCAGCTCCCCCATCTCAGTAATGGCACAGGCAGAGCAGCCCCACCAAAATCCAGGCTCTCAGACATCACCAGCTCCAGCAAGTCTAATCGCGGAGAAACAAAAGGCCCACCGGAAAGGGCTGTCCTGGTGTCAGATGTGACCACTACCTCAGCTTTGGTCAAGTGGACAGTGAGCAAGTCAGCCCCTCGGGTAAAAATGTATCAATTGCAGTATAATTGCTCGGATGATGAGGTCCTGATCTACAGGTAAATGCACTTGCTGTTCTGTCTTCTGATGGTGGTAGGGGGAGGAAAGCAGGATATGAATTCTTTTACTCATAGGTTACTGATTTGACTTTGAACTGATGTAGCACTCACGTCACTGCCACTGGTAGCTTTAGCATTGTGTTTGTCAGTTTATCTGTTAGTCTATTCATCACTTTTATAAGTCATACATTACAAATCTCTATAGTATTCATTGTCTAACAACAATTGTTTTCAGTAAAATTTCCAATTTAGGAAAAAATAGTACCGCATTTGGTAGCTTCCTCTCTAGGCTTATCAAAGAAAGCAAAATTTGACAGATTAGAAATCAGAAGTTTCCCTTTCCACCTCCTGTAGGTGGGACTGAAACATACTACTGAGAGAGGAAGCGACGTGGGAGGAAGTTTGTGCTGTCTACCCATAACACAGGCTCTAATTATCCTACGATTCAAGATTCAGGGTTGTTAGCAAGAGATTTTTCACCTATATGAAAAAGCTCATTTCTTACTTCACTAATATCTGTTTTACACAACTGTAATGGCTGACAACTTTGGAGTATTTAATGTTTTATAGCATACTAAATGCAAGAAGAGATAGAGATAATTTCAAAAGAAAGCCCTGAATGTTCATTATGCTCCTCCAGTTCTACAACTCCTCTGACTTTTAATGATGTAAAGCAAGAGTCACTCTTGCAGTGAACCTAACTGTGAAAAAGAAAGAAGCAATAAATGTTAGGGATTAAAAATGGTTAGGAAACTGCTTAACAGTACAGGAAAACAGTGTTACCACTTTTTGCTTCTGTCTTGGAAGAATGATTGACGTAGTATATTCATGATGATGATGAATCCCTAGAAACCACCCTTTCCTGCCTTTATATTGCAGAGGCAGCACTATCAGATGCACTGAGCTGCAGTTTGTCTTTGGGTATATGTGAGCTACCAGCAGAAGTCAGAATCTCAGGGCAAAGTAGAACCAAACACATAAACCAAACACAGTGGCTTTACAAGCACCCTGAAGCCAGTGGAGAAAAACTGGATCTGGCAGAGGAATGATGGGATTTGCATTTTAAATCTAATTTGAGACTAAACTCTGACCAAAACATAGTCAAAGCTACTGATTTCCTTGGTAGGCTTGGGGTTATTATCTGCTGGCCTTCAGACTACTCGTCCTGCAGTGAGAGCTGAGCCACCAGTCAAGTCACGGTATTCAGCCTCCAGATCAGACCTTGCTATTTACTTCTTTACCATTGTGTAATTTTCTTTAACCCAAGAAAGTCAAAATGAGTGGTGGTAAATGCTCATGTGATGTTTTCCGCTCACCCTTCTCCTATAATGAAATGTAATTTTAAAGTTGTTTTCAGAACTGAATGTTTATTTGACATGGACAAAATTTTGTGTCAGAAATACTTTTATCTCAGTCGGCTGTAGAACAGAAATAATAAAATTATTTATTTAGCTACTCCAAACTTAGTCACTCTTTGCCAAAAGTGAGAATGTTGACCAGGAAGTCCAAATCATTTTTTTTTTTAAATTATATTTATTCAAATATAGATAAAACCTGAGGAAATTCAGTCCTGTTCACCTCCATTCCTCAATTATAAAAATATGTTGAAATAAATCAATTAGCAGGTGCAAATTTTTTGCCTTGCTCTGCCTAATGTACTGTGGAACTGGTGTGTTAGCTTTGGGACTTACAACTATGTGGAGTTAAGTAGAATGAAAGGCTAAGATAAAACTAAATAATAATAGAGTAATAGGAATAGAATGAAAGAAAATATGCTAGTGTCAGTTTTTCCTGAGGCAAAGCTTTTGGCAAATCTCAACAGTATTCAAGATCTTGAGCCCAGTGGAAGTCTGAAAAAACACTCTGTATAGTCATATGACACTGTATAGTGAATTTTTCCCAGTGAACAAGAATATCTTTGCAACCAGAATGAGACCTTAGTGGAGGTTGTCAGGTGCTGGAAGGGATGGGATGTGTTGATTTGCTAAGGAGGAGGATGGTTGGGGTAAATAAAACAAAACAATGCAGAAGTGAAGACATGCAATCTAGTAGCTGGAGGGGTGAGAATCAGGTGCTGTGGGGAGAAATGAGAGAAAGACACTCTCTTGCCAGTCTGGTACAGAGGAACAAGTGGCTGTCAAGGTGTCAGGAACCCTAAGCTCTCATCCTGTCCCCAGTGCTGCCTCTCAGTGAGGTTTTGGCCCTTTGTTGCTTTACTTGGTTGTGGCTCAGTTTTCCAGAAGCACAGTGAGGACAGTGCTATTTCTATAAATCTCACATGGGGCCTTTTTGAGTGTTCATTGATGATGCATAGCTCTTTTATTCACAGCTCTCAAAAGCACTTCACCAAAGAAAACAAATTTTATTTCTCTACATTTTGCACTGGGGAAAAATGAAGTATAGAAAGATGAAGTGAATTGTCCATCATCTGAGAGTTAATCAGTGGCACTCATAATATCAAGACCAGCTCTCACGACTTTTAGCCAGGGAACCACTCAGTCCCTTAGAGTTAATTAAGTAAAGCTGTTTTGCTTTAATTGGTCAGATGCATGTCACTGTGATGAGCGTGTAGAAAAATCTAAGGGAAAACGATTTCTACAGTGCTCTGCTCTATAAAATGCTGTGTATGTGCTAAATGGGATGTGATACTGCTTAGCTGCTAAAATGATGGGCTCTTAATATACATTTAGATACATCAGTATGTCCGGACTGAGGCACAATGGCTGTGCTCAGCTTGAAGGAATCCTGCCTCTCTACTAAGAAATGTATGCACAAAAGACAAAACTTTGCTGCATTCTCTGATAAGAAATTTTCATGAACACTGTACTCACAGTAGAAGAGTGAAAGCAGTTCTTCCCTCCCCATTGATATTAATATCTCTTCTGATCATTACGCAGGACACCAGTCCCATTCCCACTCCCATCCCAGCTGTGGTCTTCCACTTGCAGGAGCAGCAGATGGTACAAAGGGGACCACGATGGGCTGCAACGGCCCCACGAAAATTTGAAGGTGTGGGAGGTAGTGACAAGTGTTTTCTGTTGGGCCTCCTGATTTCACTAAGCTGACATGGTATCACTGGATACACCAGTACCATCATAATGAGAATTAGCAGGAGGAGCACTGTTTGTCTGCTTCCCCCATCTGACCTTCCCTTGTATCTGTTGTCTCAGGGCCATTGCTGAAGCTAGCAGCACATTTTTATCTCTTTCAGTGGATTCAGGATGTATGCTTCTGATACTGATGTAATGAGCATGGTCCTGGATCAGCACTCTGTTCCACATGGCTTCCCAGAGTGAAAAGGAGAAGCTAAAGAAAATGGAGCGATAGCTTGTGCAAATGTCTCAAAGAGGCAGCTTGGTCAATGACAACTTGCAAAGACAATGTCTGCCCCTAACACTGCCACCAAATCAATAACCTGAGGCTGTTTAGGGGTGACATCCTATATTATCTTTTCCACTTCATGGGCAGAAGAAAATGTTCCCTCTTTAATGGAGCTTGGACTTAACTCTTAGTGGTATCTCAGAGCTTCCTTTTTGTGCCTTGACCTGTGCTTAAATTGAAAAAGATCCTATAACAGGGGCCTGTGCTGTTGTTGTGTGTCACACACAGGTGAACACCATTGCATTACTGATTGATGCATGCTCCCAATGAGCTCTTTCTCTCTCTCTGACTTGACCTTGCACTGTTTTTAGTAATCGTGCTGTCAAGATAATGATATTGTTTCACGTGGAACAGAACCAGGATTCCTCTCTTTCTAGGTACAGTGAGAGATTGTTTTGCTTGTGGTTTGGGAGGGTGGAGTTTGACACTCTTCTTTCTTTTTTTTCTTGTTTTGTTTTTTTTTCCCCTTTCCTGATTTATGTTGTTTGTTCATTCCAACTTTTCTTTCTTCTTTGCTCTCCTTAACTGTCCTTTTCATCTTTGTGCTGTTCAAACCCCTGCTACCCTGGATGGAGAAAATGGAAATTGATAATATTATGAAGACACGTCATGGCCAGCAGGTGCCACAGAGAGACGATAATAGATTGCTATGTTCTTCTGTTTATACACACGTTTATAAGAATAAGCCCTTTCTCTGAGAACGGCAAATAATTTTTTTAGTTACTGCCACATAATAAGGTCCCTTGGCTGGCACATGTAGCCATGGTTGATGCTATTCCAATCCAGCAAACTGGATACACATGACACTGATGGGATGCACCCATGAGTGCTGAGGGATCTGCCTTGATGTCAGTGTGAGGCCATTAACTTTGAACAATCATGGCACTTGGGAAAGATACCTGAGGACTGGAGGAAAGCAAATATCACTCCTATATTTAAAACAGGCAAGAAGGAGGACCCAGAGAACTACAAGGCAGTCAGCCTCACCTCAGTCCCTGGGAAGATGATGGAGAAACTAATCCTGGGAACCATTTCCAGGAACGTGATGGACAAGAGGTGACTGGGAGTCATTAGCATGGATTCACAAAGTCATGCTTGACAAACCCAATAACATTTTACTATGAAATAAATAGGTTGGTAGACAAGGTGAGAGCAGTAGATATCTACCTTTACTTCACTACCTTTACTTCACTACTTTACTTCACTAAAGTTTTCAACTCTCTCATAAGATCCTTGTAGAGAAGCTGATCAAGAATGGGCTGGATGAACAGTGAGATGGATTTAAAACTAGCCAAGTAGCTGAGGTAGGAGGGTTGTGATTGGTGGTATGAAGTCAAGTTGGAGACCAGTAACTAGCAGTATATCCCAAGAGTCAATATCAGTCCACAACCTGTTTACCAACCAATCCTATTTAATATCTTCATTAATGACCTGTATGATGGAGCAGAGTACACCCTCAGCAGTTTTGCTGATGACACAAAAATGTAAGGAGTAGCTGATAGACCAATGTCATGCTGTCATCCAGAGGGACCTTGTCAGGCTGGAGAAATGGCCTGAGAGGAAGCCCATGATATTCAACAAAAGAAAATCTCAAGTCCTGCCCCTGAGAAGGAGTAACCCCATGCACCAGATACGCTGGGGCCCCCTGGCTGGGAAGCAGCTTTGCAGAAAAGGATCTGGGCATCCTGGTGGACACGAGGTTGAACATGACCCAGTGACACGCCCTTGCCATCATGAAGGCTAATGGTATCCTGGGCTGCATTAGGAGGATTGTAGCCAGCAGGTTGGGGGAGCTGGTTCTTCTGCTCTGCTCAGCGCTGGTGAGGCCACACGTAAAGTACAGTGCATGAAGTACGTGAAGTGTCCAGTTCTGGCTCCTCAGTACAAGAGAGACATAGACATATTGGAGAGAGTCCAACAAAGAGCCACTAAGATGATTAAGGAACTGGAGCACCTTACATATGAGGAAAGGCTGAGACCTGTGACAGTTCAGCCTGGAAAAGAGAAAGCTCAGGGGGGAATTCATCAATGTGTACAAATACCTGAAGAGAGGGTGTAAGAAGACAGAGTCAGGCTTTTTTCAGATGGTGCCCAGTGCCAGGACAAAAGGCACCATCTGAAGGTGCACAGGAGGTTCTATCTGAACATCAGGAAATACTTCTTTACTGTGATGGTGACTGAGCATTGGCACAGGTGGCCCAGAGAGGTGGTGGAGTCTCCATTCTTGGATATATTAAGAAGCCATCTGGACATGGTCCTCAGCAACTGGGTCTAGGTGGCCACACTTGAGCAGGGGGATTGGACAAGATGACCTCCAGAGGTTCCATCTAACCTCAACCATTCTGTGATTCTGTAATCCTGAGTGCCGCTCAGGTGGCACTTACTTTGACACTGTGAGCTGATCACAGAAGAAAAGATATTTGTAACTGTCCCTCTATAAAAGCACAACATAATTTGGAAAGGCCAGAGCCAAGTGAATTTTGGTATGCTTAGACAGTTAGGTGGGTTTTAATGCAGCAACTTTTTCATTCTTTCATCCTTTTCTGTAATATAAATCACCATTAAACATACACCAGTGACAGTAAATGTGTATTGTACCCATCACTTTTAGCCAAAACCAGAAGTTTGTTACAAAATGCACAGTTGAAAATCACTTCTTATTTGAAGGAAAAACATGCAGGAAGCATAACCAATGTCCAACAGAGAAAGGGGTGGAAGAAGACCAGAGGTCTGCAAAACAATGTCTGTCCTTCAACTCAGGGTTAAAAGAGCAAACACTAGGAGACTTGCTCTATCGTAGAAATCCTACCTGCTCCTGGGAAAGTTAAAAGTACATTTTTGTCAATGTAGATTCTCCTTTCAAAAGTGTTTTAGATGTTTAAGAGCATCAGACTTATGATCAGTGCAATTTAGGCACTGGCATGCTCGATCCATTTTGAATACGGGATTGAACTGAAATATAAAAATCTGGAAAATAGTATCTTTGGGGCTCAGTTTTTCACCTGTAACTTGGGTTGATAGCACTGCCTTGCCTCACAGGGATAAACACATTAGAAAATATTGTGGAACTGGGAGACCACATAAATGAATAGGGAGACTGTTGCTTTGAAGTCTTTGTGTGGTCTGCAGCAACAGGGATAGTAATGAATGATTAAGATGGAGCATTATATAACTGCAACACTTGAATTCAAGTAAGGCATCTGGGGACAGAGATTGTGTCTTTTTTATGTGTAGAGCACCCTACATGATGTGGGACCAAATCTCAGTTTTGGCCATCGGGCATTGGTGTAATATATAAATTCACCACTATTTCAAAAGATGAATAAATCTGCAAGTGTTTGTAGAACTTCCCAGGTCATACTGAGCCTGCTGGCTGTGTTTTGAATTAAAGCAATGATGCAGCCACTTAAAAATGTGCATCTGAAGTGTGACACTACCATTAGATTTATGAGAGATTTAGGTCTGGTTTATTTTGTGGTATTTCTCACTAAAAGTGATAAAAACAACTGTACAAATTAAGAATTACTGTAGCACTATAGTCTCCCTAGCTTATAAATCCAGCACTGGAAAAAGAAAATATTTTATATATCTCTGAAAGCTTATTTTTTCCATATATATTTTATGTAGCAGGCAGTCTAAGCATTAAAATATGAATAAATTGCTTCACATCTCTAGCCTATTTAAACAATAGTGCCATGGATTTGATTACTTAAACAATATAACAATGATTTACATTTACACAGCTCCTTTCACTGCAAGTGCTGTACTGAACAGAGATTACTCCACCAACCACTGCTATCCTGTCACCTCTCGGTTAAATATTAGCTGCAGTTTGGCAGTCAGATGATAGTGCAACTCCATTTTATGAGCAAAAAATAACTTCAGCATTTGCACTTATGGATACTTTAACCTAGGTAAGAAGTAATTAACTGAATTTGAATTTCTCACAGTACAGTGGGATAAATATAACCATGCACTCTTCTAGTCAGTTACATGTCAATAAGAAAATGCTTTATGACTAAGGTGCTGCAAACTTCAGAAATATCTAAGTTGTCTAAGGATGTTATCTCAAACAGCAGTGCCAGACTGAATATCATGCATCAGAGGGGATGCCATTCTCTATAACGCTTCTTGCAATGAAAGCCTATTGTGTGGAGGTCTACCAGCTAAAGACTGAAAACAGAGGAAGCCCTGCCCTGCTGCTGTTGGAGCAAATAATCTCAACATTCTTATTCTGTAGTAAAGCGTAATTACATTCTTTTCTCTCTGAGAAAAGTTAAAAATACATAGTTCTGGTAATTTTAGAAACAGTAGGGGATTGATTTATTCCGGAGGGCCTGAATATCCATCCTTACTCATCATTTGGACAGTGGGTTCATACATATCACAGAATCATAGACTGGTTTGGGTTGGAAGGGACCTTAAAGATTATCTAGTTCCAACACCCCTGCCATGGCCAGCGACACCTTCTCCTTGACCAGGTTACTCAAAGCCCCATCCAACCTGGCCTTGAGCACTTCCAGGGATAGGGCATCCACAACTTCTCTCGGCAATCTGTTCCAGTGTCTCACCACCCTCATAGTGAAGAATTTCTTCCCAATATCTAATCTAAATATCCCCTCTTTCAGTTTAAAACCATTGCCCCTCGTCCTGTCACTACACTCCCTGATAAAGAGTCCCTCCCCATCTTTCCTATAGGCCCCCTTCAGGTACTGGAAGGCTGCTGTAAGGTCTCCCTGAAGCATTCTCCAGGCTGAACAACCCCAGTTCTCTCAGCCTATCTTCATAGGAGAGGTGCTCTACCTCTCTGATGATCTTCATGGCCCTCCGCTGGACCCTTTCCAACAGGTCTATGTCCTTCTTATATTGGGGGCCCCCAAGCTGGATGCAGTACTCCAGGTGGGGTCTCACCAGAGAAGAGTAGAGGGGGAGAATCACTCCCTTGACCACTGGCCATGCTTCTTTTGATGTAGCCCAGGATGCAGTTGGCTTTCTAGGCTGCAAGCACACATTGCCAGCTCATGTTGAGCTTCTCATCAAGCAACACCCCCAAGTCCTTCTCCTCAGGGCTGCTCTCAATCCATTCTCTGCCCAACCTGTATTTGTGCTTAGGATTGCCCTGACTCACATGCAGGACCTTGCACTTGGCCTAGTTGAACTTCTTGAGGTTCGCATGGGCCCACCTCTCTAGCTTGTCCAGATCCCTCTGGATGGTATCCCTTCCCTCCAGCGTGTCGACTGCGCCACAGAGCTTGGTGTCGTCACCAAACATGTTGAGGGTGCGCTCAGATGAATACTTATGGGTAAATTCCTGCCACTCTTCTACCTCTTTTTCAGTTCTACCCTTGTCTCCAACCTGGCTAGGCACTGGCCTTCGTCCATGGCTCACAGCTGGTGCAAAAACCCCTCTTCACCCTCAACATGTGAACTGAGCTATTCTGGTTGCATTGTATGCAGGATACAAACCTTGATTGGGTCAAAGCATTTATATAATTAAACACTGAATAAAACAGCCATTCGGAGGAAGGACATCACATGAAGACATTAATCATTGTCTATTAATCATTTGTAATTGACAGGTTGAGACAGCAACTGTATAAAAATAAAAACGTGAAGTCATAGTCCCAAAGAGAAGCAAAATTTATATAAGCAGAACAGGGGAAATTCTGGCATGAACATTTGGTACTGCAGGTCATTTGAGACACTGGTTTGCAGCAGTAGTGTGCATTGACTTCTAGAGGACCCTTAGCAAGCGCAGGCTTGCTGAAAGGCATCAGACATAATGAAGAAGATGCTTCACAGAAGCATGCATTCTGGGCTTATGGGGTTTTATTTGCTTCTGCTGAAAAAATTTTCATCTAGGCTTTTCTTTTTATTTTGTCTCTCTTAATGGGAGAAGTAAAGGGACAAAGGGTATTTTAGGGTTGTTTTTTATTTGCTTGTTTTCTTGTGTTTGTTTTTTTTCTTCTTTTTTTTTTTCCTTTGCAATATGAGAAATCTTTGAAAAATAAGAAATAAAATGCAGTGAAAATGACAAAAATTATGTGTATTGTCAGATACTGAAGTGGAAAACAGGAATATGAATTATGAAATAAATATAAGTATAATAAAAATATAAAAATAAGCATGAATTAAAGAAAAGTAGATGTACCTCTTAGTATTGTCTCTCCTAGATTGTTGTGACAAACTCTTATCCACCTGATGATTGCACAGAAATTAATGAGAAATCCCCTGGTCAGAGCCTGTCCAGTTCATCCTGAGCAGGGGCAGACCATGCAAACAAACACTACCCAGACCAATATTTTCTAGCTGGATAGCCACCACAGAAAGGCAAAATACGAAATGGCCACTCATCCCTACAGGAGAGACGTCCCTTTATGTGAGAAGTATACGAGAACATGTGAGAGGGCACTTGCTGCCCATGCCGCAGTGCCCCAGCAGAGCAGAGAAGGGCAAGCAGAGAAGGGCAGTGCAGCATCTTTCACTGGCTTGGAGGCATTCCCATTTACTTCAAAGTTTAACAACTGTCAAATAACATTTAGTGAGGTAGGTGGAGAGGTTGTATGCTCCAGCTCTACCCCTGAGCTCTGCCTCAGGAGCTGAATACAAAGGCAAAGAGCCTGATTCTCATCTTAGCCCCTGTTGTGCTGCTGGGAAGTAATCCTGCCACAGCCGAGGGTGTTGCACAGGGTGGAAAGAAAATCAGAATTGGTTTTGAGCATAAGACAGCAGTACTCCCATTTTATCTCGGCTGCTAATTATTTATTTAGCTCATCAAAGGCTCAGCATTTTTACTTGAGGGGAATTTGGGATGTGCTAATGCTTGCCCATAACATCTGCCACATCCCCTCTCTTAGCGGCTCAGAACACAAATGCCAAGAGCTGTCCCCACCCATCATTGCAATAACAAGCTACACATCTGATGCCAAAATAAACCATTGAAAGAAGATTTTGATTAAGCTTCAGGTGAGTCACCAATTTGATGTCTAAATGAAAAGTTTTAACATATTCAGATTCATACTACTCCTGAATATTAAGAAGCCAGCACACAGCTGCACAGTTACCGCTATCTTTCCTATTTTAAATCTAGGGCAGACTTATAGAAGTTCACGTGCTGCTCTGTACAAAGAAAAACTTAGACCGTTTGCTGACTGCTTAACAGTAATAACCTCCCATGTAATTTGTAGTCATGCAAAGGAATAATAGCACAAACAGTTACAAATGTTAACTGATCAAATTCTTGACTGAAGGCTTGTCTCAAAGCCCTCAGAAATGAGTAGCCACCATTGATTCTGATGGACTTTGGTTCAGCCTGAAAGCCTTGCATTTTAGGGATTAGCATTATTTTCTAGAGAGGCAGATGGAGGAAGAAGGAGGTTAAATAGTTTGCTCAAGGTAATTCAGTAAACCAGTGGAAGAAGCAACATGCCTGCAGAATCACAGCTGGAAGTAGTCCTGATTTATCTTTCAATGTGTTCCTAGTAAAGTCCTTCCTCACATTTAAAATCTGATAATTTCCCTTCATAACATCATGATCTGGGGAGAAAATAGAGCATCCTTGGTGTTGTTACTGTTGTTAGATATAGATTATAAATCTGTTTGACTTGGAAAAAGGCATCTTCAATAGTATCAAACTCAGATCAGGGCTTCACTATGAGCATGTACCTATGCAACAGAGGTGTGTTGTCTCCTTAAAGGAATCGTGAAAACAATGAGACTTGATTCCCTCCATAGTTTATACATGTAATGCACATTTAAGCACCCAAGATGCTCCATTTGATGCCTGAGTTTTCACTTCTTCAGCTGGTGCCTGCTGCAGGTTCCCAACACTCCTTGTCTCTCTGGTACTGATCCATTGAGTTCCAGGTGGTAACAGAGATCCACTCTAATCCCTTTCTCATTTTTGGGTCACAGCTACTGTCATCTGGATCCTTTTAGGAGACATGAAAAAAGTATCCGTGACCACAGAGTGTGACAACTACTCGTAGCCTTCCTAAATCTGTATCTGAGAACTTCCTCCCTCCCTCCCTTCACTTCACCCTTCATTTTAACTGGACACCAGCAATCCAGGTAATCTCCATGCTACTAAGAAATCTTCTTCAACAGTGATGACTCTCTAGTAAACGCAGGGGCTGAAAACTGTCTGCTTCAAGGAGAGGATGATTTATTTTTATCCATGGGTGTTCTGCAAGAGAGTTACAAATAAGAAAGAAAATCTTAAAAGCATATTGTATTCCTAAAACATACCAAGTTCCTAAAATTTGCCTTCCCAGTTTGAGATCATTCTGCTTAACTTAGCTCCCACTTGCTCACGCGCAACTCCAGGCTGTGGGTAGGTGAGACAGGGTGCCTTGACAGCTCCTGCCTCCCCAGCCATCTGACACCCTACCCTGTACAGCTCCCCTCCGAAGTCACAGGAAGCCTTTTTACCTGTTTCAAAGTTGTCTTTCTTTTAGATTTTTTGGTAGGAGGTACTTGGAGGAAGGCACCTGCTCCTCCTGCAGCAGGTTCCTAATAGTCCTTATCTCTCCAGCATTGACCATTTGAGTTCTGACTGCGAGATTCGTTTTGGGCTTTGTGCAAGAAATTACGTTAAATTTTTATGTAGTACTATTTTATCTATCAAATACATGAAACAGAACAAGGAGGATGGCAGCAGGAGAATAACTCAAAGTTACAAACACAGCCAAAATCTGGTGACTTATTTCACTGCCATAGCTGCAAACTCACCTATCCAATTCTTGGTCTGAATGTCCTTTTCCACCCTCTCTCTTTCATACCAAGCTTTCTGCTTGTATGCTCAGGTTGTTTTCAGAAAAAGAATGTACTTTTTTGTACAATGGTTGCACCGGTTAACCCTAACATATAATAGCAATGATACAGCTTTTTTCCTTTAGAGAAATTACTTAAGACTCATCATTTGAAAAATATAGAACTGGAAAAGACATAGCACTGGAAAAATAAAGAAGAATACACTAGACTAAACAAATTATATAGTAAGTCTTTATTATCTTTAACTCCTACAAACCTGGTTATTTTGGATTTGCCTATAATAGGCAGATTTTCTGAGCAAAATATATGCACTCAGAATGAGCAAAAATCATTCTTTTCGGGTGATCCAGTACAAGGTCATGCAACAATTGTTTCTCATTTAAACCTAGTTTAAGGCTTTAGTTGAGATGTTGATGGTGAGTAGTCTTTGTGTTAATGCTCTGGTCAGGGAAGAATGAAAGATGAGGATTTCAGGCAAGCTGAGGAACTTAAAACTTGAGGCACAAATCAGATTCATACCCCATGTAATTTTTTGAGTTTTGTAAGTTTTCAGTCAAGATTTGTACTACAAGTCATTTATCTTTTCTTTGTTCTTAAAAGAGCACAGTAGAAATGTAGCTCAAATTTTCAATGGTAAAGAAAGCAAATGTGAGGTAATGGATGTCTTTGAGAACATGATATGGGTTCTTTCATTGTCACATTATGCTTTTCCCCCAAGACGTGCCTTGTTGTACAGTCTAATATAAGGGCAGTACAGACGTACCCTGTAATCCTTAATAATTTGTAAAAGGGCCAAGCACAAAGGTAATCTAGTCCTAACTCAGGATAACAGGCTAGTATTGCAGTGTAAAGAAACCTTGAAACTATAATGCCATTGAGAAATGTCTATGTTTAAAATAGCATCATTTTCATAGCAGAGAAAAAGCAGCCCAGCCAGCAGGCTGATCTGCCCGATTGCCACAGCCCTGCTGATGTCTCAGAGTCACAGCGTGATCATATTAGGTCCCAGAGTATTTGACAAGAATCCCACAAAGTGACGCTGCCTAGAAAGGAAATTGGCTTCAGTGTTTGGCAGAGAGCACTGTAGAGTGGAAGCAAAATCAGCTCTGTGCCATGGTAACAGAAAGGGCCGCATTAGTGCCCAGCAAGAGAGAGAGGTACCGAGCCTGGCATCCTCTGATGGGAAAGAGCTTATCCAGTAGGGGCTATAACTGTGCTTTAGGGTGGCCAAAAAATCCCTGTAGACAACAAAGTAAGCCTATACTGTAACCCCCTTCTGTTCAGCTGCTTCTGGTTTACAGATTAGTTTATTTGCAGAGATGAACAGTTTGAGACAGCTAGCACTAGGTGTGAATTTGTCCTGAATTTGCCCATCTGTCCTCCCTCCCCTTCCCCTTACATCGCTTTGAATTTGCCTGGGTTTAGATTTTGTAATATATTTATTACCTCATAATTTACTTTATTTTGACAAGAAAACAAATAAAAGAGCTGTTTGCTTAACCCAAAACTTTTTTTTTTTTTTTTTTCAAATTATCTATTTGTTCATTTAATGGGCTTGGATTGTGGAATTGGATCTTATGTAGATATCCCAAACTGTGCTCTGAATTTTTCTCAGAATGGGGATTGCACAGGCAGTAGCTGCCTGATAGACATATGGGCAGCTGACAGCATCAAGGCACCCCACCAGCAGCTCTGTCGTCTGGCAGATTGCCTCAGAGAGTCAGGCTTGATGAATCAGTCCTTCTGCCAGTGCTGGGAGGGTGGGGGATGTCTGCGCCTCTTCTGCAGAAGGCTGCTGCAGAATGAGAAAGAGAAACAGCAGTGATCACTGAGCCTCCCTGCGCATTGTGCTGCAGAATTGGGACAGCAACGTCCAAGTGAACTTGAATCTTGCTAATTTGAGTATGTAGAGGCAAAATTTCAGCATGACTACTCTGGGGCAAGGATGCCTTACTAGCCTGGTACCTGCTTTTCTCTCTGCTGTATGCAGATATTCACAGCCTGGAAGTGCCATGGGGAGGAATTTTGCCAAGGTTTGGCAATGGGAGAGAGGAGGAGGAATGAAGGCATCTGGCTTGAAACCGGCCCATCTCTCTGTGCCTCTTCACTTTCCTCCCTAAAACGGAGATAGATACTCATGTAAGTTGAGCAGGGAAGGGAGCCAAGGGGATCCCTGCTTCTCTCCTCCACCCCTTGATCCTTGCAGCCTCCTCCGGTTGCCATTTCAGTCAATGAAGTGATAGTGTCCTGATCTCTAAGCAAGCAGAAGAAGGAATGGCCACCATAGAAGGAGTTACGTTCAGATGCTGGCTCCTCCTATCCAGAGCCTCGTAGCACCTGCGGAGGCTGCTGTCACAGGCTGCTGACTGAGCAGAGGGCATTGACAGCCCCCTCTTCTCTGGGTAGTGTCAGACAAACTTCCTGCACCCTCAGTGGCACTAGCAAAGCTGCAATCTCTCTGCTGAAAAAGCAGTGCAGAAGTATCTCTACTGGACACCTGGCACTTGCATGGTTTGCTTAGGGACATGAGCCACATCAAAGCTATGTGTATGGCTAGTAGTTTAAATTCTGTTTTCTTTCTCTGGGGACACTAATACCTTTCGTGAGGTGAAGGACTGTTTGCAGGGTGAAGGATGAAATAAACACTGGGAGACGGATTCATGCCTGTGATGAGTGTTAATAAAAGCATGAGGGACTGCAACGGTCCCACTTCGGGTCTTAGTGCTGCACCTTTGTACAACACTAGGTTGGAGTGGGATTAGGAGCTGACAAGACCTTATGCTATACAAACTATGACTAATGGAAGCACACGAGGATTTGGCTGTGTAGTGGGTTTTTTTCCCCACTAAAACGTAATATTGCTGTTTGTTTCACCTTTTCTCTTTGCTTTGCCCATCTGGGCTCTCTCACGGCAGATAATTATATTGGCTGTACTTTAATTAGCTAATTATGCCAGAGCTGTAGTGTTTTTCAGAGTAAATCCTTTTATTTAGTTGTTCTTAAGCAGATTCTATTTAGGTTTTCTCCTAGAATTTTCCTTGTTTTTCATTGTGTAGTAGCACAGGTGTTTATAACTGGTTTCACTGGGGTTTATGAATATGCTGGTTATCCAAGTGGAGTGAAAGGAATAGCACTCTGGAGGGCAGAAGTGGCATACTCCTGGAAGCAGCACACTGACATAAAACTTCCTGCAAAACTGAGTTGATATTTTGACTTTAGAGCAGAAAATAATAATAATGATATACCTTTACTCCAGAAAAAGTAATTTTAACCTTTATATTAACATCTTTAAAGGACACATTTTACCTAGCAAGCATAAGGCTTTTTGAATTTGGCCTTTGCATCTTCAAACAAACAAGCAAAAAAACCAATTCCCTTTTTCTTAGCAAGCTTAGTTTGTCAGTATATAAATCTTGGTCATGTTGCTAGCTGTATACTGTAGACTAAGATTTGGGTGCTCACTGAGGTGCTGAACTGTAGGTTGCAGGTGAATGGAATCAAAGCTGTCTAGTCTTTCTTGAAAAACCCAAAGACGACAAGGAGTAGCGCAGAGAAGCAGGCAAGGAGAGCTGCTTCTTAGCCTAATTAGCACATATAGTGGTAAGGTTTATGTTGCCATAACGTGGAATTGTAACTTGTGTATTTTTCAGTGGTGCCTAACTCCAGCAAAGTCCTACAACTTCCCATCCAAATCCCTATAATCGTGCAGTGGCAGTGGCCGATCACACTCCATCCCTTGATATTTCATAGCTATCCACTTAGAGTCACTAGATGTTGTTCAACTATCGAAGATGGTATTGAGCAAAGTCTTAGTAAGACTTTTTGCTGTCTCACTACTTTCACTGTGTGTATGTGGGATTGTGTTGTAGGCGATTTCTTCTTTTTTCTTTCTTGACACCTCTTGGATGTTGCTAGTCACAGCAGTAAGGCCAGGGCTTTGACAAACCTTTATTATGAACTTAGTCAGGATCATACTCTAGCTCAAGGTGGCCAAGCTGTGACCTTACAGCTGCATGGTGCTGAGAAGTTTCCACCTTTGTTAGTCATGAGGACCCACTTCCCAACAGCTTGCTGGTTCCCATATCTCCCTAGTTAAGACTGGATTAACGTGCTTGCCAAGCTTCATGTCCGTCAGTTAGTCAAACTGTATATGTCTGCACTTGGTTAAAACCTGTTTTCCATCCCTCTCTACATGATTTCAGTCCAGAAACTTTGCATGGTTTTAGGGTAGCAAAGGGAGTCCAGGAAGAGTCATACTAGCAGAATCCTTCTTCCTACTTAAGAGAAAGTCCCTGCAGACATGATCTGCAAGTGTTTCCCTGGCTTCTGCTTTTTTCCTCTCTTCTGCTTAACCCTGGTTAAGCTTACTGGTGAGAGGGAGGCATATACTCGAAAGAGCTGCAGGCTGCTTTTCAAATCAGGTCACATTTACTAGTTCCCAAACAAGAGATGTTATCTTGGGGAAATTTTGAAGCTTTAACCTCAGTTTACCCAAAGCAAACCTTAATCTATGATATAGTGGGACAGAACCACAAAGTAATTGATTGCTCCTTACATTGAACAAGGATTAGATTTAAAAACTAATTAAAAAAAAAAAAAAAAAAGATCCACACTAGTTGATCTCACAGTCACTGCAGCAATGTGCAACATCTGTCTAGCACACCCTCCAACCACCTGCCTCTGCAATGGCTATGAAGAAGCAAACCATATATCAACTCAGTTTTATTTTCTAGACCTGTTTAAAATGGAATAAACCCTGGAATATCTGTCCCATGGGAAATTCCAATATTGTAACATCTGTTTCTGTCAAGAATTAGGCTGAAAATTCTCCATAACAGTTGCTTTGTTTGCTTATGGAAAGAAAACTCTAAAAGTATTTCATCTGGGAATGTGAAATGTTGCTATCAGTCTCTTTGTGGATATTACAGCTTTGGGAGTGACAGCCCCATCCCCACCATACATCATGCCCCTTGGGAGTTATTCTCCTCCCAGAAGCAAATTCATCACGTTCACTTTGCTCTCTCTTCTCACCACAGAGGTCTTCCTTCCTTTCATATTGTCCCTGCTTCCAGCCCCTGCAGTGCCAAAGGGATGGTCAGGGTGTACAAGGAGAAGGGGTGGCTGTCTGTGGGGAAGTGGGAAAGGAGCAAAGGATCTGGTGGAGGAGCAGAGCAAGGGCTGGAAGCAGAGCACCCTTCACAGATGCCAGGAAGAGCATTGTGGCTTCCCACAGCTATAGCTTTCATTTTAATTTTCCTGACAAGAGACAAGAAACAACTGGATCTAGCAGAAACACCCATTTTAACACTAAAAAAGTGTTTCATTTCTCAAACAAAATCCAATCAGCTTTGCCATCAGGATACCAAGGTTTTGTTAGATGCATCTAATGTTAGTGCCTGTAAGAGCTTTGAACATATAGTCCAAGAGACATCCAACTGATGCAAAATACTCGTGCACTTTACATAAGCTCCCTGAGGGAGGGGATGGTTTCACCTGAGTAATGAATCCCTCTGCCAGACAGAAACCTGAACGGCTCTGCCTTGTGCAGCCACAGCTGCAGGAGCCAAAAACCTCTGGCTGAAGTTCGTGTCCTGGGAGCTATCGCATATTTCAGTCATTCTCTGACACTAGCAATAGATACCTCAATTGTCCCATCCCAACTGCACCCTCCCTGCTACAGTTTGCACTTCAAGGAAACAATAAGCCTCTCACATTTTCAGATGTTTTGCTCAATTTTGAGTGCACGATGTTTAGTCTTTTTCCTTGCAGTGACAGCACAACTTACCAGGTTTGCTGTTTATCTGCAGTGCTGTCTCTTACATGTTGTTTTAATGACAGTTCAAAAAGGCAGAGCTGCACAACGTTTAGTTAAAGGCAGAGGAATGAAGATGGAAGATACAATATGAAAAGGGTGACATGTGAATACATAAAAAGGTAAATAAAGGCAGAGGGATCAGTTTCGGGGAAAAAAAATTCTTTATCTTTCCTCACCCTTTCCATTCCCAAATATGAATTACATGTAACTTCGCTTAATGCAATCCTTGTTTCTTTTCATTTGGTTCCCCTATGAATTTTTCTACAAATCAAGAGCTGAGTAGAGCTAAGTGACAACAGACCACTTGTCAGGACTGGATCCTCTTTTTCCACTCGTTATTTAATCCGTGACCAGGCTGAGATTTCTTCAGCTTTATTTTCTATTCAGAATTATCAGGCTGGAGGTTTTGTGAGATTTTTTGCTAACTAGTGTAATTATGAGACCTATAGATTTTTACTTTTTTATGCAGAGATTTTTTGTTTGAATGTTTCTGCTAGATAAATCATTTGGGACTGTGTTTTATGATTTGACTGGCTGTTTATCCTTATGTTCTCTCTTCTTACCCCACTATTTTGAGCTACCTTTTATGCTAGCCAATATTTTACTGAGCACAGGTAGGTGAGTATACACTTAGGACACAGTTTTGTCAGTCAACATAGGATATTCCTGATACATGTATCTGTCATACACATAATGGCAACTACACTTGAGATCATCGAAAGTGGGAGCAACCTGCCATGAGGACTCAGGGATAAGAAATGCAATATTGCTTCCAAGGATGGGTTAACATACACAGTTCTCTAAAAAATCAGTATTTTCTCTATTCCATCTCAGAGGTAACATGAGATGCTTTCTTTTGCTGTAAATAAGGCCAGGAATGGAAGCAGAACAGCCTTTTCTGCAGGTTCCAGTCCTATTTTGCATCCTCAGAAGCTATGGAAATTTCACTGCTGTTCAGTCAGATTTGGATAAGGACCAAAACTTTACAGAGACTGACTATTCAAAGAAACATTCAAGCTTTTCTTAATTACGCCATTGCAACTTCTAAATATCTATAGGTAGAACAACTCAGAAAATTGTATACCTTTTTCCCCAAAAATGAAAAGTGAAATTATACAACATGTAAGAAAAATATGTAGGAAATAATATTCTATCCCATTAATATTTTAAAAGTTTTCACTGAAAAACAAGCAGTAAAAAAAGAGCTTCCTGAGTTCTGCTTTTGAAAAGGGATAGCTGAAAAGGCTAATTTTTTTTTTCTTGAATCTGTGAACATGCTTATTAAAAATTAAAGATGCAAATAAAACTACTTCATTTTATTTTATTTTATTTTTAAATAAACCACAGCTTCTGAGAACTACAGAAGACTTCTCAGTTATAAGTCCAGAAAAGCTCCATTGAACTTCAAAGCAGAAGTTTATGGTGTGTAGCTGAAAGTTCCTACAGTTAGCATTTTAGCAATCTTAAATGCCTTCTGTTTTGTTTATGAAAAAGTTGAGTGTAGCTGACAACCTACACAAACAGACTGCCTGACTCCCCAGGAGGGGTTTCCGTACCACCTAGCTCCGGCATCTAGTTTAGACAGTGATTGTAGAGGCAGCTCAAGGAGGGGTTGCCCTTCCTCCTCTTGCCAGCTCCGGCGTGCAGTCAGAGCAGAGTGACAGCAGCTCTCCCTTTCCCTAGGGCTCCCCTCTCAGATGGACCCGTGAGCTGGACTCACGCAGCCCAGGCAGCAGGGCTGGTCTCTCATGTTGCCAAGATGGGCCAAGACTCTATCTGTCCGTAGTGGTAGATTTTGAGCTCTGGCCAGCCAGGAAGGCAGAGCTTTTAATGCCTGAGCCATTTGTAGACGATGCACTAGTCTAAATGTAATCCAGCTCTCTCCAATAGATTAATTTGTTCTACAGAGTTATCAGAAATAAAAACTTTTGCTGGCTAAAATCAGCAGATATATCACTGAATGACGTGACTGATACACTACTCCCACAGACAGTCCTTCTGAAGGCTGGTTCGTGATGTTATTATACAGCAGCTTTTGGGATAAATTATGTGCTTCAGAATGCACTTCCCAGCACAACTGCAAATGGAATTACTATCACAGATGCGGATACTGTGGACAATAAGTGATGTCTGCCTGTCTGACATTTTCTTCCTGCAAAGTGAACAACAGTGAACAGAGTATAGAATATTACAATAACCAGCCTTAAATTACTTCTCTGATTTCTCCTATCGGTGATCTGGTTTTCCCCCTCTTGTGTTACATGCACATATTAATCTGAAAACTATAGCCTGACTTATGAAGAAACTCCTAGAGAGATGGCAATTTTTTGTTGGCTTGGAAGGATTTATGCATTTATCTGTCCCAGGGATGTTCCATCATTCTCAAATGCTGAAGCTTTGAGTGAGTTATGGCCCTGAGGAGAGGGAGATGCAGCTATTAATCACTGGCAGCAATGGGATATCCACTGTGGGCATCACGTGCCATTGTCAGGAGATCACAGAACTGCTGTTGATCCTGAATGGAGAAAAGTAAAGGATAAAGGTCATCTTTATTTCATCTACACAACAAAAGTTTTGAAAATGGCTTGTCACGAAAGCATTAAAGATCTGCTGCACAAAACCCTTGGGCTGAATGGTACTGGCTTCCCCCACAGACTTTCAGATGATCAAAGTGTTAGGAGAACCATCTTAGAACTGAATAGTACTGTAGAAGCTGTAACTAACATCCTAAGCTGAAAAGACACTGGGTTCATGTTCTTTGTTCTTTCTGGTCCTGTGGCCTTCAGAAAAAGCTTCTAAATGTTTGGTGTTTTTTCTAGGTTCCTTTTAATAGTGATAATAACACTCAGGAGTACCTCACAGCCACAGGCACGTTTCAAGTGGAAGTGGCTGGATACAAACCAAATGACCTATCTCTGGTCACTCCAGAACTGGCTTTAAATACCTGGGACTAGGGTATTATCAGCTGGCGGCTGGTCACAAGTGGTGTGCCTCAGGGCTCCGTGTTAGGACCATTTCTTTTTAACATCTTTATTGACGATCTCGACAAGGACATAGGGTGTGTCATCAGCAAGTTCGCAGATGACACCAAGTTAAGCAGGAGTGTTGATTCCCAGGAGGATAGGGAAGCTCTACAGAAAGACTTAGATAGATTGGATCATTGGGCCAACATCAATGGTATGAGTTTCAACAAGGGCAAGTGCCAGGTTCTGCACTTGGGCCACAATAACCCCAAGCAGCGCTACAGGCTTGGGGAAATGTGGCTGGAAAGCTTCCTGGAAGAAAGAGACCTGGGGGTTCTGATTGACGAGCGGCTGAATATGAGCCGGTAGTGTGCCCAGGTGGCCAAGAAAAGCAACGGCATCCTGGCTTGTATTAGAAATAGCGTGACCAGCAGAAGTAGGGAGGTGATTGTGCCCCTGTACTCAGCACTGGTGAGGCCACACCTTGAGTATTGTGTCCAGTTCTGGGCACCTCAATACAAGAGAGATATCGAGGTGCTGGAGCGAGTGCAGAGGAGGGCAACGAAGCTGGTGAAGGGCCTGGAAAACAAATCATATGAAGAGCGGTTGAAGGAGCTGGGACTGTTTAGTATGAGGAAGAGGAGGCTGAGGGGAGACCTCATCACTCTCTACAACTACTTGAAAGGACACTGTAGAGAGGTTGGTGCTGGTCTCTTCGCACAGGTAACTAATGACAGAACGAGAGGGAATGGCTTCATGCTCCAGCAGGGTAGGTTTAGACTGAACATTAGGAAAGAATTTTTCACAGAAAGAGTGGTCAGGCATTGGAATAAGCTGCCCAGGGAGGTGGTTGAGTCACCATCCCTGGATGTGTTTAAGAGACATTTAGATGTGGTGTTGGGGGATATGGTATAGGGGAGAACTTTGTAGAGTAGGGTAGATGGTTGGACTCGATGATCCCAAGGGTCTCTTCCAACCTAGACGATTCTATGATTCTATGATCTATTAAGTGTCTCCTGTCCTATTCCTCTGGAATCTTTTAAATGGATTTTGTCTCAGCAAGATCTAGCTTGCAAGAAACATTTGTACTTGTGAGTAAACTGAGAAAAGTGTATTATGATACTTTACACTGGGCTGCAACTGAGAGGGAAAAACATGAAAATATGTACCTCTTTCTTATTTGACTGTAGAAATGCTCTTTGCTAGCCAGTCCCTTGGACAATTGCATCCAAGGATCTTTTGAGCACTACCAATACATATCTCTGCCTTTCAGCCTGCCTTCTGTGCTGTTAGTCATTGTGGAAGAGATTTGTTCTAGATCTGTCTTTTTGGGTGTATTGTCTGGGATTGTTAGTGGTCACAGGAGTCATTCATCAGTGTCTTCCTCTTTGCTGCTTCTGCTGGAGTTATTGATATGCCTGTGTCAAGGTGTCAAGGTCTCAACTACTGCAAGGGCTGCAGCTGAGAGACTGCAGTATCAGGTTTCTCTTAAGAAATAATCACAAACTCAGTCTAGTGGCACAGGTTTGGCCAGCTTTAGTGAGCAAAAGGACAGCCTTGAAACACTTCTGCTGATACTGACTGAAGGAAGAGTTAAGGTATAGTGTGCTGGTGGCTGGGTGAACAGTCTCAGTACCAAAAAGGCTCCCGAGGACCACTGTGCACATCCCCATGACTCAACTCTGATTTAAACCAAGGTGAGACCAACTGATGCATTTACATTCTTTCTGTATCATCTTTTATGGCCATACTCTCCAATATACTTCCAATTCACCTTTATCTGAGTCATCCTGCATCCATGGTAAATTTTTCTTCCTGCCATCCTTAAAAGTGTGCACTCCTGACACCAGCCATCATCAAACTTGCAATTTCTGCTTAGGTAAGGGGTTTGTGTTTCAGCCAGATAGGTCTGCTTTTGTCATGCCTTCGTAAATTTTTGTGGGGGCAATTGTGGCAGCCATTACTCTACCAAGCCTTAAATCTATTTTAGCCAATGCACAGAAATATCAGAGGAGCCAACTGCACCTGCATAGTTGGTGCATAGTCTTTTAGTCAATAACAGAGCCAGGTGTTCCTTCAACTCAAGGTAACTGTCTCTTGAATTTCAGAAAGGGTTTTCTTCAGAGACTATTCTAGTTAGATACTTTGGAATATTGATTGAAGCATTCTGAAGTCCTCCAATTATTTGCCTAAAACTGCAGTGACTTCCTGTGAAACAATGACCCTTTGCTTTCATCACGAGTCCCTCTGAAGAGGTTTATACGTTCTTGAGGGAGACAAACATTGTAATCTGAGAAAATTGCTTTGGTATAAAATATCATGCTAACATCTTCTTTCTCAAACTGAGAGCAGCATAGAAATTTGTAACTTTGAAAATTTGTCTTTTCACGTGATTACAGGTTGCTCTCTTCAGAGACAAAAACTTGGGGCATAATGTCACTGAATACTCCCGAATCTGAATTTCGTTCTCATGGGGAATAAATCTACATAAATCTAGGGTGATAAACCCAGAAAGGAGGATAACTTTTGCATATTTGTTTTTGTATCTTATATAACTAGTCTCTGACAGTACAGCAGATTCAAGTTTGCTGAGCAATACATAAAAGGCCAGTTGTAATGGAAGTGGTCTTTTCTCTCTTGAGGAATCATGGGCATGTTGGAAAGCAGTAGACAGAAAAATGCTGAACATGAGCAGTTTGAGAACAAAAAAAAAGATGCTATCTCCTAAATCCTCTGTTGGAGAATGTGTGATAAGTGATCCATACAGATACACTCCTACAAGATAACCCTTTTTTTAGGCTGTACCATATGTTCAGGAGCAGCAATCACGTTTGTCTTCGTGCTGGAGGGAGGGTGGAGTGATTCTTTCCAGAGCAAGGTAAAAAAAAATAAAAATCCACTTAGTAGTGGATTCAGAAATATGTCTATGAATGTTCTGGGACACTTCAGTGAAAAAAGAGTCCAGTATCTGCAGACAAACCCAGAGTGAACACAAGGAAACAAGACCCAGGTGAAACCTGTGGTTGGCCACCGTGTATTTACACTATGGAGTGAGAAATTGCCCTGGTGGTTACAAAAACATTTCCGTCCATTCACCTTTTCTCTGGCACTGCAAAAAGGTGCCAGCATGGTCATTATAAAGCAACTAATTTTCCAAATCATAGTTATAAAGTTTAGTCATGGCAGAATAAATTATTTCTCCTGCTGAAGTGGTAAAACCAATTAAGCATTCTTCAATATTTCATTGACATTTAATCACTGTGAGTCAGCTATACCTTCATTAGGTGCACGGCTACATGAATTTAGGACAAGACTATCTTTGACTTGTGGCTTATAGTCAGGTTAATGTGATAGAGAGAAACACATGTATTGTGAGGAATCATTTGGCTCTGTCTGTAGTTTCTGTTGGCTGAGAGAAGTCAATTTTAATCTGCCTACGAGACATGTTAGATAGTAACTTATCCAAGTTATGTAAAAGGCAGCAGCTCATAGAAGTTTTCTGCAGTGCCACAGCTATCTCTACTTCATCCTACTTTTCAATCACCAAATAATGATTTGTGTTACTGTCACGGTAAGGCCAGTATTTCCCAAGTCAGATCTAGGACAAAGATTCGCACTGAACATGGTGGGATAGTACAAATACACACTACAAAGACAGTGTGCACGTGACGAGGAAAGGACTACACCCTAAATGTCTCTTCTGAAAGAAATCCTGAATCTAAAACTGGATAAAAAGTCTTTGAGGTGCTTGGACACAGGATTTTTCTTACCTTTACGATATGCTGGGAAAGGCATAAGAATGAAATGGGTGTGTTCTGCTTGAGATGTCTCCAGGGGCTGTGGAAACAAAGGCAACTCCCAAGCAGACTTTAAGGACAAAAGACAGTTCTTGTTAGACCATTCCGATTTTTCTTCTTTTGCTACATCTTTTAGGGGAAAAGTGGGCATTCCTCTTACAGACACCTGGGTACAGGCCACATCCTCCCCTCTTGTTTAGTCAGAGTTGCCGTTCAGCAGGTTTGCAGCTTCGTATCTTCTGCTAGTGATTCTCCCTCCTTCTGTAATTTTGGTGAGGCAGAGAAATAAGGAAGGAAAATACATTTATATATATATATATATATAAAATCCCTTCTCTCCAAAGCTGGCTGACTTCCCCAGCAAGAAAGCAGGAAAGGACATCTCATCAGCCAAGATGCTTGAGTCTAGCTCTCATTCTTCCTCAAGCAAAAAGATAGACAGTGTGCCCTGTTGAAATCCTACGACAGACTGATGGCAGTGCCTACCTAAATTCCACACGTCACGTGGACACCACTGTCTTGGTGCGACCTAGAAAGGGAACTCAATCATCATTTAGGGAAGGGAGCTCGGAGCCCAGCAGCTGTGTATCAAGTGGTGTAGAGGTGAGTTTAGGACTCCTCCAAGCCCACCTTACAGCAGAGAAGCCAAAATCAGCAGTTCTGCTAGTGGACCACAGCTTTGTAGGACTTTTTAAGGGACTAAAGTTCTTATCTGCTTTATTCTCTTGCTCATACACGCTGAGCTGCGCTCCAATACTTCTGGGGTGATCATTTATTGAGAAAAGAAGGGTAAATGCTTTACTGAGATTTTGTTCTTTCTTAACTGCAGATATAAGGAACTCTCACAGCCTGTATAGAGGTTAAGGAGAGACATGCTTAAGTTTCCTCTGAAGGATTATATTGGCTGTTAGAAATGTTGAGTTGAATGCTTTTATTGATAATGCTCATGATAAATATATGTATGGGAAAACAGAATCATAGAACAAACATACTCTAGAATGCAGTTCTGGCTGCACTCTGCAAGATGCCTGGAATCTTATATGTAATGTTTTTTTAGAGTATTTATTTTACCCTCCTTTCTAGGAATGATTGAATCTGGCTTTTTACTCGTTAGTCTTTCTGGAGGGGTCACACTGAGGTTTTGATGCTGCTTGATATTATGAATCAATGTTCAGCTCATCTTTTTTGCTATTAAATATTAACAAACATTTAACAAACTTCTACTACTGCTCATTATGACAGGATGAGGACAGCATTGCCTTGTCTGATAGTAGAAGTGACAAATTATTCTGTATTTTCCAAGCAGGGAAAAATTGTAGGTTTAGTATCATTGTGTATCTGATTTGCATTTTATTCCATGCTCTCTCTTTTTAGCTCTCAGGGTCATTTTTGCATGTCCTACTTACTTATGCTATCTGGAGTTACATCAGGAAAGCTCAGAGAAGATTTTACAGAGTGAAGAAGAGAGAGTTTTGCAGGCTTTACACTTGAAACTGCAGAGCAGAGCAATCTGCCCATCTCTTCCTTCATTACTCACTGCTTTGAAAGTTTTTTGAGCAAAGATAAAGAAAAATCCATTTGTTCATTTCACTTTCAACAATATAGGGTGCTCTTACACATATGATTCCACAGTATTTATAGACTTTTTCAATTAAATTATTCACAAGCTGTTTTCCGTTACCTGTAATGACCTTATATGGATGCCTATAACTTGTAGAAGCTTTTGTTCCACTGGTGGACAATGAAATATCCATGACTGCAAAAACCTTCAGGTATGATGACTAATAATTAAGCATGGTAAAGAAGTAATAAACCTAGCAGAGCTGAATGTAGCTGTATCAACACACTGATGGCATACCTAGCATATGTTGTAGCCGGTTTTCATGTAAAAGCTTATTAATTTGCTGGTCAGCTGCTCATTGCCTGAGTATATTTAATCCTAAAACCATATTCATCAAAACTGGATTAACTTAAGCTATAAGCGGGTAAATCTCAGAAGCCAGGTAAAATTTTAAGCAATGGGAGAAGTTGAAACATGAGAAGACATTCTAATCTCTTCTTAATGTTACACTACCGAACCTAAACAAATCAGTTGTTGTTCTCTGAAATAAAAGGGAGACACCAAATTTGAGCTCTCTTATGTTTGTAAACTCATTTAATAGTTAACCTTGCTTAAAATTAGGATTTAATTCAATTCCAAGTACTTCCAAACCTTCTGTGTACTTTCTGTGAGTAACATGAGGAGTGCCAAATACGTATTTGCAAAGTATATGGCTAGTACCTGGAAGGAGAAAATCCGATAAATACTGCTCATGCTTTCCTCTTTGCAATGTATTCACTATTGCAATGCACAGCCTGGAATTCTAGACTGCTTACATCCAGTTTTTGGGTTATGCCATTAGCTTGTCAGGTGACTCAACTTCCTTCAGTTTTCTGGGTCTCATTTGTAACATGTAAGGAGCTAGTAGACTACTTTTTAGTACACTTTGGTCATGTACTAGAAATCTGTGACAGTTGCCTAAGATCCTTTAGCAGAGAAACATATTTCTAGGTGATAATATCATGCTACAATTGGAATCTATCATTGATTTCTCCTTTTCTTCCTCCTGGGGTCATTGTAATTAAAACTTGTTTTCTTACTGGATGGATTTTACTTTCCTTTTCAGTAATGTATTTGTCACTCTTCACACAGTACAGTTTTGGTCCAGGCTCAGCTTTGAACGAAGCAGGGTGTCTCTGGTTGCTGAGAAATGCTTTTATCTAATTTTGGTATCACAAACTGAAAGGATGTAACTGTTCTGGCCTTTTGTAGAGCATTCCAAAATTCAACGTCTCCATGACTTTCTAGCCTATCTAGTTCTAGCCTTCCTTTTCCTTTGCTTTATATGCAATGCCCAGAAAGTGCTGAATGTCAAACCACTGCTTTAGGAAATGCCTTTATTACATATCTATGCTGCTTTTTTCCCCCCTTACTTCCACCCCAGCCCCTCCTCCTTAGGAGACAATGCTTTTCACCATTAGTGATTTTTGCACCCCATGTTCTCATTCTGCAATTGAAAAAACTATTTTTTCTCCAATGTTATTGCAAAAGTCACCCTGAATCATCTTGGTTCTCTTTACCTTGTGCATTGTAATGCATGCTTCACAGAGCTTTTTATTGCAAAAGAGTTTCTCCCTCTTCTAACCCAGAAACTAAAAGCTTGATGGTTGATACTAGAAGTTTGTTTTTCAGACCTTCTCATATTGCTTTTTCAATAAGTTTTCTTAATTTACAAGAAGAAAGCAAAAAAGTAGTAAAAGAAGTAAAAGATATATCCTATGTTTGCTGAGAGGCTATAGTGTTGGGTGCTCAATCTTACAGTTTTCCTGTTTGCTTTTCAACCTGCCTGTGATGGTAAAAGTCTCTTAAAATAAACACCTTTTCATGTTTCTAAATCATGGCTATGTTCTTCTCTGGACATAGGTATACTCTGGGTGTATCTTTAGGGAGTTGATATTTCTTTAGCTCATTTTTGGAGAATTGGTAAATGCAGTTCTCCCTTCCTCTCCAATGGGAATTAAACTCATTCTTTCAACTTCACAATGAAAGACATGCTCGAAATTCTGGTAGATCAGAATCCCTGATCTCTTGAGATTATCCACAATAAGTTCAATCACTGAGGTGGGGAACACTTACATGATATGTGATTAAACTTTTTAATAATGCATAAATTGTGTCTTAAACTGATGTTGAAAAACTTTTTTATGAAAACGGGTATATCAGTGTATACAGTTTCTATGGGTAGTGAGACCTCCGATTCACTCGATGACTCTTTCTTTTGGTTGGGATAGTTAGAATAGTCCTGTCAGCTATTAGCTGGCACCACACTTCTCGCACCAGTGCACAAAGGTTTTGCGACAGAAAAGCCTGAAACAGCATGCTGCAGTTTGCTTTGACCAGTCAATGACAAAACACAGCCAAACATAACTTCAAGCAATGCCTCGAGGTTTTGTCATTCCAGCACAACCTTCCAAAGATAAAATTAGCCTATGTGACAGGACACAGAACTTCTGCAGGACATATGAGTTGCAACCTAGCATAATGATCTACATAGTAAGCATGAATGAAATTGCTTTTAAGTCACTGAAGATCCTCCTCTTCACTTCAGTTCACATGAGCTCTCACAGAAGAAGGGGATGGGCAGCTCTCAACCACTATAGGAGGCCAGTCAGCTCTCTTTGATCCTATCATTATAATTTGCACAGATTTCACTGCCTAGAAATAAGTGGAAAGCCCCACTTGTAACACTCAGGGAAGGATAGCATATAGCTGAACTTCACAGCTGTGTTCTGCCACGAAAAAAAAAGCAGAATCCCTTTTACTTACTAATTAGTTCTAATGTTGCTTCTTTTCTGGGAACCTCTGTTAGTATGGTTGGTAGGATGACCTTTTGTAGAGTAGCTGTCCAACTCTACATAAAAATTTCAAAATTACTTGAGTCAGAGAGAATAAGCATGACACTTCGGCCAAGTGGATGGAACATTTATCTATAAAAACCTAGGAAAAGAGTGTCTCAGGTCCCACGCTCTGCTTGATGACAACACACCTGTCGTGGATAACTTTTGTCTCTTCCCATTTTTAGAAAAGGGGTAGTTGTAATGTGTTGTTGTGACTATCAATGGAATAATTTACTGACTTTAGATATTTTTTGATTAGTCTCAAATTTACTGCCTGGCTTTCTGAAACATTTCTGTGAATTATGATAGCTTTCTAACTCTACATTAACTTGATACAGAGTGAATTTATTAGTATGGTTATGCATTGTTTCCATAAACACTCAGCTTCACATTTACTAACAGAAATATTGTGTGGGCTTTCAATTACTCTCCTAATGAATTTAAATATGTTTTAGTTGGATTTGAATTAGCGTGAGGACTTTTTATCTGAGGCAGTTAGTATCTTGGATGTTTTGAGGTGAAAGGCACTCTATGTGTAGCTGAATAGCTTGGGTGTGACTGGATTTCTCTCTTGTGCTGTCAAATGTTCCTGGGGTATGCCTGCATTCCTTTTAAAGATAAAAATTAACGATCAGGGCACTAAATGTGTGCTGCTGTCATGCCCACATGAGAGAAATTATAGCATAGATCAGGGAGCTTCGAAGTCTAATTTTGTGTAGTCATACCACCATCCATCAAAACAAGGTTGTCCCAGTGCAGTAGCTTGCACCTGGATAGCTGAACTGAGCACCTTCATTGATTCAAGGAATGATGGGATGGTTCTGGAGGTCTTCATTCATCCAGAAGTGCCTCACCAGTTCTGCCTGCCTGTGACTTCCTATTGTTTTTAAGAATCTGGTTGGGTATAATACAAAGAGGAGCATTTCCTTTTAGAGCAATGGCTGATGGAGGGGAGCAGAATACCTTGTGCTGTCTACCACAGTTCCTCTTTCTCAGCCTTGTTCAATAATATCCCCTAGAAGCCTACACTTGTTCTGTCACCTGCTGAATGACTTCAATGCATCCCCAGGGTACACTGTTCAGCAGCCTATCGGATATCACCAGAAATTTATATTCTCTGAGCTAATAGTTTAATGTTTGCTTGGGTTTTTTCTTCCTTTCCCCTGTAGCAGAGGGGATATATTCATTATCAGTATCTCCCTGGTTCACATCTTGTGACAGACATATCAATTGCTTTTGGCTCTGTTTTCTCTTCCCCACCTCCCACCCCACTTTTCCAAATGAGCAGAAAAGAGCATAAGCAAATTAGAAAATAATAATGAAATGATATGTACATGTGTTACATTTGACAAGACAGATTCTCTGAAGGGCAGCTGGATGCATGAGTGATGAGGAGACAAGATTCAGAAAAGCAGGAAGGGATTTGTGTTTAATAATAAATGTTCCATCTGAAGGCAAAATTATGATTGTATGTCATAAAACCCCCAAAAACTAATAAAATAAAAAATGCAGGAAATCATTCATGCTGGGTTGAGTTAGTGTTTACTGAACAAATCTGGCCACCTCCTGGTATTATCTGACATTTCCTTATGTTCACATGACTGACAGAGGAATTGCACCCTGTTGCTAGTACTAACAACTATTTTTTTTTTTTCCCTGGACACCAGAAATACAACTGTCATTATTTCTAGATGCAGGTCACAGTAGGTCTCTGTCTTTCTCAGATTCTTAGATTAAAAAATCTTGAATCAGGTGCCAAAAGGCTGTGAGATCCCACATAGTAATATACTTGGTACTTTGTATTTTGATTCTTGAGACTTTAGGATGATCTGAAGATATATATTCAAGAACTTCTTTTGAAAATTGAAGGGTCAGAAATTAATCTCCATTGTTAGCTTACTTAACTTCTAATGACATTTTAGATTCTACTTTCATTCCATGACTGCAGAAACTGGGGCTTTCTGGGATAAAACCACAGCAAAAAAATGACAACAATATACTCCATGAAACTTTCAAGGAAATTACAAAAGTTGACAGCAGAGAAGAATGTCAACTGCGCAGCCCAAATTTGTCAATTACTCGCTCTTGCTCCCAGGCAATATATCATGTGTGACATTTTCACTGGTCTTCCTCTGATCTTTTTTTGCCCTTTTCTCCAGCCTTCTTAATATCTGTCCACCATCTGATCTCTTTCCACTGCCTGGATTCACTTCACTATCTTTGTAATTGTCTTGTTTTTGCTGAAAGATCTTAATCTATGTTTGATTGCACCCAACCATCTATTGAGCTGGTTTTGTGATCTTGGTCCCCACTCAGTGGCTACCTGGACATCTTCCATCATTTTGATGGTAACCTGATAGCACCCTGCCAATGGCTGCTTTGAACCTGTTTGTCTTTCTATCATTTTTTGCTGCTCTGACATTGCCAGAGCCACCAATGTTCATTATCCTCTTTTCTTCTTGCATTCTCTCTCACTTCAACCTTCTCTTCCTCCTTCTTTCCTTACTTGTCCTCAATGAAATAACTTCTTATTACTGTCTCTGCCCAGTAAGAAGCAAGATCTGTGTGCCATTGAACTAAATCCACCAGGCTTTAAAGGATACTTGATGTGGTCTTTCTTCAGGCAATGAACTCCATCCTCTTGATTACTGGCTCTTTAGCCAGTCTTTCTCCAGTATGTCACTATTGATACTTTCCCTTTCCACTTTGTCTACCATACTACTTTAACCCCACTGGGACTGAAGGTGGACATTCTGCCTGAAAAGTAGGAATCCACATCTTTTCTTTTTTTTTTTTTTTCAGAATTACTTTTGAAACTGGAACAAAAAGGAAAAAAACACAAAGATTTTAAAATAGAGGACAAACTTATTGATGAAATAAATGAACATTTTTTGGATTTTCACTTGAGATTTTCACTGAAAAATGAAAAATGGTCAGATTCCAGTGTTAACCTTTTCTGGATCCATTTCTAGTTCTGAGGGTAACCAGGGCAATTATGCGAATACACCTTTGTGTAGGGGGAAGTGTAAGACTAGGAATGTACAGTGAGATTGATACTTTCACACTAAGGCATTACTAAGCAGGAAAGTTCATGTGCTAAATAACTGGAATATGATTTTACAGGACACTAGCTATTTTACCCTGGCATCCTTCTTCCTCTTCCTTTTCCCCTCTTCATTACAAGCTATAGTGCATAGTGACAATGTTTAGTACTACTGTTTAACAGTTGCTTCATAATTAGTGTATAGGCTACAGTTGTGCTGCTAAATCAATGAGGGCCTAGAAACATTCTCATGCATCAGAACCCCATTGTCTATATTGCTAATGTCTTGGTGCAGTTCCTTCCATGCTTTTTCCAGCATGGTTCAGGAGTTAATATTCCAAGGGCTATTTTTGGTATACAGCTTTCTGAAGTCACTCTGGAAGAAAAGAGAACTTACCAGAAGACATGGACTGTTTATGGTGAGGTTCTTTTTTTCCCCAGGGACACATCATATAGACATAGAATCTTACAGGAAGAGTTTGGGTTGAGCAGTTCAGGCCCAGAAAATTCATACCCAAGCAATTGGGCTTTTTTAGTACTTTTTCTCAGATACATGCATTTAATAAATTAGCATGACTTTCCTTTTCAAATTCCTAGCATTCACTTCAAAAGGAGAAATCATACTGCAATATAGATAGTATTATCTGGATAATCTGGATAATATAAAAAATGGACCATGAGAAAAGCAACATAGTCTAGTAGGTCAGTATAAAACTGAGTCCCGGGAGTTGCAAGTGCCTTCCCAAAGGAATTGCCTTGACAGCTCCCTGCAAGTTCTGTGATTAAAGCAGTTTTGGGCTAAAAGTAGATGGTATCATACCTCTCTTGCAATGGAGAAAAGGAACGGAATTGCCCAGCCAATTAGCCTAATCTGTCTTTTCTCTAATTTGTCTGTTTTGCATAACCACAGTATTAACCAGCAGTTCACTCCTGCTAATCCCCAGTGCTACAAAGAAGAAAAGAACCCATTTGTATATTACAGTGTAATCATAATATCTACTAATTTCCTTCCATACACTACAGGCCTCTTTTGAAAGGAGATTGCTGGCATTATCCCCATTTTATAAATGAGGAGACTTATAGTACAGCAAAATGATTTCTCAGGAACTGAGAGTTACTGATAAAGTAGAGCCTGATATCAGTGTAACTGATAAAGTAGAGAATAAAACTCAGGTCTCCTAAATTCTCAGCACAATTCACTCCCTGCAAGCTTCAGTGATCACTTGCATCTGGGATTATGAGTGAAGTCTGCAGCAAACCTTTTTCTCCTGCACTTCTAAGTAATTTATTTTCTAATTTTCTTAATATTGGCACACACTGAAGTGAGTAATTACAAAATTGCTTGCTTTCCATATGTTGTGTCTACAAGGATATAATGAAGACTTTTTAGTGGTGATGGTAGAAAATAAGGTTGACTTCAAAGAAGGATCCTTCCATTTTTTTAAAAAGGGCTTCATGGTCTCATTTTGGTGGTTTTACAAAATGAGATGTAAATCTTCATGGATTGAAGGGAATGTATTTTTTGCAAAAGCCCTGAAAACTTTCATCTCAGCTTCATAGCTCCTCATCACACATAAACTCTCACGGGAGTATCTGCTTATTGCTGTTTTATTTCAGATGCTTATGCCATGCCCTAATCCTCACCATAGGTCTCCTCCTCTTCCCATAAGTGATGGTATTGTTCCAAAGGGTGAGAGAAGAGACCTTTTTTGTAAATTAAGAAGGTCAGTTGTAAGACCCCTATGATCATTTCATTCCTTAGAGGCAAGATCTTCAGAGAGGTCAGAACCATGTTCTTATATGAATAGTTTTCTTTTGGGTATTTTGATCTTCAGATAGGATTCAGAAACTAGCTTAAGAATCAGCAGACAAAATCCTGTCACCACTGTGGAGGAGATTTGCCTGGTCCTCCTACCCCAAGGAAAATAAACCAGACGAGAAAGACAGAAATTACTGTGTCTTATGTGTCTGGACAGTGAAATTTCTATAAGGAGACTTTCAAATCTCTTGTTGTCCTAGCTGGGACTACATTTACAATTACACTGTTAATGTATTTGAGTATTTGTTTGCTTTCCCAGTCCTCACTGTTCCCAGGCTCCTTTAATTGTACACATTAAAACCTGTCATAACCTATCATTAGTTTAAAAATAAGCAGTTGTTTTGCTGGTTGATCTCCTCTTGCAGTTAGTCAACTCTTATTTTTTCTTAAAGAAAGGTATGAAATTTAGATCTCTATTCCTCTTCTGTGATAAGAAGCATCTCTGCAAGACCACACTGCCCTGAAAAGCAGATGGAAAATATCAGGCTCTTGCCTCAAGATACTGCTGCAATTAAGTATGTTTGTTATCTGAGGGGTAACAAGTGAACATTAGGATCTTCTGAGTTTCAAAAGCTAACAACTTTCAAAAGCTGGTTTTGATCTCCAATGAAACAAGCTATAGATTCTTGCTACCTGAAATCAACTTTCTGTATTTAGCTGATGAGATGACCGAAAAAAGCCTTGCAGGATCTCTGCCTAGAGACAGTTTTGATAGCCTTTTTGTTTTGTGGTAGCTCTAGCTAGTGAGTCCCAATGGCAGTGCATGGTGGTCCATGATTAATGGTGTTAGACATATACAGCAACCATGAAGAGACTCCCCCTGTTAGGCAGCAAAGCAAAGATTGAAGTGGCATCTTGCAGCTACTCGTGTTGGGGACAATCAAAGAGTCATCAATATTCCAGAGTGAAAATGTGTCTGTATCGATTTTAGGTGTGGGGAACATTAAGAGATGTCATCCATCATAGCTGACTGGCAGTATGTTTGGGGAGGGTGGGCTAAAGCATGGAGGAATGCCAAAATACTCTTACAATTTGGCAGCTTCATGAAAATAAGATCATCTTCCCTGCAACCTAGAAAACTGAGTCTGAGATTAATTACTTAACTCTTAGTACTTTTGAACTCGGTGCTTATTCCTAAGCTCAGCTGTTCTTTTACAATAACATTAATTTGAATATTTTACAAGAACATTTGAAGCTTATTTACGGAATCATCCAAAATTCTTCATTTTAGATATATATGGAGAGTTGATTGCTTTTTCCGTAATTGGGATTGCAACTGTGATCTTTTATAAAGCTATTATTAGTCCCAGTATTATCACAGCTGTAGCTTCCAGGACTGATTGAGTTTAGAAATGACTCAGTTTCTTTTAAAGGCTAAGATGAGCTTTTATGGGAAGTTTCAGTACAGTTAACCTGGCCAAGCTTTAGGATTGGTTGTGGCCTCAGTGTTGTACATTTAAAAATGGAATGGCTTTACATTCTGTGCCACTGTGACTGCCTGCCAGTCCTTGAAATATTCCAGGCGGTTACGTTTCCTTGGAAGCATATGCGTAATCATATTTGAAGAAAACAAGTTGTAAATGATTGAAGTTATCAGTGGTCACTGTATATAAATTGGCATACTGTGTTAGGCTGAAAGACTGTTTCTATATGCATAAGATATGTATAAAGCTATATACTGTGTAAACCCAGTTGTTTGCTGTTCGCTTGGAGAGAATATAGAGGTCTCTCTGTTTCATCAGTGCAAAGCAAAAGGAACCACTCTAACAGATGGTGCTATAGCTCTGCTTTTTGAGAGTTATGACCCAAGTCCAAGATCTAGCTTATAGGGCTGACTGTTCTTTCTGCTAGCAGTGCTACTTGTTTGTAATGAGGTTTCACAGTGAAATAATTTGTGAAGGACTTACGTGCTGCAGAATTTTTTAAGCACGTGGCTGGGAGTGATGGTGAAAAGTGGAATATAGCGCCAGGTGATACAGCAGGAGATATGAAGCAATTGGCAAAACTGTTCAAGAGTTTGAAGATCATACATTTGAAGATCAATAGTATTCCGTGATTCCATATATCATCCTTGGTGTGTGCATATGAAATTCTTTGAACAGTTCAATAGAGTGTAGGTATTTCCCCAGCTGCTGTGCCCAGTGATGTGTTGTTCTCAGAGTCCTCTCCAGGGAAAGGAGGACAATGAGAAAAAACTTGAGACCAACCATTTTAGCTATTAGAAACCATCTCAGCAACTGTAACTGGAGTTTTCCAGGATGGCTGCTTTATGACCTCTTGGCTCATTCTGAGTAACCCAACTACGTCTGTGCAGAACATCTCCATTAGGATGATAAATGTGCCAAGAATCTCAAATTTAACATCGAGTAAACCTGCTAGGTGATATTTATATTCCAGGTGTCTCTCACAAATATTTCTTTTCCTTACAGAATGTTTTGTGTGTTTGTTTGCTTTATAAAAAGATGCCACATCCTTGCCTGTGGCCAGACTGAAGGATTGTGTCAGTGGCATGAGTGCATAAATGCAACGATGATCAGAAGTTCATCTTTGCAGTGCCTTGTCGTTGCTGCTTCTCTGTGCAGGCTGTTCCCTCCCACTGCACAGAAGGGTCTCTGCAAAGCTGCAATTTATGTTAGCTGTGATTTGAGGTTAAGACAGACTGGCATTCCCACAAGGAGTGTGCCTTTTTCCTCTGGCCAGGCCTTGCCATCCTAATAACAGCCACACCAGCTTGCTGTGTGGTGTAGGTGCCTGTAGGGCTCCCTTTTTGCTGGTGCTGAAGATCTGCAGCTCTTAGTCAGAATGGGCTGGTTTTAATTTCAGCTTTTTTCTCTCACTCAAGCCTGTTATGGGGAAGTAAAGAGAAACATACATGGGCTATCTCTTTGGTTTTATTCTTGGCTACCCACCAGGGACAAAACCTAGGATTCTCCACTGTATTCCACTAATGTGCTGCAATTTTTACCACTTTGAAATGGGGATAGACCATGTTCATTCCCATCTGCTAATTTTGAATGCTAGTAGTGCTCTAATTTTGTATGAGTTCAAATGACTGCTTAAATTTTGTGGCAGCAAAGAATAATACCCATGAATGACCAAGCTTGGAGCACAGCTTGGGCCTAGATATTTGGTTTTTGAAAAAGCATTTGGGTTTTGAGTATAATTTTTTATCTTAAAGAAAATTCCTAGTTTCCATCCCCGCATCTTCCTACCTCTCCTCACACATCCACAGTCCATACTGCCAATGCAAGTACTTCTTTTTCACTCGCACAGAGGAAGGTGGTTGCAGGGAGAAATTTCTGGCAAAGAATATAATAGCTGCATTTGTAGGAGATATTTTCCACAGTGGGGAGGTGGAGGATGGGGAAAGTAGATGGGGGAGTGGAGTGAGAAGTGGCTGCCTGCCTTGCATTCTCAGGGAATGCGAAAACTAAATGTAACCCCTTCTCTTCACAAGGTAAGCAACTTGCTGATGTTACACAGTAAATATTCAGGCACCCGTGAGGTGATGTGGCAACCACCAGTTTCAGACTCACCAAGTGCAAGGGTGATTTGCACACTCAGAAGGAACTGCTCTTTGTAGGAACATATTTTTATTCTGAGTTATTTGCTCAGATTTTAATGTATTTAAGATTAGGACAGATGCAAGCAAGGAGAAAATAAAACCCCAGACTAGTTTGGTCTGCTTTTTCTGATTCCTTTTATTGCACATTTGGAAGATGGTCCTCAAAACCTGTGCATTACTGAATGCCAGGATGTGGGACCCACAGGAGCTGGGAAGTTTGAATGTTTGTTTGAACTTTATGGCTCTGACTCCTCTCTACCAGTACCCAGAACAGTAAACACTATATTGTTCTTACATCTGTTCTCTCTTTTCCTTTAGTGTGAAGAGTAACCAATTTTTTTCTCTCTTTTTTTTTCTTTCTTTTTTTTTTTTTTTAAAGGATGATTCCAGCTACAAACAAAGCCTTTGTTGTAAACAACCTTGTTTCTGGAACAGGATATGACCTCTGTGTCCTGGCAATGTGGGATGACACGGCCACAACCCTTACTGCCACCAATATTGTGGGATGCGCCCAGTTCTTCACCAAAGAGGACTACCCTCAGTGCCAGTCAATGCACAGCCAGTTTCTGGGTGGGACCATGATTCTGATCATTGGAGGCATCATTGTGGCAACTCTGTTGGTGTTCATTGTAATACTCATGGTCCGCTATAAGGTCTGCAACAATTCCCAGGGGAAGATGTCTAACGTCAGCAATGTCTACTCACAGACAAATGGAGCACAACCAGTTCAGAATGGAGTCTTGCCCCAGGTCAATCCCAAAGTGGTGGTCAGAAATGAACTTATGGAGTTTAACTGTCAGTCTGCGCGGAGCAGCATCTCCTCTTCCTCTAGCTCTGCAAATAGCCGCGACTGTGATGACTATAGCCTCCAAAGTGAACAGGGCACATTGTCCAGTAAGTGGAGGCCTCCTTCCAGGTCAAAACACAATATTGACCGGCTAATGGGAGCTTTTGCCTCCCTGGAACTGAAATGTCAGAAAAAGGAGGAGATGACAGACTCCAGAACTTCCACAGTGGCCCGCCACTCGGACAAAGAGCCACTGCTGGGCCAGCCGGAGTCCAAATTTCGCAGCCTCCTCATGTTGCCTCTGGAGGGCAAAACTAAACGTAGCCATTCTTTTGACATGGGGGACTTTGCCACATCTCAGTGTTGCACCTACCCAAAAAAGATAACAAACATTTGGACAAAGAGGAGCCTCTCGGTGAATGGCATGCTTTTGCAGTATGATGACAATGACCTAACAGGGGCGAAAGGGACTTTTGGGAGCTCAGAGTGGGTAATGGAAAGCACAGTGTAAATATCAGTGTCTCTCCCCCTTCTCTTCTCCCCTCATGTGTTATAAAGCATGGTTTGCTGCAAGGCCATGCATTTGGAAATAGAGGGGAGGAAATGTTTTCAGTTGTACTGGCCAAAAAGATAGATAAACAAATAAGTAACAGGGATACTAAAAGAGAAAGAAGGTAATGAAATGTGAATAGGTACATATGGCACCATTCTTGTCTGGCCCCAACTAAACCATGTGTGAATGTTTCAAGGAACTTACTAGTTGTATTTAGCATTGTTTTCCAGAAGTTACTCAGACTCTTGGTGAACCGTCACACAGGATTAAACAAGGAGGATGAAAAGGGGTTTAACAGCACAAATTTAATTTTACAGGGCTTCTTTCTATTTTTTTCTTCTCTCTCTCTCTCTTTTTTTTTTTTTTTTTTTTAGGGCACTTCTTTCTTTTCTTTGAAACACAGAAACACAGAAATACCCTTCTGTGGATATAAGACTGGTGCTAGGATAAATCTGGTTGTCATTGCAAATGACCTTCTCAAAAGTGCAGGCAGGGCATCCACAGGGACAGATCAGAGCAAATTGTTCAGCATAATCTCATGGTGTTAACTGTGACATCTGGGAAAATACATGTTGTTGAGTGGGCTTTTGGATGGGATTTGATGATTTCTCTTCTGTTTCGCCTTGTTACTGCTTTTGAGTTGTTTTTTCCCCACAGCAGAAAGTATGTTTCCCTGCATTTTTTGGTTTTGTTTTCAGTCACATCAAATCCCCAGATGAAAAGGAGGATATGTAAAAAGGTCAAATTTCTGATGTACTGTATAAACCACCTCCAATACAACCCCTTTATATCCTAGAAAAAATTAAATCTAGGGGCTAATAAATTTTTAAAAAATCATCCTCTTTCTTCCATCTTCTTCATAGTGTCTGCTTGTCAATGGTCAAGGCAGATTGCAGCACCTACTGATATCTGTAGGGGTGCTGCTATCAAAGATGGGAAAAATAGTAATCAAGATTTCCTCTTAAAGGATAAAGAAAAGGAAAACAAAAGTAGCTCCCATGAACTCTCCACATTATGAATACCAATGGCTTCTGGCAAAGGTCACACTACCATTCCATTCAACTGACAAAGAAAACACAAACTTTCACCCTATTGTGACAAAAGCTCTTTGTCTGTACAGTTGCAGTGACACGGCCTGACTGTATCAGTAGCATCACAGGAAATGTAAGGTTTTGTGTATTTCAGGGGATTGGGTATCTTCCAAAATAGCCATGGAACCTGAATTAAATTTGAGTGTCTCAGAGTAGGGGGTCCCCCATGTGACCCCTGCATTACAGACAGCCCTTCCCCAGTCCCCAGCGTACTCCTACCCCTCTGTCTCTCACCCTCACTAAGGTACTTGCTAAGAACAGGAGCTCTTTAGGGCTTGTAAACTGATTCTCAAATTTGGTTTTGGGGAGCATTGCTGTGGTTGTGGAAATGAACATGGCCCATGCAGCTGAATTCATTGTTCTGGACAACTTTACTGTGATTTCCAGCATTCTGGTGGCTACTGCAACTGTCCTTTCATTTGTTTAGTTGGCTCCTAATGATCAGCTGCTGGGAACCATTCTGAAATTGTACATTGTTACTATGGTTTTGTAAAAGACATGTGGAGAAAGGGCGCAAGGCACAGAGAAAATAACACATGAAAAAAACTCTATGTATATTTTTTTTAAAGGTGCAGAAATATATTGTGACATGACTGTGTACTTGATCTTGTATTCGTCACGTTTCCTACTTGGAGTTTTAGAAAATGCCATCCCTGTGATCAGAATATTTTTTCCTTTATTTTCTTTTTTTTGCTACAAAATGTACAGTAAAAAACATTCTTGGGGAAAAGAAAAGTACGTGCTTTTCATTTATTTGCTGTTCTGTGGTCTGCTTTGAAACCTAAGGAAGAGGCAGTAATTATTTTTTAAATTATCTTGAAAATTTAGATGTTTGCTTTTTCTTTCCCTCAAACTATCTTTCACTTCAAGATTTTAGTTACAAAATGGGAATCAAGAAACAGACCTTTTTGGAATGTATGAGAAAAAATCTTATAAAAAGGTATTTAACTTATTTTTCAGTGGTTACATTTAAACAGATCTATATGACTAATGTATTTTAAACCCTGATCCAAAATCTGCAGAAATAAGAGGAATCCTTTTTAGGCTTAGGACCTGACTTTGTAGGTTTTTGCTCTGATTATTGTTCACAGTCAGCACTAATATATTCAAAAGAGATCTAGTCAAACTTTGTTTGCAACATCTTTCAAACTCTCTGGTTTCCTCAAGCTTTCCAAGAGGAATGACACCTTTAGTGCAAGAATCGACGTCATTCAACTGTCCAGATGGCACATTCACATTAACTATAAACAACATTTATATTTATGTTTTACTCTTGAAGACGTTCATTTTCTTTTCCTTGTTACGCTTGTGGTATGGTTGGACTTTTTTATTACATTGCTGCTTTGCTTTGAACATGACATCTGGGTTGTTTTTAATCTCGGCATTGAGTTCATCATCAATATTAGTAGCATATGCAGCCGTGAATTTTCAAAAGCAATATCCTACACTATTTTCTTTATTAACAAGGAAGACATCTCTCACTTTCTCATTCAAGATTAGAGAAAGTTAGCTAACAGATGTTGTTTTAAAATAATGGATAGCTGCCAAAGAACCCAAGTAATGAAGTCCACAGTCTAACAGCTGCATTTATTACTGTTAATCATGATTTTAATTCATTCAGCTTTAATAAATGAGGCTCAACCCACATCAGCAAATTTGCAAACACTGAGCAAATAAAATGAGTGCCCTGCAATTACTTTTGGTGCTCACAGCATTTGAGAGGAAGAGGACTCAGGGACCCACAGGTGAGTCAGGGAGTCTCATGGCGAGTCAGCAAGTGGCCAGCCCTGTGAGAGGGATGGAGCCAGCCCGAGGCAGTGCTGCCAGTGCCTGGGCACTGCTGGGTTGTGATCATCCTCCACGCGCCACCAGCCACTGCCCTGCTTACACAGCTGGCCCAAAGGGACCTCTGAAATTATCCCATGGCTTTCCCTTTACAACTTTGAGAGCTACTGAACACAGTTCTGTCTTTTGGGTTACATCCCGAACCCATGCCCTAATTGCTAATGCACAAGTGTGACTCCAGCTTCTTCCACATGTAATCTGACCAATTTCTACCTTGCCTTCGTTTTGCCTCCATTGCCATGTGTGCACCTCACTCAGCATCTCTGGATTTGGTTATTTTTCTGTAGCGCTGCTCTGTGGTAGGGATTCTTCCTTGTTCCACTTCTGCGAGCAACTGCACATCAGTGGCTGGTGAAATGATATACAGATATCCACTTACCTGGGTTTAATAAATATTTTCACACATCATTGAGGAGCTGAGCTAGCTCCAATGGCCAAGTCCCCTGGTCTCGTAACCCTACACTGAGAGATTTATACAGGCCTCAAGTAAGTGTGCTACCTCATAAATTAACATGTGATACTATGATGTGCAGCTATACTAACTGTGCTTTAGATCCAAGTGTCAAGTAGAACAGATAGTAAGAAAGACAACAGAGATCAATAAGAGCCTTCTGAAAGAGAAGCCTGGGAAATTAAAGGTGCTGCAGAATTTAAAGTGAAGCCTGTGGAAATAATAAAGACAACTGCATATGTATATGTAACTCCTGTAAGTTAATTTTTTTGGTATTCTTTTATAATAGTGGAATAAGCTTTTTTTTTTTTCTAAAAATATACACCATTTACTTGAAAGAGCAGGACATGATTCCACTGTGAAATTCTGCACACAGTCCTGCTAAAAAAAAACCAACCCAAATCCCCAAAATATCATCCTGGAGACTATTAAACAAGCTGATGAAATGGAAATTTCTGAAATTAGTGATGATGTGGATTTCATTTGATGTCTGCTAGGAACCAAATGGTTGTATGAAATGAAAATAAAAGTCTATAAATGTGTGTATGTCTGCATATGTACATATGCATAGCAAAGCAGACAATGTTTTTTGCTCACAATTTATACCCTCCTTACAGTTTTCATGAATTGGAATATATTTTTGGTTTCAAACATCTTGTCTGAGTTTGCCAGCCCTAGAGTACTGCAACTGATTTACTTTTCCCTTATCCTTAGAGGAAGACAACCTTTTTGTAAGTCTCCAAACTACACCCAATACTTGGTTACAATTTGGATTAATTCACTTGTAAAGCAATGCATACAAAACAAAGCAATGAAAGATACCTCTGCCCTGCATGATGCAAGACTAAAAAAAATGGTAGCTCTTCCTTTGCTAAACCAGTTTATATCCCATGCCATGGATTGATTCACTCTGGAAACAGAAGAAAATAATATGCTTGTTTCATTCTCACTCATCACCCAGCAAAGGGTAGCAATGACAGATAACCAAGTAAAGCCCTTGGAAGTCTCCCAGTGAGTGCAATAAATGCAGCAAAGATTTAAGCACTTTCTAACCTGGAGGCCAATGAATAATTCCACCCAATAGCCAAGAAAACATTTCAGTCTTTGAATAGCTTGAGTGTCACATCTGTTTGCAATGCTTTGTACCCATTAACCCGTGGGTAACCCACAGCACACCATATGGTGCATGCAACACCCTCTTCTATCCCTTGCAGTCTATTTCTCTGGAACTTTTTCACAGTGACTCCCTCCCCTCTGTGTTCAGTGTTTGTAATTCAATACTTGGACAATTCTGGATGTGTAATAATATTCTGGATGTGGACCTAACAAGTGACATTATTAACATCTTACATGTTTCAACTTTAATTTACCCTACACGTGATGAGGGGACCCCTCCAAAAACATTAAATTAGTTTTGGGTTTTGGCTGTAAGCCAGATGAAAACTAAAACAAAGAGTACCTTGAAACCCTGGCTTTCAGTATAGGAATTTTATGTTTTGCAGTATGTTTTCCTTGTTCTCATTAATTACTCCTTAATCCCCAAAGGAGCAACATTCCCTAGCATCAGCTGTCAAAAGGCCCTACTATACGAAACAGTGCCAGATGCTTATTCCCAGTATTACACTCCCCACAGATGGCAAATGCCAGAGATATAAATATATATCCAGATATAGTTATATCAGCAAGCATGTACATTTGTATTCATGCGTACATCTTCATGTGAACACATGCACATTTGTGCTCTTTAATTGTATGTTTTGTGATGTACAGATTTCCTACTTAGGTAATAAAGGAACATTTACTTTTTTTTTTGAAATATTAATGGGACAGAGAGAGAACAGAAACCTCCTCTTTCTAGGAAGCAGATTAATTGATAATCTGCATCTCATCCCAGTTGTGAGAGTTCAGTGCTTCAAATGAACTTAACTGGAGGTGAGAAGATTCCACAGCAAAGGCTCAACTCCTACGTTAGGACATTTATTCACCTGATTCTCCCATCACATGCTGCAGATAAATCTCCTGTCAATGAGGACTCATGTTCTGCAGGGAGACAAGCAGCTTTAGGGCACTACTGTTCTGCATTCACTGCCCCGTTTGTGTTTTTAAATGTACTGACAATGTTGTGCTTTAGTTTGTTAGCTGGTTTGTTTTTTGGGAAGGGGCAGCATCACATTATACTGAGTCATATGAGGAGCATGGACATAAGGCTAGAGAAACTGGTGGGGAACAGAAACATTGAAAAATCAATGGCCTGCACTAGGAGGAAGTAAATTCTGACTTTAAAATCTGTAAATCTTACTTTGGAAATAGGAGAGGAGAATGCTCCATTAGTTACCTGTACAGTACAGAGGTGGGCATCAACTTACTGTTAAAGCTGCTCAATCATGTTTGCCCAAATATTTTCCACGGAATGAGAAATTGAATAGATGCTTTTTGTGACATTTTTCAAGTTCCTTCTGTGGGACTAGTTTATTTTAAAAGTATCAATACTCCAATCCTCTTCCCTGCAATAAACAATGCAGGAATATTTTAATACTGAGCAGTCAATTACCACCTGCACCATTTATGAGTCAAATCACAAGATGGGTGTCTGCAAAAGAAAAAGAGATGCTATTGTTTCAAGGAAGTTGGTCCTCTTTGCCAGTGTTATTGGTACATCATTATGAAATGTAGAAGCTGAGAAAGCATAGGCAGGGCTGCATGCAGTGGAATGTCTACTTTTACCCTGTGGTAACGAGGCTTAAACAGAAATCCAGCGAGGGGATGTGTTAATCTTCCTTCCTTTGAACATGACTCAGATATGTGAAATTTCAAATAGTTGAGCTTATAAATCTGATGCACCATAAACCGAAAAATGGCACTCATTGGGCTGGTGTGATCCAAGAGCTACTGCAGCAGAGGGTTGCAGGCTGGTCACTGGTGGAACTGGTGTCACGCACAAAGGCTGGGCCTGGTGAAGCGGGATCCCCAGGAGGATACCATTGCACAGGTCACAGCACAGACAGGAGGCATGGCAATGTAAGAACATGTTAGACCTGCTAAGGCCAACAAATTGCTCTTATCCTAGTATCCTGTGATAGTGTTCAACACTAGTTACTTCAGAGAAAGTACCTCCAGGAAAACTTCAGAGAGGTCCGTCCCAACGCCTGGTGGGCTGGGAGTCCATACCCTGTTCTTCATAACGAAGCAAAGAATTTCTTCCAAAATTCACACCCCAACAACTAAAGCACAACTTAAAACTAAATCTGGGACAAGAATGAGCTCTGAATGACTCATTCTGTTTTGGAGTTTCTGCCTCTGAGCCTGTCAAGCCCAACTTTAAAAAAAAAGAACAGTCCTTGTCATTTGAGACTAGGTTGCCTGAGGAGCTTGGAAATGGACAGGTGAATATTTACAGAGATGATGAGAACATTCTTCATTTGCAAGAAGGCCAGAGTTCACCTCCTCTGTGTCTCACTGTCACTAAACACAGGCAAAAGTGCACAGCAACAGCATTGAAACAAGTAGTAACTTTATCAAATTCAAAACTCTGTGCTGTAATGCAAAAAAAAAAAAAAAAACCAAACTGACTATCACCTCAAAAAGTGCCTTTCTCACATGGTTTTTAAAAACAAAAGACCAGATATTTTCTTTTCCATTCACATACCACTCTGGATATGCATATAATACAAAATTTGTATAGAAAAAAGATCCAATCTTCCAAGAGATGTGTACCATTGCACAGTACCAGGATGTGTACTAATATTTGAAGATGAGACAGGAAACTCCTGGTTAGCACCAATTTGATCCTAAGAAAATGACGTCCCTAGATTTAAGATCAGTAGAAGATGATATCGTGCTGTCTTTCTGTTCAATACAAGCCACAAGATGATGGTTTTCTATTGAAAAAACCCTAGTGGGATTGTGGACCCTTAAAGTCAGGTTGTGAGGCCAGTGCAAAGACCAGTAGGTGCATGAAAACGCAAAAAGTTCTGGGGTCATTAGTACAAATGCTTTTAACAGCTGTCAGAGAGCCTCAGCTTGCTGTATGGTTGGGCAGCCTCACAAATGTACCCAAAATGACTACACAGGCTCAAATGATTGAAATGTAACTGCCCATAATATGCTGAGTGGTGCCTAATGGTTAGCATTTGTTAGAAGTCATGAATACATACGAGAGCAATACAGTTTTGGCTGCAACTTCTGGGCTACAGTTATCCGCACACTGCTGAGTGTCCAAATCACTGTGCTGCTGCTGGCCTTGGCCACCCAGAGTCTGAGCGTCAGAGCCACCTGGGTTGGAATTCCCCCACAAAGACCACCAAGCATGATCTTGAATGAGGTTGAGGAGCTTGTCCCTTCTTAGAGAATGTAGGTTACAGATCCCCACCAGGACCTTAGTCCAGAAGGAGGCTCCCTGCTTCTGCCATCTACACCAGCTTGAGTTTATTTGCTAGGGAAGGATCACACATCTCTAGCCTGGTCTTCTGGGACCCAACACCTAACCTCCCCCTCCAAGTTTCATACCTCCTCCATTCCCTGTCTTCACTGATTTATCATTTTATTTCAAGCAATAGGCTATTTTTTATCTGCCATACACCTCAGCCCAGCTGATGCTATGAAGTAGCCACACACCACAGGAGAATGGGTAGTCTGAATATGGCTGATGTGCTTTCTGGCTATACTCCTTTCCCGGTTACCCAGACGCAACTTTGCTGTTGACTACAGTGACTGATGATTACAATTACAGTTGTTTGAGTTATTCAGTGTAACAAGACAACCAGATGAACTGAGCTCCTTCATCACTCACAAACTGAGGACCCAAATTTCCTGAGAGGTATCTGTCATGCTTCAGTGTTTTCTCAACAGGTAGCAAGAACACAGTTCAGTACTGGGGACCTTGCTGCCTTTTCACTCCTGATTAGTAGTTCTGAGGTGGCCATTTCAGGCTGATTTCTTCAGAACAACTACAAAACAAAGAAACAAAACGTCCATAAATGCACTGACTAAACAGACCCATTGGTTTGTCATTGTTCCAGCAAGAGACAAAGTATAGACCTTAGGAATATCAATCTGGTGACCCAGTTTTCAAACAGCTAAAAGGTATTACTATGTCAGGTATGTTAGATTTACTGTTAATGCTTCTATGTTTAAATTGTACCTGGCATTAATATGGATTACACCTGGTGAAGAGCTTCAGAATTAATCTCTAAGACAGGTGACCTGGATCTCATTTTAGTGAGGAGAGGATCTCATACCCTTCAGAGGTCTCATCCTCTCCTGGATATTTTTGAGAATCTGCTCAGTTTAATGAGCTAATTACTATATATGTTTATATACCTATATAATTTCACCCCTATAAATATAAAGAGTGCAGCGTAGCATGTTCCCCTCATCCATACTACTTGTGGTGGGTATAGATGGGCCATACTGCTGTTCAGAATGAAATCCTGTACATTAGATCAAACACCTACCAAAATCCACCAGTGTAAATCTCCAGTCTTTCAAGAATGGATGTACTTCGGAGTTATACCCCAAGCACAAATCGGAGTGGGACAATTAGAACTAAATTTGAAATAACCCTTGACAGAAACATTCATGTATGCTTTCTGCACAAAACTTCAACTCCAAATGTGCTGAACAGAGGTAGATCTGCATTCTTCTGGTCTTAACCTGCCTCATAACCCATACCATAACCTAGCCAGTGCTAGAGAACTGTATAAATTATAGCAGTTCTACAGGTCTAAATTTTTGTCTCCTTTTCTGTTATCCTCAGCACATCCAACAGGATTTGTTTAGCAGACTTCCCAAAAGAGCTGGGGGATAGTTTTTTCCTGTAGTGGTAAGAGTCTTCTTTGGCTGTTTTCTTCCCTGTTATTTTTTACCTGGTACAAAGCCGCTGATGAGGGAATAAGGCTCTCTTTACCACCTTTGCAGGTGAAAACCCAGCCAGACTCAAAATGTGTTTGGTTCCAGTGTGCCTTGTCTATCCCACGTTATCTTCAACTCATAAATATTTATGTCAGTTATTTCTCATTCATATGACTGCATGGGGAATGATCCTTTTACCACTGCCTGTATTAGCATACAATACTCCCTCATGAGTACAAGTATTCTCCATTCGTTATTTGTTGTTCATCATGTCTTCTTCATTACTTGGCCATAGCAAAAGCTATTCTCACCTGGCAAGGGACTAGAAGTAATAACATTTGATCTACCACAAATAGCTATATAGGGAATGTAACAGCTGAAATTAGCAATATAATCACAAATCCTAGAATAAAATGTCTTTCTGCAAAATTATGTGCAAATGAGACTAAGATTTGCTAACATTAGGGTAGGTCAAAAGCAATTCATGAATGGAAACACAAGAAGAACAGAACAAATCAAATTCATTAGATGATTTATTTGGAAAATTGAAGTCTAAGAGTTTTAATGGTGAGTTAAAATGGAAATGATGATGTTTCCTGAACTGCATGGCATTTACTGCATATACAGTCAGAGCAAGAAAATCAGCTGTGAGGCTAACATAGAGTTATAGCATGCAGTTTGTAACACTATAATTTCTCAAAGGGTTGTGAAGTTCCTGAAGAAGGAATGCAATTACCAGAAATGGGATTAACTAATAATAATTAATCAAATTTGAATCCTAATTTGAAATGCATTTCCTTAATGTCCCTTATGGAAGGGAAAATGAAGGTACTGTATCTAAAAGAGTTTTGAAATAAATAAATAAATATTTAAAAAAGGCTGAGAGTGGATTTGCAATCCAGGCCTAATGCTCAGTTTGCTCCTAGTCTCTGGATTATGGGAGATTATTGCAGATCAAACCCCTTTAACAGAAAAGAACCTTTTAAATCCACCTCAGCATTGCCCTTATTAGGAACGAAGGAGAGAGACTCCTTCCACTGGGAGAAAGAAGCCCTTAATTCATGGCTTGTCAGAAGAAAGGTGCTTGCTTCAGCATGGAACCAGGTTAGTTATGGCCCTAATTTACACAGAAGCATGTCGTCCTGGTGGAAGGGATGACACCTTTAAGTAATAATGAACAAGCGTGCGTTGACAGAATAATAATCACAGATTGAAAAGGTTACAGCAGAGAAGGTGGTAAAGCTAAGTGCCTGCTTTAATTCTGCTGGGTACCATAATATCAGGAGTCGGGAGCTGCACTTACAATATAAAATAACATTAGTGTGGCAATTAGGACTTAATGGTTTGTGGAGAGAAGTCTGCAAGACTTTATAAAAACATCCAAATTAGTCTGTATTCAAGTTTTACTTCACTCTTACTTTTTTCTGGCCATCATCTCCCTCAAAGGCAGAGTTCTCTTAAAATACAGTACACAAATGCTAGAGGCATCAGGGCTGCTTCTCAGTTTGTATATACGGGTATAATCTCAAGGACACCTTTGCCCATTTATCCCAACTGAAGAATCTGGCCTAGGGTGACTATGAATAAAATCGGAATGCTCCAGTGGGTAAACAAAAACCAGATGTATATTGACCTGGTCTCCTATTCACAACATTTTGACCTCTCAAGCTGCATGAGACATCTAGTCCCAGTGTTTAAAAATCACTGCAGACAGCCTACAATACTTAGAAAAATATGTCTCAAATGGGAGCCTTTCGAGTGAATTCAAACCCCACAAATCTCGTTTGGTCCTTCCCCCAGCCCCAGAAGGAGATCACTCAGATTTCTGAGAAATAATCTGCATTTTTTACAGAGTTCCCCTGGATTCTTGATGGTCCTGCCATCATAGCAGCGTGCCAATGGCCTGTCAGCACCGGGTTTGGCAGAAAACCCTGGAGTGAGAGCAGGTAGAAATTTCTTGATGCAGGGGAGATACGATGCAGGCAAAGAGAGGGCTTGGTTTTTTGCAGTCCACTGCATGGCACAAGACCTGTGGCCATCTGCACGGCCAAGAACTTCCGTGAAAATATGTTTCTTCAATAGTCTTCATTTCAGTGGTGACTGGGTACCTAAAAAGCTTCATGGAGTAGGATCCTAGTTTTGTTGCAAGACCAGCATGAGTCAGGTCAGTATGAGACTAGAAAACGAGAATACAGCAAGCTGGGGCAGGAGAAGCAAGCTTATTGACTCATGGGTGTAGCAGTGGCACTTTGTGTAGGTGTTCTCACCTTCACATCTCATACATCCTTGTTACCACATGTCATCACACACCTGCATTTAGCAGTGCTTCCATCAGGCTCCTCACGGCAGCTCCCTCCACTGCATATCCAAGATGCTGACAGGAGGGAATGGGGAATTCTGCTGGGTTCAACTAAAACGGAGTGACTTGAGAATCAAGGATGCCTTTTAGGACAGCTGCTCCATAATAGCTCTCCTGCTATGCAGCCATGAAGCACCTACCCAGGTCATTTTCTTTTCTGCTTTAGAGACTATTTTACAGAGGTATGAGTAAGAGTCTGCTTGTGTGTCAGGCTTGGTTTACATGATTTCCCTTTACTTTCCTCCCTTTCACACTGTGGGGCAGAAGAGTGAGCTTAAATTCAATAGCAATAAATGCACTGAAGAATCACAGAATGATATGGGGTTGGAAGGGATCTCTGGAGATGATCTAGTCCAACCCTCCTGCCAGAGCAGGTCCACCTAGAGCAGGTTGCACAGGAACATGTTGAGGTGGGTTTTGAATGTCTCCAGAGATGGAGACTTCACCACCTCTCTGGGCAGCCTGTGATGTGCCCCACTTGGTGCATAAGAATTTAAATATTTAAATACTGAGTTTATCCTTTTGTCAGATACACCTTTTAACATGGTATTCTGCTCTTCATTCCATCTGCTGTGTGGGAAATCTAATCTCTTAAATTAATATATACTTATACATATATATGGCCAATGTATTCTTTTAAGCGGATGCCTCTAAAGTGGGAGGGATTTATGTATTGAATACCAAAGAATTGTACTCCTGACTTTGATCTCGCAATCAAGGGAAACAAAGTAGGTTTGTCCAACACAATCACTGCAAATTACCTCACAGGGGAGCAGTGAGGATTGACTCCTAGAGTAGAGAAAGGTGGATTTGCTGAGTCTCTGGGAAATTGAGTGTGTTTTCTTGTTAATCCCTTAGGCATAAACTCCCTTTGCCATTGCTGAGTCAGTAGTTGAACACAGTGCTCTTTGGGCAACCAATAGGTGGGGGGACACACCTGGTAGATGGGTCAGAAGATGCAGCTAGCTTTCCTGCTTCAGTCCTTAACATCATGAGGGTGGTTACCTGTAGAAAGAGAACAAACACAGTCTGCTAGCCCATGCCCAGCACTGTACCTTGTTAGTGCCAGAGGATATACATTTACAGCAGCAGTAGCCGTTCATGCAGAAATATGAAGATTTCTTTGTCCACAGTATCATAAAACTGATTATCCTGAGAACTGTCCTCCATTCTTTGGGTTACTGAACATATTATTGTGTCGTATTTGTGGTCCCATAGTACTAAATCCAGTATATTTAGACCTATCTGAAAAGCTGGACCTGATGCATGAATCAAGAAGCCCACTGCCCTAACAGAAGTGAATCTCTAATGAAACCTTATTCATGTTTTTTCAGCTTTGCATTATGATCACATTCTTGTTAGGACAAGAGAGGGCCTTCACAAAGGTATTTAGGTCACCTAATTGTGAAGAAAAATAATAAGATTTACAAAAGCATCTAGATTATTGAGTCTGATTTAATTTCAAATCTCTAAATGCAGGAGGTGATTCACATAGTATTTATTTAACACTTTAGACATCTCATTGTTCATGTGTATCTGTCTCCTGGTCTCATTTTTCATGTCCTTTATGCTGTAGGAATAGGAGACTTAAAAAATTGTCTTGCCTCCCTAGTCTTTGAACACTGTTAGCATTCCTGTTCTGTTGGAGCGAGGGATTTTTTTTTCCCTCCAAGACAGAGATCATAAACACATTTCAATTTTGTGGAATAGCGGACCTTACTCTGAACAATTAATGACAAAAATCACAAACTAGCCTGATTTCAGGTACAAATTGGATCTCTTTGAACAAAATCATCCATAATCTTCTAGCATTGGCAGATGACACGCAAAACCAAGTGTAGAATCATATGTTAAAAAAAAAAAAGCAATCAGTTCTTAATGGAAAAGACAGACTACTTTAATTACTGCCAACAGGCAGCAACCTTGAAATTCTTAGTATATTTTAATTTTACGAGCTGTTCAGATACTGGATTGATGAGGACAGAATAAGTACCTGGGCTGAATCCATTAAATTATTAGGGCTGATTTCTAGCTGAAAACATTTCAGTAAAAGGATTATACATTTCATTTAGGTAAGTAATGATAGGATCTGCAGTTTCTCTTGCTGGCATAAAAATTCTAAGGGCTGTCACTCTGTATGCTTCAGGGCAAAAAAATGGATCCAGTGTCAGTGATTTTTATCATGACACTGTTATATTTGGTGTCTTTCATAAAGGTTCTATACTTACATTATTCTGACAGATTGTCAGCTTCCATTAAAAATAAAAAAAAAAAAGTTTTTACCCCTCCTGACAGACGCAAAAAACCTCGACTAAATTTGAAAATCTGAGGGTAATTCAAATGCCAAAGTTATGATTTTTAGCACCATAACACCTTGTTATTGGGTTGGAGTGAGTCCTGCTCACAATTTTTGAAAACTTGAGGCCATCCATCCTGTGTACCAGACCGGGTCAGAAGGAAACCACATCCTTTCTCCATTCAGAATAAAGCCCAGTTTAGATGCAGCCTGTTGACTTAAGTCTTTTAATGCATCTGGCAGAATTGACAGATGGCTATGGGACACCGAAACTAGAGATTTTCATGAGACCCACTAGGGCAGTCAGTCCTTCTCAGGTCTGCTGGACAAACCCATCATCAGGTATTTTCCAAGGGTATTTCACTCCAATTCTGAAAGAGGAAACAGCAAGATAACCCACCACTTCTCACTGCCGATTTGATGTCACCTCTCAGCTGAGCATCACATGTTACACCTGCAGCTCCTTGCCTCACTGAGGGTCCAGTCTCCGTGCACCCTAAGCCACTAACCAGATAGCATCCCTCCTCCACATCCTCAGGTCATGGGATTTTAAGGGACAGAAGAAGGTTTAAGGTTAACTAACCTCTTCCAGAAGATTACAAATAATAAGATGAGGCAGGCAGGTGAAAAGACGCTCTGGACTCCTGCAAGCAGGGGACAGAGCAGGGGAACCTCCTGCCCCTCCAGTTGCATGGGCAGCTGAGGACTGCCCTGCTGACGGTGAGCAGGTGTGGGCATGGGGAGGGAAAGGCTTGTACTGCAGATACTCCCATGCACGCCTCCCAGAGCCATCTGCTCTGAATTAGACTGGATTAAAGCCAGAGCATAGGCAAATCCCTTCTTGCTGTTTGTGTGACATAGGTTTATCCCATGTGAAATATGGCTTAGAGGAAAAGGCTGCCTTTCTCACATGTTAGGGAAAGGCAGTTAACAATAAGAGCTTCTAAAACCAGGTAAAAGAAACACCCTCCCTAAATGAGAGATGTTGCTTTGGCAGACAGTCTATGTTTCAATAGCTGCAGCACAAAGGAAATAAAGTCAGGGCAGGTACTAAACGCACCATGCAGGATTCTCTGCAGGCAAAGTAGTCAGTATGAATAGCATTGGATTCGTAATCGCTTTATAGATAGGAAGGGTACATAAGGGGAACAGGCAAATCTAAGGCAATATGTCCTTAAGCACCATTCCCATCACATCTCTAAAGAAGACAAATAAGACAAATATCTCTTTCCTTCTTGACTTTCCTAGGTGGTTGCCTTGGCATTGGAGAAAAAAAAAAAAAAAAAAAAAGCTGTAGAGCTTGTTATCTGTTGTTAAGGTTTCAGGAGCCTGTATTTTTTGTCCCGTTCATCGTTATTTTGATTTCTTTCTGCATATCTATTAGTCTCTGAGAGGCTGTCCTGAATCCAGTTGTCATTACCCACCATGGCTGCCCAGCACGCAAGTTTGTGAGGCAGCAGGTGTGTTTACTTATGCCTTCTACACCTATATAGTACCCCTTTGGTGGAGATAATCTTTGTTGTTCCTTTTTCAAACAGTTTCTGGCTCTGCCTTAAAGGTGCCCTCTTTTCCTTGTGAAGGAAGCATACTGGAAAACATAATGAAATAATCAAGCAATGAATATATAACAAACTTGTCGGTCCCCATGTTTAGTTTAGAGAAACTAAAAAAATGCAGTTCCAAGTGAAGTCAAGGACTGTACCTGCCTCCTCAAATAATATGCAGAGGAGAGCATGCTGGAACTGAAATTATTTTTTACATTTCCTGTCAGAAACTCGTGATTAATAAAATAAAAAAATAATTAATGGGAGAAGGCAATTCCTTTTCAGTTTTTTTACACATTTTTTTCAGGAAAATATTGTAGGACTGTCAAAACAGAGCATTTCATCTCCTTTTCAGTAATAAAACATATTTCACAATTTAAAAAGTTTTTTTTTTCTATTATAAAATGAAACAAAATACAATTCAACAATGAAAAACTAAATTAAATAATTTTTTTATTTGTATTTCAGTTGGAAAGGAAGGGGGCTGGGTTCAGTATCAGATTTTCAAAGAACAAAAAATCCACTTCCTATGAAGTATTAATAAAGACATCTATATGGCTAATCATTCTTATTTGTTTCAAACTCATCATCTTCGACATAAAAAAATGCCATACTTCCAAAAGCTCTAATTTTATATGTCCCTTAAGATGATATCAGCCACATGACAGCTTTTGGCAGACAGTATGCTGTGCTATGTGGTTTGTTTATGCTGCAAAGCTTAATAGAAACTACATATTTAGCATATGTTTTGGCTGGTCCACACATTATTTGAACAGCTCAGTATATAATATAATTAAACTAGGAAAAAGTTGCACAGAGAAAGACTTTAAGTATGATATTCAGATTTTATGATCCTTGTGACAGGCATTGTATTCTGGTTTACTTCCGTATGGGCTCTAGCAGTGGTACTACACACGATTTCCAGCACATTACTGCAATATAATTTATTTAACTGTATTTACAAAATTTGGAGAAAATGCTGTTGTCACATTCCAGCCAAATTCTTACAATAACCCTGGAAATTATGACCAAGGAATTCCTGGATTCTGTTCACACTTGGCATCACTATTTGCAAAACAAACAACAAGGATTTTGAGAAAACTTGGTGGAAATAAGTGAACAGTTTGTCCGTTGTGATATTTTAATTGCCTACATGGCACCAAGATCATAAGTAAGTGGCACAAGAAAGGTCTAATGAGATTGGTTACAGAGTACAGCAGCAGCAGACTGGGTCAGAGCAATGTCAGTCTAGCCTTGCTACATCATCTCTGACAATTTTAACAGTGGTTGCACAGTAGCTCTGTCATTGTAAGGTAAATATAGCCCCCTTCTCTGGTTTCACAATAAACTCTATCCAACAGGCCTTACAGTCACCAGTAAACAGCTCACCGAAGTTTGTTTCCAGTGGAAAAAAAAGCCCACACATGCAAATCTCTCTGGGTGATATATAGGAGGAAAATAAAGGGAGGATGAGTGTGTCTCTTCCATTGGACTCTGTTTACAGCCAATATTAGAAGTTTCTGTGGTCGGCTGCTAATTCTATGAACTGGCACCTCATCATCGAATGCTCAGTCATCTGTTACTTAAGATGGATGATTGTCCTCAACAGCTCCTAATAAAATTAAGACACGCCTTTCTGGAGGTCTTATTTAATTACTAATCTCGTGACATCTCTGCAATCTTTTTGATTCACCTCCTCCTGCCTGTTTCTCTGATCTGGCTGTTCCTGCCAATGCTGACTGTTATGTGGCAAAACGATACCGTTGTCACTACCAATTACCCTGGCAGGCAGTTCAGCAGAAGGCTGTCGTGGACCTAATGAGGTGTACCCAATAAGGAGAAAAATGCGGCTCCATTTCCATCCCCGGGGTGGTAACTACTTTGTACAAGTGATCGATTCTTGGTTAGGTTAAGAAGTAGAAATAAACAAATGTGCATAATTACCCTGTGTGATCTCCTGCATAGCTGGGGTGGGGAGGGAATTGGACAACCAGGAGAAGGACAGGGAGACCCACGGGCTGAGTCCTTTAGCTTGCTCTGCTGCTGGGATAGCAGTCTCTGTCTTTGCTATTTAATGCTTACATTTGTACCAAACAAGAAAGGGCAATAGGCTTGATTCTGCAGTTATGAAAATCAATTAAAAACTCCCACTGAATTCAGGGAGAGCAGAAGAATCCATATAAGGACCCAGATAAACTCTTGAGTCCCTATTATATCCTGCAAGAAGAAAACTCTTTCTTTGGTCAAATGAGGAGGAGCTTGACAGAGAAGTGTTGGTCTTACAACAAACAGGCCTTGCAATAAATCACATTTACCAACAGTCGGCCCTTACTGAATAGCACAGTCGTTCAAAAAAGTGTTGCAGGAAAGACACCGAGACAGACTTAATGCACAACGCTTTATTAGCGGGGTCCGGACGTGAACGTATATACACCAGCTTCAAATTATCAAAGGTATTAAAAAGAATGGGAAAAGAAAGAGAGAGAGAACAAAAAAAAAGGAAAGGAAAGCCTCTGCCTGTGACCGGCTGGGAGTCATTGCCAGACAAGCATCATCCTCTGCTGTCTCTCCAGTACAGCACGTTATGACAGTGATGGTAGCCACCACCGCCCTTGGTCCCCAACACTTTGTACCTTCCATCGGGACCTGCTCCAGATCCTGTGGGCTGTTCTCATTCACGGTGCTCTTCATGCCGACCGCTTAGTTGGGCACAGGCATTGGACGTGGACTGGCACTAAGCTTTTGTGCACGTGTTTCATTGGATAATCCTGTCCGGGTATCTAGATGACCACATCACAGGCCCCTTACTCACAACTAGAGGCTTCTGTCCACAGGTATTTCCAAAAAGTTGAACCAATGGTTATCCTTGGCAGTATCACTATAGAATTCATGTTTGTTGATACTCTCAGGGCTATTGTCAACTAAGTACGCGAGGGACTGAAAATAAGAGGTCTTTATACGACCAACATTTCTTGGTTATTAAACATAGGACCATGTCTTTTAACGTTATAAAAGAAAAAATTAAGTCTTTCCTAGAGACAGTAATAGCACTACTAAATGATCATTCGTTTTACTAACACAAATATCTTAATGGACATTCGCATTGTTGGTTTTTCATCTTAACACTTTTAATTCAAGAATAATCCTACAGGTCAGGCATTTCAATAAGATACTGACTAAGGCCTTACATGCTCGAACAGAATAACTTTACTGAGTCCTTTGTGGGCCAGAACTCAACTATTGCAGTGATAACTGCAATATAAATTCACAGACAGACCGAAATACCCGAGCTCCAGAAAACTATGTACAATTTGGGAAAGCACTGCAGCCACCTCAGAGAACCTAATCTGTAGCTCCGAGATCAGTCCTCAGGTAGGCACCTCGGTTCTCTTGCTCCACAGCAAAAAACATCTCAGTGACGATGTTAATCTCAGCAATGCTGGTCAGCTGGAATTTGCAGGACTTGGAGGAGGGCAGCACCGTCAGCTGGCAGTGGTGCGACTCCGGCAAAAACTGCCAGGCTGACGTCACCAACAGCTGGGCCCAGCGGGCAACTTTCTCCACGTCTAAGTAGGAGCTCGTGCAGAGGTTCTCTAGAAGGAATGATCTCCGAGCCCTTGGCACCTTGTTGTCATGGTGGTGGAGAAAGCACGCACAACCTCCCAGCAGCTGCTTCTTCCAGCACGTGCACTGCAACGCCACGTGGATGTTGGAGGGCCTTCCTGGCAGCTGTTTTGTGGTGTCCAGGTCTAGGCTGAAAGAGTGCCCAGGGGGTGGCCGCAGGAACACGAGCAGGTGGTAGGCAATGCCCTTCTCCTCAAGACTCCAGGCTTCACAGGGGTCATCCTTCCCGGTGCCTGGGAACAGCTGCGGCATGAAATTCCTCTCCGAAAGCACTCGGCAGACGCTAAGGAGGTCATCCACCAGCTCCTTCAGCAGCTTGCACTTGTTGGGCAGGCCCTGCCTTGGCGGTGGTGTGGGCGTAGACAAAGACCTGACACCATTAGGCAAACCAGTGAATTCTTCCTCCTCCTTGCCGTTCTCCTGCTTGCTGCCGGAGCTCGCCTGCTCACTGCAGCAGGCAGAGGGAAATATCGCTCCCCTCTCCAGCCAACAGACCACAGCGAACAGGACCAGGGCTGCTGGAATGGTCCAAAACCACCACTGCTCCAAGCCAGAAAGGAGTGTGGTCTCCTCTGTGCTCCTGCTCCGCTCCACCTCCTGTAGCAGCCGAGTCATCTGTTCGTTCAGATATGCCTCACGCTGCTGCATACGCTCAGTGGTCTCCACGTCTGCCACCTCACTGCTCTTCAGCCCAGGCTGGAGGGCCAGCAGAGCCAGAGCGAGGACAAGTGCTGCAGCCATGGTCTGTAGGAGGTGGGAGAAAAGAGGTCTGAGCAGGGATGGGTGGGAGAGAGCATGGGGCTTGGGAAAGGGACAGGAGCCACCTGGAGCCGGGGGCCGGCAGGAGAGGGGCTGAGGGAGGTGGGAGGGAGCAGGGCCAGGGCTTGTGAGCACTGCACATGTGGGAGCCCCGGGCTGTCCCAGGAAAGCCTGTGGCGTTGACAGGCTTGAAGGGGCCACAGGCCCTGGCTGGAGACAGCGTTGGGGCCCATCCTGCCCAAGCCGCCCTGACGGCCAGCCCCTGGCAGGGTTGTGCCCCATGAAAGGGTAAGCGATACCCGGGTAGAGTCTCACAAGGCCCCATCCCTGCCACCCAACAGCACCCCAGGGAGCCATGGCACTCAGCACGTCCCCAAATCTCTCGGGGCACCTGGCACCACTGGGAGCCCCAAGTGACTCTGCCCCTAGCCCCAAGGGCAGCACCGTGCCCTGCCCTGAGAGGCTCAGCTCTCGTTCTGGCTTAGAAACTCCCTGGCCACCTGAGGCCCCGTCCCCCATCCAGACCAGCCTTCCCCCTGCCTGCTGCACTCACCGATCGCCCGGCTCAAACAGCAGTGGGGCTGCCTGCTGACGGCCCTGGCACAGCTCCCGTGGTAACCTCTCCTCTGTGCTGTCATAGCCACCAGAGCAGCATCACCCAGCCAGCAAGCCCCCAGCCTTCGTCCCCACCACTCGGCTCAGTGGGTCCTGGGCATCACACCAAGCACAATCCCGCCCGGCAGGAGCAAGCCCCCACAGGCTCTCTTGACAAAGCAGGCACACAAACCCAAAACCGAAATTGAAAACAGGGGCTGTAGGTGGAGGTCCCTGACTTAGGCAGAGAGGTGCAAAGTTTCCTGGGCCACTTGTTTGGCATTCGTCTGACCGCGAGTTGTCTTGTAAAGAAGCGCTGTGAGCCCTTGGACAGAGACAAAACTCCTCCTCCCTCTTCTCCACTTAGATTCCTTCTGCTGGCGCAGTACTTAGCCCCGCAAACCCGGACCATCAAGACAAATGCCAAACGTGTCCCTGGTGCAAGTGGAAAAGATCCGGCGGGGTCCTGTCTCCAGCTACTAACTTGCCCCCTGCAAGTGCTTTGCCAGGACGTAGTGCTACTACACGCTCTTTAGATAAGGCTAGAGCAGGAGCACTACTGGGAAAAGCAGACCATTGAGAAGAGCAGAGCGCTTCGGTTGGGATTCCTCTTACCTGCTTTTAGCCATCTAAAACTTAAGTGCCTAGCGTACATTAGTCATTTAGGCTCTCTCTGCAGCATTTGTGTAGAGAGAGGGATGCACATCAAGAGGCTGATCAATCCTTTCCACTCCACCAGCAGTATAGAGGGGTGTCTTTCACAGAACTAGGATGATGTAGTCTCCCATAAACAGGCCACATACATAAACTCTCTGGGTGGCCACCAGCAACAAAGAGAGTGAAATCCTTTTGGGCATGACCCCAAATCCGACTCCAGTCAACTACTCTCATACTCTTTCCATTGCCTTTAACTGGTTATATATTAGTCCCTATTAGCCAAGGACTATATTAACACTGTCAGAGGACCCTGGACAAACTACTTTATGCAAAAGGCATTTAAACCTGACGGTACTGTGGAAATGTATGGGTGAAAGGAAGCAATGATGAGAGCGGAGTAAGGAACAGCTTGGTTTTCCGGCTCCCCAGTTTAGCTTCCATCTTTCCTGGCAATCTGCCTACCGGCACTTGATGCTCTGACCGTGCAAGTTTGCCTAATCCTCCTCTCAAGCTGAAATTTACTCTGTGTAGGGAGAAAACAACAGGAAAGCATGACACAGAATCCATATAAGGACCCAGATAAACTCTTGAGTCCCTATTATATCCTGCAAGAAGAAAACTCTTTCTTTGGTCAAATGAGGAGGAGCTTGACAGAGAAGTGTTGGTCTTACAACAAACAGGCCTTGCAATAAATCACATTTACCAACAGTCGGCCCTTACTGAATAGCGCAGTCGTTCAAAAAAGTGTTGCAGGAAAGACACCGAGACAGACTTAATGCACAACGCTTTATTAGCGGGGTCCGGACGTGAACGTATATACACCAGCTTCAAATTATCAAAGGTATTAAAAAGAATGGGAAAAGAAAGAGAGAGAGAACAAAAAAAAAGGAAAGGAAAGCCTCTGCCTGTGACCGGCTGGGAGTCATTGCCAGACAAGCATCATCCTCTGCTGTCTCTCCAGTACAGCACGTTATGACAGTGATGGTAGCCACCACCGCCCTTGGTCCCCAACACTTTGTACCTTCCATCGGGACCTGCTCCAGATCCTGTGGGCTGTTCTCATTCACGGTGCTCTTCATGCCGACCGCTTAGTTGGGCACAGGCATTGGACGTGGACTGGCACTAAGCTTTTGTGCACGTGTTTCATTGGATAATCCTGTCCGGGTATCTAGATGACCACATCACAGGCCCCTTACTCACAACTAGAGGCTTCTGTCCACAGGTATTTCCAAAAAGTTGAACCAATGGTTATCCTTGGCAGTATCACTATAGAATTCATGTTTGTTGATACTCTCAGGGCTATTGTCAACTAAGTACGCGAGGGACTGAAAATAAGAGGTCTTTATACGACCAACATTTCTTGGTTATTAAACATAGGACCATGTCTTTTAACGTTATAAAAGAAAAAATTAAGTCTTTCCTAGAGACAGTAATAGCACTACTAAATGATCATTCGTTTTACTAACACAAATATCTTAATGGACATTCGCATTGTTGGTTTTTCATCTTAACACTTTTAATTCAAGAATAATCCTACAGGTCAGGCATTTCAATAAGATACTGACTAAGGCCTTACATGCTCGAACAGAATAACTTTACTGAGTCCTTTGTGGGCCAGAACTCAACTATTGCAGTGATAACTGCAATATAAATTCACAGACAGACCGAAATACCCGAGCTCCAGAAAACTATGTACAATTTGGGAAAGCACTGCAGCCACCTCAGAGAACCTAATCTGTAGCTCCGAGATCAGTCCTCAGGTAGGCACCTCGGTTCTCTTGCTCCACAGCAAAAAACATCTCAGTGACGATGTTAATCTCAGCAATGCTGGTCAGCTGGAATTTGCAGGACTTGGAGGAGGGCAGCACCGTCAGCTGGCAGTGGTGCGACTCCGGCAAAAACTGCCAGGCTGACGTCACCAACAGCTGGGCCCAGCGGGCAACTTTCTCCACGTCTAAGTAGGAGCTCGTGCAGAGGTTCTCTAGAAGGAATGATCTCCGAGCCCTTGGCACCTTGTTGTCATGGTGGTGGAGAAAGCACGCACAACCTCCCAGCAGCTGCTTCTTCCAGCACGTGCACTGCAACGCCACGTGGATGTTGGAGGGCCTTCCTGGCAGCTGTTTTGTGGTGTCCAGGTCTAGGCTGAAAGAGTGCCCAGGGGGTGGCCGCAGGAACACGAGCAGGTGGTAGGCAATGCCCTTCTCCTCAAGACTCCAGGCTTCACAGGGGTCATCCATCCCGGTGCCTGGGAACAGCTGCGGCATGAAATTCCTCTCCGAAAGCACTCGGCAGACGCTAAGGAGGTCATCCACCAGCTCCTTCAGCAGCTTGCACTTGTTGGGCAGGCCCTGCCTTGGCGGTGGTGTGGGCGTAGACAAAGACCTGACACCATTAGGCAAACCAGTGAATTCTTCCTCCTCCTTGCCGTTCTCCTGCTTGCTGCCGGAGCTCGCCTGCTCACTGCAGCAGGCAGAGGGAAATATCGCTCCCCTCTCCAGCCAACAGACCACAGCGAACAGGACCAGGGCTGCTGGAATGGTCCAAAACCACCACTGCTCCAAGCCAGAAAGGAGTGTGGTCTCCTCTGTGCTCCTGCTCCGCTCCACCTCCTGTAGCAGCCGAGTCATCTGTTCGTTCAGATATGCCTCACGCTGCTGCATACGCTCAGTGGTCTCCACGTCTGCCACCTCACTGCTCTTCAGCCCAGGCTGGAGGGCCAGCAGAGCCAGAGCGAGGACAAGTGCTGCAGCCATGGTCTGTAGGAGGTGGGAGAAAAGAGGTCTGAGCAGGGATGGGTGGGAGAGAGCATGGGGCTTGGGAAAGGGACAGGAGCCACCTGGAGCCGGGGGCCGGCAGGAGAGGGGCTGAGGGAGGTGGGAGGGAGCAGGGCCAGGGCTTGTGAGCACTGCACATGTGGGAGCCCCGGGCTGTCCCAGGAAAGCCTGTGGCGTTGACAGGCTTGAAGGGGCCACAGGCCCTGGCTGGAGACAGCGTTGGGGCCCATCCTGCCCAAGCCGCCCTGACGGCCAGCCCCTGGCAGGGTTGTGCCCCATGAAAGGGTAAGCGATACCCGGGTAGAGTCTCACAAGGCCCCATCCCTGCCACCCAACAGCACCCCAGGGAGCCATGGCACTCAGCACGTCCCCAAATCTCTCGGGGCACCTGGCACCACTGGGAGCCCCAAGTGACTCTGCCCCTAGCCCCAAGGGCAGCACCGTGCCCTGCCCTGAGAGGCTCAGCTCTCGTTCTGGCTTAGAAACTCCCTGGCCACCTGAGGCCCCGTCCCCCATCCAGACCAGCCTTCCCCCTGCCTGCTGCACTCACCGATCGCCCGGCTCAAACAGCAGTGGGGCTGCCTGCTGACGGCCCTGGCACAGCTCCCGTGGTAACCTCTCCTCTGTGCTGTCATAGCCACCAGAGCAGCATCACCCAGCCAGCAAGCCCCCAGCCTTCGTCCCCACCACTCGGCTCAGTGGGTCCTGGGCATCACACCAAGCACAATCCCGCCCGGCAGGAGCAAGCCCCCACAGGCTCTCTTGACAAAGCAGGCACACAAACCCAAAACCGAAATTGAAAACAGGGGCTGTAGGTGGAGGTCTCTGACTTAGGCAGAGAGGTGCAAAGTTTCCTGGGCCACTTGTTTGGCATTCGTCTGACCGCGAGTTGTCTTGTAAAGAAGCGCTGTGAGCCCTTGGACAGAGACAAAACTCCTCCTCCCTCTTCTCCACTTAGATTCCTTCTGCTGGCGCAGTACTTAGCCCCGCAAACCCGGACCATCAAGACAAATGCCAAACGTGTCCCTGGTGCAAGTGGAAAAGATCCGGCGGGGTCCTGTCTCCAGCTACTAACTTGCCCCCTGCAAGTGCTTTGCCAGGACGTAGTGCTACTACACGCTCTTTAGATAAGGCTAGAGCAGGAGCACTACTGGGAAAAGCAGACCATTGAGAAGAGCAGAGCGCTTCGGTTGGGATTCCTCTTACCTGCTTTTAGCCATCTAAAACTTAAGTGCCTAGCGTACATTAGTCATTTAGGCTCTCTCTGCAGCATTTGTGTAGAGAGAGGGATGCACATCAAGAGGCTGATCAATCCTTTCCACTCCACCAGCAGTATAGAGGGGTGTCTTTCACAGAACTAGGATGATGTAGTCTCCCATAAACAGGCCACATACATAAACTCTCTGGGTGGCCACCAGCAACAAAGAGAGTGAAATCCTTTTGGGCATGACCCCAAATCCGACTCCAGTCAACTACTCTCATACTCTTTCCATTGCCTTTAACTGGTTATATATTAGTCCCTATTAGCCAAGGACTATATTAACACTGTCAGAGGACCCTGGACAAACTACTTTATGCAAAAGGCATTTAAACCTGACGGTACTGTGGAAATGTATGGGTGAAAGGAAGCAATGATGAGAGCGGAGTAAGGAACAGCTTGGTTTTCCGGCTCCCCAGTTTAGCTTCCATCTTTCCTGGCAATCTGCCTACCGGCACTTGATGCTCTGACCGTGCAAGTTTGCCTAATCCTCCTCTCAAGCTGAAATTTACTCTGTGTAGGGAGAAAACAACAGGAAAGCATGACACAGAATCCATATAAGGACCCAGATAAACTCTTGAGTCCCTATTATATCCTGCAAGAAGAAAACTCTTTCTTTGGTCAAATGAGGAGGAGCTTGACAGAGAAGTGTTGGTCTTACAACAAACAGGCCTTGCAATAAATCACATTTACCAACAGTCGGCCCTTACTGAATAGCGCAGTCGTTCAAAAAAGTGTTGCAGGAAAGACACCGAGACAGACTTAATGCACAACGCTTTATTAGCGGGGTCCGGACGTGAACGTATATACACCAGCTTCAAATTATCAAAGGTATTAAAAAGAATGGGAAAAGAAAGAGAGAGAGAACAAAAAAAAAGGAAAGGAAAGCCTCTGCCTGTGACCGGCTGGGAGTCATTGCCAGACACGCATCATCCTCTGCTGTCTCTCCAGTACAGCACGTTATGACAGTGATGGTAGCCACCACCGCCCTTGGTCCCCAACACTTTGTACCTTCCATCGGGACCTGCTCCAGATCCTGTGGGCTGTTCTCATTCACGGTGCTCTTCATGCCGACCGCTTAGTTGGGCACAGGCATTGGACGTGGACTGGCACTAAGCTTTTGTGCACGTGTTTCATTGGATAATCCTGTCCGGGTATCTAGATGACCACATCACAGGCCCCTTACTCACAACTAGAGGCTTCTGTCCACAGGTATTTCCAAAAAGTTGAACCAATGGTTATCCTTGGCAGTATCACTATAGAATTCATGTTTGTTGATACTCTCAGGGCTATTGTCAACTAAGTACGCGAGGGACTGAAAATAAGAGGTCTTTATACGACCAACATTTCTTGGTTATTAAACATAGGACCATGTCTTTTAACGTTATAAAAGAAAAAATTAAGTCTTTCCTAGAGACAGTAATAGCACTACTAAATGATCATTCGTTTTACTAACACAAATATCTTAATGGACATTCGCATTGTTGGTTTTTCATCTTAACACTTTTAATTCAAGAATAATCCTACAGGTCAGGCATTTCAATAAGATACTGACTAAGGCCTTACATGCTCGAACAGAATAACTTTACTGAGTCCTTTGTGGGCCAGAACTCAACTATTGCAGTGATAACTGCAATATAAATTCACAGACAGACCGAAATACCCGAGCTCCAGAAAACTATGTACAATTTGGGAAAGCACTGCAGCCACCTCAGAGAACCTAATCTGTAGCTCCGAGATCAGTCCTCAGGTAGGCACCTCGGTTCTCTTGCTCCACAGCAAAAAACATCTCAGTGACGATGTTAATCTCAGCAATGCTGGTCAGCTGGAATTTGCAGGACTTGGAGGAGGGCAGCACCGTCAGCTGGCAGTGGTGCGACTCCGGCAAAAACTGCCAGGCTGACGTCACCAACAGCTGGGCCCAGCGGGCAACTTTCTCCACGTCTAAGTAGGAGCTCGTGCAGAGGTTCTCTAGAAGGAATGATCTCCGAGCCCTTGGCACCTTGTTGTCATGGTGGTGGAGAAAGCACGCACAACCTCCCAGCAGCTGCTTCTTCCAGCACGTGCACTGCAACGCCACGTGGATGTTGGAGGGCCTTCCTGGCAGCTGTTTTGTGGTGTCCAGGTCTAGGCTGAAAGAGTGCCCAGGGGGTGGCCGCAGGAACACGAGCAGGTGGTAGGCAATGCCCTTCTCCTCAAGACTCCAGGCTTCACAGGGGTCATCCTTCCCGGTGCCTGGGAACAGCTGCGGCATGAAATTCCTCTCCGAAAGCACTCGGCAGACGCTAAGGAGGTCATCCACCAGCTCCTTCAGCAGCTTGCACTTGTTGGGCAGGCCCTGCCTTGGCGGTGGTGTGGGCGTAGACAAAGACCTGACACCATTAGGCAAACCAGTGAATTCTTCCTCCTCCTTGCCGTTCTCCTGCTTGCTGCCGGAGCTCGCCTGCTCACTGCAGCAGGCAGAGGGAAATATCGCTCCCCTCTCCAGCCAACAGACCACAGCGAACAGGACCAGGGCTGCTGGAATGGTCCAAAACCACCACTGCTCCAAGCCAGAAAGGAGTGTGGTCTCCTCTGTGCTCCTGCTCCGCTCCACCTCCTGTAGCAGCCGAGTCATCTGTTCGTTCAGATATGCCTCACGCTGCTGCATACGCTCAGTGGTCTCCACGTCTGCCACCTCACTGCTCTTCAGCCCAGGCTGGAGGGCCAGCAGAGCCAGAGCGAGGACAAGTGCTGCAGCCATGGTCTGTAGGAGGTGGGAGAAAAGAGGTCTGAGCAGGGATGGGTGGGAGAGAGCATGGGGCTTGGGAAAGGGACAGGAGCCACCTGGAGCCGGGGGCCGGCAGGAGAGGGGCTGAGGGAGGTGGGAGGGAGCAGGGCCAGGGCTTGTGAGCACTGCACATGTGGGAGCCCCGGGCTGTCCCAGGAAAGCCTGTGGCGTTGACAGGCTTGAAGGGGCCACAGGCCCTGGCTGGAGACAGCGTTGGGGCCCATCCTGCCCAAGCCGCCCTGACGGCCAGCCCCTGGCAGGGTTGTGCCCCATGAAAGGGTAAGCGATACCCGGGTAGAGTCTCACAAGGCCCCATCCCTGCCACCCAACAGCACCCCAGGGAGCCATGGCACTCAGCACGTCCCCAAATCTCTCGGGGCACCTGGCACCACTGGGAGCCCCAAGTGACTCTGCCCCCAGCCCCAAGGGCAGCACCGTGCCCTGCCCTGAGAGGCTCAGCTCTCGTTCTGGCTTAGAAACTCCCTGGCCACCTGAGGCCCCGTCCCCCATCCAGACCAGCCTTCCCCCTGCCTGCTGCACTCACCGATCGCCCGGCTCAAACAGCAGTGGGGCTGCCTGCTGACGGCCCTGGCACAGCTCCCGTGGTAACCTCTCCTCTGTGCTGTCATAGCCACCAGAGCAGCATCACCCAGCCAGCAAGCCCCCAGCCTTCGTCCCCACCACTCGGCTCAGTGGGTCCTGGGCATCACACCAAGCACAATCCCGCCCGGCAGGAGCAAGCCCCCACAGGCTCTCTTGACAAAGCAGGCACACAAACCCAAAACCGAAATTGAAAACAGGGGCTGTAGGTGGAGGTCCCTGACTTAGGCAGAGAGGTGCAAAGTTTCCTGGGCCACTTGTTTGGCGTTCGTCTGACCGCGAGTTGTCTTGTAAAGAAGCGCTGTGAGCCCTTGGACAGAGACAAAACTCCTCCTCCCTCTTCTCCACTTAGATTCCTTCTGCTGGCGCAGTACTTAGCCCCGCAAACCCGGACCATCAAGACAAATGCAAAACGTGTCCCTGGTGCAAGTGGAAAAGATCCGGCGGGGTCCTGTCTCCAGCTACTAACTTGCCCCCTGCAAGTGCTTTGCCAGGACGTAGTGCTACTACACGCTCTTTAGATAAGGCTAGAGCAGGAGCACTACTGGGAAAAGCAGACCATTGAGAAGAGCAGAGCGCTTCGGTTGGGATTCCTCTTACCTGCTTTTAGCCATCTAAAACTTAAGTGCCTAGCGTACATTAGTCATTTAGGCTCTCTCTGCAGCATTTGTGTAGAGAGAGGGATGCACATCAAGAGGCTGATCAATCCTTTCCACTCCACCAGCAGTATAGAGGGGTGTCTTTCACAGAACTAGGATGATGTAGTCTCCCATAAACAGGCCACATACATAAACTCTCTGGGTGGCCACCAGCAACAAAGAGAGTGAAATCCTTTTGGGCATGACCCCAAATCCGACTCCAGTCAACTACTCTCATACTCTTTCCATTGCCTTTAACTGGTTATATATTAGTCCCTATTAGCCAAGGACTATATTAACACTGTCAGAGGACCCTGGACAAACTACTTTATGCAAAAGGCATTTAAACCTGACGGTACTGTGGAAATGTATGGGTGAAAGGAAGCAATGATGAGAGCGGAGTAAGGAACAGCTTGGTTTTCCGGCTCCCCAGTTTAGCTTCCATCTTTCCTGGCAATCTGCCTACCGGCACTTGATGCTCTGACCGTGCAAGTTTGCCTAATCCTCCTCTCAAGCTGAAATTTACTCTGTGTAGGGAGAAAACAACAGGAAAGCATGACACAGAATCCATATAAGGACCCAGATAAACTCTTGAGTCCCTATTATATCCTGCAAGAAGAAAACTCTTTCTTTGGTCAAATGAGGAGGAGCTTGACAGAGAAGTGTTGGTCTTACAACAAACAGGCCTTGCAATAAATCACATTTACCAACAGTCGGCCCTTACTGAATAGCGCAGTCGTTCAAAAAAGTGTTGCAGGAAAGACACCGAGACAGACTTAATGCACAACGCTTTATTAGCGGGGTCCGGACGTGAACGTATATACACCAGCTTCAAATTATCAAAGGTATTAAAAAGAATGGGAAAAGAAAGAGAGAGAGAACAAAAAAAAAGGAAAGGAAAGCCTCTGCCTGTGACCGGCTGGGAGTCATTGCCAGACACGCATCATCCTCTGCTGTCTCTCCAGTACAGCACGTTATGACAGTGATGGTAGCCACCACCGCCCTTGGTCCCCAACACTTTGTACCTTCCATCGGGACCTGCTCCAGATCCTGTGGGCTGTTCTCATTCACGGTGCTCTTCATGCCGACCGCTTAGTTGGGCACAGGCATTGGACGTGGACTGGCACTAAGCTTTTGTGCACGTGTTTCATTGGATAATCCTGTCCGGGTATCTAGATGACCACATCACAGGCCCCTTACTCACAACTAGAGGCTTCTGTCCACAGGTATTTCCAAAAAGTTGAACCAATGGTTATCCTTGGCAGTATCACTATAGAATTCATGTTTGTTGATACTCTCAGGGCTATTGTCAACCAAGTACGCGAGGGACTGAAAATAAGAGGTCTTTATACGACCAACATTTCTTGGTTATTAAACATAGGACCATGTCTTTTAACGTTATAAAAGAAAAAATTAAGTCTTTCCTAGAGACAGTAATAGCACTACTAAATGATCATTCGTTTTACTAACACAAATATCTTAATGGACATTCGCATTGTTGGTTTTTCATCTTAACACTTTTAATTCAAGAATAATCCTACAGGTCAGGCATTTCAATAAGATACTGACTAAGGCCTTACATGCTCGAACAGAATAACTTTACTGAGTCCTTTGTGGGCCAGAACTCAACTATTGCAGTGATAACTGCAATATAAATTCACAGACAGACCGAAATACCCGAGCTCCAGAAAACTATGTACAATTTGGGAAAGCACTGCAGCCACCTCAGAGAACCTAATCTGTAGCTCCGAGATCAGTCCTCAGGTAGGCACCTCGGTTCTCTTGCTCCACAGCAAAAAACATCTCAGTGACGATGTTAATCTCAGCAATGCTGGTCAGCTGGAATTTGCAGGACTTGGAGGAGGGCAGCACCGTCAGCTGGCAGTGGTGCGACTCCGGCAAAAACTGCCAGGCTGACGTCACCAACAGCTGGGCCCAGCGGGCAACTTTCTCCACGTCTAAGTAGGAGCTCGTGCAGAGGTTCTCTAGAAGGAATGATCTCCGAGCCCTTGGCACCTTGTTGTCATGGTGGTGGAGAAAGCACGCACAACCTCCCAGCAGCTGCTTCTTCCAGCACGTGCACTGCAACGCCACGTGGATGTTGGAGGGCCTTCCTGGCAGCTGTTTTGTGGTGTCCAGGTCTAGGCTGAAAGAGTGCCCAGGGGGTGGCCGCAGGAACACGAGCAGGTGGTAGGCAATGCCCTTCTCCTCAAGACTCCAGGCTTCACAGGGGTCATCCATCCCGGTGCCTGGGAACAGCTGCGGCATGAAATTCCTCTCCGAAAGCACTCGGCAGACGCTAAGGAGGTCATCCACCAGCTCCTTCAGCAGCTTGCACTTGTTGGGCAGGCCCTGCCTTGGCGGTGGTGTGGGCGTAGACAAAGACCTGACACCATTAGGCAAACCAGTGAATTCTTCCTCCTCCTTGCCGTTCTCCTGCTTGCTGCCGGAGCTCGCCTGCTCACTGCAGCAGGCAGAGGGAAATATCGCTCCCCTCTCCAGCCAACAGACCACAGCGAACAGGACCAGGGCTGCTGGAATGGTCCAAAACCACCACTGCTCCAAGCCAGAAAGGAGTGTGGTCTCCTCTGTGCTCCTGCTCCGCTCCACCTCCTGTAGCAGCCGAGTCATCTGTTCGTTCAGATATGCCTCACGCTGCTGCATACGCTCAGTGGTCTCCACGTCTGCCACCTCACTGCTCTTCAGCCCAGGCTGGAGGGCCAGCAGAGCCAGAGCGAGGACAAGTGCTGCAGCCATGGTCTGTAGGAGGTGGGAGAAAAGAGGTCTGAGCAGGGATGGGTGGGAGAGAGCATGGGGCTTGGGAAAGGGACAGGAGCCACCTGGAGCCGGGGGCCGGCAGGAGAGGGGCTGAGGGAGGTGGGAGGGAGCAGGGCCAGGGCTTGTGAGCACTGCACATGTGGGAGCCCCGGGCTGTCCCAGGAAAGCCTGTGGCGTTGACAGGCTTGAAGGGGCCACAGGCCCTGGCTGGAGACAGCGTTGGGGCCCATCCTGCCCAAGCCGCCCTGACGGCCAGCCCCTGGCAGGGTTGTGCCCCATGAAAGGGTAAGCGATACCCGGGTAGAGTCTCACAAGGCCCCATCCCTGCCACCCAACAGCACCCCAGGGAGCCATGGCACTCAGCACGTCCCCAAATCTCTCGGGGCACCTGGCACCACTGGGAGCCCCAAGTGACTCTGCCCCCAGCCCCAAGGGCAGCACCGTGCCCTGCCCTGAGAGGCTCAGCTCTCGTTCTGGCTTAGAAACTCCCTGGCCACCTGAGGCCCCGTCCCCCATCCAGACCAGCCTTCCCCCTGCCTGCTGCACTCACCGATCGCCCGGCTCAAACAGCAGTGGGGCTGCCTGCTGACGGCCCTGGCACAGCTCCCGTGGTAACCTCTCCTCTGTGCTGTCATAGCCACCAGAGCAGCATCACCCAGCCAGCAAGCCCCCAGCCTTCGTCCCCACCACTCGGCTCAGTGGGTCCTGGGCATCACACCAAGCACAATCCCGCCCGGCAGGAGCAAGCCCCCACAGGCTCTCTTGACAAAGCAGGCACACAAACCCAAAACCGAAATTGAAAACAGGGGCTGTAGGTGGAGGTCCCTGACTTAGGCAGAGAGGTGCAAAGTTTCCTGGGCCACTTGTTTGGCATTCGTCTGACCGCGAGTTGTCTTGTAAAGAAGCGCTGTGAGCCCTTGGACAGAGACAAAACTCCTCCTCCCTCTTCTCCACTTAGATTCCTTCTGCTGGCGCAGTACTTAGCCCCGCAAACCCGGACCATCAAGACAAATGCAAAACGTGTCCCTGGTGCAAGTGGAAAAGATCCGGCGGGGTCCTGTCTCCAGCTACTAACTTGCCCCCTGCAAGTGCTTTGCCAGGACGTAGTGCTACTACACGCTCTTTAGATAAGGCTAGAGCAGGAGCACTACTGGGAAAAGCAGACCATTGAGAAGAGCAGAGCGCTTCGGTTGGGATTCCTCTTACCTGCTTTTAGCCATCTAAAACTTAAGTGCCTAGCGTACATTAGTCATTTAGGCTCTCTCTGCAGCATTTGTGTAGAGAGAGGGATGCACATCAAGAGGCTGATCAATCCTTTCCACTCCACCAGCAGTATAGAGGGGTGTCTTTCACAGAACTAGGATGATGTAGTCTCCCATAAACAGGCCACATACATAAACTCTCTGGGTGGCCACCAGCAACAAAGAGAGTGAAATCCTTTTGGGCATGACCCCAAATCCGACTCCAGTCAACTACTCTCATACTCTTTCCATTGCCTTTAACTGGTTATATATTAGTCCCTATTAGCCAAGGACTATATTAACACTGTCAGAGGACCCTGGACAAACTACTTTATGCAAAAGGCATTTAAACCTGACGGTACTGTGGAAATGTATGGGTGAAAGGAAGCAATGATGAGAGCGGAGTAAGGAACAGCTTGGTTTTCCGGCTCCCCAGTTTAGCTTCCATCTTTCCTGGCAATCTGCCTACCGGCACTTGATGCTCTGACCGTGCAAGTTTGCCTAATCCTCCTCTCAAGCTGAAATTTACTCTGTGTAGGGAGAAAACAACAGGAAAGCATGACACAGAATCCATATAAGGACCCAGATAAACTCTTGAGTCCCTATTATATCCTGCAAGAAGAAAACTCTTTCTTTGGTCAAATGAGGAGGAGCTTGACAGAGAAGTGTTGGTCTTACAACAAACAGGCCTTGCAATAAATCACATTTACCAACAGTCGGCCCTTACTGAATAGCGCAGTCGTTCAAAAAAGTGTTGCAGGAAAGACACCGAGACAGACTTAATGCACAACGCTTTATTAGCGGGGTCCGGACGTGAACGTATATACACCAGCTTCAAATTATCAAAGGTATTAAAAAGAATGGGAAAAGAAAGAGAGAGAGAACAAAAAAAAAGGAAAGGAAAGCCTCTGCCTGTGACCGGCTGGGAGTCATTGCCAGACAAGCATCATCCTCTGCTGTCTCTCCAGTACAGCACGTTATGACAGTGATGGTAGCCACCACCGCCCTTGGTCCCCAACACTTTGTACCTTCCATCGGGACCTGCTCCAGATCCTGTGGGCTGTTCTCATTCACGGTGCTCTTCATGCCGACCGCTTAGTTGGGCACAGGCATTGGACGTGGACTGGCACTAAGCTTTTGTGCACGTGTTTCATTGGATAATCCTGTCCGGGTATCTAGATGACCACATCACAGGCCCCTTACTCACAACTAGAGGCTTCTGTCCACAGGTATTTCCAAAAAGTTGAACCAATGGTTATCCTTGGCAGTATCACTATAGAATTCATGTTTGTTGATACTCTCAGGGCTATTGTCAACTAAGTACGCGAGGGACTGAAAATAAGAGGTCTTTATACGACCAACATTTCTTGGTTATTAAACATAGGACCATGTCTTTTAACGTTATAAAAGAAAAAATTAAGTCTTTCCTAGAGACAGTAATAGCACTACTAAATGATCATTCGTTTTACTAACACAAATATCTTAATGGACATTCGCATTGTTGGTTTTTCATCTTAACACTTTTAATTCAAGAATAATCCTACAGGTCAGGCATTTCAATAAGATACTGACTAAGGCCTTACATGCTCGAACAGAATAACTTTACTGAGTCCTTTGTGGGCCAGAACTCAACTATTGCAGTGATAACTGCAATATAAATTCACAGACAGACTGAAATACCCGAGCTCCAGAAAACTATGTACAATTTGGGAAAGCACTGCAGCCACCTCAGAGAACCTAATCTGTAGCTCCGAGATCAGTCCTCAGGTAGGCACCTCGGTTCTCTTGCTCCACAGCAAAAAACATCTCAGTGACGATGTTAATCTCAGCAATGCTGGTCAGCTGGAATTTGCAGGACTTGGAGGAGGGCAGCACCGTCAGCTGGCAGTGGTGCGACTCCGGCAAAAACTGCCAGGCTGACGTCACCAACAGCTGGGCCCAGCGGGCAACTTTCTCCACGTCTAAGTAGGAGCTCGTGCAGAGGTTCTCTAGAAGGAATGATCTCCGAGCCCTTGGCACCTTGTTGTCATGGTGGTGGAGAAAGCACGCACAACCTCCCAGCAGCTGCTTCTTCCAGCACGTGCACTGCAACGCCACGTGGATGTTGGAGGGCCTTCCTGGCAGCTGTTTTGTGGTGTCCAGGTCTAGGCTGAAAGAGTGCCCAGGGGGTGGCCGCAGGAACACGAGCAGGTGGTAGGCAATGCCCTTCTCCTCAAGACTCCAGGCTTCACAGGGGTCATCCTTCCCGGTGCCTGGGAACAGCTGCGGCATGAAATTCCTCTCCGAAAGCACTCGGCAGACGCTAAGGAGGTCATCCACCAGCTCCTTCAGCAGCTTGCACTTGTTGGGCAGGCCCTGCCTTGGCGGTGGTGTGGGCGTAGACAAAGACCTGACACCATTAGGCAAACCAGTGAATTCTTCCTCCTCCTTGCCGTTCTCCTGCTTGCTGCCGGAGCTCGCCTGCTCACTGCAGCAGGCAGAGGGAAATATCGCTCCCCTCTCCAGCCAACAGACCACAGCGAACAGGACCAGGGCTGCTGGAATGGTCCAAAACCACCACTGCTCCAAGCCAGAAAGGAGTGTGGTCTCCTCTGTGCTCCTGCTCCGCTCCACCTCCTGTAGCAGCCGAGTCATCTGTTCGTTCAGATATGCCTCACGCTGCTGCATACGCTCAGTGGTCTCCACGTCTGCCACCTCACTGCTCTTCAGCCCAGGCTGGAGGGCCAGCAGAGCCAGAGCGAGGACAAGTGCTGCAGCCATGGTCTGTAGGAGGTGGGAGAAAAGAGGTCTGAGCAGGGATGGGTGGGAGAGAGCATGGGGCTTGGGAAAGGGACAGGAGCCACCTGGAGCCGGGGGCCGGCAGGAGAGGGGCTGAGGGAGGTGGGAGGGAGCAGGGCCGGGGCTTGTGAGCACTGCACATGTGGGAGCCCCGGGCTGTCCCAGGAAAGCCTGTGGCGTTGACAGGCTTGAAGGGGCCACAGGCCCTGGCTGGAGACAGCGTTGGGGCCCATCCTGCCCAAGCCGCCCTGACGGCCAGCCCCTGGCAGGGTTGTGCCCCATGAAAGGGTAAGCGATACCCGGGTAGAGTCTCACAAGGCCCCATCCCTGCCACCCAACAGCACCCCAGGGAGCCATGGCACTCAGCACGTCCCCAAATCTCTCGGGGCACCTGGCACCACTGGGAGCCCCAAGTGACTCTGCCCCCAGCCCCAAGGGCAGCACCGTGCCCTGCCCTGAGAGGCTCAGCTCTCGTTCTGGCTTAGAAACTCCCTGGCCACCTGAGGCCCCGTCCCCCATCCAGACCAGCCTTCCCCCTGCCTGCTGCACTCACCGATCGCCCGGCTCAAACAGCAGTGGGGCTGCCTGCTGACGGCCCTGGCACAGCTCCCGTGGTAACCTCTCCTCTGTGCTGTCATAGCCACCAGAGCAGCATCACCCAGCCAGCAAGCCCCCAGCCTTCGTCCCCACCACTCGGCTCAGTGGGTCCTGGGCATCACACCAAGCACAATCCCGCCCGGCAGGAGCAAGCCCCCACAGGCTCTCTTGACAAAGCAGGCACACAAACCCAAAACCGAAATTGAAAACAGGGGCTGTAGGTGGAGGTCCCTGACTTAGGCAGAGAGGTGCAAAGTTTCCTGGGCCACTTGTTTGGCATTCGTCTGACCGCGAGTTGTCTTGTAAAGAAGCGCTGTGAGCCCTTGGACAGAGACAAAACTCCTCCTCCCTCTTCTCCACTTAGATTCCTTCTGCTGGCGCAGTACTTAGCCCCGCAAACCCGGACCATCAAGACAAATGCAAAACGTGTCCCTGGTGCAAGTGGAAAAGATCCGGCGGGGTCCTGTCTCCAGCTACTAACTTGCCCCCTGCAAGTGCTTTGCCAGGACGTAGTGCTACTACACGCTCTTTAGATAAGGCTAGAGCAGGAGCACTACTGGGAAAAGCAGACCATTGAGAAGAGCAGAGCGCTTCGGTTGGGATTCCTCTTACCTGCTTTTAGCCATCTAAAACTTAAGTGCCTAGCGTACATTAGTCATTTAGGCTCTCTCTGCAGCATTTGTGTAGAGAGAGGGATGCACATCAAGAGGCTGATCAATCCTTTCCACTCCACCAGCAGTATAGAGGGGTGTCTTTCACAGAACTAGGATGATGTAGTCTCCCATAAACAGGCCACATACATAAACTCTCTGGGTGGCCACCAGCAACAAAGAGAGTGAAATCCTTTTGGGCATGACCCCAAATCCGACTCCAGTCAACTACTCTCATACTCTTTCCATTGCCTTTAACTGGTTATATATTAGTCCCTATTAGCCAAGGACTATATTAACACTGTCAGAGGACCCTGGACAAACTACTTTATGCAAAAGGCATTTAAACCTGACGGTACTGTGGAAATGTATGGGTGAAAGGAAGCAATGATGAGAGCGGAGTAAGGAACAGCTTGGTTTTCCGGCTCCCCAGTTTAGCTTCCATCTTTCCTGGCAATCTGCCTACCGGCACTTGATGCTCTGACCGTGCAAGTTTGCCTAATCCTCCTCTCAAGCTGAAATTTACTCTGTGTAGGGAGAAAACAACAGGAAAGCATGACACAGAATCCATATAAGGACCCAGATAAACTCTTGAGTCCCTATTATATCCTGCAAGAAGAAAACTCTTTCTTTGGTCAAATGAGGAGGAGCTTGACAGAGAAGTGTTGGTCTTACAACAAACAGGCCTTGCAATAAATCACATTTACCAACAGTCGGCCCTTACTGAATAGCGCAGTCGTTCAAAAAAGTGTTGCAGGAAAGACACCGAGACAGACTTAATGCACAACGCTTTATTAGCGGGGTCCGGACGTGAACGTATATACACCAGCTTCAAATTATCAAAGGTATTAAAAAGAATGGGAAAAGAAAGAGAGAGAGAACAAAAAAAAAGGAAAGGAAAGCCTCTGCCTGTGACCGGCTGGGAGTCATTGCCAGACAAGCATCATCCTCTGCTGTCTCTCCAGTACAGCACGTTATGACAGTGATGGTAGCCACCACCGCCCTTGGTCCCCAACACTTTGTACCTTCCATCGGGACCTGCTCCAGATCCTGTGGGCTGTTCTCATTCACGGTGCTCTTCATGCCGACCGCTTAGTTGGGCACAGGCATTGGACGTGGACTGGCACTAAGCTTTTGTGCACGTGTTTCATTGGATAATCCTGTCCGGGTATCTAGATGACCACATCACAGGCCCCTTACTCACAACTAGAGGCTTCTGTCCACAGGTATTTCCAAAAAGTTGAACCAATGGTTATCCTTGGCAGTATCACTATAGAATTCATGTTTGTTGATACTCTCAGGGCTATTGTCAACTAAGTACGCGAGGGACTGAAAATAAGAGGTCTTTATACGACCAACATTTCTTGGTTATTAAACATAGGACCATGTCTTTTAACGTTATAAAAGAAAAAATTAAGTCTTTCCTAGAGACAGTAATAGCACTACTAAATGATTATTCGTTTTACTAACACAAATATCTTAATGGACATTCGCATTGTTGGTTTTTCATCTTAACACTTTTAATTCAAGAATAATCCTACAGGTCAGGCATTTCAATAAGATACTGACTAAGGCCTTACATGCTCGAACAGAATAACTTTACTGAGTCCTTTGTGGGCCAGAACTCAACTATTGCAGTGATAACTGCAATATAAATTCACAGACAGACCGAAATACCCGAGCTCCAGAAAACTATGTACAATTCGGGAAAGCACTGCAGCCACCTCAGAGAACCTAATCTGTAGCTCCGAGATCAGATGCAGTCCTCAGGTAGGCACCTCGGTTCTCTTGCTCCACAGCAAAAAACATCTCAGTGACGATGTTAATCTCAGCAATGCTGGTCAGCTGGAATTTGCAGGACTTGGAGGAGGGCAGCACCGTCAGCTGGCAGTGGTGCGACTCCGGCAAAAACTGCCAGGCTGACGTCACCAACAGCTGGGCCCAGCGGGCAACTTTCTCCACATCTAAGTAGGAGCTCGTGCAGAGGTTCTCTAGAAGGAATGATCTCCGAGCCCTTGGCACCTTGTTGTCATGGTGGTGGAGAAAGCACGCACAACCTCCCAGCAGCTGCTTCTTCCAGCACGTGCACTGCAACGCCACGTGGATGTTGGAGGGCCTTCCTGGCAGCTGTTTTGTGGTGTCCAGGTCTAGGCTGAAAGAGTGCCCAGGGGGTGGCCGCAGGAACACGAGCAGGTGGTAGGCAATGCCCTTCTCCTCAAGACTCCAGGCTTCACAGGGGTCATCCATCCCGGTGCCTGGGAACAGCTGCGGCATGAAATTCCTCTCCGAAAGCACTCGGCAGACGCTAAGGAGGTCATCCACCAGCTCCTTCAGCAGCTTGCACTTGTTGGGCAGGCCCTGCCTTGGCGGTGGTGTGGGCGTAGACAAAGACCTGACACCATTAGTCAAACCAGTGAATTCTTCCTCCTCCTTGCCGTTCTCCTGCTTGCTGCCGGAGCTCGCCTGCTCACTGCAGCAGGCAGAGGGAAATATCGCTCCCCTCTCCAGCCAACAGACCACAGCGAACAGGACCAGGGCTGCTGAAATGGTCCAAAACCACCACTGCTCCAAGCCAGAAAGGAGTGTGGTCTCCTCTGTGCTCCTGCTCCGCTCCACCTCCTGTAGCAGCCGAGTCATCTGTTCGTTCAGATATGCCTCACGCTGCTGCATACGCTCAGTGGTCTCCACGTCTGCCACCTCACTGCTCTTCAGCCCAGGCTGGAGGGCCAGCAGAGCCAGAGCGAGGACAAGTGCTGCAGCCATGGTCTGTAGGAGGTGGGAGAAAAGAGGTCTGAGCAGGGATGGGTGGGAGAGAGCATGGGGCTTGGGAAAGGGACAGGAGCCACCTGGAGCCGGGGGCCGGCAGGAGAGGGGCTGAGGGAGGTGGGAGGGAGCAGGGCCAGGGCTTGTGAGCACTGCACATGTGGGAGCCCCGGGCTGTCCCAGGAAAGCCTGTGGCGTTGACAGGCTTGAAGGGGCCACAGGCCCTGGCTGGAGACAGCGTTGGGGCCCATCCTGCCCAAGCCGCCCTGACGGCCAGCCCCTGGCAGGGTTGTGCCCCATGAAAGGGTAAGCGATACCCGGGTAGAGTCTCACAAGGCCCCATCCCTGCCACCCAACAGCACCCCAGGGAGCCATGGCACTCAGCACGTCCCCAAATCTCTCGGGGCACCTGGCACCACTGGGAGCCCCAAGTGACTCTGCCCCCAGCCCCAAGGGCAGCACCGTGCCCTGCCCTGAGAGGCTCAGCTCTCGTTCTGGCTTAGAAACTCCCTGGCCACCTGAGGCCCCGTCCCCCATCCAGACCAGCCTTCCCCCTGCCTGCTGCACTCACCGATCGCCCGGCTCAAACAGCAGTGGGGCTGCCTGCTGACGGCCCTGGCACAGCTCCCGTGGTAACCTCTCCTCTGTGCTGTCATAGCCACCAGAGCAGCATCACCCAGCCAGCAAGCCCCCAGCCTTCGTCCCCACCACTCGGCTCAGTGGGTCCTGGGCATCACACCAAGCACAATCCCGCCCGGCAGGAGCAAGCCCCCACAGGCTCTCTTGACAAAGCAGGCACACAAACCCAAAACCGAAATTGAAAACAGGGGCTGTAGGTGGAGGTCCCTGACTTAGGCAGAGAGGTGCAAAGTTTCCTGGGCCACTTGTTTGGCGTTCGTCTGACCGCGAGTTGTCTTGTAAAGAAGCGCTGTGAGCCCTTGGACAGAGACAAAACTCCTCCTCCCTCTTCTCCACTTAGATTCCTTCTGCTGGCGCAGTACTTAGCCCCGCAAACCCGGACCATCAAGACAAATGCCAAACGTGTCCCTGGTGCAAGTGGAAAAGATCCGGCGGGGTCCTGTCTCCAGCTACTAACTTGCCCCCTGCAAGTGCTTTGCCAGGACGTAGTGCTACTACACGCTCTTTAGATAAGGCTAGAGCAGGAGCACTACTGGGAAAAGCAGACCATTGAGAAGAGCAGAGCGCTTCGGTTGGGATTCCTCTTACCTGCTTTTAGCCATCTAAAACTTAAGTGCCTAGCGTACATTAGTCATTTAGGCTTTCTCTGCAGCATTTGTGTAGAGAGAGGGATGCACATCAAGAGGCTGATCAATCCTTTCCACTCCACCAGCAGTATAGAGGGGTGTCTTTCACAGAACTAGGATGATGTAGTCTCCCATAAACAGGCCACATACATAAACTCTCTGGGTGGCCACCAGCAACAAAGAGAGTGAAATCCTTTTGGGCATGACCCCAAATCCGACTCCAGTCAACTACTCTCATACTCTTTCCATTGCCTTTAACTGGTTATATATTAGTCCCTATTAGCCAAGGACTATATTAACACTGTCAGAGGACCCTGGACAAACTACTTTATGCAAAAGGCATTTAAACCTGACGGTACTGTGGAAATGTATGGGTGAAAGGAAGCAATGATGAGAGCGGAGTAAGGAACAGCTTGGTTTTCCGGCTCCTCAGTTTAGCTTCCATCTTTCCTGGCAATCTGCCTACCGGCACTTGATGCTCTGACCGTGCAAGTTTGCCTAATCCTCCTCTCAAGCTGAAATTTACTCTGTGTAGGGAGAAAACAACAGGAAAGCATGACACAGAATCCATATAAGGACCCAGATAAACTCTTGAGTCCCTATTATATCCTGCAAGAAGAAAACTCTTTCTTTGGTCAAATGAGGAGGAGCTTGACAGAGAAGTGTTGGTCTTACAACAAACAGGCCTTGCAATAAATCACATTTACCAACAGTCGGCCCTTACTGAATAGCGCAGTCGTTCAAAAAAGTGTTGCAGGAAAGACACCGAGACAGACTTAATGCACAACGCTTTATTAGCGGGGTCCGGACGTGAACGTATATACACCAGCTTCAAATTATCAAAGGTATTAAAAAGAATGGGAAAAGAAAGAGAGAGAGAACAAAAAAAAAGGAAAGGAAAGCCTCTGCCTGTGACCGGCTGGGAGTCATTGCCAGACAAGCATCATCCTCTGCTGTCTCTCCAGTACAGCACGTTATGACAGTGATGGTAGCCACCACCGCCCTTGGTCCCCAACACTTTGTACCTTCCATCGGGACCTGCTCCAGATCCTGTGGGCTGTTCTCATTCACGGTGCTCTTCATGCCGACCGCTTAGTTGGGCACAGGCATTGGACGTGGACTGGCACTAAGCTTTTGTGCACGTGTTTCATTGGATAATCCTGTCCGGGTATCTAGATGACCACATCACAGGCCCCTTACTCACAACTAGAGGCTTCTGTCCACAGGTATTTCCAAAAAGTTGAACCAATGGTTATCCTTGGCAGTATCACTATAGAATTCATGTTTGTTGATACTCTCAGGGCTATTGTCAACTAAGTACGCGAGGGACTGAAAATAAGAGGTCTTTATACGACCAACATTTCTTGGTTATTAAACATAGGACCATGTCTTTTAACGTTATAAAAGAAAAAATTAAGTCTTTCCTAGAGACAGTAATAGCACTACTAAATGATCATTCGTTTTACTAACACAAATATCTTAATGGACATTCGCATTGTTGGTTTTTCATCTTAACACTTTTAATTCAAGAATAATCCTACAGGTCAGGCATTTCAATAAGATACTGACTAAGGCCTTACATGCTCGAACAGAATAACTTTACTGAGTCCTTTGTGGGCCAGAACTCAACTATTGCAGTGATAACTGCAATATAAATTCACAGACAGACTGAAATACCCGAGCTCCAGAAAACTATGTACAATTTGGGAAAGCACTGCAGCCACCTCAGAGAACCTAATCTGTAGCTCCGAGATCAGTCCTCAGGTAGGCACCTCGGTTCTCTTGCTCCACAGCAAAAAACATCTCAGTGACGATGTTAATCTCAGCAATGCTGGTCAGCTGGAATTTGCAGGACTTGGAGGAGGGCAGCACCGTCAGCTGGCAGTGGTGCGACTCCGGCAAAAACTGCCAGGCTGACGTCACCAACAGCTGGGCCCAGCGGGCAACTTTCTCCACGTCTAAGTAGGAGCTCGTGCAGAGGTTCTCTAGAAGGAATGATCTCCGAGCCCTTGGCACCTTGTTGTCATGGTGGTGGAGAAAGCACGAACAACCTCCCAGCAGCTGCTTCTTCCAGCACGTGCACTGCAACGCCACGTGGATGTTGGAGGGCCTTCCTGGCAGCTGTTTTGTGGTGTCCAGGTCTAGGCTGAAAGAGTGCCCAGGGGGTGGCCGCAGGAACACGAGCAGGTGGTAGGCAATGCCCTTCTCCTCAAGACTCCAGGCTTCACAGGGGTCATCCTTCCCGGTGCCTGGGAACAGCTGCGGCATGAAATTCCTCTCCGAAAGCACTCGGCAGACGCTAAGGAGGTCATCCACCAGCTCCTTCAGCAGCTTGCACTTGTTGGGCAGGCCCTGCCTTGGCGGTGGTGTGGGCGTAGACAAAGACCTGACACCATTAGGCAAACCAGTGAATTCTTCCTCCTCCTTGCCGTTCTCCTGCTTGCTGCCGGAGCTCGCCTGCTCACTGCAGCAGGCAGAGGGAAATATCGCTCCCCTCTCCAGCCAACAGACCACAGCGAACAGGACCAGGGCTGCTGGAATGGTCCAAAACCACCACTGCTCCAAGCCAGAAAGGAGTGTGGTCTCCTCTGTGCTCCTGCTCCGCTCCACCTCCTGTAGCAGCCGAGTCATCTGTTCGTTCAGATATGCCTCACGCTGCTGCATACGCTCAGTGGTCTCCACGTCTGCCACCTCACTGCTCTTCAGCCCAGGCTGGAGGGCCAGCAGAGCCAGAGCGAGGACAAGTGCTGCAGCCATGGTCTGTAGGAGGTGGGAGAAAAGAGGTCTGAGCAGGGATGGGTGGGAGAGAGCATGGGGCTTGGGAAAGGGACAGGAGCCACCTGGAGCCGGGGGCCGGCAGGAGAGGGGCTGAGGGAGGTGGGAGGGAGCAGGGCCAGGGCTTGTGAGCACTGCACATGTGGGAGCCCCGGGCTGTCCCAGGAAAGCCTGTGGCGTTGACAGGCTTGAAGGGGCCACAGGCCCTGGCTGGAGACAGCGTTGGGGCCCATCCTGCCCAAGCCGCCCTGACGGCCAGCCCCTGGCAGGGTTGTGCCCCATGAAAGGGTAAGCGATACCCGGGTAGAGTCTCACAAGGCCCCATCCCTGCCACCCAACAGCACCCCAGGGAGCCATGGCACTCAGCACGTCCCCAAATCTCTCGGGGCACCTGGCACCACTGGGAGCCCCAAGTGACTCTGCCCCCAGCCCCAAGGGCAGCACCGTGCCCTGCCCTGAGAGGCTCAGCTCTCGTTCTGGCTTAGAAACTCCCTGGCCACCTGAGGCCCCGTCCCCCATCCAGACCAGCCTTCCCCCTGCCTGCTGCACTCACCGGTCGCCCGGCTCAAACAGCAGTGGGGCTGCCTGCTGACGGCCCTGGCACAGCTCCCGTGGTAACCTCTCCTCTGTGCTGTCATAGCCACCAGAGCAGCATCACCCAGCCAGCAAGCCCCCAGCCTTCGTCCCCACCACTCGGCTCAGTGGGTCCTGGGCATCACACCAAGCACAATCCCGCCCGGCAGGAGCAAGCCCCCACAGGCTCTCTTGACAAAGCAGGCACACAAACCCAAAACCGAAATTGAAAACAGGGGCTGTAGGTGGAGGTCCCTGACTTAGGCAGAGAGGTGCAAAGTTTCCTGGGCCACTTGTTTGGCGTTCGTCTGACCGCGAGTTGTCTTGTAAAGAAGCGCTGTGAGCCCTTGGACAGAGACAAAACTCCTCCTCCCTCTTCTCCACTTAGATTCCTTCTGCTGGCGCAGTACTTAGCCCCGCAAACCCGGACCATCAAGACAAATGCCAAACGTGTCCCTGGTGCAAGTGGAAAAGATCCGGCGGGGTCCTGTCTCCAGCTACTAACTTGCCCCCTGCAAGTGCTTTGCCAGGACGTAGTGCTACTACACGCTCTTTAGATAAGGCTAGAGCAGGAGCACTACTGGGAAAAGCAGACCATTGAGAAGAGCAGAGCGCTTCGGTTGGGATTCCTCTTACCTGCTTTTAGCCATCTAAAACTTAAGTGCCTAGCGTACATTAGTCATTTAGGCTTTCTCTGCAGCATTTGTGTAGAGAGAGGGATGCACATCAAGAGGCTGATCAATCCTTTCCACTCCACCAGCAGTATAGAGGGGTGTCTTTCACAGAACTAGGATGATGTAGTCTCCCATAAACAGGCCACATACATAAACTCTCTGGGTGGCCACCAGCAACAAAGAGAGTGAAATCCTTTTGGGCATGACCCCAAATCCGACTCCAGTCAACTACTCTCATACTCTTTCCATTGCCTTTAACTGGTTATATATTAGTCCCTATTAGCCAAGGACTATATTAACACTGTCAGAGGACCCTGGACAAACTACTTTATGCAAAAGGCATTTAAACCTGACGGTACTGTGGAAATGTATGGGTGAAAGGAAGCAATGATGAGAGCGGAGTAAGGAACAGCTTGGTTTTCCGGCTCCTCAGTTTAGCTTCCATCTTTCCTGGCAATCTGCCTACCGGCACTTGATGCTCTGACCGTGCAAGTTTGCCTAATCCTCCTCTCAAGCTGAAATTTACTCTGTGTAGGGAGAAAACAACAGGAAAGCATGACACAGAATCCATATAAGGACCCAGATAAACTCTTGAGTCCCTATTATATCCTGCAAGAAGAAAACTCTTTCTTTGGTCAAATGAGGAGGAGCTTGACAGAGAAGTGTTGGTCTTACAACAAACAGGCCTTGCAATAAATCACATTTACCAACAGTCGGCCCTTACTGAATAGCGCAGTCGTTCAAAAAAGTGTTGCAGGAAAGACACCGAGACAGACTTAATGCACAACGCTTTATTAGCGGGGTCCGGACGTGAACGTATATACACCAGCTTCAAATTATCAAAGGTATTAAAAAGAATGGGAAAAGAAAGAGAGAGAGAACAAAAAAAAAGGAAAGGAAAGCCTCTGCCTGTGACCGGCTGGGAGTCATTGCCAGACAAGCATCATCCTCTGCTGTCTCTCCAGTACAGCACGTTATGACAGTGATGGTAGCCACCACCGCCCTTGGTCCCCAACACTTTGTACCTTCCATCGGGACCTGCTCCAGATCCTGTGGGCTGTTCTCATTCACGGTGCTCTTCATGCCGACCGCTTAGTTGGGCACAGGCATTGGACGTGGACTGGCACTAAGCTTTTGTGCACGTGTTTCATTGGATAATCCTGTCCGGGTATCTAGATGACCACATCACAGGCCCCTTACTCACAACTAGAGGCTTCTGTCCACAGGTATTTCCAAAAAGTTGAACCAATGGTTATCCTTGGCAGTATCACTATAGAATTCATGTTTGTTGATACTCTCAGGGCTATTGTCAACTAAGTACGCGAGGGACTGAAAATAAGAGGTCTTTATACGACCAACATTTCTTGGTTATTAAACATAGGACCATGTCTTTTAACGTTATAAAAGAAAAAATTAAGTCTTTCCTAGAGACAGTAATAGCACTACTAAATGATCATTCGTTTTACTAACACAAATATCTTAATGGACATTCGCATTGTTGGTTTTTCATCTTAACACTTTTAATTCAAGAATAATCCTACAGGTCAGGCATTTCAATAAGATACTGACTAAGGCCTTACATGCTCGAACAGAATAACTTTACTGAGTCCTTTGTGGGCCAGAACTCAACTATTGCAGTGATAACTGCAATATAAATTCACAGACAGACTGAAATACCCGAGCTCCAGAAAACTATGTACAATTTGGGAAAGCACTGCAGCCACCTCAGAGAACCTAATCTGTAGCTCCGAGATCAGTCCTCAGGTAGGCACCTCGGTTCTCTTGCTCCACAGCAAAAAACATCTCAGTGACGATGTTAATCTCAGCAATGCTGGTCAGCTGGAATTTGCAGGACTTGGAGGAGGGCAGCACCGTCAGCTGGCAGTGGTGCGACTCCGGCAAAAACTGCCAGGCTGACGTCACCAACAGCTGGGCCCAGCGGGCAACTTTCTCCACGTCTAAGTAGGAGCTCGTGCAGAGGTTCTCTAGAAGGAATGATCTCCGAGCCCTTGGCACCTTGTTGTCATGGTGGTGGAGAAAGCACGAACAACCTCCCAGCAGCTGCTTCTTCCAGCACGTGCACTGCAACGCCACGTGGATGTTGGAGGGCCTTCCTGGCAGCTGTTTTGTGGTGTCCAGGTCTAGGCTGAAAGAGTGCCCAGGGGGTGGCCGCAGGAACACGAGCAGGTGGTAGGCAATGCCCTTCTCCTCAAGACTCCAGGCTTCACAGGGGTCATCCTTCCCGGTGCCTGGGAACAGCTGCGGCATGAAATTCCTCTCCGAAAGCACTCGGCAGACGCTAAGGAGGTCATCCACCAGCTCCTTCAGCAGCTTGCACTTGTTGGGCAGGCCCTGCCTTGGCGGTGGTGTGGGCGTAGACAAAGACCTGACACCATTAGGCAAACCAGTGAATTCTTCCTCCTCCTTGCCGTTCTCCTGCTTGCTGCCGGAGCTCGCCTGCTCACTGCAGCAGGCAGAGGGAAATATCGCTCCCCTCTCCAGCCAACAGACCACAGCGAACAGGACCAGGGCTGCTGGAATGGTCCAAAACCACCACTGCTCCAAGCCAGAAAGGAGTGTGGTCTCCTCTGTGCTCCTGCTCCGCTCCACCTCCTGTAGCAGCCGAGTCATCTGTTCGTTCAGATATGCCTCACGCTGCTGCATACGCTCAGTGGTCTCCACGTCTGCCACCTCACTGCTCTTCAGCCCAGGCTGGAGGGCCAGCAGAGCCAGAGCGAGGACAAGTGCTGCAGCCATGGTCTGTAGGAGGTGGGAGAAAAGAGGTCTGAGCAGGGATGGGTGGGAGAGAGCATGGGGCTTGGGAAAGGGACAGGAGCCACCTGGAGCCGGGGGCCGGCAGGAGAGGGGCTGAGGGAGGTGGGAGGGAGCAGGGCCAGGGCTTGTGAGCACTGCACATGTGGGAGCCCCGGGCTGTCCCAGGAAAGCCTGTGGCGTTGACAGGCTTGAAGGGGCCACAGGCCCTGGCTGGAGACAGCGTTGGGGCCCATCCTGCCCAAGCCGCCCTGACGGCCAGCCCCTGGCAGGGTTGTGCCCCATGAAAGGGTAAGCGATACCCGGGTAGAGTCTCACAAGGCCCCATCCCTGCCACCCAACAGCACCCCAGGGAGCCATGGCACTCAGCACGTCCCCAAATCTCTCGGGGCACCTGGCACCACTGGGAGCCCCAAGTGACTCTGCCCCTAGCCCCAAGGGCAGCACCGTGCCCTGCCCTGAGAGGCTCAGCTCTCGTTCTGGCTTAGAAACTCCCTGGCCACCTGAGGCCCCGTCCCCCATCCAGACCAGCCTTCCCCCTGCCTGCTGCACTCACCGGTCGCCCGGCTCAAACAGCAGTGGGGCTGCCTGCTGACGGCCCTGGCACAGCTCCCGTGGTAACCTCTCCTCTGTGCTGTCATAGCCACCAGAGCAGCATCACCCAGCCAGCAAGCCCCCAGCCTTCGTCCCCACCACTCGGCTCAGTGGGTCCTGGGCATCACACCAAGCACAATCCCGCCCGGCAGGAGCAAGCCCCCACAGGCTCTCTTGACAAAGCAGGCACACAAACCCAAAACCGAAATTGAAAACAGGGGCTGTAGGTGGAGGTCCCTGACTTAGGCAGAGAGGTGCAAAGTTTCCTGGGCCACTTGTTTGGCATTCGTCTGACCGCGAGTTGTCTTGTAAAGAAGCGCTGTGAGCCCTTGGACAGAGACAAAACTCCTCCTCCCTCTTCTCCACTTAGATTCCTTCTGCTGGCGCAGTACTTAGCCCCGCAAACCCGGACCATCAAGACAAATGCCAAACGTGTCCCTGGTGCAAGTGGAAAAGATCCGGCGGGGTCCTGTCTCCAGCTACTAACTTGCCCCCTGCAAGTGCTTTGCCAGGACGTAGTGCTACTACACGCTCTTTAGATAAGGCTAGAGCAGGAGCACTACTGGGAAAAGCAGACCATTGAGAAGAGCAGAGCGCTTCGGTTGGGATTCCTCTTACCTGCTTTTAGCCATCTAAAACTTAAGTGCCTAGCGTACATTAGTCATTTAGGCTCTCTCTGCAGCATTTGTGTAGAGAGAGGGATGCACATCAAGAGGCTGATCAATCCTTTCCACTCCACCAGCAGTATAGAGGGGTGTCTTTCACAGAACTAGGATGATGTAGTCTCCCATAAACAGGCCACATACATAAACTCTCTGGGTGGCCACCAGCAACAAAGAGAGTGAAATCCTTTTGGGCATGACCCCAAATCCGACTCCAGTCAACTACTCTCATACTCTTTCCATTGCCTTTAACTGGTTATATATTAGTCCCTATTAGCCAAGGACTATATTAACACTGTCAGAGGACCCTGGACAAACTACTTTATGCAAAAGGCATTTAAACCTGACGGTACTGTGGAAATGTATGGGTGAAAGGAAGCAATGATGAGAGCGGAGTAAGGAACAGCTTGGTTTTCCGGCTCCCCAGTTTAGCTTCCATCTTTCCTGGCAATCTGCCTACCGGCACTTGATGCTCTGACCGTGCAAGTTTGCCTAATCCTCCTCTCAAGCTGAAATTTACTCTGTGTAGGGAGAAAACAACAGGAAAGCATGACACAGAATCCATATAAGGACCCAGATAAACTCTTGAGTCCCTATTATATCCTGCAAGAAGAAAACTCTTTCTTTGGTCAAATGAGGAGGAGCTTGACAGAGAAGTGTTGGTCTTACAACAAACAGGCCTTGCAATAAATCACATTTACCAACAGTCGGCCCTTACTGAATAGCGCAGTCGTTCAAAAAAGTGTTGCAGGAAAGACACCGAGACAGACTTAATGCACAACGCTTTATTAGCGGGGTCCGGACGTGAACGTATATACACCAGCTTCAAATTATCAAAGGTATTAAAAAGAATGGGAAAAGAAAGAGAGAGAGAACAAAAAAAAAGGAAAGGAAAGCCTCTGCCTGTGACCGGCTGGGAGTCATTGCCAGACAAGCATCATCCTCTGCTGTCTCTCCAGTACAGCACGTTATGACAGTGATGGTAGCCACCACCGCCCTTGGTCCCCAACACTTTGTACCTTCCATCGGGACCTGCTCCAGATCCTGTGGGCTGTTCTCATTCACGGTGCTCTTCATGCCGACCGCTTAGTTGGGCACAGGCATTGGACGTGGACTGGCACTAAGCTTTTGTGCACGTGTTTCATTGGATAATCCTGTCCGGGTATCTAGATGACCACATCACAGGCCCCTTACTCACAACTAGAGGCTTCTGTCCACAGGTATTTCCAAAAAGTTGAACCAATGGTTATCCTTGGCAGTATCACTATAGAATTCATGTTTGTTGATACTCTCAGGGCTATTGTCAACTAAGTACGCGAGGGACTGAAAATAAGAGGTCTTTATACGACCAACATTTCTTGGTTATTAAACATAGGACCATGTCTTTTAACGTTATAAAAGAAAAAATTAAGTCTTTCCTAGAGACAGTAATAGCACTACTAAATGATCATTCGTTTTACTAACACAAATATCTTAATGGACATTCGCATTGTTGGTTTTTCATCTTAACACTTTTAATTCAAGAATAATCCTACAGGTCAGGCATTTCAATAAGATACTGACTAAGGCCTTACATGCTCGAACAGAATAACTTTACTGAGTCCTTTGTGGGCCAGAACTCAACTATTGCAGTGATAACTGCAATATAAATTCACAGACAGACTGAAATACCCGAGCTCCAGAAAACTATGTACAATTTGGGAAAGCACTGCAGCCACCTCAGAGAACCTAATCTGTAGCTCCGAGATCAGTCCTCAGGTAGGCACCTCGGTTCTCTTGCTCCACAGCAAAAAACATCTCAGTGACGATGTTAATCTCAGCAATGCTGGTCAGCTGGAATTTGCAGGACTTGGAGGAGGGCAGCACCGTCAGCTGGCAGTGGTGCGACTCCGGCAAAAACTGCCAGGCTGACGTCACCAACAGCTGGGCCCAGCGGGCAACTTTCTCCACGTCTAAGTAGGAGCTCGTGCAGAGGTTCTCTAGAAGGAATGATCTCCGAGCCCTTGGCACCTTGTTGTCATGGTGGTGGAGAAAGCACGCACAACCTCCCAGCAGCTGCTTCTTCCAGCACGTGCACTGCAACGCCACGTGGATGTTGGAGGGCCTTCCTGGCAGCTGTTTTGTGGTGTCCAGGTCTAGGCTGAAAGAGTGCCCAGGGGGTGGCCGCAGGAACACGAGCAGGTGGTAGGCAATGCCCTTCTCCTCAAGACTCCAGGCTTCACAGGGGTCATCCTTCCCGGTGCCTGGGAACAGCTGCGGCATGAAATTCCTCTCCGAAAGCACTCGGCAGACGCTAAGGAGGTCATCCACCAGCTCCTTCAGCAGCTTGCACTTGTTGGGCAGGCCCTGCCTTGGCGGTGGTGTGGGCGTAGACAAAGACCTGACACCATTAGGCAAACCAGTGAATTCTTCCTCCTCCTTGCCGTTCTCCTGCTTGCTGCCGGAGCTCGCCTGCTCACTGCAGCAGGCAGAGGGAAATATCGCTCCCCTCTCCAGCCAACAGACCACAGCGAACAGGACCAGGGCTGCTGGAATGGTCCAAAACCACCACTGCTCCAAGCCAGAAAGGAGTGTGGTCTCCTCTGTGCTCCTGCTCCGCTCCACCTCCTGTAGCAGCCGAGTCATCTGTTCGTTCAGATATGCCTCACGCTGCTGCATACGCTCAGTGGTCTCCACGTCTGCCACCTCACTGCTCTTCAGCCCAGGCTGGAGGGCCAGCAGAGCCAGAGCGAGGACAAGTGCTGCAGCCATGGTCTGTAGGAGGTGGGAGAAAAGAGGTCTGAGCAGGGATGGGTGGGAGAGAGCATGGGGCTTGGGAAAGGGACAGGAGCCACCTGGAGCCGGGGGCCGGCAGGAGAGGGGCTGAGGGAGGTGGGAGGGAGCAGGGCCAGGGCTTGTGAGCACTGCACATGTGGGAGCCCCGGGCTGTCCCAGGAAAGCCTGTGGCGTTGACAGGCTTGAAGGGGCCACAGGCCCTGGCTGGAGACAGCGTTGGGGCCCATCCTGCCCAAGCCGCCCTGACGGCCAGCCCCTGGCAGGGTTGTGCCCCATGAAAGGGTAAGCGATACCCGGGTAGAGTCTCACAAGGCCCCATCCCTGCCACCCAACAGCACCCCAGGGAGCCATGGCACTCAGCACGTCCCCAAATCTCTCGGGGCACCTGGCACCACTGGGAGCCCCAAGTGACTCTGCCCCTAGCCCCAAGGGCAGCACCGTGCCCTGCCCTGAGAGGCTCAGCTCTCGTTCTGGCTTAGAAACTCCCTGGCCACCTGAGGCCCCGTCCCCCATCCAGACCAGCCTTCCCCCTGCCTGCTGCACTCACCGATCGCCCGGCTCAAACAGCAGTGGGGCTGCCTGCTGACGGCCCTGGCACAGCTCCCGTGGTAACCTCTCCTCTGTGCTGTCATAGCCACCAGAGCAGCATCACCCAGCCAGCAAGCCCCCAGCCTTCGTCCCCACCACTCGGCTCAGTGGGTCCTGGGCATCACACCAAGCACAATCCCGCCCGGCAGGAGCAAGCCCCCACAGGCTCTCTTGACAAAGCAGGCACACAAACCCAAAACCGAAATTGAAAACAGGGGCTGTAGGTGGAGGTCCCTGACTTAGGCAGAGAGGTGCAAAGTTTCCTGGGCCACTTGTTTGGCATTCGTCTGACCGCGAGTTGTCTTGTAAAGAAGCGCTGTGAGCCCTTGGACAGAGACAAAACTCCTCCTCCCTCTTCTCCACTTAGATTCCTTCTGCTGGCGCAGTACTTAGCCCCGCAAACCCGGACCATCAAGACAAATGCCAAACGTGTCCCTGGTGCAAGTGGAAAAGATCCGGCGGGGTCCTGTCTCCAGCTACTAACTTGCCCCCTGCAAGTGCTTTGCCAGGACGTAGTGCTACTACACGCTCTTTAGATAAGGCTAGAGCAGGAGCACTACTGGGAAAAGCAGACCATTGAGAAGAGCAGAGCGCTTCGGTTGGGATTCCTCTTACCTGCTTTTAGCCATCTAAAACTTAAGTGCCTAGCGTACATTAGTCATTTAGGCTCTCTCTGCAGCATTTGTGTAGAGAGAGGGATGCACATCAAGAGGCTGATCAATCCTTTCCACTCCACCAGCAGTATAGAGGGGTGTCTTTCACAGAACTAGGATGATGTAGTCTCCCATAAACAGGCCACATACATAAACTCTCTGGGTGGCCACCAGCAACAAAGAGAGTGAAATCCTTTTGGGCATGACCCCAAATCCGACTCCAGTCAACTACTCTCATACTCTTTCCATTGCCTTTAACTGGTTATATATTAGTCCCTATTAGCCAAGGACTATATTAACACTGTCAGAGGACCCTGGACAAACTACTTTATGCAAAAGGCATTTAAACCTGACGGTACTGTGGAAATGTATGGGTGAAAGGAAGCAATGATGAGAGCGGAGTAAGGAACAGCTTGGTTTTCCGGCTCCCCAGTTTAGCTTCCATCTTTCCTGGCAATCTGCCTACCGGCACTTGATGCTCTGACCGTGCAAGTTTGCCTAATCCTCCTCTCAAGCTGAAATTTACTCTGTGTAGGGAGAAAACAACAGGAAAGCATGACACAGAATCCATATAAGGACCCAGATAAACTCTTGAGTCCCTATTATATCCTGCAAGAAGAAAACTCTTTCTTTGGTCAAATGAGGAGGAGCTTGACAGAGAAGTGTTGGTCTTACAACAAACAGGCCTTGCAATAAATCACATTTACCAACAGTCGGCCCTTACTGAATAGCGCAGTCGTTCAAAAAAGTGTTGCAGGAAAGACACCGAGACAGACTTAATGCACAACGCTTTATTAGCGGGGTCCGGACGTGAACGTATATACACCAGCTTCAAATTATCAAAGGTATTAAAAAGAATGGGAAAAGAAAGAGAGAGAGAACAAAAAAAAAGGAAAGGAAAGCCTCTGCCTGTGACCGGCTGGGAGTCATTGCCAGACAAGCATCATCCTCTGCTGTCTCTCCAGTACAGCACGTTATGACAGTGATGGTAGCCACCACCGCCCTTGGTCCCCAACACTTTGTACCTTCCATCGGGACCTGCTCCAGATCCTGTGGGCTGTTCTCATTCACGGTGCTCTTCATGCCGACCGCTTAGTTGGGCACAGGCATTGGACGTGGACTGGCACTAAGCTTTTGTGCACGTGTTTCATTGGATAATCCTGTCCGGGTATCTAGATGACCACATCACAGGCCCCTTACTCACAACTAGAGGCTTCTGTCCACAGGTATTTCCAAAAAGTTGAACCAATGGTTATCCTTGGCAGTATCACTATAGAATTCATGTTTGTTGATACTCTCAGGGCTATTGTCAACTAAGTACGCGAGGGACTGAAAATAAGAGGTCTTTATACGACCAACATTTCTTGGTTATTAAACATAGGACCATGTCTTTTAACGTTATAAAAGAAAAAATTAAGTCTTTCCTAGAGACAGTAATAGCACTACTAAATGATCATTCGTTTTACTAACACAAATATCTTAATGGACATTCGCATTGTTGGTTTTTCATCTTAACACTTTTAATTCAAGAATAATCCTACAGGTCAGGCATTTCAATAAGATACTGACTAAGGCCTTACATGCTCGAACAGAATAACTTTACTGAGTCCTTTGTGGGCCAGAACTCAACTATTGCAGTGATAACTGCAATATAAATTCACAGACAGACTGAAATACCCGAGCTCCAGAAAACTATGTACAATTTGGGAAAGCACTGCAGCCACCTCAGAGAACCTAATCTGTAGCTCCGAGATCAGTCCTCAGGTAGGCACCTCGGTTCTCTTGCTCCACAGCAAAAAACATCTCAGTGACGATGTTAATCTCAGCAATGCTGGTCAGCTGGAATTTGCAGGACTTGGAGGAAGGCAGCACCGTCAGCTGGCAGTGGTGCGACTCCGGCAAAAACTGCCAGGCTGACGTCACCAACAGCTGGGCCCAGCGGGCAACTTTCTCCACGTCTAAGTAGGAGCTCGTGCAGAGGTTCTCTAGAAGGAATGATCTCCGAGCCCTTGGCACCTTGTTGTCATGGTGGTGGAGAAAGCACGCACAACCTCCCAGCAGCTGCTTCTTCCAGCACGTGCACTGCAACGCCACGTGGATGTTGGAGGGCCTTCCTGGCAGCTGTTTTGTGGTGTCCAGGTCTAGGCTGAAAGAGTGCCCAGGGGGTGGCCGCAGGAACACGAGCAGGTGGTAGGCAATGCCCTTCTCCTCAAGACTCCAGGCTTCACAGGGGTCATCCTTCCCGGTGCCTGGGAACAGCTGCGGCATGAAATTCCTCTCCGAAAGCACTCGGCAGACGCTAAGGAGGTCATCCACCAGCTCCTTCAGCAGCTTGCACTTGTTGGGCAGGCCCTGCCTTGGCGGTGGTGTGGGCGTAGACAAAGACCTGACACCATTAGGCAAACCAGTGAATTCTTCCTCCTCCTTGCCGTTCTCCTGCTTGCTGCCGGAGCTCGCCTGCTCACTGCAGCAGGCAGAGGGAAATATCGCTCCCCTCTCCAGCCAACAGACCACAGCGAACAGGACCAGGGCTGCTGGAACGGTCCAAAACCACCACTGCTCCAAGCCAGAAAGGAGTGTGGTCTCCTCTGTGCTCCTGCTCCGCTCCACCTCCTGTAGCAGCCGAGTCATCTGTTCGTTCAGATATGCCTCACGCTGCTGCATACGCTCAGTGGTCTCCACGTCTGCCACCTCACTGCTCTTCAGCCCAGGCTGGAGGGCCAGCAGAGCCAGAGCGAGGACAAGTGCTGCAGCCATGGTCTGTAGGAGGTGGGAGAAAAGAGGTCTGAGCAGGGATGGGTGGGAGAGAGCATGGGGCTTGGGAAAGGGACAGGAGCCACCTGGAGCCGGGGGCCGGCAGGAGAGGGGCTGAGGGAGGTGGGAGGGAGCAGGGCCAGGGCTTGTGAGCACTGCACATGTGGGAGCCCCGGGCTGTCCCAGGAAAGCCTGTGGCGTTGACAGGCTTGAAGGGGCCACAGGCCCTGGCTGGAGACAGCGTTGGGGCCCATCCTGCCCAAGCCGCCCTGACGGCCAGCCCCTGGCAGGGTTGTGCCCCATGAAAGGGTAAGCGATACCCGGGTAGAGTCTCACAAGGCCCCATCCCTGCCACCCAACAGCACCCCAGGGAGCCATGGCACTCAGCACGTCCCCAAATCTCTCGGGGCACCTGGCACCACTGGGAGCCCCAAGTGACTCTGCCCCCAGCCCCAAGGGCAGCACCGTGCCCTGCCCTGAGAGGCTCAGCTCTCGTTCTGGCTTAGAAACTCCCTGGCCACCTGAGGCCCCGTCCCCCATCCAGACCAGCCTTCCCCCTGCCTGCTGCACTCACCGATCGCCCGGCTCAAACAGCAGTGGGGCTGCCTGCTGACGGCCCTGGCACAGCTCCCGTGGTAACCTCTCCTCTGTGCTGTCATAGCCACCAGAGCAGCATCACCCAGCCAGCAAGCCCCCAGCCTTCGTCCCCACCACTCGGCTCAGTGGGTCCTGGGCATCACACCAAGCACAATCCCGCCCGGCAGGAGCAAGCCCCCACAGGCTCTCTTGACAAAGCAGGCACACAAACCCAAAACCGAAATTGAAAACAGGGGCTGTAGGTGGAGGTCCCTGACTTAGGCAGAGAGGTGCAAAGTTTCCTGGGCCACTTGTTTGGCATTCGTCTGACCGCGAGTTGTCTTGTAAAGAAGCGCTGTGAGCCCTTGGACAGAGACAAAACTCCTCCTCCCTCTTCTCCACTTAGATTCCTTCTGCTGGCGCAGTACTTAGCCCCGCAAACCCGGACCATCAAGACAAATGCCAAACGTGTCCCTGGTGCAAGTGGAAAAGATCCGGCGGGGTCCTGTCTCCAGCTACTAACTTGCCCCCTGCAAGTGCTTTGCCAGGACGTAGTGCTACTACACGCTCTTTAGATAAGGCTAGAGCAGGAGCACTACTGGGAAAAGCAGACCATTGAGAAGAGCAGAGCGCTTCGGTTGGGATTCCTCTTACCTGCTTTTAGCCATCTAAAACTTAAGTGCCTAGCGTACATTAGTCATTTAGGCTCTCTCTGCAGCATTTGTGTAGAGAGAGGGATGCACATCAAGAGGCTGATCAATCCTTTCCACTCCACCAGCAGTATAGAGGGGTGTCTTTCACAGAACTAGGATGATGTAGTCTCCCATAAACAGGCCACATACATAAACTCTCTGGGTGGCCACCAGCAACAAAGAGAGTGAAATCCTTTTGGGCATGACCCCAAATCCGACTCCAGTCAACTACTCTCATACTCTTTCCATTGCCTTTAACTGGTTATATATTAGTCCCTATTAGCCAAGGACTATATTAACACTGTCAGAGGACCCTGGACAAACTACTTTATGCAAAAGGCATTTAAACCTGACGGTACTGTGGAAATGTATGGGTGAAAGGAAGCAATGATGAGAGCGGAGTAAGGAACAGCTTGGTTTTCCGGCTCCCCAGTTTAGCTTCCATCTTTCCTGGCAATCTGCCTACCGGCACTTGATGCTCTGACCGTGCAAGTTTGCCTAATCCTCCTCTCAAGCTGAAATTTACTCTGTGTAGGGAGAAAACAACAGGAAAGCATGACACAGAATCCATATAAGGACCCAGATAAACTCTTGAGTCCCTATTATATCCTGCAAGAAGAAAACTCTTTCTTTGGTCAAATGAGGAGGAGCTTGACAGAGAAGTGTTGGTCTTACAACAAACAGGCCTTGCAATAAATCACATTTACCAACAGTCGGCCCTTACTGAATAGCGCAGTCGTTCAAAAAAGTGTTGCAGGAAAGACACCGAGACAGACTTAATGCACAACGCTTTATTAGCGGGGTCCGGACGTGAACGTATATACACCAGCTTCAAATTATCAAAGGTATTAAAAAGAATGGGAAAAGAAAGAGAGAGAGAACAAAAAAAAAGGAAAGGAAAGCCTCTGCCTGTGACCGGCTGGGAGTCATTGCCAGACAAGCATCATCCTCTGCTGTCTCTCCAGTACAGCACGTTATGACAGTGATGGTAGCCACCACCGCCCTTGGTCCCCAACACTTTGTACCTTCCATCGGGACCTGCTCCAGATCCTGTGGGCTGTTCTCATTCACGGTGCTCTTCATGCCGACCGCTTAGTTGGGCACAGGCATTGGACGTGGACTGGCACTAAGCTTTTGTGCACGTGTTTCATTGGATAATCCTGTCCGGGTATCTAGATGACCACATCACAGGCCCCTTACTCACAACTAGAGGCTTCTGTCCACAGGTATTTCCAAAAAGTTGAACCAATGGTTATCCTTGGCAGTATCACTATAGAATTCATGTTTGTTGATACTCTCAGGGCTATTGTCAACTAAGTACGCGAGGGACTGAAAATAAGAGGTCTTTATACGACCAACATTTCTTGGTTATTAAACATAGGACCATGTCTTTTAACGTTATAAAAGAAAAAATTAAGTCTTTCCTAGAGACAGTAATAGCACTACTAAATGATCATTCGTTTTACTAACACAAATATCTTAATGGACATTCGCATTGTTGGTTTTTCATCTTAACACTTTTAATTCAAGAATAATCCTACAGGTCAGGCATTTCAATAAGATACTGACTAAGGCCTTACATGCTCGAACAGAATAACTTTACTGAGTCCTTTGTGGGCCAGAACTCAACTATTGCAGTGATAACTGCAATATAAATTCACAGACAGACCGAAATACCCGAGCTCCAGAAAACTATGTACAATTTGGGAAAGCACTGCAGCCACCTCAGAGAACCTAATCTGTAGCTCCGAGATCAGTCCTCAGGTAGGCACCTCGGTTCTCTTGCTCCACAGCAAAAAACATCTCAGTGACGATGTTAATCTCAGCAATGCTGGTCAGCTGGAATTTGCAGGACTTGGAGGAGGGCAGCACCGTCAGCTGGCAGTGGTGCGACTCCGGCAAAAACTGCCAGGCTGACGTCACCAACAGCTGGGCCCAGCGGGCAACTTTCTCCACGTCTAAGTAGGAGCTCGTGCAGAGGTTCTCTAGAAGGAATGATCTCCGAGCCCTTGGCACCTTGTTGTCATGGTGGTGGAGAAAGCACGCACAACCTCCCAGCAGCTGCTTCTTCCAGCACGTGCACTGCAACGCCACGTGGATGTTGGAGGGCCTTCCTGGCAGCTGTTTTGTGGTGTCCAGGTCTAGGCTGAAAGAGTGCCCAGGGGGTGGCCGCAGGAACACGAGCAGGTGGTAGGCAATGCCCTTCTCCTCAAGACTCCAGGCTTCACAGGGGTCATCCATCCCGGTGCCTGGGAACAGCTGCGGCATGAAATTCCTCTCCGAAAGCACTCGGCAGACGCTAAGGAGGTCATCCACCAGCTCCTTCAGCAGCTTGCACTTGTTGGGCAGGCCCTGCCTTGGCGGTGGTGTGGGCGTAGACAAAGACCTGACACCATTAGGCAAACCAGTGAATTCTTCCTCCTCCTTGCCGTTCTCCTGCTTGCTGCCGGAGCTCGCCTGCTCACTGCAGCAGGCAGAGGGAAATATCGCTCCCCTCTCCAGCCAACAGACCACAGCGAACAGGACCAGGGCTGCTGGAATGGTCCAAAACCACCACTGCTCCAAGCCAGAAAGGAGTGTGGTCTCCTCTGTGCTCCTGCTCCGCTCCACCTCCTGTAGCAGCCGAGTCATCTGTTCGTTCAGATATGCCTCACGCTGCTGCATACGCTCAGTGGTCTCCACGTCTGCCACCTCACTGCTCTTCAGCCCAGGCTGGAGGGCCAGCAGAGCCAGAGCGAGGACAAGTGCTGCAGCCATGGTCTGTAGGAGGTGGGAGAAAAGAGGTCTGAGCAGGGATGGGTGGGAGAGAGCATGGGGCTTGGGAAAGGGACAGGAGCCACCTGGAGCCGGGGGCCGGCAGGAGAGGGGCTGAGGGAGGTGGGAGGGAGCAGGGCCGGGGCTTGTGAACACTGCACATGTGGGAGCCCCGGGCTGTCCCAGGAAAGCCTGTGGCGTTGACAGGCTTGAAGGGGCCACAGGCCCTGGCTGGAGACAGCGTTGGGGCCCATCCTGCCCAAGCCGCCCTGACGGCCAGCCCCTGGCAGGGTTGTGCCCCATGAAAGGGTAAGCGATACCCGGGTAGAGTCTCACAAGGCCCCATCCCTGCCACCCAACAGCACCCCAGGGAGCCATGGCACTCAGCACGTCCCCAAATCTCTCGGGGCACCTGGCACCACTGGGAGCCCCAAGTGACTCTGCCCCCAGCCCCAAGGGCAGCACCGTGCCCTGCCCTGAGAGGCTCAGCTCTCGTTCTGGCTTAGAAACTCCCTGGCCACCTGAGGCCCCGTCCCCCATCCAGACCAGCCTTCCCCCTGCCTGCTGCACTCACCGGTCGCCCGGCTCAAACAGCAGTGGGGCTGCCTGCTGACGGCCCTGGCACAGCTCCCGTGGTAACCTCTCCTCTGTGCTGTCATAGCCACCAGAGCAGCATCACCCAGCCAGCAAGCCCCCAGCCTTCGTCCCCACCACTCGGCTCAGTGGGTCCTGGGCATCACACCAAGCACAATCCCGCCCGGCAGGAGCAAGCCCCCACAGGCTCTCTTGACAAAGCAGGCACACAAACCCAAAACCGAAATTGAAAACAGGGGCTGTAGGTGGAGGTCCCTGACTTAGGCAGAGAGGTGCAAAGTTTCCTGGGCCACTTGTTTGGCATTCGTCTGACCGCGAGTTGTCTTGTAAAGAAGCGCTGTGAGCCCTTGGACAGAGACAAAACTCCTCCTCCCTCTTCTCCACTTAGATTCCTTCTGCTGGCGCAGTACTTAGCCCCGCAAACCCGGACCATCAAGACAAATGCAAAACGTGTCCCTGGTGCAAGTGGAAAAGATCCGGCGGGGTCCTGTCTCCAGCTACTAACTTGCCCCCTGCAAGTGCTTTGCCAGGACGTAGTGCTACTACACGCTCTTTAGATAAGGCTAGAGCAGGAGCACTACTGGGAAAAGCAGACCATTGAGAAGAGCAGAGCGCTTCGGTTGGGATTCCTCTTACCTGCTTTTAGCCATCTAAAACTTAAGTGCCTAGCGTACATTAGTCATTTAGGCTCTCTCTGCAGCATTTGTGTAGAGAGAGGGATGCACATCAAGAGGCTGATCAATCCTTTCCACTCCACCAGCAGTATAGAGGGGTGTCTTTCACAGAACTAGGATGATGTAGTCTCCCATAAACAGGCCACATACATAAACTCTCTGGGTGGCCACCAGCAACAAAGAGAGTGAAATCCTTTTGGGCATGACCCCAAATCCGACTCCAGTCAACTACTCTCATACTCTTTCCATTGCCTTTAACTGGTTATATATTAGTCCCTATTAGCCAAGGACTATATTAACACTGTCAGAGGACCCTGGACAAACTACTTTATGCAAAAGGCATTTAAACCTGACGGTACTGTGGAAATGTATGGGTGAAAGGAAGCAATGATGAGAGCGGAGTAAGGAACAGCTTGGTTTTCCGGCTCCCCAGTTTAGCTTCCATCTTTCCTGGCAATCTGCCTACCGGCACTTGATGCTCTGACCGTGCAAGTTTGCCTAATCCTCCTCTCAAGCTGAAATTTACTCTGTGTAGGGAGAAAACAACAGGAAAGCATGACACAGAATCCATATAAGGACCCAGATAAACTCTTGAGTCCCTATTATATCCTGCAAGAAGAAAACTCTTTCTTTGGTCAAATGAGGAGGAGCTTGACAGAGAAGTGTTGGTCTTACAACAAACAGGCCTTGCAATAAATCACATTTACCAACAGTCGGCCCTTACTGAATAGCGCAGTCGTTCAAAAAAGTGTTGCAGGAAAGACACCGAGACAGACTTAATGCACAACGCTTTATTAGCGGGGTCCGGACGTGAACGTATATACACCAGCTTCAAATTATCAAAGGTATTAAAAAGAATGGGAAAAGAAAGAGAGAGAGAACAAAAAAAAAGGAAAGGAAAGCCTCTGCCTGTGACCGGCTGGGAGTCATTGCCAGACACGCATCATCCTCTGCTGTCTCTCCAGTACAGCACGTTATGACAGTGATGGTAGCCACCACCGCCCTTGGTCCCCAACACTTTGTACCTTCCATCGGGACCTGCTCCAGATCCTGTGGGCTGTTCTCATTCACGGTGCTCTTCATGCCGACCGCTTAGTTGGGCACAGGCATTGGACGTGGACTGGCACTAAGCTTTTGTGCACGTGTTTCATTGGATAATCCTGTCCGGGTATCTAGATGACCACATCACAGGCCCCTTACTCACAACTAGAGGCTTCTGTCCACAGGTATTTCCAAAAAGTTGAACCAATGGTTATCCTTGGCAGTATCACTATAGAATTCATGTTTGTTGATACTCTCAGGGCTATTGTCAACTAAGTACGCGAGGGACTGAAAATAAGAGGTCTTTATACGACCAACATTTCTTGGTTATTAAACATAGGACCATGTCTTTTAACGTTATAAAAGAAAAAATTAAGTCTTTCCTAGAGACAGTAATAGCACTACTAAATGATCATTCGTTTTACTAACACAAATATCTTAATGGACATTCGCATTGTTGGTTTTTCATCTTAACACTTTTAATTCAAGAATAATCCTACAGGTCAGGCATTTCAATAAGATACTGACTAAGGCCTTACATGCTCGAACAGAATAACTTTACTGAGTCCTTTGTGGGCCAGAACTCAACTATTGCAGTGATAACTGCAATATAAATTCACAGACAGACCGAAATACCCGAGCTCCAGAAAACTATGTACAATTTGGGAAAGCACTGCAGCCACCTCAGAGAACCTAATCTGTAGCTCCGAGATCAGTCCTCAGGTAGGCACCTCGGTTCTCTTGCTCCACAGCAAAAAACATCTCAGTGACGATGTTAATCTCAGCAATGCTGGTCAGCTGGAATTTGCAGGACTTGGAGGAGGGCAGCACCGTCAGCTGGCAGTGGTGCGACTCCGGCAAAAACTGCCAGGCTGACGTCACCAACAGCTGGGCCCAGCGGGCAACTTTCTCCACGTCTAAGTAGGAGCTCGTGCAGAGGTTCTCTAGAAGGAATGATCTCCGAGCCCTTGGCACCTTGTTGTCATGGTGGTGGAGAAAGCACGCACAACCTCCCAGCAGCTGCTTCTTCCAGCACGTGCACTGCAACGCCACGTGGATGTTGGAGGGCCTTCCTGGCAGCTGTTTTGTGGTGTCCAGGTCTAGGCTGAAAGAGTGCCCAGGGGGTGGCCGCAGGAACACGAGCAGGTGGTAGGCAATGCCCTTCTCCTCAAGACTCCAGGCTTCACAGGGGTCATCCATCCCGGTGCCTGGGAACAGCTGCGGCATGAAATTCCTCTCCGAAAGCACTCGGCAGACGCTAAGGAGGTCATCCACCAGCTCCTTCAGCAGCTTGCACTTGTTGGGCAGGCCCTGCCTTGGCGGTGGTGTGGGCGTAGACAAAGACCTGACACCATTAGGCAAACCAGTGAATTCTTCCTCCTCCTTGCCGTTCTCCTGCTTGCTGCCGGAGCTCGCCTGCTCACTGCAGCAGGCAGAGGGAAATATCGCTCCCCTCTCCAGCCAACAGACCACAGCGAACAGGACCAGGGCTGCTGGAATGGTCCAAAACCACCACTGCTCCAAGCCAGAAAGGAGTGTGGTCTCCTCTGTGCTCCTGCTCCGCTCCACCTCCTGTAGCAGCCGAGTCATCTGTTCGTTCAGATATGCCTCACGCTGCTGCATACGCTCAGTGGTCTCCACGTCTGCCACCTCACTGCTCTTCAGCCCAGGCTGGAGGGCCAGCAGAGCCAGAGCGAGGACAAGTGCTGCAGCCATGGTCTGTAGGAGGTGGGAGAAAAGAGGTCTGAGCAGGGATGGGTGGGAGAGAGCATGGGGCTTGGGAAAGGGACAGGAGCCACCTGGAGCCGGGGGCCGGCAGGAGAGGGGCTGAGGGAGGTGGGAGGGAGCAGGGCCAGGGCTTGTGAGCACTGCACATGTGGGAGCCCCGGGCTGTCCCAGGAAAGCCTGTGGCGTTGACAGGCTTGAAGGGGCCACAGGCCCTGGCTGGAGACAGCGTTGGGGCCCATCCTGCCCAAGCCGCCCTGACGGCCAGCCCCTGGCAGGGTTGTGCCCCATGAAAGGGTAAGCGATACCCGGGTAGAGTCTCACAAGGCCCCATCCCTGCCACCCAACAGCACCCCAGGGAGCCATGGCACTCAGCACGTCCCCAAATCTCTCGGGGCACCTGGCACCACTGGGAGCCCCAAGTGACTCTGCCCCCAGCCCCAAGGGCAGCACCGTGCCCTGCCCTGAGAGGCTCAGCTCTCGTTCTGGCTTAGAAACTCCCTGGCCACCTGAGGCCCCGTCCCCCATCCAGACCAGCCTTCCCCCTGCCTGCTGCACTCACCGGTCGCCCGGCTCAAACAGCAGTGGGGCTGCCTGCTGACGGCCCTGGCACAGCTCCCGTGGTAACCTCTCCTCTGTGCTGTCATAGCCACCAGAGCAGCATCACCCAGCCAGCAAGCCCCCAGCCTTCGTCCCCACCACTCGGCTCAGTGGGTCCTGGGCATCACACCAAGCACAATCCCGCCCGGCAGGAGCAAGCCCCCACAGGCTCTCTTGACAAAGCAGGCACACAAACCCAAAACCGAAATTGAAAACAGGGGCTGTAGGTGGAGGTCCCTGACTTAGGCAGAGAGGTGCAAAGTTTCCTGGGCCACTTGTTTGGCATTCGTCTGACCGCGAGTTGTCTTGTAAAGAAGCGCTGTGAGCCCTTGGACAGAGACAAAACTCCTCCTCCCTCTTCTCCACTTAGATTCCTTCTGCTGGCGCAGTACTTAGCCCCGCAAACCCGGACCATCAAGACAAATGCCAAACGTGTCCCTGGTGCAAGTGGAAAAGATCCGGCGGGGTCCTGTCTCCAGCTACTAACTTGCCCCCTGCAAGTGCTTTGCCAGGACGTAGTGCTACTACACGCTCTTTAGATAAGGCTAGAGCAGGAGCACTACTGGGAAAAGCAGACCATTGAGAAGAGCAGAGCGCTTCGGTTGGGATTCCTCTTACCTGCTTTTAGCCATCTAAAACTTAAGTGCCTAGCGTACATTAGTCATTTAGGCTCTCTCTGCAGCATTTGTGTAGAGAGAGGGATGCACATCAAGAGGCTGATCAATCCTTTCCACTCCACCAGCAGTATAGAGGGGTGTCTTTCACAGAACTAGGATGATGTAGTCTCCCATAAACAGGCCACATACATAAACTCTCTGGGTGGCCACCAGCAACAAAGAGAGTGAAATCCTTTTGGGCATGACCCCAAATCCGACTCCAGTCAACTACTCTCATACTCTTTCCATTGCCTTTAACTGGTTATATATTAGTCCCTATTAGCCAAGGACTATATTAACACTGTCAGAGGACCCTGGACAAACTACTTTATGCAAAAGGCATTTAAACCTGACGGTACTGTGGAAATGTATGGGTGAAAGGAAGCAATGATGAGAGCGGAGTAAGGAACAGCTTGGTTTTCCGGCTCCCCAGTTTAGCTTCCATCTTTCCTGGCAATCTGCCTACCGGCACTTGATGCTCTGACCGTGCAAGTTTGCCTAATCCTCCTCTCAAGCTGAAATTTACTCTGTGTAGGGAGAAAACAACAGGAAAGCATGACACAGAATCCATATAAGGACCCAGATAAACTCTTGAGTCCCTATTATATCCTGCAAGAAGAAAACTCTTTCTTTGGTCAAATGAGGAGGAGCTTGACAGAGAAGTGTTGGTCTTACAACAAACAGGCCTTGCAATAAATCACATTTACCAACAGTCGGCCCTTACTGAATAGCGCAGTCGTTCAAAAAAGTGTTGCAGGAAAGACACCGAGACAGACTTAATGCACAACGCTTTATTAGCGGGGTCCGGACGTGAACGTATATACACCAGCTTCAAATTATCAAAGGTATTAAAAAGAATGGGAAAAGAAAGAGAGAGAGAACAAAAAAAAAGGAAAGGAAAGCCTCTGCCTGTGACCGGCTGGGAGTCATTGCCAGACACGCATCATCCTCTGCTGTCTCTCCAGTACAGCACGTTATGACAGTGATGGTAGCCACCACCGCCCTTGGTCCCCAACACTTTGTACCTTCCATCGGGACCTGCTCCAGATCCTGTGGGCTGTTCTCATTCACGGTGCTCTTCATGCCGACCGCTTAGTTGGGCACAGGCATTGGACGTGGACTGGCACTAAGCTTTTGTGCACGTGTTTCATTGGATAATCCTGTCCGGGTATCTAGATGACCACATCACAGGCCCCTTACTCACAACTAGAGGCTTCTGTCCACAGGTATTTCCAAAAAGTTGAACCAATGGTTATCCTTGGCAGTATCACTATAGAATTCATGTTTGTTGATACTCTCAGGGCTATTGTCAACTAAGTACGCGAGGGACTGAAAATAAGAGGTCTTTATACGACCAACATTTCTTGGTTATTAAACATAGGACCATGTCTTTTAACGTTATAAAAGAAAAAATTAAGTCTTTCCTAGAGACAGTAATAGCACTACTAAATGATCATTCGTTTTACTAACACAAATATCTTAATGGACATTCGCATTGTTGGTTTTTCATCTTAACACTTTTAATTCAAGAATAATCCTACAGGTCAGGCATTTCAATAAGATACTGACTAAGGCCTTACATGCTCGAACAGAATAACTTTACTGAGTCCTTTGTGGGCCAGAACTCAACTATTGCAGTGATAACTGCAATATAAATTCACAGACAGACCGAAATACCCGAGCTCCAGAAAACTATGTACAATTTGGGAAAGCACTGCAGCCACCTCAGAGAACCTAATCTGTAGCTCCGAGATCAGTCCTCAGGTAGGCACCTCGGTTCTCTTGCTCCACAGCAAAAAACATCTCAGTGACGATGTTAATCTCAGCAATGCTGGTCAGCTGGAATTTGCAGGACTTGGAGGAGGGCAGCACCGTCAGCTGGCAGTGGTGCGACTCCGGCAAAAACTGCCAGGCTGACGTCACCAACAGCTGGGCCCAGCGGGCAACTTTCTCCACGTCTAAGTAGGAGCTCGTGCAGAGGTTCTCTAGAAGGAATGATCTCCGAGCCCTTGGCACCTTGTTGTCATGGTGGTGGAGAAAGCACGCACAACCTCCCAGCAGCTGCTTCTTCCAGCACGTGCACTGCAACGCCACGTGGATGTTGGAGGGCCTTCCTGGCAGCTGTTTTGTGGTGTCCAGGTCTAGGCTGAAAGAGTGCCCAGGGGGTGGCCGCAGGAACACGAGCAGGTGGTAGGCAATGCCCTTCTCCTCAAGACTCCAGGCTTCACAGGGGTCATCCTTCCCGGTGCCTGGGAACAGCTGCGGCATGAAATTCCTCTCCGAAAGCACTCGGCAGACGCTAAGGAGGTCATCCACCAGCTCCTTCAGCAGCTTGCACTTGTTGGGCAGGCCCTGCCTTGGCGGTGGTGTGGGCGTAGACAAAGACCTGACACCATTAGGCAAACCAGTGAATTCTTCCTCCTCCTTGCCGTTCTCCTGCTTGCTGCCGGAGCTCGCCTGCTCACTGCAGCAGGCAGAGGGAAATATCGCTCCCCTCTCCAGCCAACAGACCACAGCGAACAGGACCAGGGCTGCTGGAATGGTCCAAAACCACCACTGCTCCAAGCCAGAAAGGAGTGTGGTCTCCTCTGTGCTCCTGCTCCGCTCCACCTCCTGTAGCAGCCGAGTCATCTGTTCGTTCAGATATGCCTCACGCTGCTGCATACGCTCAGTGGTCTCCACGTCTGCCACCTCACTGCTCTTCAGCCCAGGCTGGAGGGCCAGCAGAGCCAGAGCGAGGACAAGTGCTGCAGCCATGGTCTGTAGGAGGTGGGAGAAAAGAGGTCTGAGCAGGGATGGGTGGGAGAGAGCATGGGGCTTGGGAAAGGGACAGGAGCCACCTGGAGCCGGGGGCCGGCAGGAGAGGGGCTGAGGGAGGTGGGAGGGAGCAGGGCCAGGGCTTGTGAGCACTGCACATGTGGGAGCCCCGGGCTGTCCCAGGAAAGCCTGTGGCGTTGACAGGCTTGAAGGGGCCACAGGCCCTGGCTGGAGACAGCGTTGGGGCCCATCCTGCCCAAGCCGCCCTGACGGCCAGCCCCTGGCAGGGTTGTGCCCCATGAAAGGGTAAGCGATACCCGGGTAGAGTCTCACAAGGCCCCATCCCTGCCACCCAACAGCACCCCAGGGAGCCATGGCACTCAGCACGTCCCCAAATCTCTCGGGGCACCTGGCACCACTGGGAGCCCCAAGTGACTCTGCCCCCAGCCCCAAGGGCAGCACCGTGCCCTGCCCTGAGAGGCTCAGCTCTCGTTCTGGCTTAGAAACTCCCTGGCCACCTGAGGCCCCGTCCCCCATCCAGACCAGCCTTCCCCCTGCCTGCTGCACTCACCGGTCGCCCGGCTCAAACAGCAGTGGGGCTGCCTGCTGACGGCCCTGGCACAGCTCCCGTGGTAACCTCTCCTCTGTGCTGTCATAGCCACCAGAGCAGCATCACCCAGCCAGCAAGCCCCCAGCCTTCGTCCCCACCACTCGGCTCAGTGGGTCCTGGGCATCACACCAAGCACAATCCCGCCCGGCAGGAGCAAGCCCCCACAGGCTCTCTTGACAAAGCAGGCACACAAACCCAAAACCGAAATTGAAAACAGGGGCTGTAGGTGGAGGTCCCTGACTTAGGCAGAGAGGTGCAAAGTTTCCTGGGCCACTTGTTTGGCATTCGTCTGACCGCGAGTTGTCTTGTAAAGAAGCGCTGTGAGCCCTTGGACAGAGACAAAACTCCTCCTCCCTCTTCTCCACTTAGATTCCTTCTGCTGGCGCAGTACTTAGCCCCGCAAACCCGGACCATCAAGACAAATGCCAAACGTGTCCCTGGTGCAAGTGGAAAAGATCCGGCGGGGTCCTGTCTCCAGCTACTAACTTGCCCCCTGCAAGTGCTTTGCCAGGACGTAGTGCTACTACACGCTCTTTAGATAAGGCTAGAGCAGGAGCACTACTGGGAAAAGCAGACCATTGAGAAGAGCAGAGCGCTTCGGTTGGGATTCCTCTTACCTGCTTTTAGCCATCTAAAACTTAAGTGCCTAGCGTACATTAGTCATTTAGGCTCTCTCTGCAGCATTTGTGTAGAGAGAGGGATGCACATCAAGAGGCTGATCAATCCTTTCCACTCCACCAGCAGTATAGAGGGGTGTCTTTCACAGAACTAGGATGATGTAGTCTCCCATAAACAGGCCACATACATAAACTCTCTGGGTGGCCACCAGCAACAAAGAGAGTGAAATCCTTTTGGGCATGACCCCAAATCCGACTCCAGTCAACTACTCTCATACTCTTTCCATTGCCTTTAACTGGTTATATATTAGTCCCTATTAGCCAAGGACTATATTAACACTGTCAGAGGACCCTGGACAAACTACTTTATGCAAAAGGCATTTAAACCTGACGGTACTGTGGAAATGTATGGGTGAAAGGAAGCAATGATGAGAGCGGAGTAAGGAACAGCTTGGTTTTCCGGCTCCCCAGTTTAGCTTCCATCTTTCCTGGCAATCTGCCTACCGGCACTTGATGCTCTGACCGTGCAAGTTTGCCTAATCCTCCTCTCAAGCTGAAATTTACTCTGTGTAGGGAGAAAACAACAGGAAAGCATGACACAGAATCCATATAAGGACCCAGATAAACTCTTGAGTCCCTATTATATCCTGCAAGAAGAAAACTCTTTCTTTGGTCAAATGAGGAGGAGCTTGACAGAGAAGTGTTGGTCTTACAACAAACAGGCCTTGCAATAAATCACATTTACCAACAGTCGGCCCTTACTGAATAGCGCAGTCGTTCAAAAAAGTGTTGCAGGAAAGACACCGAGACAGACTTAATGCACAACGCTTTATTAGCGGGGTCCGGACGTGAACGTATATACACCAGCTTCAAATTATCAAAGGTATTAAAAAGAATGGGAAAAGAAAGAGAGAGAGAACAAAAAAAAAGGAAAGGAAAGCCTCTGCCTGTGACCGGCTGGGAGTCATTGCCAGACACGCATCATCCTCTGCTGTCTCTCCAGTACAGCACGTTATGACAGTGATGGTAGCCACCACCGCCCTTGGTCCCCAACACTTTGTACCTTCCATCGGGACCTGCTCCAGATCCTGTGGGCTGTTCTCATTCACGGTGCTCTTCATGCCGACCGCTTAGTTGGGCACAGGCATTGGACGTGGACTGGCACTAAGCTTTTGTGCACGTGTTTCATTGGATAATCCTGTCCGGGTATCTAGATGACCACATCACAGGCCCCTTACTCACAACTAGAGGCTTCTGTCCACAGGTATTTCCAAAAAGTTGAACCAATGGTTATCCTTGGCAGTATCACTATAGAATTCATGTTTGTTGATACTCTCAGGGCTATTGTCAACTAAGTACGCGAGGGACTGAAAATAAGAGGTCTTTATACGACCAACATTTCTTGGTTATTAAACATAGGACCATGTCTTTTAACGTTATAAAAGAAAAAATTAAGTCTTTCCTAGAGACAGTAATAGCACTACTAAATGATCATTCGTTTTACTAACACAAATATCTTAATGGACATTCGCATTGTTGGTTTTTCATCTTAACACTTTTAATTCAAGAATAATCCTACAGGTCAGGCATTTCAATAAGATACTGACTAAGGCCTTACATGCTCGAACAGAATAACTTTACTGAGTCCTTTGTGGGCCAGAACTCAACTATTGCAGTGATAACTGCAATATAAATTCACAGACAGACCGAAATACCCGAGCTCCAGAAAACTATGTACAATTTGGGAAAGCACTGCAGCCACCTCAGAGAACCTAATCTGTAGCTCCGAGATCAGTCCTCAGGTAGGCACCTCGGTTCTCTTGCTCCACAGCAAAAAACATCTCAGTGACGATGTTAATCTCAGCAATGCTGGTCAGCTGGAATTTGCAGGACTTGGAGGAGGGCAGCACCGTCAGCTGGCAGTGGTGCGACTCCGGCAAAAACTGCCAGGCTGACGTCACCAACAGCTGGGCCCAGCGGGCAACTTTCTCCACGTCTAAGTAGGAGCTCGTGCAGAGGTTCTCTAGAAGGAATGATCTCCGAGCCCTTGGCACCTTGTTGTCATGGTGGTGGAGAAAGCACGCACAACCTCCCAGCAGCTGCTTCTTCCAGCACGTGCACTGCAACGCCACGTGGATGTTGGAGGGCCTTCCTGGCAGCTGTTTTGTGGTGTCCAGGTCTAGGCTGAAAGAGTGCCCAGGGGGTGGCCGCAGGAACACGAGCAGGTGGTAGGCAATGCCCTTCTCCTCAAGACTCCAGGCTTCACAGGGGTCATCCATCCCGGTGCCTGGGAACAGCTGCGGCATGAAATTCCTCTCCGAAAGCACTCGGCAGACGCTAAGGAGGTCATCCACCAGCTCCTTCAGCAGCTTGCACTTGTTGGGCAGGCCCTGCCTTGGCGGTGGTGTGGGCGTAGACAAAGACCTGACACCATTAGGCAAACCAGTGAATTCTTCCTCCTCCTTGCCGTTCTCCTGCTTGCTGCCGGAGCTCGCCTGCTCACTGCAGCAGGCAGAGGGAAATATCGCTCCCCTCTCCAGCCAACAGACCACAGCGAACAGGACCAGGGCTGCTGGAATGGTCCAAAACCACCACTGCTCCAAGCCAGAAAGGAGTGTGGTCTCCTCTGTGCTCCTGCTCCGCTCCACCTCCTGTAGCAGCCGAGTCATCTGTTCGTTCAGATATGCCTCACGCTGCTGCATACGCTCAGTGGTCTCCACGTCTGCCACCTCACTGCTCTTCAGCCCAGGCTGGAGGGCCAGCAGAGCCAGAGCGAGGACAAGTGCTGCAGCCATGGTCTGTAGGAGGTGGGAGAAAAGAGGTCTGAGCAGGGATGGGTGGGAGAGAGCATGGGGCTTGGGAAAGGGACAGGAGCCACCTGGAGCCGGGGGCCGGCAGGAGAGGGGCTGAGGGAGGTGGGAGGGAGCAGGGCCAGGGCTTGTGAGCACTGCACATGTGGGAGCCCCGGGCTGTCCCAGGAAAGCCTGTGGCGTTGACAGGCTTGAAGGGGCCACAGGCCCTGGCTGGAGACAGCGTTGGGGCCCATCCTGCCCAAGCCGCCCTGACGGCCAGCCCCTGGCAGGGTTGTGCCCCATGAAAGGGTAAGCGATACCCGGGTAGAGTCTCACAAGGCCCCATCCCTGCCACCCAACAGCACCCCAGGGAGCCATGGCACTCAGCACGTCCCCAAATCTCTCGGGGCACCTGGCACCACTGGGAGCCCCAAGTGACTCTGCCCCCAGCCCCAAGGGCAGCACCGTGCCCTGCCCTGAGAGGCTCAGCTCTCGTTCTGGCTTAGAAACTCCCTGGCCACCTGAGGCCCCGTCCCCCATCCAGACCAGCCTTCCCCCTGCCTGCTGCACTCACCGGTCGCCCGGCTCAAACAGCAGTGGGGCTGCCTGCTGACGGCCCTGGCACAGCTCCCGTGGTAACCTCTCCTCTGTGCTGTCATAGCCACCAGAGCAGCATCACCCAGCCAGCAAGCCCCCAGCCTTCGTCCCCACCACTCGGCTCAGTGGGTCCTGGGCATCACACCAAGCACAATCCCGCCCGGCAGGAGCAAGCCCCCACAGGCTCTCTTGACAAAGCAGGCACACAAACCCAAAACCGAAATTGAAAACAGGGGCTGTAGGTGGAGGTCCCTGACTTAGGCAGAGAGGTGCAAAGTTTCCTGGGCCACTTGTTTGGCATTCGTCTGACCGCGAGTTGTCTTGTAAAGAAGCGCTGTGAGCCCTTGGACAGAGACAAAACTCCTCCTCCCTCTTCTCCACTTAGATTCCTTCTGCTGGCGCAGTACTTAGCCCCGCAAACCCGGACCATCAAGACAAATGCCAAACGTGTCCCTGGTGCAAGTGGAAAAGATCCGGCGGGGTCCTGTCTCCAGCTACTAACTTGCCCCCTGCAAGTGCTTTGCCAGGACGTAGTGCTACTACACGCTCTTTAGATAAGGCTAGAGCAGGAGCACTACTGGGAAAAGCAGACCATTGAGAAGAGCAGAGCGCTTCGGTTGGGATTCCTCTTACCTGCTTTTAGCCATCTAAAACTTAAGTGCCTAGCGTACATTAGTCATTTAGGCTCTCTCTGCAGCATTTGTGTAGAGAGAGGGATGCACATCAAGAGGCTGATCAATCCTTTCCACTCCACCAGCAGTATAGAGGGGTGTCTTTCACAGAACTAGGATGATGTAGTCTCCCATAAACAGGCCACATACATAAACTCTCTGGGTGGCCACCAGCAACAAAGAGAGTGAAATCCTTTTGGGCATGACCCCAAATCCGACTCCAGTCAACTACTCTCATACTCTTTCCATTGCCTTTAACTGGTTATATATTAGTCCCTATTAGCCAAGGACTATATTAACACTGTCAGAGGACCCTGGACAAACTACTTTATGCAAAAGGCATTTAAACCTGACGGTACTGTGGAAATGTATGGGTGAAAGGAAGCAATGATGAGAGCGGAGTAAGGAACAGCTTGGTTTTCCGGCTCCCCAGTTTAGCTTCCATCTTTCCTGGCAATCTGCCTACCGGCACTTGATGCTCTGACCGTGCAAGTTTGCCTAATCCTCCTCTCAAGCTGAAATTTACTCTGTGTAGGGAGAAAACAACAGGAAAGCATGACACAGAATCCATATAAGGACCCAGATAAACTCTTGAGTCCCTATTATATCCTGCAAGAAGAAAACTCTTTCTTTGGTCAAATGAGGAGGAGCTTGACAGAGAAGTGTTGGTCTTACAACAAACAGGCCTTGCAATAAATCACATTTACCAACAGTCGGCCCTTACTGAATAGCGCAGTCGTTCAAAAAAGTGTTGCAGGAAAGACACCGAGACAGACTTAATGCACAACGCTTTATTAGCGGGGTCCGGACGTGAACGTATATACACCAGCTTCAAATTATCAAAGGTATTAAAAAGAATGGGAAAAGAAAGAGAGAGAGAACAAAAAAAAAGGAAAGGAAAGCCTCTGCCTGTGACCGGCTGGGAGTCATTGCCAGACAAGCATCATCCTCTGCTGTCTCTCCAGTACAGCACGTTATGACAGTGATGGTAGCCACCACCGCCCTTGGTCCCCAACACTTTGTACCTTCCATCGGGACCTGCTCCAGATCCTGTGGGCTGTTCTCATTCACGGTGCTCTTCATGCCGACCGCTTAGTTGGGCACAGGCATTGGACGTGGACTGGCACTAAGCTTTTGTGCACGTGTTTCATTGGATAATCCTGTCCGGGTATCTAGATGACCACATCACAGGCCCCTTACTCACAACTAGAGGCTTCTGTCCACAGGTATTTCCAAAAAGTTGAACCAATGGTTATCCTTGGCAGTATCACTATAGAATTCATGTTTGTTGATACTCTCAGGGCTATTGTCAACTAAGTACGCGAGGGACTGAAAATAAGAGGTCTTTATACGACCAACATTTCTTGGTTATTAAACATAGGACCATGTCTTTTAACGTTATAAAAGAAAAAATTAAGTCTTTCCTAGAGACAGTAATAGCACTACTAAATGATCATTCGTTTTACTAACACAAATATCTTAATGGACATTCGCATTGTTGGTTTTTCATCTTAACACTTTTAATTCAAGAATAATCCTACAGGTCAGGCATTTCAATAAGATACTGACTAAGGCCTTACATGCTCGAACAGAATAACTTTACTGAGTCCTTTGTGGGCCAGAACTCAACTATTGCAGTGATAACTGCAATATAAATTCACAGACAGACCGAAATACCCGAGCTCCAGAAAACTATGTACAATTTGGGAAAGCACTGCAGCCACCTCAGAGAACCTAATCTGTAGCTCCGAGATCAGTCCTCAGGTAGGCACCTCGGTTCTCTTGCTCCACAGCAAAAAACATCTCAGTGACGATGTTAATCTCAGCAATGCTGGTCAGCTGGAATTTGCAGGACTTGGAGGAGGGCAGCACCGTCAGCTGGCAGTGGTGCGACTCCGGCAAAAACTGCCAGGCTGACGTCACCAACAGCTGGGCCCAGCGGGCAACTTTCTCCACGTCTAAGTAGGAGCTCGTGCAGAGGTTCTCTAGAAGGAATGATCTCCGAGCCCTTGGCACCTTGTTGTCATGGTGGTGGAGAAAGCACGCACAACCTCCCAGCAGCTGCTTCTTCCAGCACGTGCACTGCAACGCCACGTGGATGTTGGAGGGCCTTCCTGGCAGCTGTTTTGTGGTGTCCAGGTCTAGGCTGAAAGAGTGCCCAGGGGGTGGCCGCAGGAACACGAGCAGGTGGTAGGCAATGCCCTTCTCCTCAAGACTCCAGGCTTCACAGGGGTCATCCATCCCGGTGCCTGGGAACAGCTGCGGCATGAAATTCCTCTCCGAAAGCACTCGGCAGACGCTAAGGAGGTCATCCACCAGCTCCTTCAGCAGCTTGCACTTGTTGGGCAGGCCCTGCCTTGGCGGTGGTGTGGGCGTAGACAAAGACCTGACACCATTAGGCAAACCAGTGAATTCTTCCTCCTCCTTGCCGTTCTCCTGCTTGCTGCCGGAGCTCGCCTGCTCACTGCAGCAGGCAGAGGGAAATATCGCTCCCCTCTCCAGCCAACAGACCACAGCGAACAGGACCAGGGCTGCTGGAATGGTCCAAAACCACCACTGCTCCAAGCCAGAAAGGAGTGTGGTCTCCTCTGTGCTCCTGCTCCGCTCCACCTCCTGTAGCAGCCGAGTCATCTGTTCGTTCAGATATGCCTCACGCTGCTGCATACGCTCAGTGGTCTCCACGTCTGCCACCTCATTGCTCTTCAGCCCAGGCTGGAGGGCCAGCAGAGCCAGAGCGAGGACAAGTGCTGCAGCCATGGTCTGTAGGAGGTGGGAGAAAAGAGGTCTGAGCAGGGATGGGTGGGAGAGAGCATGGGGCTTGGGAAAGGGACAGGAGCCACCTGGAGCCGGGGGCCGGCAGGAGAGGGGCTGAGGGAGGTGGGAGGGAGCAGGGCCGGGGCTTGTGAGCACTGCACATGTGGGAGCCCCGGGCTGTCCCAGGAAAGCCTGTGGCGTTGACAGGCTTGAAGGGGCCACAGGCCCTGGCTGGAGACAGCGTTGGGGCCCATCCTGCCCAAGCCGCCCTGACGGCCAGCCCCTGGCAGGGTTGTGCCCCATGAAAGGGTAAGCGATACCCGGGTAGAGTCTCACAAGGCCCCATCCCTGCCACCCAACAGCACCCCAGGGAGCCATGGCACTCAGCACGTCCCCAAATCTCTCGGGGCACCTGGCACCACTGGGAGCCCCAAGTGACTCTGCCCCCAGCCCCAAGGGCAGCACCGTGCCCTGCCCTGAGAGGCTCAGCTCTCGTTCTGGCTTAGAAACTCCCTGGCCACCTGAGGCCCCGTCCCCCATCCAGACCAGCCTTCCCCCTGCCTGCTGCACTCACCGGTCGCCCGGCTCAAACAGCAGTGGGGCTGCCTGCTGACGGCCCTGGCACAGCTCCCGTGGTAACCTCTCCTCTGTGCTGTCATAGCCACCAGAGCAGCATCACCCAGCCAGCAAGCCCCCAGCCTTCGTCCCCACCACTCGGCTCAGTGGGTCCTGGGCATCACACCAAGCACAATCCCGCCCGGCAGGAGCAAGCCCCCACAGGCTCTCTTGACAAAGCAGGCACACAAACCCAAAACCGAAATTGAAAACAGGGGCTGTAGGTGGAGGTCCCTGACTTAGGCAGAGAGGTGCAAAGTTTCCTGGGCCACTTGTTTGGCATTCGTCTGACCGCGAGTTGTCTTGTAAAGAAGCGCTGTGAGCCCTTGGACAGAGACAAAACTCCTCCTCCCTCTTCTCCACTTAGATTCCTTCTGCTGGCGCAGTACTTAGCCCCGCAAACCCGGACCATCAAGACAAATGCCAAACGTGTCCCTGGTGCAAGTGGAAAAGATCCGGCGGGGTCCTGTCTCCAGCTACTAACTTGCCCCCTGCAAGTGCTTTGCCAGGACGTAGTGCTACTACACGCTCTTTAGATAAGGCTAGAGCAGGAGCACTACTGGGAAAAGCAGACCATTGAGAAGAGCAGAGCGCTTCGGTTGGGATTCCTCTTACCTGCTTTTAGCCATCTAAAACTTAAGTGCCTAGCGTACATTAGTCATTTAGGCTCTCTCTGCAGCATTTGTGTAGAGAGAGGGATGCACATCAAGAGGCTGATCAATCCTTTCCACTCCACCAGCAGTATAGAGGGGTGTCTTTCACAGAACTAGGATGATGTAGTCTCCCATAAACAGGCCACATACATAAACTCTCTGGGTGGCCACCAGCAACAAAGAGAGTGAAATCCTTTTGGGCATGACCCCAAATCCGACTCCAGTCAACTACTCTCATACTCTTTCCATTGCCTTTAACTGGTTATATATTAGTCCCTATTAGCCAAGGACTATATTAACACTGTCAGAGGACCCTGGACAAACTACTTTATGCAAAAGGCATTTAAACCTGACGGTACTGTGGAAATGTATGGGTGAAAGGAAGCAATGATGAGAGCGGAGTAAGGAACAGCTTGGTTTTCCGGCTCCCCAGTTTAGCTTCCATCTTTCCTGGCAATCTGCCTACCGGCACTTGATGCTCTGACCGTGCAAGTTTGCCTAATCCTCCTCTCAAGCTGAAATTTACTCTGTGTAGGGAGAAAACAACAGGAAAGCATGACACAGAATCCATATAAGGACCCAGATAAACTCTTGAGTCCCTATTATATCCTGCAAGAAGAAAACTCTTTCTTTGGTCAAATGAGGAGGAGCTTGACAGAGAAGTGTTGGTCTTACAACAAACAGGCCTTGCAATAAATCACATTTACCAACAGTCGGCCCTTACTGAATAGCGCAGTCGTTCAAAAAAGTGTTGCAGGAAAGACACCGAGACAGACTTAATGCACAACGCTTTATTAGCGGGGTCCGGACGTGAACGTATATACACCAGCTTCAAATTATCAAAGGTATTAAAAAGAATGGGAAAAGAAAGAGAGAGAGAACAAAAAAAAAGGAAAGGAAAGCCTCTGCCTGTGACCGGCTGGGAGTCATTGCCAGACAAGCATCATCCTCTGCTGTCTCTCCAGTACAGCACGTTATGACAGTGATGGTAGCCACCACCGCCCTTGGTCCCCAACACTTTGTACCTTCCATCGGGACCTGCTCCAGATCCTGTGGGCTGTTCTCATTCACGGTGCTCTTCATGCCGACCGCTTAGTTGGGCACAGGCATTGGACGTGGACTGGCACTAAGCTTTTGTGCACGTGTTTCATTGGATAATCCTGTCCGGGTATCTAGATGACCACATCACAGGCCCCTTACTCACAACTAGAGGCTTCTGTCCACAGGTATTTCCAAAAAGTTGAACCAATGGTTATCCTTGGCAGTATCACTATAGAATTCATGTTTGTTGATACTCTCAGGGCTATTGTCAACTAAGTACGCGAGGGACTGAAAATAAGAGGTCTTTATACGACCAACATTTCTTGGTTATTAAACATAGGACCATGTCTTTTAACGTTATAAAAGAAAAAATTAAGTCTTTCCTAGAGACAGTAATAGCACTACTAAATGATCATTCGTTTTACTAACACAAATATCTTAATGGACATTCGCATTGTTGGTTTTTCATCTTAACACTTTTAATTCAAGAATAATCCTACAGGTCAGGCATTTCAATAAGATACTGACTAAGGCCTTACATGCTCGAACAGAATAACTTTACTGAGTCCTTTGTGGGCCAGAACTCAACTATTGCAGTGATAACTGCAATATAAATTCACAGACAGACCGAAATACCCGAGCTCCAGAAAACTATGTACAATTTGGGAAAGCACTGCAGCCACCTCAGAGAACCTAATCTGTAGCTCCGAGATCAGTCCTCAGGTAGGCACCTCGGTTCTCTTGCTCCACAGCAAAAAACATCTCAGTGACGATGTTAATCTCAGCAATGCTGGTCAGCTGGAATTTGCAGGACTTGGAGGAGGGCAGCACCGTCAGCTGGCAGTGGTGCGACTCCGGCAAAAACTGCCAGGCTGACGTCACCAACAGCTGGGCCCAGCGGGCAACTTTCTCCACGTCTAAGTAGGAGCTCGTGCAGAGGTTCTCTAGAAGGAATGATCTCCGAGCCCTTGGCACCTTGTTGTCATGGTGGTGGAGAAAGCACGCACAACCTCCCAGCAGCTGCTTCTTCCAGCACGTGCACTGCAACGCCACGTGGATGTTGGAGGGCCTTCCTGGCAGCTGTTTTGTGGTGTCCAGGTCTAGGCTGAAAGAGTGCCCAGGGGGTGGCCGCAGGAACACGAGCAGGTGGTAGGCAATGCCCTTCTCCTCAAGACTCCAGGCTTCACAGGGGTCATCCTTCCCGGTGCCTGGGAACAGCTGCGGCATGAAATTCCTCTCCGAAAGCACTCGGCAGACGCTAAGGAGGTCATCCACCAGCTCCTTCAGCAGCTTGCACTTGTTGGGCAGGCCCTGCCTTGGCGGTGGTGTGGGCGTAGACAAAGACCTGACACCATTAGGCAAACCAGTGAATTCTTCCTCCTCCTTGCCGTTCTCCTGCTTGCTGCCGGAGCTCGCCTGCTCACTGCAGCAGGCAGAGGGAAATATCGCTCCCCTCTCCAGCCAACAGACCACAGCGAACAGGACCAGGGCTGCTGGAATGGTCCAAAACCACCACTGCTCCAAGCCAGAAAGGAGTGTGGTCTCCTCTGTGCTCCTGCTCCGCTCCACCTCCTGTAGCAGCCGAGTCATCTGTTCGTTCAGATATGCCTCACGCTGCTGCATACGCTCAGTGGTCTCCACGTCTGCCACCTCACTGCTCTTCAGCCCAGGCTGGAGGGCCAGCAGAGCCAGAGCGAGGACAAGTGCTGCAGCCATGGTCTGTAGGAGGTGGGAGAAAAGAGGTCTGAGCAGGGATGGGTGGGAGAGAGCATGGGGCTTGGGAAAGGGACAGGAGCCACCTGGAGCCGGGGGCCGGCAGGAGAGGGGCTGAGGGAGGTGGGAGGGAGCAGGGCCGGGGCTTGTGAACACTGCACATGTGGGAGCCCCGGGCTGTCCCAGGAAAGCCTGTGGCGTTGACAGGCTTGAAGGGGCCACAGGCCCTGGCTGGAGACAGCGTTGGGGCCCATCCTGCCCAAGCCGCCCTGACGGCCAGCCCCTGGCAGGGTTGTGCCCCATGAAAGGGTAAGCGATACCCGGGTAGAGTCTCACAAGGCCCCATCCCTGCCACCCAACAGCACCCCAGGGAGCCATGGCACTCAGCACGTCCCCAAATCTCTCGGGGCACCTGGCACCACTGGGAGCCCCAAGTGACTCTGCCCCCAGCCCCAAGGGCAGCACCGTGCCCTGCCCTGAGAGGCTCAGCTCTCGTTCTGGCTTAGAAACTCCCTGGCCACCTGAGGCCCCGTCCCCCATCCAGACCAGCCTTCCCCCTGCCTGCTGCACTCACCGGTCGCCCGGCTCAAACAGCAGTGGGGCTGCCTGCTGACGGCCCTGGCACAGCTCCCGTGGTAACCTCTCCTCTGTGCTGTCATAGCCACCAGAGCAGCATCACCCAGCCAGCAAGCCCCCAGCCTTCGTCCCCACCACTCGGCTCAGTGGGTCCTGGGCATCACACCAAGCACAATCCCGCCCGGCAGGAGCAAGCCCCCACAGGCTCTCTTGACAAAGCAGGCACACAAACCCAAAACCGAAATTGAAAACAGGGGCTGTAGGTGGAGGTCCCTGACTTAGGCAGAGAGGTGCAAAGTTTCCTGGGCCACTTGTTTGGCATTCGTCTGACCGCGAGTTGTCTTGTAAAGAAGCGCTGTGAGCCCTTGGACAGAGACAAAACTCCTCCTCCCTCTTCTCCACTTAGATTCCTTCTGCTGGCGCAGTACTTAGCCCCGCAAACCCGGACCATCAAGACAAATGCCAAACGTGTCCCTGGTGCAAGTGGAAAAGATCCGGCGGGGTCCTGTCTCCAGCTACTAACTTGCCCCCTGCAAGTGCTTTGCCAGGACGTAGTGCTACTACACGCTCTTTAGATAAGGCTAGAGCAGGAGCACTACTGGGAAAAGCAGACCATTGAGAAGAGCAGAGCGCTTCGGTTGGGATTCCTCTTACCTGCTTTTAGCCATCTAAAACTTAAGTGCCTAGCGTACATTAGTCATTTAGGCTCTCTCTGCAGCATTTGTGTAGAGAGAGGGATGCACATCAAGAGGCTGATCAATCCTTTCCACTCCACCAGCAGTATAGAGGGGTGTCTTTCACAGAACTAGGATGATGTAGTCTCCCATAAACAGGCCACATACATAAACTCTCTGGGTGGCCACCAGCAACAAAGAGAGTGAAATCCTTTTGGGCATGACCCCAAATCCGACTCCAGTCAACTACTCTCATACTCTTTCCATTGCCTTTAACTGGTTATATATTAGTCCCTATTAGCCAAGGACTATATTAACACTGTCAGAGGACCCTGGACAAACTACTTTATGCAAAAGGCATTTAAACCTGACGGTACTGTGGAAATGTATGGGTGAAAGGAAGCAATGATGAGAGCGGAGTAAGGAACAGCTTGGTTTTCCGGCTCCCCAGTTTAGCTTCCATCTTTCCTGGCAATCTGCCTACCGGCACTTGATGCTCTGACCGTGCAAGTTTGCCTAATCCTCCTCTCAAGCTGAAATTTACTCTGTGTAGGGAGAAAACAACAGGAAAGCATGACACAGAATCCATATAAGGACCCAGATAAACTCTTGAGTCCCTATTATATCCTGCAAGAAGAAAACTCTTTCTTTGGTCAAATGAGGAGGAGCTTGACAGAGAAGTGTTGGTCTTACAACAAACAGGCCTTGCAATAAATCACATTTACCAACAGTCGGCCCTTACTGAATAGCGCAGTCGTTCAAAAAAGTGTTGCAGGAAAGACACCAAGACAGACTTAATGCACAACGCTTTATTAGCGGGGTCCGGACGTGAACGTATATACACCAGCTTCAAATTATCAAAGGTATTAAAAAGAATGGGAAAAGAAAGAGAGAGAGAACAAAAAAAAAGGAAAGGAAAGCCTCTGCCTGTGACCGGCTGGGAGTCATTGCCAGACAAGCATCATCCTCTGCTGTCTCTCCAGTACAGCACGTTATGACAGTGATGGTAGCCACCACCGCCCTTGGTCCCCAACACTTTGTACCTTCCATCGGGACCTGCTCCAGATCCTGTGGGCTGTTCTCATTCACGGTGCTCTTCATGCCGACCGCTTAGTTGGGCACAGGCATTGGACGTGGACTGGCACTAAGCTTTTGTGCACGTGTTTCATTGGATAATCCTGTCCGGGTATCTAGATGACCACATCACAGGCCCCTTACTCACAACTAGAGGCTTCTGTCCACAGGTATTTCCAAAAAGTTGAACCAATGGTTATCCTTGGCAGTATCACTATAGAATTCATGTTTGTTGATACTCTCAGGGCTATTGTCAACTAAGTACGCGAGGGACTGAAAATAAGAGGTCTTTATACGACCAACATTTCTTGGTTATTAAACATAGGACCATGTCTTTTAACGTTATAAAAGAAAAAATTAAGTCTTTCCTAGAGACAGTAATAGCACTACTAAATGATCATTCGTTTTACTAACACAAATATCTTAATGGACATTCGCATTGTTGGTTTTTCATCTTAACACTTTTAATTCAAGAATAATCCTACAGGTCAGGCATTTCAATAAGATACTGACTAAGGCCTTACATGCTCGAACAGAATAACTTTACTGAGTCCTTTGTGGGCCAGAACTCAACTATTGCAGTGATAACTGCAATATAAATTCACAGACAGACCGAAATACCCGAGCTCCAGAAAACTATGTACAATTCGGGAAAGCACTGCAGCCACCTCAGAGAACCTAATCTGTAGCTCCGAGATCAGTCCTCAGGTAGGCACCTCGGTTCTCTTGCTCCACAGCAAAAAACATCTCAGTGACGATGTTAATCTCAGCAATGCTGGTCAGCTGGAATTTGCAGGACTTGGAGGAGGGCAGCACCGTCAGCTGGCAGTGGTGCGACTCCGGCAAAAACTGCCAGGCTGACGTCACCAACAGCTGGGCCCAGTGGGCAACTTTCTCCACGTCTAAGTAGGAGCTCGTGCAGAGGTTCTCTAGAAGGAATGATCTCCGAGCCCTTGGCACCTTGTTGTCATGGTGGTGGAGAAAGCACGCACAACCTCCCAGCAGCTGCTTCTTCCAGCACGTGCACTGCAACGCCACGTGGATGTTGGAGGGCCTTCCTGGCAGCTGTTTTGTGGTGTCCAGGTCTAGGCTGAAAGAGTGCCCAGGGGGTGGCCGCAGGAACACGAGCAGGTGGTAGGCAATGCCCTTCTCCTCAAGACTCCAGGCTTCACAGGGGTCATCCATCCCGGTGCCTGGGAACAGCTGCGGCATGAAATTCCTCTCCGAAAGCACTCGGCAGACGCTAAGGAGGTCATCCACCAGCTCCTTCAGCAGCTTGCACTTGTTGGGCAGGCCCTGCCTTGGCGGTGGTGTGGGCGTAGACAAAGACCTGACACCATTAGGCAAACCAGTGAATTCTTCCTCCTCCTTGCCGTTCTCCTGCTTGCTGCCGGAGCTCGCCTGCTCACTGCAGCAGGCAGAGGGAAATATCGCTCCCCTCTCCAGCCAACAGACCACAGCGAACAGGACCAGGGCTGCTGGAATGGTCCAAAACCACCACTGCTCCAAGCCAGAAAGGAGTGTGGTCTCCTCTGTGCTCCTGCTCCGCTCCACCTCCTGTAGCAGCCGAGTCATCTGTTCGTTCAGATATGCCTCACGCTGCTGCATACGCTCAGTGGTCTCCACGTCTGCCACCTCACTGCTCTTCAGCCCAGGCTGGAGGGCCAGCAGAGCCAGAGCGAGGACAAGTGCTGCAGCCATGGTCTGTAGGAGGTGGGAGAAAAGAGGTCTGAGCAGGGATGGGTGGGAGAGAGCATGGGGCTTGGGAAAGGGACAGGAGCCACCTGGAGCCGGGGGCCGGCAGGAGAGGGGCTGAGGGAGGTGGGAGGGAGCAGGGCCGGGGCTTGTGAGCACTGCACATGTGGGAGCCCCGGGCTGTCCCAGGAAAGCCTGTGGCGTTGACAGGCTTGAAGGGGCCACAGGCCCTGGCTGGAGACAGCGTTGGGGCCCATCCTGCCCAAGCCGCCCTGACGGCCAGCCCCTGGCAGGGTTGTGCCCCATGAAAGGGTAAGCGATACCCGGGTAGAGTCTCACAAGGCCCCATCCCTGCCACCCAACAGCACCCCAGGGAGCCATGGCACTCAGCACGTCCCCAAATCTCTCGGGGCACCTGGCACCACTGGGAGCCCCAAGTGACTCTGCCCCCAGCCCCAAGGGCAGCACCGTGCCCTGCCCTGAGAGGCTCAGCTCTCGTTCTGGCTTAGAAACTCCCTGGCCACCTGAGGCCCCGTCCCCCATCCAGACCAGCCTTCCCCCTGCCTGCTGCACTCACCGATCGCCCGGCTCAAACAGCAGTGGGGCTGCCTGCTGACGGCCCTGGCACAGCTCCCGTGGTAACCTCTCCTCTGTGCTGTCATAGCCACCAGAGCAGCATCACCCAGCCAGCAAGCCCCCAGCCTTCGTCCCCACCACTCGGCTCAGTGGGTCCTGGGCATCACACCAAGCACAATCCCGCCCGGCAGGAGCAAGCCCCCACAGGCTCTCTTGACAAAGCAGGCACACAAACCCAAAACCGAAATTGAAAACAGGGGCTGTAGGTGGAGGTCCCTGACTTAGGCAGAGAGGTGCAAAGTTTCCTGGGCCACTTGTTTGGCATTCGTCTGACCGCGAGTTGTCTTGTAAAGAAGCGCTGTGAGCCCTTGGACAGAGACAAAACTCCTCCTCCCTCTTCTCCACTTAGATTCCTTCTGCTGGCGCAGTACTTAGCCCCGCAAACCCGGACCATCAAGACAAATGCAAAACGTGTCCCTGGTGCAAGTGGAAAAGATCCGGCGGGGTCCTGTCTCCAGCTACTAACTTGCCCCCTGCAAGTGCTTTGCCAGGACGTAGTGCTACTACACGCTCTTTAGATAAGGCTAGAGCAGGAGCACTACTGGGAAAAGCAGACCATTGAGAAGAGCAGAGCGCTTCGGTTGGGATTCCTCTTACCTGCTTTTAGCCATCTAAAACTTAAGTGCCTAGCGTACATTAGTCATTTAGGCTCTCTCTGCAGCATTTGTGTAGAGAGAGGGATGCACATCAAGAGGCTGATCAATCCTTTCCACTCCACCAGCAGTATAGAGGGGTGTCTTTCACAGAACTAGGATGATGTAGTCTCCCATAAACAGGCCACATACATAAACTCTCTGGGTGGCCACCAGCAACAAAGAGAGTGAAATCCTTTTGGGCATGACCCCAAATCCGACTCCAGTCAACTACTCTCATACTCTTTCCATTGCCTTTAACTGGTTATATATTAGTCCCTATTAGCCAAGGACTATATTAACACTGTCAGAGGACCCTGGACAAACTACTTTATGCAAAAGGCATTTAAACCTGACGGTACTGTGGAAATGTATGGGTGAAAGGAAGCAATGATGAGAGCGGAGTAAGGAACAGCTTGGTTTTCCGGCTCCCCAGTTTAGCTTCCATCTTTCCTGGCAATCTGCCTACCGGCACTTGATGCTCTGACCGTGCAAGTTTGCCTAATCCTCCTCTCAAGCTGAAATTTACTCTGTGTAGGGAGAAAACAACAGGAAAGCATGACACAGAATCCATATAAGGACCCAGATAAACTCTTGAGTCCCTATTATATCCTGCAAGAAGAAAACTCTTTCTTTGGTCAAATGAGGAGGAGCTTGACAGAGAAGTGTTGGTCTTACAACAAACAGGCCTTGCAATAAATCACATTTACCAACAGTCGGCCCTTACTGAATAGCGCAGTCGTTCAAAAAAGTGTTGCAGGAAAGACACCGAGACAGACTTAATGCACAACGCTTTATTAGCGGGGTCCGGACGTGAACGTATATACACCAGCTTCAAATTATCAAAGGTATTAAAAAGAATGGGAAAAGAAAGAGAGAGAGAACAAAAAAAAAGGAAAGGAAAGCCTCTGCCTGTGACCGGCTGGGAGTCATTGCCAGACAAGCATCATCCTCTGCTGTCTCTCCAGTACAGCACGTTATGACAGTGATGGTAGCCACCACCGCCCTTGGTCCCCAACACTTTGTACCTTCCATCGGGACCTGCTCCAGATCCTGTGGGCTGTTCTCATTCACGGTGCTCTTCATGCCGACCGCTTAGTTGGGCACAGGCATTGGACGTGGACTGGCACTAAGCTTTTGTGCACGTGTTTCATTGGATAATCCTGTCCGGGTATCTAGATGACCACATCACAGGCCCCTTACTCACAACTAGAGGCTTCTGTCCACAGGTATTTCCAAAAAGTTGAACCAATGGTTATCCTTGGCAGTATCACTATAGAATTCATGTTTGTTGATACTCTCAGGGCTATTGTCAACTAAGTACGCGAGGGACTGAAAATAAGAGGTCTTTATACGACCAACATTTCTTGGTTATTAAACATAGGACCATGTCTTTTAACGTTATAAAAGAAAAAATTAAGTCTTTCCTAGAGACAGTAATAGCACTACTAAATGATCATTCGTTTTACTAACACAAATATCTTAATGGACATTCGCATTGTTGGTTTTTCATCTTAACACTTTTAATTCAAGAATAATCCTACAGGTCAGGCATTTCAATAAGATACTGACTAAGGCCTTACATGCTCGAACAGAATAACTTTACTGAGTCCTTTGTGGGCCAGAACTCAACTATTGCAGTGATAACTGCAATATAAATTCACAGACAGACCGAAATACCCGAGCTCCAGAAAACTATGTACAATTCGGGAAAGCACTGCAGCCACCTCAGAGAACCTAATCTGTAGCTCCGAGATCAGTCCTCAGGTAGGCACCTCGGTTCTCTTGCTCCACAGCAAAAAACATCTCAGTGACGATGTTAATCTCAGCAATGCTGGTCAGCTGGAATTTGCAGGACTTGGAGGAGGGCAGCACCGTCAGCTGGCAGTGGTGCGACTCCGGCAAAAACTGCCAGGCTGACGTCACCAACAGCTGGGCCCAGTGGGCAACTTTCTCCACGTCTAAGTAGGAGCTCGTGCAGAGGTTCTCTAGAAGGAATGATCTCCGAGCCCTTGGCACCTTGTTGTCATGGTGGTGGAGAAAGCACGCACAACCTCCCAGCAGCTGCTTCTTCCAGCACGTGCACTGCAACGCCACGTGGATGTTGGAGGGCCTTCCTGGCAGCTGTTTTGTGGTGTCCAGGTCTAGGCTGAAAGAGTGCCCAGGGGGTGGCCGCAGGAACACGAGCAGGTGGTAGGCAATGCCCTTCTCCTCAAGACTCCAGGCTTCACAGGGGTCATCCATCCCGGTGCCTGGGAACAGCTGCGGCATGAAATTCCTCTCCGAAAGCACTCGGCAGACGCTAAGGAGGTCATCCACCAGCTCCTTCAGCAGCTTGCACTTGTTGGGCAGGCCCTGCCTTGGCGGTGGTGTGGGCGTAGACAAAGACCTGACACCATTAGGCAAACCAGTGAATTCTTCCTCCTCCTTGCCGTTCTCCTGCTTGCTGCCGGAGCTCGCCTGCTCACTGCAGCAGGCAGAGGGAAATATCGCTCCCCTCTCCAGCCAACAGACCACAGCGAACAGGACCAGGGCTGCTGGAATGGTCCAAAACCACCACTGCTCCAAGCCAGAAAGGAGTGTGGTCTCCTCTGTGCTCCTGCTCCGCTCCACCTCCTGTAGCAGCCGAGTCATCTGTTCGTTCAAATATGCCTCACGCTGCTGCATACGCTCAGTGGTCTCCACGTCTGCCACCTCACTGCTCTTCAGCCCAGGCTGGAGGGCCAGCAGAGCCAGAGCGAGGACAAGTGCTGCAGCCATGGTCTGTAGGAGGTGGGAGAAAAGAGGTCTGAGCAGGGATGGGTGGGAGAGAGCATGGGGCTTGGGAAAGGGACAGGAGCCACCTGGAGCCGGGGGCCGGCAGGAGAGGGGCTGAGGGAGGTGGGAGGGAGCAGGGCCGGGGCTTGTGAGCACTGCACATGTGGGAGCCCCGGGCTGTCCCAGGAAAGCCTGTGGCGTTGACAGGCTTGAAGGGGCCACAGGCCCTGGCTGGAGACAGCGTTGGGGCCCATCCTGCCCAAGCCGCCCTGACGGCCAGCCCCTGGCAGGGTTGTGCCCCATGAAAGGGTAAGCGATACCCGGGTAGAGTCTCACAAGGCCCCATCCCTGCCACCCAACAGCACCCCAGGGAGCCATGGCACTCAGCACGTCCCCAAATCTCTCGGGGCACCTGGCACCACTGGGAGCCCCAAGTGACTCTGCCCCCAGCCCCAAGGGCAGCACCGTGCCCTGCCCTGAGAGGCTCAGCTCTCGTTCTGGCTTAGAAACTCCCTGGCCACCTGAGGCCCCGTCCCCCATCCAGACCAGCCTTCCCCCTGCCTGCTGCACTCACCGATCGCCCGGCTCAAACAGCAGTGGGGCTGCCTGCTGACGGCCCTGGCACAGCTCCCGTGGTAACCTCTCCTCTGTGCTGTCATAGCCACCAGAGCAGCATCACCCAGCCAGCAAGCCCCCAGCCTTCGTCCCCACCACTCGGCTCAGTGGGTCCTGGGCATCACACCAAGCACAATCCCGCCCGGCAGGAGCAAGCCCCCACAGGCTCTCTTGACAAAGCAGGCACACAAACCCAAAACCGAAATTGAAAACAGGGGCTGTAGGTGGAGGTCCCTGACTTAGGCAGAGAGGTGCAAAGTTTCCTGGGCCACTTGTTTGGCATTCGTCTGACCGCGAGTTGTCTTGTAAAGAAGCGCTGTGAGCCCTTGGACAGAGACAAAACTCCTCCTCCCTCTTCTCCACTTAGATTCCTTCTGCTGGCGCAGTACTTAGCCCCGCAAACCCGGACCATCAAGACAAATGCAAAACGTGTCCCTGGTGCAAGTGGAAAAGATCCGGCGGGGTCCTGTCTCCAGCTACTAACTTGCCCCCTGCAAGTGCTTTGCCAGGACGTAGTGCTACTACACGCTCTTTAGATAAGGCTAGAGCAGGAGCACTACTGGGAAAAGCAGACCATTGAGAAGAGCAGAGCGCTTCGGTTGGGATTCCTCTTACCTGCTTTTAGCCATCTAAAACTTAAGTGCCTAGCGTACATTAGTCATTTAGGCTCTCTCTGCAGCATTTGTGTAGAGAGAGGGATGCACATCAAGAGGCTGATCAATCCTTTCCACTCCACCAGCAGTATAGAGGGGTGTCTTTCACAGAACTAGGATGATGTAGTCTCCCATAAACAGGCCACATACATAAACTCTCTGGGTGGCCACCAGCAACAAAGAGAGTGAAATCCTTTTGGGCATGACCCCAAATCCGACTCCAGTCAACTACTCTCATACTCTTTCCATTGCCTTTAACTGGTTATATATTAGTCCCTATTAGCCAAGGACTATATTAACACTGTCAGAGGACCCTGGACAAACTACTTTATGCAAAAGGCATTTAAACCTGACGGTACTGTGGAAATGTATGGGTGAAAGGAAGCAATGATGAGAGCGGAGTAAGGAACAGCTTGGTTTTCCGGCTCCCCAGTTTAGCTTCCATCTTTCCTGGCAATCTGCCTACCGGCACTTGATGCTCTGACCGTGCAAGTTTGCCTAATCCTCCTCTCAAGCTGAAATTTACTCTGTGTAGGGAGAAAACAACAGGAAAGCATGACACAGAATCCATATAAGGACCCAGATAAACTCTTGAGTCCCTATTATATCCTGCAAGAAGAAAACTCTTTCTTTGGTCAAATGAGGAGGAGCTTGACAGAGAAGTGTTGGTCTTACAACAAACAGGCCTTGCAATAAATCACATTTACCAACAGTCGGCCCTTACTGAATAGCGCAGTCGTTCAAAAAAGTGTTGCAGGAAAGACACCGAGACAGACTTAATGCACAACGCTTTATTAGCGGGGTCCGGACGTGAACGTATATACACCAGCTTCAAATTATCAAAGGTATTAAAAAGAATGGGAAAAGAAAGAGAGAGAGAACAAAAAAAAAGGAAAGGAAAGCCTCTGCCTGTGACCGGCTGGGAGTCATTGCCAGACAAGCATCATCCTCTGCTGTCTCTCCAGTACAGCACGTTATGACAGTGATGGTAGCCACCACCGCCCTTGGTCCCCAACACTTTGTACCTTCCATCGGGACCTGCTCCAGATCCTGTGGGCTGTTCTCATTCACGGTGCTCTTCATGCCGACCGCTTAGTTGGGCACAGGCATTGGACGTGGACTGGCACTAAGCTTTTGTGCACGTGTTTCATTGGATAATCCTGTCCGGGTATCTAGATGACCACATCACAGGCCCCTTACTCACAACTAGAGGCTTCTGTCCACAGGTATTTCCAAAAAGTTGAACCAATGGTTATCCTTGGCAGTATCACTATAGAATTCATGTTTGTTGATACTCTCAGGGCTATTGTCAACTAAGTACGCGAGGGACTGAAAATAAGAGGTCTTTATACGACCAACATTTCTTGGTTATTAAACATAGGACCATGTCTTTTAACGTTATAAAAGAAAAAATTAAGTCTTTCCTAGAGACAGTAATAGCACTACTAAATGATCATTCGTTTTACTAACACAAATATCTTAATGGACATTCGCATTGTTGGTTTTTCATCTTAACACTTTTAATTCAAGAATAATCCTACAGGTCAGGCATTTCAATAAGATACTGACTAAGGCCTTACATGCTCGAACAGAATAACTTTACTGAGTCCTTTGTGGGCCAGAACTCAACTATTGCAGTGATAACTGCAATATAAATTCACAGACAGACCGAAATACCCGAGCTCCAGAAAACTATGTACAATTCGGGAAAGCACTGCAGCCACCTCAGAGAACCTAATCTGTAGCTCCGAGATCAGTCCTCAGGTAGGCACCTCGGTTCTCTTGCTCCACAGCAAAAAACATCTCAGTGACGATGTTAATCTCAGCAATGCTGGTCAGCTGGAATTTGCAGGACTTGGAGGAGGGCAGCACCGTCAGCTGGCAGTGGTGCGACTCCGGCAAAAACTGCCAGGCTGACGTCACCAACAGCTGGGCCCAGCGGGCAACTTTCTCCACGTCTAAGTAGGAGCTCGTGCAGAGGTTCTCTAGAAGGAATGATCTCCGAGCCCTTGGCACCTTGTTGTCATGGTGGTGGAGAAAGCACGCACAACCTCCCAGCAGCTGCTTCTTCCAGCACGTGCACTGCAACGCCACGTGGATGTTGGAGGGCCTTCCTGGCAGCTGTTTTGTGGTGTCCAGGTCTAGGCTGAAAGAGTGCCCAGGGGGTGGCCGCAGGAACACAAGCAGGTGGTAGGCAATGCCCTTCTCCTCAAGACTCCAGGCTTCACAGGGGTCATCCATCCCGGTGCCTGGGAACAGCTGCGGCATGAAATTCCTCTCCGAAAGCACTCGGCAGACGCTAAGGAGGTCATCCACCAGCTCCTTCAGCAGCTTGCACTTGTTGGGCAGGCCCTGCCTTGGCGGTGGTGTGGGCGTAGACAAAGACCTGACACCATTAGGCAAACCAGTGAATTCTTCCTCCTCCTTGCCGTTCTCCTGCTTGCTGCCGGAGCTCGCCTGCTCACTGCAGCAGGCAGAGGGAAATATCGCTCCCCTCTCCAGCCAACAGACCACAGCGAACAGGACCAGGGCTGCTGGAATGGTCCAAAACCACCACTGCTCCAAGCCAGAAAGGAGTGTGGTCTCCTCTGTGCTCCTGCTCCGCTCCACCTCCTGTAGCAGCCGAGTCATCTGTTCGTTCAAATATGCCTCACGCTGCTGCATACGCTCAGTGGTCTCCACGTCTGCCACCTCACTGCTCTTCAGCCCAGGCTGGAGGGCCAGCAGAGCCAGAGCGAGGACAAGTGCTGCAGCCATGGTCTGTAGGAGGTGGGAGAAAAGAGGTCTGAGCAGGGATGGGTGGGAGAGAGCATGGGGCTTGGGAAAGGGACAGGAGCCACCTGGAGCCGGGGGCCGGCAGGAGAGGGGCTGAGGGAGGTGGGAGGGAGCAGGGCCGGGGCTTGTGAGCACTGCACATGTGGGAGCCCCGGGCTGTCCCAGGAAAGCCTGTGGCGTTGACAGGCTTGAAGGGGCCACAGGCCCTGGCTGGAGACAGCATTGGGGCCCATCCTGCCCAAGCCGCCCTGACGGCCAGCCCCTGGCAGGGTTGTGCCCCATGAAAGGGTAAGCGATACCCGGGTAGAGTCTCACAAGGCCCCATCCCTGCCACCCAACAGCACCCCAGGGAGCCATGGCACTCAGCACGTCCCCAAATCTCTCGGGGCACCTGGCACCACTGGGAGCCCCAAGTGACTCTGCCCCCAGCCCCAAGGGCAGCACCGTGCCCTGCCCTGAGAGGCTCAGCTCTCGTTCTGGCTTAGAAACTCCCTGGCCACCTGAGGCCCCGTCCCCCATCCAGACCAGCCTTCCCCCTGCCTGCTGCACTCACCGATCGCCCGGCTCAAACAGCAGTGGGGCTGCCTGCTGACGGCCCTGGCACAGCTCCCGTGGTAACCTCTCCTCTGTGCTGTCATAGCCACCAGAGCAGCATCACCCAGCCAGCAAGCCCCCAGCCTTCGTCCCCACCACTCGGCTCAGTGGGTCCTGGGCATCACACCAAGTACAATCCCGCCCGGCAGGAGCAAGCCCCCACAGGCTCTCTTGACAAAGCAGGCACACAAACCCAAAACCGAAATTGAAAACAGGGGCTGTAGGTGGAGGTCCCTGACTTAGGCAGAGAGGTGCAAAGTTTCCTGGGCCACTTGTTTGGCGTTCGTCTGACCGCGAGTGGTCTTGTAAAGAAGCGCTGTGAGCCCTTGGACAGAGACAAAACTCCTCCTCCCTCTTCTCCACTTAGATTCCTTCTGCTGGCGCAGTACTTAGCCCCGCAAACCCGGACCATCAAGACAAATGCAAAACGTGTCCCTGGTGCAAGTGGAAAAGATCCGGCGGGGTCCTGTCTCCAGCTACTAACTTGCCCCCTGCAAGGGCAAGCGTGGGGGCTGGAGAAGACACACTGCGGCCCACATTTCTTGGCTCCCCTGAGGTTTCCCTGGTTCAGGAGAGCTCGTGCATCTGGTGTACATCACCATGTACGCCATGTTGGAGCGCTCTGCTACAGATCGGGCCTCCCAGAAATGTGCTCTGCTCCGCATGAGTGCATGACTTGAGAACACCTCAAAAGCCTTTCTTTAGCCTTGCTACATATGTGCCAAGACTGATATGGGTGCCGTGTTTCTGTCAGTTCGGCATGCGCAGAACTTAGATTAATCAATTCTCAATAAGTTTAGCCTCAAAGGGCAATGGGAAGAAAGAGACATGCATTTGACATTCTTCTCTGTGTTGTATTATACACCTGCCCTAAATTCCTATTTGCATTTCTCCTCCATATACAGTCAGCAAAGTATCAGTAGAGTCTCTAGACTCAGTTGGAGGACAGATAATGGGGTTCTACACAGGTCACGTATGTAGGTCTTATGGAAACTGCATAACACTGGCTGGAGAGCTGGGCAAGGAAGAACCTCATGAGGTTCAACAGGGAAAAGTGTAGGGTCCTGCACCTGGGGAAGAAGAATGTTAGGCACCAATACAGGTTAGGTGTGGACCTGCTTCTCTTCTCTTCTTCTGAAGAGAAAGATCTGGGGGTCCTAGTAGACAGCAAAATGACAATGAGCAAGCAGTGTGCTCTTGTGGCCAGGAAGGCCAATGGAATCCTGGGCTGCATAGGGAAGAGTGTGGCGAGTAGGTCGAGGGAAGTCATTCTCCCCCTCTACTCTGCACTGGTGAGGCCACAACTGGAATACTGCATCCAGTTCTGGGCTCCGCAGTTCAAGAGGGATCGGGAACTACTGGAAAGAGTCCAGCGAAGGGCAGCGAGGATGATTCAAGGATTGGAGCATCTCCCTTATGAAGAAAGGCTGAGAGAGCTGGGACTCTTTAGCCTGGAGAAGAGAAAGCTGAGGGGAGACCTTATCAATGCTTATAAGTATCTAAAGGGTGGGTTGAAGGAGGAGGGAGCCAGACTCTTTTCAGTGGTTGCCAGTGAGAGGACAAGGGGCAACGGGCACAAGCTGGAACATAGGAGGTTCCACTCAAATATGAGAAGAAACTTCTTTACGGTGAGGGTGACAGAGCCCTGGAACAGGCTGCCCAGGGAGGTTGTGGAGTCCCCTTCTGTGGAGATTTTCAAGACTCGCCTGGATGCAGTCCTGAGTAACATGCTCTGACATGCCCTGGGCAATCCTGCTTCGGCAGGGGAGTTGGACTAGATGATCTTTATGGTTCCTTCCAACTCTAAAAATTCAGTGAAATTCAGTGAAACACCATTATATCTACTAGAAGCTACCTTGAAGGTCCTAAGCAAATGTTTGTCCTTACTTTTCTGACTCCAAAGAAGGTAAAAGTTTAGGTCAATTTTACTTCTTTTTCTGCATCATCTCCTTTGTCCTAACAAGGGCAGAGGTGGGAAGGACGATAAGCGCAGAATGCACCTTATCTTTCAGCACCGTCTGCTCTTCCAATGGTTTATGACACAAAACGGTGCAACAAATTCAGCAGATTCTTAGTTTTTGATGCCAGCATAATATCCAGAGTCTGACTATGAACCTCATAATGTTCACAACTAACTATGGATCTCTCTTTTACATCGTTGCCATATTTGCACGGCAAAAGCTTTTCATATAGATGATTTCTAATCCAGAAGGATGTTCAGTGTTGAGATCGGGCAAACACACAGGAGCAGAATGTTTCCATTCATTTCTTGGATCTCTCTGGAAATATTCCTAAACCTGTCTTTCTCTGAGATTTCCAGTCCTTTGTGAGTCAGGACAAGCTTTAAACACACAGAGAGTTTCTTCTGGTGGTTGGGCACCTTAGCTTTTTGGAAGCCAGAACAACACATTAAAAATAACTGTGAAGAGAAAGAAACCAAAGTTTTCAATACTTTAAAATGTAATGTTTTGATGTCATGTTGAGTTTTCACATTGAGACTCATGCAGATCTCAGTCTTGCTAATGATTTTCTCTCTACAAGCGCAGTGGACATGATGACAAATTTCTCTTTCAGTTGTTTCTAATTGCTACACTTTATTTACCTTCAGAAGCAAGGCAAAAAGGCTGCTTCATGCAAACACGAGGCCCACAGCTCTGTTATTGCCAGCTGCTGCATGTGTAGAAACAGACTTGAGGAGACAATCAAATGATGTCAGTGGCAGGATGATTCACTGGGAACCAGTGTTTTTTAAAGGTTAGGCAACAGCCTGATTTCTTTCCCTTTTCTTCAGTGATAGGGTAGATTGAATAAACTGAATAAAAACCCATTGCTCTAATTGCTGTACAGGGACACAATTGTTCACTGGGGCCATACATGGGGCATTTTTTTTTGTCCAATTGACTTTTTCCTGTGCTTTTTCCCGTGCTTTTTCCCCCTCTGGTTTATTCTTCAGCAAGAGTAGCAAGTTATAATTATCTCTTTCAAGTTTCATTGCATTACGTTAAAGCTACAGAAAGTTTATCCTTTTTCCTCACACATGCATATACCTGTCTTTCCTCTGTTCTACAGCCCCTGCACGAAGAAGTACTTGCCTAGCCCACAGGTCCTTGGCTGTGGCTGTCATTTGGATGCCATAAGGCATGGAGAAATTTTTAAATCCTGCTGAAGTCGCTCAAGGTGGCTTACCATTGCACAGGATTGGCCTTTTGAGGACAGACATTGCCATTCATTGTATGCTTTACAGTCTGAAACATCAAAACGACCCATTTCTCAGCTGGCATGTAAACATTACTGGAGTAAAAAAGAACAACAACTACAATAAAATGTTTTTTATAAACCAGAACTAGTTACTTTTATTCCTCTAGTTTCTTGCCATGGCAGCAAATCGAAACTTCCATTGATTGTATATCACAATAAGTTTTTTTCTGAAGCTGGGAAAACAACCATCAACGTTGACTTACTGGGACTATTTTTTGCTGGGCCATGAGCATTTTGAGTTACCACTCCCAGAACTGAGTTTGAGAGACAAGACACGGGTTCTGTTCTTGGTTCATGGCTGTCCTTGGCTGTATCACTGTAGAATTCAAGTTTGTTGATACTCTCAGGGCTATTGCCAAGTAAATACCCGAGGGACTGAAAAAAAAAATGCCTTTATATGACCAGCACTTCTTGGTTTTTAAACACAGGACTATGTCTTTTAAAGTTATAAAGGAAAAATTAAGTTTTGGTAGAGACAGTAATAGCACTACTAAATGTTCGTCCCTTTTCCTTACACAAATTTCTTATTGGCCGTTTACGTTGCTGGTTTTCCATCTGAACACTTTGAATTGACCACGCTGAGAGCGACAGCAGCGAGCGCCGCGCCTTTAAGCAACTCGGCTACGCTGAGCCGGAGAGCGGGCTCCCCGCAGCCAGGGAACGCGACGGGGAGCCCAGACGCCCCAACGGCGCCGGGAATCTCGCGAGGCAGCCGCGAGACTGACGCTGCTGGGGGCTTGCCGGGGGCGTGCCGGGCGCGTGCCGGGCGAGCCGCTGCAAATTGAAAAGCGGCTACAGCCGCCGGAGCGGCGCAGCGCGGGCCGGGTGAGCGCGAGGCGAGCGGAAGGAAACACCAGCGTGTAGGGCACGTGCGCAGGGCGCGCGGGAAGCAGTGACTGGTCCCCTCCCGGCTCGAGAGAAAAACATGGCCACGGCTCGGCCGAAAGCCGCTGCGAGAAGGAATGTGGGAACTCGGACTAGAGCTCCTGCAGGTCTCCGGCTGCAGCGAATGCCTGAGCCCGGCACTGGTACCAGAGGGAGCCAGAGACGCTGCCTGTGTGCGGTGTGATCACATAAACAAAGGATCTGCTCAGGCAGGTGGTTGAACTGAGGGAGTACCGAGGTAGAAAGGTTAAGAAGCATGAGAGAATGAGAGAGTGAAATAGGTTGGTGGAGCCATACCCGGAGGCAAAGACAGCGGGTAGAGGCTCTGCAAGAAGTAGAGGATCCCCTCCCTTCCTGTCACCAGTCAGAAGGAGGGGACTGAAGGGACGGGGGGAATGGAGACAGGTCCCTCCTCGGCGTGGAAAGCGAAAGCCCTTAGAAGTGTTGAAAATCTTAACGCTTAATTCAAGGATAATCCCACAGGTCAGGCATTTCAATAAGATACTGACTAAGGCCTTACATGCTGGAACAGAATAACTTTACTGAGTCATTTGTGGGCCAGAACTCAACTATTGCAGTGATAACTGCAATATAATTTCACAGACAGACCGAAATACCCGAGCTCCAGAAAACTATGTACAATTTGGGAAAGCACTGCAGCCACCTCAGAGAACCTAATCTGTAGCTCCGAGATCAGATGCAGCCCTTGAAGATCATCCCAGAAGAGCCTGTCTTGTCCAAATCCTTGAACTTTTGACATAGTTTCCATTCAGGACTGTTTAGAAACAGAAAGTGATAAGAGCAATTCTGAGTATGTCAAAACCATGAAGAAATACTGAGCTTGATGACGAAAAGGGCCGGGGTTAGGCTTAGGCTCAGGTAGGCATCTCAGTTCTCTTGCTCCACAGCAAAAACCATCTCAGTGATGATGTTAATCTCAGCAATGCTGGTCAGCTGGAATGTGCAGGACTTGGAGGAGGGCAGCACCATCAGCTGGCAGTGGAGCGACTCCAGCAAAAACTGCCAGGGTGATGTCACCAACATCAACATTTACAAAATTTGGAGAAAATGCTGTTGTCACATTCCAGCCAAATTCTTACAATAACCCTGGAAATTATGACCAAGGAATTCCTGGATTCTGTTCACACTTGGCATCTCTACTTGCAAAACAAACAACAAAGTTTTTGAGAAAATGTTGTGGAAATAAGTGAACAGTTTGTCCGTTGTGATATTTTAATTGCCTACATGGCACCAAGATCATAAGTAAGTGGCACAAGAAAGGTCTAATGAGATTGGTTACAGAGTACAGCAGCAGCAGACTGGGTCAGAGCAATGTCAGTCTAGCCTTGCTACATCATCTCTGACAATTTTAACAGTGGTTGCACAGTAGCTCTGTCATTGTAAGGTAAATATAGCCCCCTTCTCTGGTTTCACAATAAACTCTATCCAACAGGCCTTACAGTCACCAGTAAACAGCTCACCGAAGTTTGTTTCCAGTGGAAAAAAAAGCCCACACATGCAAATCTCTCTGGGTGATATATAGGAGGAAAATAAAGGGAGGATGAGTGTGTCTCTTCCATTGGGCTCTGTTTACAGCCAATATTAGAAGTTTCTGTGGTCGGCTGCTAATTCTATGAACTGGCACCTCATCATCGAATGCTCAGTCATCTGTTACTTAAGACGGATGATTGTCCTCAACAGCTCCTAATAAAATTAAGACACGCCTTTCTGGAGGTCTTATTTAATTACTAATCTCGTGACATCTCTGCAATCTTTTTGATTCACCTCCTCCTGCCTGTTTCTCTGATCTGGCTGTTCCTGCCAATGCTGACTGTTATGTGGCAAAACGATACCGTTGTCACTACCAATTACCCTGGCAGGGAGTTCAGCAGAAGGCTGTCGTGGACCTAATGAGGTGTACCCAATAAGGAGAAAAATGCGGCTCCATTTCCATCCCCGGGGTGGTAACTACTTTGTACGAGTGATCGATTCTTGGTTAGGTTAAGAAGCAGAAATAAACAAATGTGCATAATTACCCTGTGTGATCTCCTGCACAGCCGGGGTGGGGAGGGAATTGGACAACCAGGAGAAGGACAGGGAGACCCACGGGCTAAGTCCTTTAGCTTGCTCTGCTGCTGGGATAGCAGTCTCTGTCTTTGCTATTTAATGCTTACATTTGTACCAAACAAGAAAGGGCAATAGGCTTGATTCTGCAGTTATGAAAATCAATTAAAAACTCCCACTGAATTCAGGGAGAGCAGAAGCAAGCGCTTTGCCAGGATGTAGTGCCACTACACGCTCTTTAGATAAGGCTAGAGCAGGAGCACTACTGGGAAAAGCAGACCATTGAGAAGAGCAGAGCGCTTCGGTTGGGATTCGTCTTACCTGCTTTTAGCCATCTAAAACTTAAGTGCCTAGCGTACATTAGTCATTTAGGCTCTCTCTGCAGCATTTGTGTAGAGAGAGGGATGCACTTCAAGAGGCTGATCAATCCTTTCCACTCCACCAGCAGTATAGAGGGGTGTCTTTCACAGAACTAGGATGATGTAGTCTCCCATAAACAGGCCACATACATAAACTCTCTGGGTGGCCACCAGCAACAAAGAGAGTGAAATCCTTTTGGGCATGACCCCAAATCCGACTCCAGTCAACTACTCTCATACTCTTTCCATTGCCTTTAACTGGTTATATATTAGTCCCTATTAGCCAAGGACTATATTAACACTGTCAGAGGACCCTGGACAAACTACTTTATGCAAAAGGCATTTAAACCTGACGGTACTGTGGAAATGTATGGGTGAAAGGAAGCAATGATGAGAGCGGAGTAAGGAACAGCTTGGTTTTCCGGCTCCCCAGTTTAGCTTCCATCTTTCCTGGCAATCTGCCTACCGGCACTTGATGCTCTGACCGTGCAAGTTTGCCTAATCCTCCTCTCAAGCTGAAATTTACTCTGTGTAGGGAGAAAACAACAGGAAAGCATGACACAGAATCCATATAAGGACCCAGATAAGAAATTCTTGAATCCCTATTATATCCTGCAAGAAGAAAACTCTTTCTTTGGTCAAATGAGGAGGAGCTTGACAGAGAAGTGTTGGTCTTACAACAAACAGGCCTTGCAATAAATCACATTTACCAACAGTCGGCCCTTACTGAATAGCGCAGTCGTTCAAAAAAGTGTTGCAGGAAAGACACCGAGACAGACTTAATGCACAACGCTTTATTAGCGGGGTCCGGACGTGAACGTATATACACCAGCTTCAAATTATCAAAGGTATTAAAAAGAATGGGAAAAGAAAGAGAGAGAGAACAAAAAAAAAGGAAAGGAAAGCCTCTGCCTGTGACCGGCTGGGAGTCATTGCCAGACAAGCATCATCCTCTGCTGTCTCTCCAGTACAGCACGTTATGACAGTGATGGTAGCCACCACCGCCCTTGGTCCCCAACACTTTGTACCTTCCATCGGGACCTGCTCCAGATCCTGTGGGCTGTTCTCATTCACGGTGCTCTTCATGCCGACTGCTTAGTTGGGCACAGGCATTGGACGTGGACTAGCACTAAGCTTTTGTGCACGTGTTTCATTGGATAATCCTGTCCAGCTATCGAGATGACCACCGTCTACTTTGCTATGCTCTAAATTTTAGGTTTCCCTAATATGAACCAAAAGCCTTAAGTAGGAAAAGGTCAGGAAGGGCAATTCCCCATCTCAATGGCAATTGCATCCCATAAGAACCATCAATACGATCAGTATGTGGGCTTGTTGGCACAAGGCCATGAGGGAAACAATGTGAGACTAACAGAATGAAGCAACAAGGGAAAAAGTGGCAGCTCAGGAAAGCCCTGCCACAAGGGCCCATGGTGAACAGTTACAGTGAGCTTTGAGCAAAGGCAGGTTGCAGAGCAACAAATGGAAAGTGCTCAGAATGTTTGAGGTACCGTGCAAGAAAAGAATGTCTTTTGGCTGGAGATTTCTGTTCCAGAATTACTTTTCCTTCAAGTTGGAGCAAAAAAAACCCCACTGTACCAAACACACTGTGTTTTACAATTCTGAAAAATGCTGCAATCTGGCTTCCAAAGTTTCCAAACAACAACTGTTTATATTTTCAATTAAATTAAATTGACAAAACTGTCATATTTTCTTTCCCTGAAAATTAAATTTTAAGTGTATTTTTACAACACTTTCTATTTGTTTAAACTAAAATGAAATCTGGAAAAAATATTTGTCAATTTCATTTCCTCACTTAAAAATCAAGTCATTGAGATAAAATCAGCTTTAATGAAACAACGATTTATTTATGTAGAGAGGGTTGTTCAAATGGGAAAATATTGAAACATCTCTTTGAAGTTTATTCTGCATAACCGTTTGTCTTTTCCACTTGCACCATTTCTCACTTCATGCTTCCCTATAACGACCTGCATTTGACCATCAGATACAAACTTGTACCTTCACATATATGCATGCTGGGTTTTACTGTTATTTTTTTTTGCTTCAGATTAATGTCCTCTTTCCTTCATTCCTTGCCTTCTTGTCAAATTCCCTTCCCCCTTGTCTTACAATATCAGTTGTCTTGCTCCACAGCAAAAACCATCTCAGTGATGATGTTAATCTCAGCAATGCTGGTCAGCTGGAATTTGCAGGACTTGGAGGAGGGCAGCACCGTCAGCTGGCAGTGGTGCGACTCCGGCAAAAACTGCCAGGCTGACGTCACCAACAGCTGGGCCCAGTGGGCAACTTTCTCCACGTCTAAGTAGGAGCTCGTGCAGAGGTTCTCTAGAAGGAATGATCTCCGAGCCCTTGGCACCTTGTTGTCATGGTGGTGGAGAAAGCACGCACAACCTCCCAGCAGCTGCTTCTTCCAGCACGTGCACTGCAACGCCACGTGGATGTTGGAGGGCCTTCCTGGCAGCTGTTTTGTGGTGTCCAGGTCTAGGCTGAAAGAGTGCCCAGGGGGTGGCCGCAGGAACACGAGCAGGTGGTAGGCAATGCCCTTCTCCTCAAGACTCCAGGCTTCACAGGGGTCATCCATCCCGGTGCCTGGGAACAGCTGCGGCATGAAATTCCTCTCCGAAAGCACTCGGCAGACGCTAAGGAGGTCATCCACCAGCTCCTTCAGCAGCTTGCACTTGTTGGGCAGGCCCTGCCTTGGCGGTGGTGTGGGCGTAGACAAAGACCTGACACCATTAGGCAAACCAGTGAATTCTTCCTCCTCCTTGCCGTTCTCCTGCTTGCAGCCGGAGCTCTCCTGCTTGCTGCCGGAGCTCGCCTGCTCACTGCAGCAGGCAGAGGGAAATATCGCTCCCCTCTCCAGCCAACAGACCACAGCGAACAGGACCAGGGCTGCTGGAACGGTCCAAAACCACCACTGCTCCAAGCCAGAAAGGAGTGTGGTCTCCTCTGTGCTCCTGCTCTGCTCCACCTCCTGTAGCAGCCGAGTCATCTGTTCGTTCAAATATGCCTCACGCTGCCGCATGCGCTCAGTGGTCTCCACGTCTGCCACCTCATTGCTCTTCAGCCCAGGCTGGAGGGCCAGCAGAGCCAGAGCGAGGACAAGTGCTGCAGCCATGGTCTGTAGGAGGTGGGAGAAAAGAGGTCTGAGCAGGGATGGGTGGGAGAGAGCATGGGGCTTGGGAAAGGGACAGGAGCCACCTGGAGCCGGGGGCCGGCAGGAGAGGGGCTGAGGGAGGTGGGAGGGAGCAGGGCCGGGGCTTGTGAGCACTGCACATGTGGGAGCCCCGGGCTGTCCCAGGAAAGCCTGTGGCGTTGACAGGCTTGAAGGGGCCACAGGCCCTGGCTGGAGACAGCGTTGGGGCCCATCCTGCCCAAGCCGCCCTGACGGCCAGCCCCTGGCAGGGTTGTGCCCCATGAAAGGGTAAGCGATACCCGGGTAGAGTCTCACAAGGCCCCATCCCTGCCACCCAACAGCACCCCAGGGAGCCATGGCACTCAGCACGTCCCCAAATCTCTCGGGGCACCTGGCACCACTGGGAGCCCCAAGTGACTCTGCCCCCAGCCCCAAGGGCAGCACCGTGCCCTGCCCTGAGAGGCTCAGCTCTCGTTCTGGCTTAGAAACTCCCTGGCCACCTGAGGCCCCGTCCCCCATCCAGACCAGCCTTCCCCCTGCCTGCTGCACTCACCGATCGCCCGGCTCAAACAGCAGTGGGGCTGCCTGCTGACGGCCCTGGCACAGCTCCCGTGGTAACCTCTCCTCTGTGCTGTCATAGCCACCAGAGCAGCATCACCCAGCCAGCAAGCCCCCAGCCTTCGTCCCCACCACTCGGCTCAGTGGGTCCTGGGCATCACACCAAGTACAATCCTGCCCGGCAGGAGCAAGCCCCCACAGGCTCTCTTGACAAAGCAGGCACACAAACCCAAAACCGAAATTGAAAACAGGGGCTGTAGGTGGAGGTCCCTGACTTAGGCAGAGAGGTGCAAAGTTTCCTGGGCCACTTGTTTGGCATTCGTCTGACCGCGAGTTGTCTTGTAAAGAAGCGCTGTGAGCCCTTGGACAGAGACAAAACTCCTCCTCCCTCTTCTCCACTTAGATTCCTTCAGCTGGCGCAGTACTTAGCCCCGCAAACCCGGACCATCAAGACAAATGCAAAACGTGTCCCTGGTGCAAGTGGAAAAGATCCGGCGGGGTCCTGTCTCCAGCTACTAACTTGCCCCCTGCAAGGGCAAGCGTGGGGGCGGGAGAAGACACACTGCGGCCCACATTTCTTGGCTCCCCTGAGGTTTCCCTGGTTCAGGAGAGCTCGTGCATCTGGTGTACATCACCATGTACGCCATGTTGGAGCGCTCTGCTGCAGATCGGGCCTCCCAGAAATGTGCTCTGCTCCGCCCGAGTGCATGACTTGAGAACACCTCAAAAGCCTTTCTTTAGCCTTGCTACATATGTGCCAAGACTGATATGGGTGCCATGTTTCTGTCAGTTCAGCATGTGCAGAGCCATACCTCATATGCACCTCCTGTCCAAAGTCTTTTAGAGGCAAAAAGAGGGAAGGGATGTCAGTAAGTGGGAGCATGCCCTGATGTCCCTTTCTGTGTTAAATCTCTCTTGTTGATGTGATGGGGAGCTAAGTTCTCAAGTGGAGAGAACGTATCTTTGCTCTGCCTGCCTGTAACCATAGGCACAGCCACCCAAAGGCATTGTAAGTGTCCATGTATGAGAGTAGGTGAGGTGGCCTCTATGGTTTACTCCTGCTCTGCCACCCTGTGAGATAGATCAACTCCCTTGGTGCTGGCCTTTTTCTTATAGACATGATGATGGTCTTGGTGCCTTCCTGACACTGTGGTGGGATAGGGCCTCTCTATGGCAGGGTCTCTGCTCTTGCTGTGCTGGTGAGAGATCAATGTTCCAAAAGAGACTCTTATTTCTGAATGGTGATGAGGTGTGCAGGAGGGGAAGTGCCTCGTGCTGCAGGACACTCCTAAGAACATTATTTATAGATACATACTTTATAAGCACATTATTTATAGATACACACTGTATAAAACCACAATGTAAACTATAGGTGCACACTGTATATGTATATTCACTATATAACTCAATAATATTTCAACAAAAAAGAAACTTAGAATCAAGCAGTTAAAAACCTAGAAGTCAGATGTTGTACAGGTAATGCTGAAGCAGATACCTGGCTTTCTCCCAGGTATGGCAATGATGCTGTCTGTATTGTAGATGGAGAGAATCAGGTGTCTCAGGGATTAAGAATCTCTCTGTAGCCAACAACTGAGAAGCTCTGAGAAAAGATTTACATTCCAGTCTTCTCCTGACCTTCAGCACCTGACACAAGTTTTTTGGAAAGTAATTTTCCACTTATAGGCAATTAGTTATTCTGAAATGGCAAGTACCATGCACATCACCTCCCATTCCCCGCTCTGCTCCCATTACAGATTTAACATTTATTCACTGTTCATGGGGCCTGAAAGAAAATAGGTAATTCAAGGAGCATTGTTAGAGTTGGTATCTTAGAAATGTTTTTTCTTTCCTTTCTTGAACAGCAACAGTATTTCCCAAAGTTTGGGGTTCAGACAACAGAGGTGTCTAACTTTGTTTTGAATGCCCAGCTCTATATGCAGTATTTGTGTGGGAGTGGCAGACAGGATGTGAGCCCTATGTGATGGCATGCCTTTCTGGAAGGCAAAGGAAACCTATTTTGCCTCCCATCCCCTTCAGTTTTGTAGTTGATTTGGATACAGCTGGGTATCTAAAACAGTAATAGACATCCCTATTTAGGTAGCTAAATCCCAGTCATGGTGATGGGGATTAGGTATTGGTCTTAAATGCCCATTGCAGCTGACAGGGCATGGAATGGGACCATTTGGCTTTGTGACAAGACTGAGCATCCACAGATTGGATGGGTCAGTTTACTTGAACAGTCTTAGTTTAAAAGATACTTTATTTTCCTGGATCACCAGTGCATTAGTTGCACCAAGCAAGGCTCGTGTATTTATTATCTCATGGCTCAGTACAAATGGGAGTGTAAAGGATAATTGCAGAGTAACAGAGACTGGCTTAACAGAAGACATCTCTCAGCCTGGGATGGAGTTATGCTCAGAAACCTGCATATCCCTTATTTGCCACAGGGTGGAAACAATCTCAGGAACTCATCTCAGTAACACAACTACAACAGTTCAAATGTAATAGTTAAATACCTTATGCTGTACATATGGCTGCAGATGCAGCTGATAGCTTGGAACAGCTCTGAACTGAGCACATGATACAGTTTTCAGTAGCTGGCTGAATGCTTCTTTACACCCAAGAGGCTCCTCAGGTGCTGTTCCAATCTAGTATTTAAACAAAATACTAGTTTTATAAAATTCCATGTAAAGACTTTTTCTTAATAAATTAGATAACTATAGAGAGTCAGTGTACTAATGAAAGGAAGAAGAGCTCAGATCCACAAATGTATTTAGGTACCTAATGCCTCTAGGCATTTGTCTCCCATTCGATTTTGAATGGGCAAATTAGGACAAAAACTGCACTTCTGAGTTCAGGCCAGAGGTTTTCTCAAATTTGGGAAGATTTTCCAATGATTGAAGACAGATACATCTCTAAAGACAGTCTTTTGATGGTAGAGAGAGGAGACGGCATAACACACATCCCTTTTTTTTTCCCTCTACAGACTTGAGTAACAGATTTGAAGAGATGCTTTGAATGTTACTGTTCCTCCCAAATTAGGGGCTAGCTAAGTTCATTCGACTCGAGGCAGCAGTGTGTGTTGCAGTGCTGGTCTGCTGCTGGTGAGCCAAGCAATCAATCTCTACAGTCTCATGTTTCCCACTTGCTGGAAAATAGAAGATTTCTGTTCCCTAGAGATGCCATTCCAACAACTTTACAGTCTCTTAATACTCAGATTGGAATGAGAGAATGTTTAGGTTTTGACACAAATTGATCAAAAAACATGAAATCTTGCCTGATGCACTCCTACCCCAACTCAGTCTTTTTATCCATAGCTGCCTGTGAGTCCTTCCTTCTCTTCCTTTTACATGACATAGGAGTAAAGGACTTTTAATCCGGGAATCATGTTCAGTTTGTATTTTAAAGCAGCTGACATCTTCAGTACAACATCAGGGGGAGCTTGGTATAAATGGGAACTTTCTCTGAGAAAACAGCAGATTAGTAACAAATGAGCTAATCTGGAGTCTTTACAAGAAAACCTGTAGCTTTAGAAACCTCTGTTTTTAGACCTTGTCTGCTTCGGGGACACCTTGAAGTATTTTTCCCCCAGTACTAACACCAGTCCCAGCCTTGCGGTATCAGCAGTACGGGGAGCCCTTCAAGCCAACGTGCTGCTGCTGGCATTTTGAGGGCTGCACAGACAAAACTTGCTCTGAGCAGGGTTAGGCCTGGTAAATATTTGACAAGAGAGACATTTGTTGGCAAACTCTTTTCTGCCACTTTGCCATTCCCCTCCAGATATGTCACATTTCTTACCCAGTGGATTTCCCCTTGCATCCACAGCGTAAACGTTCTCTGCAGGGTTTCAGTTTAAGGCACTGCAGTTAATCAATGTCATTTCGGCATCTGGAAGCCAAAGAAGGCTGCTGGGCCCTTCTGCGCAGACCCAAGTAGTTGTTTGCTTTCACCCACCCCATAAAGCAAGGAAGAAAAATGGTGACAAGTCATTAACAAGATCTTCTGTGTTTCATTTTATGAGTGCCAGCTGTTCCTCAGCAATCACTCATATAAAACCAGCACTGAAACATAACTGTTGTGGGATGCAACTGAGGACCATGCAAGCAGTGAGCAGCTTTTAATTAAGGACAGAATGGACAGTGCCATGGTGCCGTGCGGGCCAGCAGCTCCCCAGGATAGGGGGTGCCAGGAGCTGCGGGGGATCCCCAGGCTGGAAGGCAGGGAGCAGGGCATCCTGAGAGACACCAGGGCAGCCCCAGCCCTGGAAATTGAGCACCTTCCTGTGGATGGGGCAGACTGAGACCAGGCCAGGATGTGGGCTTGTAGATTGGGGTGGCCCATGGCCAGGCAGGGCAGGGCTGTGGGGAGCTGGAGCCCGGCCCTGCTGGGTGTTGCTGGAGCAGGGACTGACTGCCCTGGGGGGCTGACATTGGGTCCTGGGCTGTGGGCAGGGTGAGGGGAGCCCCAGAGGACTGGGCAAGGGCAGGCAAGGCTGGTGGTGGCCCCAGAGGACCTTAAGATAGAAGGGATTATTCTGGAAATTGTGGAGGACTTCTACAGTGAGGGAGGCCCTGACTTTAAAAGCAATTTTCAAGCCACAGCTCAGATGATAGGTGAACATTTCAGTGCTGCTGCAAAATGGTTGCAAGTCCATGATATCTAGTAGTGGCTAGGTGAAAGCCTGTAATTTCCTTGGTAATAAAAAATTGGATTTCCTTGGTAATAAAAATTAATTAAACTATCCTGAGTTCAGCCAAGAAGGGCCAGTAGAATAACATCTACAATGTTAATAATCATGGAGTCAAAGTTGGTTCCATTCATTTATTTGGGGACTCTCCCCTGAAATCCAGTGCTAGTGGAAATCCCCTTCTGCTAGTGCTTGGAAGAATGCCTGTCCTGGGAGATTGAGCATCAGACAAACAACATTCAAGAGCTGCCTAAAATAACCAACAAGACATATCATGGCCAAGGAAGCAATTTATATCATAATTTTCTGAGTTTGCATCTTCAGATTGGGAAGGAGCTTTATTGCTAGTTACTACTTGCTATGAATCTAGCCAGAAACACAGTTTGGGAGTCTCTGTAGGCATTCCCATTTCATGCACAAAGATTAGGTCATGCTGCATTCTGTCAGTAATACAATTTGGATGAAGGAAAAGCCAAACTAAAAGGAAGACCAAAAGACCCCACGGTAGAAAGCAGAGGATCTTCTGCAACACATGCTATCCAAAATGAACACAAAATGGCAGCAGGCTCCAGCAAACACTTGGAAGTTTAAAGATGCAACACACAGAAAATGAAGCTGTAATTGTTCCCGACAGTAGCAACATAAGCTGTAGCTAGTGATCACCTGAACCATCTGCTCCCCCAAGCAGCAGCTCTTAGCACAGGCATCAGATTGAAAGATCCTCTCACTTCACTCAATTCACATCAGAAAATGGCAATAAAAATCAAGTGGCTTTCCCTGCACTTCAGCATGCAGGAGTTGCAACACCAGGATTATCCACAGAAAATACAAAGATAGAAATTGTATCAGTCATGAAAGTCTCTGCAGCACAAGCCCAGTCCTGTTTCACACAAATGCTGACAAAACTGATAAGCACATTTTCTCCTTACAGTCAGAATTTATAACCTGAAGTGGCTGTTATAATGGAAAAGCAAATGATCCCCTAATACTCAAATCAATCTTGTGAGAAATAACCTGAATAATGAGTTGCAATTGCAAGAGATGAAATTAAGACAAGAACAGTTAAATAGGGATCTGAAGGAACAGATAACATTTAATATGGTATTGGAAACCTAAATTAGACTTTAAAATGTATGCAGAGACAGAGGAAGAAGGGGAGAAAATAAGGAACTGGAGCAGAGTCCTCAGATAAAGATGAGCCTTTTGATGAGAAATAATCAGATGCAATGCCAGATTGACATTATTTGAGGAAAAATCCCACTTCAAATAGAATTTTTGATGCAACTAGCTTTTAGAGCTTGGAACTATAGGAGGATTTCCATTTACAGTATAAAATACTTCAAAATGCTTACAGCTCAGATCAATTTGTTGCAGATGTGATTAGAAATTGTCTGTAAGAACATGCCAAAGCACAAAATGTGGAACCAAGCTAATAACATCTCTTTCACCCTGTGCTGTTTGGTGTCTTACACTGATAGATGGACTTTTCCCTAATGACAGTACAATGAGAGGAAAGTATTACCCCCATTTTAAAGGAAGAAAAAGGAATAGGTGACTTTTCTAAAATCACCTAGAACAGTCATAACTAACTGAAAGCATTTATTGTGGAGGAGGGAGATGTAGGATCCTGCAATAGGATCTTAACTACAAAATCAGATTTGAAAACCAAATAATTCCAGCAATAAAACATCTTAGTGTTTACCACTGTTGGATTAGGTACCATGGGCCATCCATGTTTAGTAAAACTTTGAGTTTTCCTAGAAGTCCTACCAGAAGTTGGAGCATATAAGGATGGGATTTATCTCATCTGACTGTATCTGTCTACAGTATGACAATTTCACTGGTTACACTAGCTTTATATCCAATGGGGAAAAATAGGCACTCCTAGGATGTGATTCAGCTTGTGCTAAACCAGATGACTAACTCAGGTGAGAGAACTGATGCTACTGAAGTTCCTATTTCTCTCATCATCCGCAAAAGGAACCTAGTGGGATTAGTTCAGATCTTACCTCAGACACTTGTGCTGCAGATCTTCACAAGATGAGAGGAGTGCCTCAGGCACTGGACAGTGAAAATTAAACCCTAGGCAAGATGCTCTGGTCTGTATTTGGATTATGACACCACCACCCTACAACCCTCCCAAGTTCTCCAGGTATCTGTTTAGACCATTTTTAATTACATCCAACAATAACACAACTGAGTCCAGTGCTGGTGAAATACAAGAGGAAAGAAACCACGATCATTCAGACTTTGTCTAGAGGGTAGGGAGGAAATGGGAGGGAGAAGTTTTGTAACTGTTCATGGTAACTCATAGTGCTTGATGACAATTTTCATCCAAGTCCTCCTGCTTGGCACCTTAAGAATGGCAGAAACATTAGCAAGAATCTTAAAAAGTACTTTTCTGCATTGGGAGGGAAATAAGGATGACATAATAGATCTTCACTACTGTTTGCCTATTTACCTATTCATCCCCTGTCTATCTACTTATTTGCCTAGTTCTCTAATGTTTGCCTATTTATATACTTCCCTATGCAGAGGATATTTAAGGAATCTCTCAGGTTATCTGTCACCTTGGTGGCAGAGTACCTGTGCTGAGTCCCATGATTCTGTCCTGCAGACCATATGATTGGTGAACCATGAGGAGACAAGGCCATTATTGAGAGGTTAAACAGTGGGAATGAGCTCAGAGGAAGTTTCAAGAGATTGTTTCTGTCATGAGGCTGGTTACACCTGCTTTAAATTTTCCAAATAGCTCTTTGCAACAATAAAAATTGAAGAAGTTCTTCTTTACAATGTAATGGAAAACATCAAATAAAAACTTTGATGAGAGAGGGCCACTACTGTTTAATTTGGAGCTGCACATCTTCCCTTCAGGAAACAATGACTTAGAAGACCCATAATATTGCCTGCAGTATTTAGAGCTGCGTTTTGCTCTGACATCAGCTGGCAGTAGATAAGCTCCTTCTAGAACAGGGTTGATTATCATGCAGAACCTGAAAGATGTTGGAATAATCAAGTTTTCATATAATCAAGGGCATATTTAAAGTATTAAATGCATACCTAGAGACACAATTGTGTAACAGCTAACAGGCAGTTACAGATCATTGGCTTTGGAAAATCAGAGAGGAACAAATCGCTTATTTCATGTTATTATTATTTCAGTGACATTCTGTAATCCAACCAAAGCCCTATTAAAAAAATAATTAAAGAAGTTTTTATCTTTATTGTATTGTGTTCTTTAATTATTGTCATGCCATCTGCAGAGACTCTCCTAGCTGAGGATGATTATTAAAAATAAAAGACATGGTAAATAATAAAGCAATCCTTAATAGCCATCTTTACATAAACAATGAATCTCTAAGTATACTTGGAGGAGAACCTGGTATGTTGCAAAAAGGAAACAAGCATGAGAAAATTTTGTGACTTTTCCCCAACAAGTTAGTGGCAGTAACATCACTATGACCTAGACCATCTGCCTCTCAGTCTTATTTTTTTGTGATTAGAATACAGGCCTGAAGTGATTCCTGAAGGGAGTCCGTTCCTGTTATCAATGACAGTGTTAATTCACTTAAGCCTGAAGACTTAAGACACTAACTAAATATAAAGAAGTAACCTAATTCCTGCTTGCTTTTAAGTCAGCAGGCAAGAGTCTATGTAGCACTGGATGAAAAGCCATGAGTCATTGGATACCAGTGACGTTCAAGACATGGCTTAGATTTCACATAAAAAATAAGGCTTGCTAGGTACCATATGCTCATAGCCAAAGTCATATTAGGGTTGGCTACCAATCAGCTAGCGTTCTCAGTATCTGATGACTGTGGTGCCAATAGATGAAAATGCCTCTTTGGTGTGGAGGAAAAACAGCATTTCATGAGAGGTGAAAGATTTTGGGAAGAAAAGAAGAAATCTCTGTAATGTAAATGATATTATTATGTGTACTGTTTGTAAGCATGAAAGGGACAGAAATGTACCTGCTCTGCAAAATAAATGCTCTGCATTATAAAAAAGAAGACATCAATGTATATGAATCAAGACTAATATATATGGATTGAGGATTACAACATAAAGATCCTTTTTTTTTTTTTTTCACAAATATCTGGTTTTGTTATAATTTTTGGTACAATTTTTAGCACTAGGGACAATATCAGGAATTAGCAACACACTTGCAGGACACGTTTGAGCTCTGTGGGCTCAGAGTTCTCTGATCCTGATCCCACTAAATATTTTTTCTGTGAGCTTGTGTACTTTTCTCTCTCTTCCTTTCTTAAATTCATAACTATGTATCCTGGTCATAAGTAAGAAATACAGTTTGGTAAAACAACCAGTCACTTCTCTGAAGACTCGATATCTCAGCAAAGCAATATAGATAAAGGCAAAACAGGTGAAGGTGCCAGACCAAAATCAGCCAGGAGTAGAAGGGAGGTAGAAGCAGATTTTTTTTCCAAAACACAACTGTCTCTAAGTGCAATGATAACTTGAATTATTTTTTTTGTGTAAGCATTATATTTACCATTGATTCTCTCTCATTTTTTGTTCTCACTTTTTTTAACTTCTGGTAATCCCTCCTCCAAACTTCAGTCCCAATGACAGTAATTCATAAAGCCATTTGGATTACATGGACTGTGAAAGATTTTAATCAAACGATGAATGCAATTTTCATTTCACTCCAGCCCTGTTTATTTCCTGCAAGAAAAGGTTAGAAGCAATTTTGCAGCACATTGTATTGTAAATCCTAATTTGTGTATTTTATTTCTATTGCAAGGCTCTGGACTGTAGTGAACTTGACAGAATTCACTAGGCTCTCTCCAGAGAAAGCGATAAGAGCAGAAATGGTGTAGGGTTCTATCAAGTCACTACTTACACAATGGTCTATATCAAAATTAGTTTTGGCAACTGTGGCTTCAACCTTTCCATCCCCTATTCAGAGTACGTAGGCTGAACAAGTCAAGAGGATGCATTTGTTATTCCCCAGCTATGCAAAAAAAAATCCTATGGGATAAACTATTTTCAGAATAGTCTGGGGAAGGAGATGGTAGAAATCACTTTACAAAAATTTACTGTTCTCTTCTTGTGAAGAAACATTCCAAGGGGTGAATCAACATCACACAATTTCTGCTAAATTTGAAACCCTGACATGATCCAGCCACATACTCATACTCCAATCCAAGCCTAATCTGGATAAAGCCAGCTCTTGTTGTGTGAACCCCTGATTAAAAGGATATGTAAAGCTTGAGTTTGACTTCTTCCAGTGGTTAAGACAACCAGTTTTGACTGCTCAGAGCAATGTCCAACAGTAAGCACTCCTGATGTTTTGAAAAAAACACCCTGAAATAATCTGAAAAGGACTAAAAGCAGCATGAAAAGCAGATTCAAGAATGAGGAAAAAGAAAACAAACCGAAACACAACCATACCAAAAAAAAAAACCTCCTCTGTGGGATTTAAGAACAGGAAAAAAAAAAAAAAGCAATTCTTGATAGAATTACCTCTACCCTCTACCCTCAGGTAGAGGGTAAGATGGTTACTGTCCTTCCATTCCTGCCCATAGCAGGAGAAGGAAGGAAGGAAGACTGCACCAAGCATGCCAGGACAGTACATGAAATTCCAGAGATTACTGACTTTAAGAATAGGTAAAATGATTCCTTGGGTTCTTGGGTTTTTTAGGATGAAAGTTATGTTATATCTGCGACTATAACCCCCATTATATATTTAAATACTAGCAAAACAATCAAAATTCCTGTTGAAACAAAGAAAAGGGAAAGACCAATAGAGATTTCTAAGTATTCACAGGGGAAAAAAGCAGGTGACTTGAAAGAGATAATTGTAACTTGCTACTCTTGCTGAAGAATAAACCAGAGGGGGAAAAAGCACAGGAAAAAGTCAATTGGACAAAAAAAAAATGCCCCATGTATGGCCCCAGTGAACAATTGTGTCCCTGTACAGCAATTAGAGCAATGGGTTTTTATTCAGTTTATTCAATCTACCTTATCACTGAAGAAAAGGGAAAGAAATCAGGCTGTTGCCTAACCTTTAAAAAACACTGGTTCCCAGTGAATCATCCTGCCACTGACATCATTTGATTGTCTCCTCAAGTCTGTTTCTACACATGCAGCAGCTGGCAATAACAGAGCTGTGGGCCTCGTGTTTGCATGAAGCAGCCTTTTTGCCTTGCTTCTGAAGGTAAATAAAGTATAGCAATTAGAAACAACTGAAAGAGAAATTTGTCATCATGTCCACTGCGCTTGTAGAGAGAAAATCATTAGCAAGACTGAGATCTGCATGAGTCTCAATGTGAAAACTCAACATGACATCAAAACATTACATTTTAAAGTATTGAAAACTTTGGTTTCTTTCTCTTCACAGTTATTTTTAATGTGTTGTTCTGGCTTCCAAAAAGCTAAGGTGCCCAACCACCAGAAGAAACTCTCTGTGTGTTTAAAGCTTGTCCTGACTCACAAAGGACTGGAAATCTCAGAGAAAGACAGGTTTAGGAATATTTCCAGAGAGATCCAAGAAATGAATGGAAACATTCTGCTCCTGTTTGTTTGCCCAATCTCAACACTGAACATCCTTCTGGATTAGAAATCATCTATATGAAAAGCTTTTGCCGTGCAAATATGGCAACGATGTAAAAGAGAGATCCATAGTTAGTTGTGAACATTATGAGGTTCATAGTCAGACTCTGGATATTATGCTGGCATCAAAAACTAAGAATCTGCTGAATTTGTTGCACCGTTTTGTGTCATAAACCATTGGAAGAGCAGACGGTGCCGAAAGATAAGGTGCATTCTGCGCTTATCGTCCTTCCCACCTCTGCCCTTGTTAGGACAAAGGAGATGATCCAGAAAAAGAAGTAAAATTGACCTAAACTTTTACCTTCTCTGGAGTCAGAAAAGTAAGGACAAACATTTGCTTAGGACCTTCAAGGTAGTTTCTAGTAGATATAATGGCGTTATGCAGTTTCTGTAATACCTACATACGTGACCTGTGTAGAACCCCATTATCTGTCCTCCAACTGAGTCTAGAGACTCTACTGATACTTTGCTGACTGTATATGGAAGAGAAATGCAAATAGGAATTAGGGCAGGTGTAGAATACAACACAGAGAAGAATGTCAAATGCATGTCTCTTTCTTCCCATTGCCCTTTGAGGCTAAACTTATTGAGAATTGATTAATCTAAGATCTGCGCATGCCGAACTGACAGAAACACGGCACCCATATCAGTCTTGGCACATATGTGGCAAGGCTAAAGAAAGGCTTTTGAGGTGTTCTCAAGTCATGCACTCGGGCGGAGCAGAGCACATTTCTGGGAGGCATGATCTGCAGCAGAGCGCTCCAACATGGCGTACATGGTGATGTACACCAGATGCAAGAGCTCTCCTGAACCAGGGAAACCTCAGGGGAGCCAAGAAATGTGGGCCGCAGTGTGTCTTCTCCAGCCCCCACGCTTGCCCTTGCAGGGGGCAAGTTAGTAGCTGGAGACAGGACCCCGCAGGATCTTTTCCACTTGCACCAGGGACACGTTTTGCATTTGTCTTGATGGTCCGGGTTTGCGGGGCTAAGTACTGCGCCAGCAGAAGGAATCTAAGTGGAGAAGAGGGAGGAGGAGTTTTGTCTCTGTCCAAGGGCTCACAGCGCTTCTTTACAAGACAACTCGCGGTCAGACGAACGCCAAACAAGTGGCCCAGGAAACTTTGCACCTCTCTGCCTAAGTCAGGGACCTCCACCTACAGCCCCTGTTTTCAATTTCGGTTTTGGGTTTGTGTGCCTGCTTTGTCAAGAGAGCCTGTGGGGGCTTGCTCCTGCCGGGCAGGATTGTACTTGGTGTGATGCCCAGGACCCACTGAGCCGAGTGGTGGGGACGAAGGCTGGGGGCTTGCTGGCTGGGTGATGCTGCTCTGGTGGCTATGACAGCACAGAGGAGAGGTTACCACGGGAGCTGTGCCAGGGCCGTCAGCAGGCAGCCCCACTGCTGTTTGAGCCGGGCGACCGGTGAGTGCAGCAGGCAGGGGGAAGGCTGGTCTGGATGGGGGACGGGGCCTCAGGTGGCCAGGGAGTTTCTAAGCCAGAACGAGAGCTGAGCCTCTCAGGGCAGGGCACGGTGCTGCCCTTGGGGCTGGGGGCAGAGTCACTTGGGGCTCCCAGTGGTGCCAGGTGCCCCGAGAGATTTGGGGACGTGCTGAGTGCCATGGCTCCCTGGGGTGCTGTTGGGTGGCAGGGATGGGGCCTTGTGAGACTCTACCCGGGTATCGCTTACCCTTTCATGGGGCACAACCCTGCCAGGGGCTGGCCGTCAGGGCGGCTTGGGCAGGATGGGCCCCAACGCTGTCTCCAGCCAGGGCCTGTGGCCCCTTCAAGCCTGTCAACGCCACAGGCTTTCCTGGGACAGCCCGGGGCTCCCACATGTGCAGTGCTCACAAGCCCTGGCCCTGCTCCCTCCCACCTCCCTCAGCCCCTCTCCTGCCGGCCCCCGGCTCCAGGTGGCTCCTGTCCCTTTCCCAAGCCCCATGCTCTCTCCCACCCATCCCTGCTCAGACCTCTTTTCTCCCACCTCCTACAGACCATGGCTGCAGCACTTGTCCTCGCTCTGGCTCTGCTGGCCCTCCAGCCTGGGCTGAAGAGCAATGAGGTGGCAGACGTGGAGACCACTGAGCGTATGCAGCAGCGTGAGGCATATCTGAACGAACAGATGACTCGGCTGCTACAGGAGGTGGAGCGGAGCAGGAGCACAGAGGAGACCACACTCCTTTCTGGCTTGGAGCAGTGGTGGTTTTGGACCGTTCCAGCAGCCCTGGTCCTGTTCGCTGTGGTCTGTTGGCTGGAGAGGGGAGCGATATTTCCCTCTGCCTGCTGCAGTGAGCAGGCGAGCTCCGGCAGCAAGCAGGAGAACGGCAAGGAGGAGGAAGAATTTACTGGTTTGCCTAATGGTGTCAGGTCTTTGTCTACGCCCACACCACCGCCAAGGCAGGGCCTGCCCAACAAGCGCAAGCTGCTGAAGGAGCTGGTGGATGACCTCCTTAGCGTCTGCCGAGTGCTTTCGGAGAGGAATTTCATGCCGCAGCTGTTCCCAGGCACCGGGATGGATGACCCCTGTGAAGCCTGGAGTCTTGAGGAGAAGGGCATTGCCTACCACCTGCTCGTGTTCCTGCGGCCACCCCCTGGGCACTCTTTCAGCCTAGACCTGCACACCACAAAACAGCTGCCAGGAAGGCCCTCCAACATCCACGTGGCGTTGCAGTGCACGTGCTGGAAGAAGCAGCTGCTGGGAGGTTGTGCGTGCTTTCTCCACCACCATGACAACAAGGTGCCAAGGGCTCGGAGATCATTCCTTCTAGAGAACCTCTGCACGAGCTCCTACTTAGACGTGGAGAAAGTTGCCCGCTGGGCCCAGCTGTTGGTGACGTCAGCCTGGCAGTTTTTGCCGGAGTCGCACCACTGCCAGCTGACAGTGCTGCCCTCCTCCAAGTCCTGCAAATTCCAGCTGACCAGCATTGCTGAGATTAACATCGTCACTGAGATGTTTTTTGCTGTGGAGCAAGAGAACCGAGATGCCTACCTGAGGACTACATCTGATCTCGGAGCTACAGATTAGGTTCTCTGAGGTGGCTGCAGTGCTTTCCCAAATTGTACATAGTTTTCTGGAGCTCGGGTATTTCAGTCTGTCTGTGAAATTATTCTGTTATTCTGTTCGAGCATGTAAGGCCTTAGTCAGTATCTTATTGAAATGCCTGACCTGTAGGATTATTCTTGAATTAAAAGTGTTAAGATGAAAAACCAACAATGCGAATGTCCATTAAGATATTTGTGTTAGTAAAACGAATGATCATTTAGTAGTGCTATTACTGTCTCTAGGAAAGACTTAATTTTTTCTTTTATAACGTTAAAAGACATGGTCCTATGTTTAATAACCAAGAAATGTTGGTCATATAAAGACCTCTTATTTTCAGTCCCTCGCGTATTTAGTTGACAATAGCCCTGAGAGTATCAACAAACTTGAATTCTACAGTGATACAGCCATGAACCAAGAACAGAACCCGTGTCTTGTCTCTCAAACTCAGTTCTGGGAGTGGTAACTCCAAATGCTTCATGGCCTAGCAAAAAATAGTCCCAGTAAGTCAATGTTAATGGCAGTTTTCCCAGCTTCAGAAAAAGACTTCTCGTGATATGCAAATATGGAAGTTTTGATTCACCGCTATGGCAAGAAATTAGAGGAATAAAAGTAACTGGTCGTGGTTTATAAAAATATTGTATTGTTGTTGTTCTTTTTTACTCCTGTAATGTTTACATGCCAGCTGAGAAATGGGTCGTTTTGATGTTTCAGACTGTAAAGCGTACAATGAATGGCAATGTCTGTCCTCAAAAGGCTAATCCTGTGCAATGGTAAGCCACCTTGAGCGACTTCAGCAGGATTTAAAAATTTCTCCATGCCTTATGGCATCCAAATGACAGCCACAGCCAAGGACCTGTGGGCTAGGCAAGTACTTCTTCGTGCAGGGGCTGTAGAACAGAGGAAAGACAGGTATATGCATGTGTGTGAGGAAAAAAGATAAACTTTCTGTAGCTTTAATGTAATGCAATAGTGAGATTCTTTTCTCTACAGACTTTTTAAAATCTCATTTTAGTTTCTTGTGTCTGCTTATGGTAACCTGATCAAACCAGTGGGAGCTCTGCAGAGTTCTGAGCACCACATGGGGCACAAAAGCCTCTAGTTTCATCAACACGTTCCTTTCCAGTGACAGCATGGGAATGGTTTAGGAAATGGCTTTGGTTGTCATGAATTAAAACCCTGTCTTAGAAAACCCTCTATTTTCTTGAATCTCTGAGTAGGCCGGACATTTAATTACAAAGAAGAAAATAATCACAACGACCTATCAGCCTTTGCAATTTTCTTATCTGTGTTGATGACTTCTCGGGGATGGAACAATTTATTAGGCTTTCCAACATTGGCAGCATATTATTCCCTTTTCATCAGTGCTGAGTATATACAGATAGTTGAGAATGATTTCTGGAGATAGGGATAAAAAATTACTTGTGCAGTGGCCACTGAACACATGTAAATGAAACTAATTATAAAGTGTATTTCTCCTCTTGGACCAAATAGCATCCTGTGTGGCTCCACTGGCCCTCTACACTCGTTTGTTGAAAATCTATTAATAAGAGCATATTTTAATTTGTAAATTATTATCTCCACACCTCATCTAGCACAGGAAGAAGGGAGGTGGCCAAACCAGCTCTATGTAATCCAAGACCTTGTAACTCTAGGTAGATCTGCTTACTAGCTTTGGCCTTATTTTAGAAAAAGAAAATGTATGTGCAAGGCATTCTAACACTCCACTATTCATTTCTCTTTTACTACAAATGGCAAGCGTAGCCTCCTATCATGTCACAGCGCAATACCTAGATGCCAGTGTTTCACATATACTTCCCTATTCAAGCAATTCTTTATTGTTTTATTCTCTTAGTCTGTCCAAAAACCTTGATTTACAGCTTGTGAGGCAAGCTTTGCCCGCTTTATCACAGATGCATCTTCAAGGAGCGGGAAGAAGCCTGGTACAAGATAGCAGCTGAAGCGTTTGGCAGCTGATGGATTTTTTTAAACCATTGACCCCTATTAGGTGGCACTACCACTTCTACCACTAACACAGTAAATCTGTCGAGCACACGAAACCATGCAACAAAATAAAGGTTGTGACTGGGTCTGCAAACATATTTATATGTCTATCTGTGGCAGTCCCCCCCACCCCATCACAGGAGAGAGCCTGTGATGTGGATCTCAGTGACTACATCTGTGGTATCTGTCATCAGCTTTCGTTTTAATTTTGAGCCTGTGTCTTGATCTTCTGAGACAAGTCATCAATTCTCTAATTAGAAACTTGAAGTGCCCAGAGTTTTTAAAAATGTCTGGGGATTTATGTTCGTTTCCTTTAAAAGAACGAGATGAGACGCTTTCAGAAGGTTGATTTCCAAAGGCAGGTTCAGAACCTTATGGAAAATGAGTTCCCATTCACTTTTCAAGCCAGACATCCAAAACTTCAGGCATCCAAAAGTTCAGGCATCCAAAATCTAATGTCCCTTTTAAAATCTTCAGACATGTAGTTGGTGGTTATCTCAAATGAACATCCGCCTACCTTGCCACACCTCCTTATTTCTCCAAGGTCTAAAGGGAAGATGTCATTTGGGCAAATCCACTGAACAGGCATCTGCATGAAACAGCAGTTTATAACAATTAATTAAAAGTTAGGATTAGTCTTACTGTCAGATGATGCCATTGCCTAAAGGTATATCCCTGGTGTCAGTGACAAATGATGCGTTGTCAGGAATAAAGCTATTTGGAGTGGAAGGCTTACATGTCAACCAGTTATGATCTTATTTGTCCACACTACTTCTTATGTCAAAGCACTGAAATTCATAAAAATGCAGCTACCTACTGAGTTGCTGATACAATTCAAGTTGATTGTAGACTGACACTGTAAACTATTCAGCATAGGGAGAATCAAAGAATCTCTGTTTTATCTTACTCTCACTGTGTAGAGCTATGCCATTGCCTGCTCACTCTGCTGGGAGAAGAGTTGTCCCTCCAGTAAGTACTCCAAAGTCACCTGGCGGTTTGGGATCAGCTCTCCTCTTCCTAGCTTGGTCTATGAATAGTCTGCTTGATTCTCCTCAAGAAAGACAAGGTGCTAATAAAATTATTTATAGATCTCCCCCAGCTTTATCAAGGGGATACATCTCAGTGCATGGGTTGTGATGAAGTGAACAGCTTTTGTGAAGGCTGAGTGCAAACAAAGAGAACAGATGAAGTATTGGCAGATGAAAAGAGCCCAGTGGTAAAATGCTGAAAGGGGAAGTATTGAATGGAGTGTTCCTGCCACCCACATGCTAGCTGAGGAGAAGCACGATGAAAATTTAAAAAAAAGAAAAAAAAAAGTAAATATGTGTAACAAATTGCTCTGACACCCTGACACCTTGGCTGAAAGCCAAGAGAACTTGCAGGCAATAAATCATATTTCCAAAGAACTGAATTACTTGCACTTGTGCTAGCTTTGTGCTGGCTGTCATCATGGTAAAGTATAGGTTAAATCTAGAATTCAAAAATTTTAGTTTGTTTGCATCTCCTTGTCAATCATAAATGCTGTCTGTTAGCTCTGCTTCCTGGCATTTCCCTTTCATGGTGATTGCTGCTTTGCATATCCAAGAAAGTGCTATCTGGGAAAATTCTGGAGGCAACAGAAAGGGGGAAGAGTGGTCCAAAGCTATCAATCAGAGGTCCACTGAACACTCATGTGTTGATAGGTAGAAATTCGTGCTTCTTGTTCTAAAAGCTACATTCTGTAGATCTCACCTGGAGTGTGCATCTGTGACAAATCAGAGAAATTATGGTGGTTGTTTTCACTCCATTTTATTTTATCCAACACATTGTTTCAGAGATGACTGCACTGTCTTTCACATGGTTTTTGCCTTCAGCGCAGACCATTTAGTTCTACCAAATATCCTATTTCATGCAAGAAACACCTAAAGCTCATTGCCCATCTCTGGCTACATAAAATTACAGGCTGTCAGCATGTGTTAGATGAATCCATCTGGAGAAGATAAAAGAACCACAAATTAAACTAAGTTTAACATTCCAGATATACTGTCTTTTAAGGTTAAAAGAAAGAAAAACAGACCAAAGATTGGTTGCCCTCTTTCTTTTTGTACAAACTAGGGAAGAGCTCACATATCTATTAGATAATGCAGTCAGCTTCATAGCTGGTTCAGAATTATATTTCTCAGAGGCTTTTTCATTTGAGGTAGGTCTTCCATGCCCAAAGGGTGGTCCCTCTTCTATTATTTATTGCAGTATTCTGACCCTTGCCTTTTAGCAGGACAAAGAGGAAGAAGAGCTGAAAAATAACAACAAACATGATCTGACTGGAAGCAAAGAATATTAATGCTCCTGGGGAGAAAATCCTTTTCACAAACTTTATGGAAAAGTAGAAAAAACTAGGAAAAATACATTTCTTTGGAGAGGAACCTTAGACCTACTCTCATTCCTGTCAATAGGTCTGAATGCAATGATTAGTGGATACTAATACCTCTTTGGGATCATATATAGGCAACAAAATTGTCCTAAATTAGTTTTATGCCCATTTCAAGAGCCTTTTACTGAGGAAAAAAATGTAAAGGTGCTGTACAGTGATTAACGGTCCAGCTCTGTATGAATTTTCCTGTTTACTACTGGGAAGCAGAATGGGACTCTTAGATTAGGACTTTTGAGAATTTGAGTTAAACCATCAAGTATATGATGTTCACTATGCAGTTCATCATAATCATAAGACTAGGTGCTGATGCATTAGCAGAGCACTCAGCTTTGTTTCATGAAACCATGCTGCTTGTTTTTGTATTATTTCTTTCAATTGGAGATGGAGGAATCAGTTTTTGACTCACAGAGTCTTGGAGGTGGAGCGACTCTAAGGTGTAAAAAATGTAGTTCTAATTCTTGGAAACAGAGATCATTTTTCCATTGAGTAATCCCTTTTTTCCCACCCACTCATGCCTTGCCTGCCTCATCTCTTTTCTACTCCATTACCTCCCATTCTTATGCCACAGATAAGGATACAAAGCCTAGAATCCTAGAAAATCATATTCATAATATGTATGCAAAATATATAGATCACACTAAATACGGGTGGTTAAAAAAAACCCAGAAAACCAAAACAAGCCAAAAAGCCCTATGAAAAGCACACAATTCCTCTGTAGTGGATATGTGAAGCTGAAATATGTGCAAGTCATGCCCAAGTCATTTTAAGACAGGAGCCTTGGGTCAAGTCTAATGTGGTTAACAAACAGCAGATTAAGCTTGAGCCTAAGAGGAGAAAGGTATTTGCAGTCCCTCTAGCAGGAGAGTCAAATAATTACTACTGAGAAAGCTTTTGAAAAGTATGAACATTTTAACTCCCCTGCATATGATAAAGGAGCTGAGGAGATTGAAGAAACCTTCCCTTCCAAACAAATTCTGTAGAACGGGATTTATTTATTTTTTACAATTAAGCAATACTGTCTCCAACTGAGAGACAATGTGGGGTGACGGGAAGGGGATTATCCATTATCCAGGCAAATGTATGAAAACAGGAGGAGGAGGAGGAGAAGGAGAAGGAGGAAGAGGAGGAAGAGTGTGGGGGTGTAAGTGCGAGAGATTGTGCGCATAGCATTTTATGGCTCTGAAAGACACCCCAGTGCAGCGATTATCACCTAGACAAGAATTTGAAGTAAACCCCTAGCTCCATCCCCTGACCTCCAGTGTGTTCCAGGGTCCCACATAATGACAATCACTCTGCCCAGAGTGGTGTTGACACTCATTCGGGAAAGCTGGTAAAAGCTTCTTTGAAATTCAGCAAACAAGAACATATTCAAAATGGCCTTTTTTTTGACCAGGTCTGCCCACAAACAGTTAATGGATCAGAAAGGAAAAGAAAACTGCATTTGTTTCAGGGGCTTGTGAATCTCTACTTGGATCACTAGATCCTCACTTATCCCACAACTGGAGAGGCCTAAATTACCTTCATGGAGAGCCATACATGACTCCTCATTTCCTGGAGAAAAGCTTTCAATTTCATGTTAGAATTTGTCACAATTCTGTAGAATTGAAGCTATAATACTTTGCCATAATATTTCATGTTGCCAGAGCTGAAGAAAAGGGACAGATGGCAGGCCTGACTCTGTATCTTATTAAACATCAATCACATTTAGCCCACGATGACACACCTAAGTCCAAACAACCTGTCCTCAAAAGCCGTCATATGTTAGAATGGAGAAATACCTCTTGTGCATTTCTAATGAAGATACAGTTTCTAATCTAACAAGGCCATGACAAAGCATGATTTCATTTTTGTCTCACCATGTGCTGTAGAAATAAATCCCTTTCAGGAACACGAAACATGAACAAAATAGATTCTGTTAATGCCATTTTGATTTATTTGCAAGAGGAAACCTGGGGTTGGAGCAGTCTGTGGGAAACACAATGCAGCAAAGAACAGAGCTGGCCAAAAGCAGTCTGTTGCTGGTAAGCAGTAGGACACAATGGGGCATGCAATATAAACTGTGTTCAGTACACCATTTATTTAGTAGATCTCCACACATGATTAACAATGCTCCCTCTCTTTTCCTTCCACAGCTGAAGAGACCATGAGCTTTATATTGTAACCTGGGCAAGTGGGACCTGCATCGAGTGTCTGTAGCATGGCTCACTCCAAGAAATCCGTTTTACTGAGTACAATACAAATACCATTTAACTAAAGCACTAGGCATTTAGCTGGCTGACTCTTATGCTCCCTTCTTGCTTTTAATAGCTAGCAAGGGCCCATAAACACTTGGGAAGGGGATTGGAATTGTAAACAAATTGAAATTCGTAGTCACGCGGGTATAAATTAAAAAAAGAGGTCAAAGTACAGCAGCACAGCAGCGCTCCATTACAATGTACAGATACTGTTTATGCCTCATTAAAAGGACTATGTACAGATTATAATGGCAAGAGGGCCTAAACCAGAGCTTTTCTTCTTCTTTTCATTTCAAGGTTATGACCTTGGACTGTTCAAAAGCCACTGTCAAGGTCATAAGAAGGAAAAAACAATCCCAAGATGCACCAGCAGAGAACCAGAAGATTTCAAATGCAGCAGAGAATGGAAAGAACTTGTATGATTTCCTGTACAAATAATTTTCTTGGTTTCTTTTTTCCTTTCATAAAAAGACAAATTTCTGCCACTAATCCAGCACCAGCCCGCTCTGTGGCTAAATTACACACAGGCTTTCCCTGGTATGCTGACTGACACAAGTGTCTTTCACTGCTGGGTGCTGTGGGACAGCAGGTGAGATATTCCTAAAATTAACAGAAGTTCAGGTTCATTTCCTATCACTGAAAAACTTCCATGATGTTACTAGCGTCATGCTTGTCTAAACCTGACATAAATTATATCATAATCAAAGTCCTGTTCAGTAACTCAGTGAGTCTTTCTTCTGATTTATTTGGCAATAAGTTTATAATCCAGAAAGCTCTTTGAAGATCCATGAATTCAATAGTGCCATAGACACAGAAAATAATTATTTACTTCTATAGTAATCTGAAAAATTATGATTTTTGATATATTATTATAGCAGTTCCTTTGTGCTTTAATCATTAGGAAATGCACACATTAATGTCAATTTTAAAAGTTCATAACAGGAGGTGTTAAAAAATGGATTACAGACACAGGATACCCTTTAAAAGAGATGTAGTCATATTGAAGAGAGACAGCAAGAGCAACAGGAATTGTCAGAAGTCTAGAAATAATAACCTATAAGGAAAGATTGTCTAGGTAAGGGAATAATAAGAGGAAACAGACACAGTCTGCAAATATGCAAGATTATGCTCCAAAACCAAAGGATATTATCTCTTTTCCTTTTCCATGAGATTAAGACAAGAAGTAAAGGGATATAAAATGTAATAAGGGAGATTCAGGTAAGATATTTAAAAAAGCCTTCTAGTGGTAGAGCTCATGACTCATCAAAGTGGGTATGGTATCTCCATCATGAGATGGTTTTAAGAAGAAGGAGGACAAACGTGCTTCACATAGTTACAGTTAATACCACTATAACATGGGTGATATGTCCTGTCAAGATGCCTTCTAACTCTTTCTACTGTGATTTGAAATTCAACATTTTATATTTTAACAATAGGATTTTTTTCCCTTTATTTTTCTTTTATTTATTTTGTTTCCCAAAGAAGAAAATAAAAACCAGTTTGCCTATGGAAAGATGGGTTATTTGTATCATAATTAAGCTATAGCTCCTTTGGGTCAAATTTAGAAACAACTTCCTGGTTTGGAAAAATTACTGAGTACTACCTCAGCATTCCTACTCAGTTTTATTGTGGGAATCAATCTTTTTAAAGATACCATTAAAAACAGCCATATAGTGGACAAAGCAATAAGCTAGAATAATTGTTCAAATAAGGTGCCATACCCAAAACACAATGTCAGAAAGGTCTCAAAATAGGATTTACCGTGCTGATAGGCTTTCTTTTCAATTGAAGTCTTGCCTCAATGTCTCTTTATAGATTAAATTCATACTTCAGTTATACGTACAGAATTTTCCATCACTTAAATCTCAGTGCATGAGAAACAGGTTTGGGCTTATCATCTGCATAAAAGGGAGTTTCACCAGACATACGTAGACAAGACAGTCTTTACATATCCACTTTTGATACTCTCTTTCTTCTGTACTGTAAATAGCTATCTGCTCCATGGATGAAAGTTGGGTGTGGGGAAGAATTTCAAAAACATTCCCATAAATTGTTGCCTAAGGGGTTTTTGTTTTGTTTTGTTTTATTTCTCCCCTTAAGTCACACTTGCTTACACTGGTCATGAAACAGCAGTATTCAGATCCCGCATGCTCTTGACATTTTTGTCACAAATGGAAGACGCAAGTTGTGAAAGACTTGAGTTACTATTTCTTATTGGGAGACTAGTCAACTCTGAATTATGAAGTTTTGATTTAAACCCAAAGGAATAGCCAATAATGGAGTATAAACGATACTACAAAAATATGCTATGTGGTCAATCACATCATATGTGATTCAAAAAACGGTGATAAAAATGCACTGCAAACCACCTAGCGCTACAAATAGTTAATTCACATTAAATAATGAAAAGCCACAAATTACAAACATGATAGAAAAAAAATGTACATTAATTCCTGAAAGATGTATTAACACAGACACTGGCAAAAATCATAAAACATAGTTGGGCAAGTACTACTCTTCATTTTCACAGATTGTATGGTGTCAAACAGATTGTGAACTCAGGTTGAAAACTCAGCCACAGAACATTGCAGGGATCAAATGGCATTATTATGTTTCCACAAATGGAGGAGAAAAGGGAGGGAAAGGAATGTGGAAAAATTCTTTAAAAAAACAACTTCAAATAACAGGATACCTTAACTGCAATTCAATAAAAGTAATTTTGCAGCTAAGACAAAGTAATGACCACATTTCTGAGATTTGTAATACATAGCAGGAGCTGGGCCCAAGGGCAGTGCTTAGTTATTACTGGTAGCATGTATGCTCTTTCAATACACATAAAATATTATAAAGCTTAATCTGACACAGTCAGCAGACAGTCTGCACATTATGTTGTTACAATGAGTCTAATTTCAAGAACAGCTCAGAGCCAGGAGTAAATAAATAAACTAAGGAAATAAATAAAATAAGGAACTAAGTAGAACAACTAACCTCTCACCAAAAAAAAAAAGGGAAAAAGCCAATGTGGCTGTCAACAAGGCCAGCTGTATTTCTGCAACATCATCTTCCTCTCTGAAGATCATCCCACCTGGCAGAACTCAAGCGTTGAAAAACATCGACATCAGGAAATAAGCAAGGAAGGGAGAGATTAGAATGTCTGTGACCATCAGCAGCCATGGAAAGAGTAACTTAAATGCAATGCTCTTCTGCAAAGGGCATCAGAGCAGAGGCTAACAACTTCGGCTGGTAATTTTGGAGGGTGGGCTCCTGAGCTTTTTACATGATAGGGGACAATGTGCAGTTAATAACACTGTGATACTACGCAGAGCCTCCTGAAATAAGTTCCTATAGCCATCCCCAGTCAGCCAGAATCTAAGAACAAGCTATTTCCCATAAACATTAACAGATAGACAATTTGGATACGATGCTTGTGTGAGATGGACTCAAAATGCACTTTGGTTCTTTATGAACCCTTTTCTACTTCGGTGAGGAATTATCATCACATAAGTTAATTTCACTGAGAGATTTTGCAGACATTATTTAATTGTTTTTTTTGTTTGGGTTACACTATTTCAGAGTTTCTCTTGTGACCCAGATCAATCAATAAATGAGCAATTTTTCAGATGAAACAAATATTAAGTACTGGAAAATAATAAAGATGCAGTGTTGTTCAGAACAAACACCTGATAAATGGCAGAGGAAAGTATATACCTATGAGTAGTTTTCTTCCCTGAAAGAATGGACGTATTATTCCGTGAGGAAATGACTGTAAAGAACTTAGAGGTCACAGAATATAATTCATAAGTTTTAATACCATGTCATAGAAAAAAAACCCTTAGATTTACGTATAGTAGAAAATACAGTAGGATGAAGAGATAATAATATCTTTGTATTTGATGCAGGTAAAACTGATTTCAGAACATAGTCTACAAACTTTAAGAAAACTATTAGGAAAAAGAAGAATAAAATTTCAAAGAACCACAGGTATGACTTAAGACCAGGAAACCATGGCTGGTAGTGGAATACTCCAGAACTCTTATTTATTGAGCATGTTAAGAAAATATATAGAATGATTTGATCACAGCCATTTTGCAACTACCTACCAAGCAGAAATTTTGTATGTGTTCTTCAGTTTAGCCAGAAAAATTATAACTTGATGCGATGGATGGATACTGAAGTTAAATACACGCAAATTTAAAAATTAAACCACTGATTTTAGTATGAGGATATTTAACTTCTGGAATAATTTGATAAAAATTCTCATGGGTCCTTTATCAAGCGAAACACTGAAATAAATATTCTGGGGAAATAGCTTGGGTTGGTATGGTTTTGTTGGAACTGTCTGCTGTATCTCAAAGAATGATTATTTTAATGAATATTTACGGCTTTTGCAGAGAAAGTCAAAGTAGCTGATCAAGGTGGTCCTTATTATTAGTCTTATCTAATCTAGATAAAACTGACAAACCTGTCCAGCTGCCTCCTCACAGAAAAAGCTACCTTCTGAAGCCTTTCACACTGGACTCTTTTTGCCATTTTAAGCTGCATCTCAAATGTCCAAAATAAGAAAACATAAACCTAACATTTCAGTCCTTAAGTATCTGCCTTAGGTGTTGGAGAACATTTCTGAACTTAGGGTATCAGACAACCTGACTGAGTCAACTGCAATCGGGCATCCAAAAGGCATGAAGAAATACCCTGATTCTCTTTTACTACCTAGACAAAATGTAGCAATTAAAGAAAATCCTACTGTGTTAATGTCAGCTTTTCTGGAGGAACTGAGATAGATAGAACTGAAGTGACTCAGGAGTCTCTGAAGTTAAATTATGCTTGTTAGGCTTCCATAAATACCTTCTCCAAAACTTAAGGTTGAATTGGCTTCCCTAGGACTACACATCCTGGTGAGTGTGTTGCACCTTCTACCAAATTTCACACATTTAGAGGTTCCACAGGGACTGAGTACGTTTTTGTTGTCTCAGGGCAGGAAGAGTTTCAAGTGTCTCCTTTCAGTTATTCACTGGAAAGATTGAACCCTTCTGAACCAAAATACAGGATTTACCAAAACTGAGCTTGATTTGGAGTTATCATTTAATTATAAAGGTCTGCAAGCAAAATTTAAATCAGAGACAAAAGGCTGAGAAAAAACACATGAAAGAGATGAATGAAAAAGCATCTTCCAAAGCCACCTGGGCTGGTACTATGTGAAGTGACAGAAAGTGAAAGACTGATCCAATGGAGAATTTGCTATTGACCTTAGTGACAACAAATCTTGACTTCACTGCTGTTCAACTTAACCACTGTTTAGAGAAGTACTCTACTGGGAAAAAAATATTCAGAGGTTACAAAGAGACATTGATTTCTCTCAACTTATTCAATCTGACTTGGGAAAGACAAATGGCAAAGGTGTTGAATGGACAAATGTAAAAGGAGCACATTGACTAATCCATAGAGCTACAATTGCTCCCTACACCAGGATACTCTTTTCAAGTTTATTACTGGCTGAGATGAAGGATGTAAGTTGAAATTTAGAAATTACCCACCTATCAGTGATGCAGTTTTAGGACTTGGAAAAGAAAGTCACAGCAGGCAGAAGAAAATTACCTTAGGCCTTTTCAAAGTCTAAGACAGTTTTAATGCAGGTTTCAAAGTGCTCTGAAAATCCCCCTTGACCCAGCAAACATGACTAGGTAGGACATTTATAGACAGTGACTGCTGGCTGGGGATAAGCAATTGTTCCTCACCTTGTATCTTGCCCTCCAAAACCTGCCGTCTCACAGTACTAGAAAGCGCTGAGCTCCATTATGCTTAAATTGCTCTATATTACTACATCCTACTGCTGTTTGAGGTGGTTTGTTATAGTTACGCTCCTGCCAGGCAGGTATAAGGAAATAAATGATACATTTTGATACAAGGCTATTTTGCTGAACTGGATAGATTAAAGAGCTGGTAATAAATTTATTTTTTTCTCTTCTAGGCCACTGGTGCAAATCCAGTCCGGTTCAATAGTGACCAGAAGTTATTGCCACCTGACAGCAGAATCGAATCCATGTGAAATTGATTGGCAGTTCTTAGCACAGCTCCTAATGACTTGGTCATGAAATTACCACCACTTCTGACAGAAATTGGCCCCAATGAAGCTGTATTAGTACCAGAGCCCAAGGACGAGTGGGGTGGAACACTTCTTATGCTTTTTATATGCCAGGGATACTCACGTCACATTTTTCATTTGAACAGCTTTCTTCATGGAGGGGGGGAAAAGAAAAAAACAAAATTTGTGAAGACTAAAACTTTTTTAAGGGAAATATAAAATTCAACACAAAAAAATTGATCTTTTTATGGGAAGTGTCAAGCTGAAATGTTTTTGGTTCTGTCTTAACATGTTGTTCTGAGTTGGATTTTAGTTTAAAATAAAGGAAAAGAAATGACATTACAATGAGTGTTTAAGATGACAGCTAGGGTGGGATTCATTTTACCTAACTTTAGACATGCCTAGTGTAGGCGTCAACCTCAGAGCTAGTCACTCCAGGTTTCCTTTATAGTCAATGGAGAGAAATAGGTAAATTTAAGGTGTGATTCATCTGACCTATTTTAAATATCTACTTTAAGATGAATAACAGTCTTAAAATATCTACTTTAAGATGAAAAACAGTCTTACAGTCTTAAAAACCGGTAGTAGGCAGACAGCTACTACTGGTCAGATAAGTCCTCTCCCAATTGTCCGATTCTTTATTACATACCATTGCTTTTCAGCTTTTCAACACTGAAAACCTTAATTAATAAGATATTTTCAGTTGAAATAAAAAGAAAACTGTATGTTGTTTCAGAATTTTTATTTGAAGAATAAACCTATTGTCCAAGCCAATTCAAAATTTTAAGTGGAAAACCCTATTCCTTATATAAGAAGCTGAAGATACACTAGGGGACAATTTAGTAGGTAAGAAGGATGAAAAATCATAGATTTTCTGAACCCTGTGCCTAGCATCTCATCAAATTGCTTCCTCTTCCAACTACTGAAGTCAACAGAAAAGCTACAAGGCAGTTCTGTGGGATAGCGAATTTAGCCATTTCGCTTTTCACTCAAAGCTGCCGTGAAGGAAAGGGGAGGGAACAAGACAGCAGAGGGGAGAGATGGTGACGGGTAGGACTGGTCATGGGAAGTGTGGAGTGGGCGGAGAGAGCATAAAGAAATAGATGTTGTAAAGTGAGGCTGAAAAGAGGAAGGGAAAACTGTGACGGGGGAATGTCTGAAAGGAAGGCAGAGGTAAGAAAGGGCATAGAATGGATAGCAAAAGAAAAGGAGCTGTAGATACATGAACATTTTGCATAAAGTTTAAAAATTCACAACGAGGATCAGCATTTTTGCCCCAGCATAGAGCAACAAAGCTGGTGAGGGGTCTTGAGAGTAAGTCTTATGAGGAAAGGCTGAGAGAGCTGGGGTTGTTTAGCCTAGAGAAAAGGAGGCTGAGGGGAGACCTTATCGCTCTCTACAGCTACCTGAAAGGAGGTTGTAGAAAGGAGGGGATTGGTCTCTTCTCCCAAGTCACAGGCGATAGGACTAGAGGAAGTGGCCTCAAGTTGCGCCAGGGGAGGTTCAGATTGGATATTAGGAAAAATTTTTACACTGAAAGGGTTATCAAGCATTGGAATGGGCTGCCCAGGGAGGTGGTTGAGGCACCATCCCTGGAGGTATTCAAAAGACGAGTTGATGTAGTGCTTAGAGAAATGGTTTAGTAATGTGGGGATTTTTTTTGGTTTTGGTTTTTTTTGTTAGAGTTGGGTTGATGGTTGGACTACATGATCTTAAAGGTCCCTTCCAACCTAGACAATCCTATGATTCTATGATTTTCTCTAAGTTCTCATCATCATTTCCTACATTGCCAGGCATACATCAAAGTAAAGAAGCACTGTGAATCCTGCTCTTCCCTCTATATGTAGTGTGTCCCCGTTCACATCCAGACCTGTTCACAGCCCTCCTTCCTCTCTCTCACCTTATACTTCCACAGATCCAAACCTTTTTGTTGCAGACCTTTGGTTGCATTGGACTCCATCCAGGTTCAGCCACACAGCTGGGAATATAGCTCCTTTTGTTCAGCAAAGTATTGATAAAAACAAATTTACATTGATTGCCTCTGAGCCTAACACACAGACTTTCTCCACCCCTCTGCCTAACAAAGCTGTGAAGGAGATTTTTCACTTGCCAATAATCTCACAAACAAATTAGCTCGATTTTAACTCCGTTACTCAGGCTAACCTCTCTTGGATTTCCTAGCATTTACTCAGGAAATGGTTCATTCGTTATAGATGCTGTGTACACTTAGCTTTTGTAATTCAAGGAATGTGTTAGGTGGTTTGTGGTGACATTTTTCTTAATAATGTGGGCAGCAGTGGAATGTCTTTCTGCAACTACCATTCTCTTGGTGGATGTACATTATTTAGATTGAGAACAAGAAACTCTCTCAGGTGGTTTGTGGGTACAAGAGAAAGTACCTGCTGGAAAGGTTAGGAATAAAATTGAGCTATGCCTTTTCCTAGAAAGGAATCCCAGACTTATAATGGGGTTTCACGCAATTACCTTCTAACAATCCTCAATTGCTTTCCTCCCCTTACCCCTTTTCTTTCAGCTAGGAGGAAAAATGAAAATATGTGCAGTGGTTCGAAGTCAGACCAGGAACAGGCAGGAGTTTTAGGCATGTTTTTAGCACTGATTCACCCTGCAGCATCACACTAATGCATATCCTCTCTGCTTCAGTGGAACAGGTCTCCTAGGCAATGTCAAATTAACCACACTTCTGATCCTGCACTCAAAACCAGACACTGCTACCATCACATTATTACTATGCAAATCTACTCTAAAAGGCAGCCTCAGCCCAGAGTCTTAACTTCTTATTGCTTCAGAAATGAGCTAAACTTCTCTTTCTTAAACAGTCAAACAGTTCAGTGAGTGACAAAACAAGTGGGCTCTGGACATCCCAGACAGCCTCCTACCTCCATGTTTTCCTCAGTAAGCTCCGAAGAAACTATGCGGATACACAATATTTTGGTCATGAGCCACAGTTCTTTCCTTCCCTCCCTTGTCCTGAAAATGCATTTGTCTCCCAAATTCACAGGAGAGTGATCTTAATATTTAAGTACAACAGCCAGCACTTTTGATGTTGTAGCTTATATGACTTGGCAATGACTTCCTTTCTGGAAAGCAGAGGATACCTGCAAGATTTCTGGCACTGCCTGCCTTTTTGTTCAGTTCTGTCATTCCCACACCAGAGTTTTTCAGCTCTTCACTCTCTATTCAGGAACTGATCTTCACACTGCACAGAAGGAATAATGGACATGTGAAAGTTCAACTGGGAAAGATGCATGCTTTACTCTAGCAATGAAATAAAAGCAGATCAGAGCCTTGAATTGAAAGTTGTGATGGATAATGTGACAACAGGAAAGTCCTGGAACACGAATGAGCTTTCCCATTAATCTATAAACTATTTGCAAAACTACAATTTGTTCTTTTTGGCTGGAAAAAAGGTTTAGAAAAATAACTTGAGAAGAATGGTAGTAGCACAGAGGACTAAGCAAAGATAGCATAATTATATGAGAAAGACTTAAGTGCCAAGAGACAATATTTTCTAGTCCTACAGGTTTTCCTGAAAAAAAAAAAAACATTAATTGTTTTATCATTCTAGTACAGAATCATATAACTTACAAAACCACTTAAAAGTTTGTGCTGTGAAAGATGGCTCATACTTACATGATTTGCCACACACCTGTTGAGCAGAAAAGAAATATATAGCAAAGGCTCTTTGTTCAATTTAAGAGCGAAGAGTAAAAGAATACAGGAGAAGCAAGAAGACAGCAATTGGGGTAGCTTACACACAAGCAATCTTACTCTGTCAGCAACTCAGAAAGTAAGATGTCTTGTGCACCCAGATTCCATTGCTACACCATCACAACTGTGGGCCTACTAGATTGTAGAGTATTCACCATACTTAACCCAGCTACAGGTGGTGTCCTACTACCACCGTGAGGCCTTTATTTGTTGCTAGATACCAGTTCTTTTCAGCAGTCCAGCTAGAGCGCTCTGCCCATCTTAGTCACTTTCATCTCTGTAGCAAATTTATTCTCATGAAGAGCTTTGCAGAGTCAAGGCAGTGTTCCCCTTCCTGTGAGATCTGGGCTTTTCATGTCTGACCTTTAACTGCAAGAGACTGCAGGGAACCCCAACAAGCACCAAGCACAGCTCTGCAGTAATGAAATTTGTCTGGAGTAGTGTTCACAAACATATGACCACCACTAAAGATTTACAATTCAATATTCAGTACAGAAGCACCTAAATAAAATATTCTGTTCCAGGAATAATCACTAATTAGCAAATTTTTGTGTGGTTTTGCAGAGGAAAAGGGGTAGGGGAAAAGGAAACTCTCCTAGTTACTGCAGGAACAGATAAAAGGGAAATTTTTTTTCAAAATTTCATTGCATCCTTCTTTCAAAGCCTCAGTAGACAATACAGAAATTCAACCTAGATTAGGTTTAACATTTAAAGGCGTCACATCACTTTTGTCAATTAATGCTACAGAAGATAAGTGCTGAGAGCACTGCTTCTGGCCTAAGTTTTCCCTGGTGCCTTTGTCTTGATCGGCCTCTGTTGACTCTGTTGAAAATTCAGATGAACTAAGAAATCACATTTAAAAATTAACATTAAAAAAAATAATTTAATAAGCTAGCAACAGGTAAGAATCTGGTTTGAGCCAAAACCTCCTCAAATGCAGGTTAAGATTTGTTCAGGTCTTTACCCCAACCCAATATCCGTACCCTGATTTGGTTCATTGTTATGCTAAGCAATGTCTTTAAAGAAACAGCTTAGATGGAAGTAAATGCAGATGTTTCCCACACAGATGTTTATGCATAAACTAGCCAGGTATACTCTTCTTGTACTTGTAATGAATTCCCTCCTGAACTATTTGTCTAAATTGGGTCAGATTAACCACATACTCAGAGTAACTAGCTCACAAGTGGCCATCTGTCTTTCAGTGTCTAAAACCAGAGAAATCCAGCACAATGTATCTGCTCCAGAGTCCAGTGAGGGTAGATTTACAATAGCTCATAATAACATACTTGCATAAAATTACTTTTGTTGTCCTTAGTAACAGTAGTCAAAAATATGTCAGCACAAGTTTAACAAGAAGCCCCCAAAGCATTCATATGCTGCATGTTGACACACATTGTAGCCCATATTGCTATATCTTTGCAGATATGGTTATCCATATTTGCTAGACCACAACAGCACAGATATGGTAGCAGGTCTATACTAACATCATTTTGGTGGTTGGATGTATCCCTCATGTTGTTTAAAGAGGAAAACAAGTATCTTTTTCTTCAACATGTTCAGAGGGCGTCTAGCAGTCTGTTTTAGCTGGTATAGCTGACAGTGACTCATTTTGCATGAAAATACAAAAAGCAGGATAAACAGAAACCCTTGTGATTTTGTCTCCACAATTAGGCTTTAAAAGCCATTAGAGTTATCCCGTCTCTGTATTAGCCCCCATGGATCCTGGCTGCTTCCCAAAACAGTGAGCATCACCCTCATCCCTGGGAAACTATCATGGTTCCGAACTTGCAATCTCAGCTGGCAGGACTGGGCAGGAACAACTAAACAGAACAAAAACAACCTACAGAATTAATTAGGTGTTTGGAGCACAATTTGCACCTGAGAATCAAATGAAGGATCTTTCACAGTTCATCATTGGGAAAAAACATTGATCACTGAACCCAAACCATTCCCCTCTCCTGGAATCAGAACTTCTGAAATGTATGCCACATTGGCTATAATTAGTATCAATCACTTCTCTTACAGTCATGGTGATAAAAGTATGTGTGTGGGATACTAAATGGCTCTGGTGAGTTATCTGATGGGTCTAGAAATTGGAACAGGATCTTATATATGTTGTTCTTTATACAGCTAAATGTGTCTCATTCCTATAAAGTCTTCTCTTTTTTCTCTCTTCTTTCACTCATTTTCTACACACCTATTTTTTCTTGAAGACACATAGATTTTCTTGAATGCAATTGTTCTATGCAAAACATCATGAGAAACATTTTGAAACAAAAGAAAATGGAAATGTTCATTTTGTGTGAATTGCAATTTTACTTCCAAAGGTCATTTATTCATTTACAAATCCATTCTAACCATCCAGCTAATTTCATTTTCTTTCACACTCATACCAAATCAAACTATTACCCAGGGTTAAACAAAATTACTTCATTGTAATTTTTTTTTTTAATTAAAAAAAACCAACAGTACAATCCTCTCAGCACCTATTATTTCTGGTGTCTCTTTCCTGCTTAGCCTCACCATAAACAGGAGCTGAGTGCCTTCTAAGCCAACACATCAGTTACCTTTTCTTTGTGTGCATCACACCATGTCTTTGAACTGCCTTTCGGTACTCACAACCACAAAGTGATCATATGCATTCATGAGAAATTATACCTCACATCAGCCAAGGTTCTGTAATGGGGAGACAGGTATCGTGTCAGCAAGAGAGGCAGCACATCTCAGCGGTGAAAACACTAGAATCTGGAAGCCCTGACTTCTGCTGCTAGCTCTTTATGTGGCTTTAGGTACAGAACACACCAGTTTCCACATCAGTGAATTGGAATGGCTGGTATTTTATTACCTTCTTAGAATATTTTGTGATCTTACAATTCAAAGTGTTAAACATAGCAAAAAAAAAAGATAATCCTACTAATGATGATAATATTTTTTACTACCATAAGTGTTTTTATTGTGTTTTTTCTTTAACTGGTTAAAAAATACATACAGATGCTGGCTCAGGACTTTTCAGACAATCGGAATGATTATCCGTAAAAAAAATACTGGTATAGATTTAAGATAAAGATAATATCAATAGAATACAAATGCTAGATAATGTTATAATTCAGATAGTAAGTTAAATTCTAAGAATCCATAAAATTAATGTTTCTGAGCTTGAAAGATGGTCAATAGAGAAGTGTCCTAAAGGTCAATATTGGGACCAGGGTTTTTTAAAGCATTACTAAGCCAGCAAAAGAGGCAGACAGCAAGTTATTGAAAATTGATGGAAGGTTAAGTAATTTCAGCTAATAATAGTCTGCAGAGGAGTGTGAAATTCCCCAGCTGTACTTAAAGTCATTGGAGATCTGGGCAGCATGATGGCAGATTAAATTAATCTTGGATAAGCAGGAAGTATTTTACATTGGCACAATACAAAAAGCAAAGTCACTGACGGTCTCTAAGCCCAGTAGCCAGCTACTCTAGTGGATAAAGATGGAGGAGCCAGGACAAGCAGCTCAGAAGTTAGATGACGAGCATGGTTAAAATTGCTTAGGTTAGACATAGCATGAGGCAGATGTCTTCTGCAAACTTGAGTACAAACAGGGTGTTTGGTATCTTAAACCAGGGAGAGAGAATAACCAAGAACATTTTATTTCATGTGTTTTGTACAGTATAATATGCAGCTCACTCAAGCATGTCAATGAAACTGGTTGTTCAGCTTTAAGAAATATAGAACAGGAATGATACTGAAAGTAAAGGGAGTGATTAGGGGCTTGGCTGGATTCATAGGTAATGAAGATTATTTATACTGGAAGGGAGCTACTTGAAATATGTGTAGGCAGACTTAAAAGGAACATTTAAATAATTTTGAAGGATTCAATGAAAAAATAAATTACTTTCTCCTTAACATGAACAGTTGAGAGGCCAAAAGAAAGCGAAATGGAGAAAAATATGAAAAGAAGGAAGCACAAAGCTTGCAGTGAAGGGAAGAATTGTGGAAATGATGCTGAAGCTAAGGCAACTAATGTGATTTGTTTCAAATAGGGACCAGACAAGTTGTTAACCAATAACTACAGTTGTAGTTAGGTAGTTACGGTAATTGAATCCTGCATTTCGCAATGCCAGCTAAACCAACCAATTTACCATTTGGTGAGCACCAATATTCAGTGGGTAAAAAGCAATTTGGTTACTTTGTGTGCATTCTGATTTTATTGCCTCCCACAGGCTTTGTAAACTCTGTTCTCAACAACTTTCACCAATTCACTTTAAAAAAAAAAACAGCAAAAATCTTCCTTGTTTGCCCTGTCTGTGCCTATGGAAGACAGATGTCTCAGCTACAAGTGGTCTCTGACATCGAGCCTACATATTGCTTTCCACAGTAGCTGTCTGTCATCTGCCATTCAACTCTTTAGCTACCTCCTTCTACAGGGCTCAGTTCTTCTTTGACTCAGTCGGAGTGCTATTTTATTCCACAGGTTGCTCACTGAAATCGAGAGCACTCATCACAGAAAATTATTCTTTAACATAAATAGGAAAGGCAAGAGTGAATACAAAAAAATTATCATGGCTTTTTGCCTAAAGAGACAAAAAAATTTGCTCTTGTACAAAAAATAAGCTAAAATCTCTCCATATCAGAAATACATAGGAAGATTTGCCTCACTGATCCTTTGTCTTTAGGATAGTTATGGTTAAGTGATTCTTGTACTTGTGGGGGAGATCTGTAAACAAAGGATTACTGCTCAAGAGGCCATACACACCTAACAGAGAAACCAACAGCGCAGGAGAGTTTAAGCTTCATTATTTTTTCTGAATGGAGTTAGCCTACAGCCTTATATTAAGCATTTAACCTATTGGCTGCCACTCTGTTATAAAACATATTCAGATACATGCTGACAGAACAAGCTCCTTGAATCATCTAAGGAAAAGCTGCAATGACATTCTCTATTATGCTTCACAATGGGAGTTTCTGTTGTCTCATTTTCCTTTATTTAATTCCTCAAATCAGAAAGAGCAGGAAAAAGAAGATAAATTCCTTTTTTTTCCTCAGGTTGACTGAGCTTCAGAGAATGTCAGGTTTGGTCTCTCTTGCTTTCCTTAGGATTGTCCAGATGGCTCCTTTGAAATGGATGTGTCTAATTTTAGAGCAAGAAAAGGAATTAAAAAAAATAGTCTAAAGCAAGGTGACTTTTTCCTGCAAGCTTTGATGTGTTAAAATTCTACGGTAACATTTTTCTCTCTCCCTGGTCTTCACTCTCTCTCACTGTTTTTTATCCCCACAGAAATCCATGTGTGTTAACTTAAAATTAATGAAGCACAGAGATGTATCCGATGAGCAGAGACTGCTCTGTGGTTGGTTCAGCTCTTAGCATGTAAAGAAAACATTTGCTTTATTGGTTTTCTGTGACAAACCTAAGAAAAAGTTATCACTGTAATTAAAAAAAAAAAAAAAAAAACAAAAAACAAACCAAAAAATGCATCACTGTAATATCATATTAAACTGGAGTAATGGGGCAACATGGGGCATAAATTTCAGGTTACCAAGGGGGCTGACCATGGAAGTGAAAGAATGAAATACATGGAGGGGTTTCTGGTTATTAGAGCTGGCTGTGTTTTGTTTGTTTGTTTGTTAGATAAGTTGTATTCCTGCTATATATATTCTAATTAATAAATATTGAAGCTTATGATGTGTCCAAATGATCTGCCAATTCACATCAACTTCAGACACAGATAACTTTCCCAAATTCTTACTTCATAATTTTCCAAATAAAGGGTATATTCCATTTTGGAATGAATTAAAAATTTTGTCCAAGCTGAGGCTGAGATAGATGGACAAGCAGATACATTGACAGGTAGATAACTAGAGCTTTACAAGTAGGATGAAAATTATTAATTTATTCTCATTGAATACGTAAGTTTCTCAAAACTAAAAATCACTAATTTTGCTGCATAACAGCTTTCTTCTGTTTAACGCAACACAAAGTGGCATACACAAAGAAAAGAATGACATGTTTTAAAAGTAAAAAGCTGCATAATTAAAGCTAAAGAGCTGAAACTATTGCAGACAAAGCATACAGATTTCAAGTGAGCTTGAGATGAATCTTTAACATCTTTGACCTTCTTAGTTTACTGGAGAATAGCTGGCAATGGTGCTTTGCAATTGCATGCACAGTGTTTTAGATAATTTAGTGTTTAGTTTATACAGTCCTTTGTAATAAAAAAAAAATCACTTAAAAAGAAGGGTCTATTGTGTTGGATAAGTAAAAGCCTAAGAGAAAAACGGGAGATTATACACACGACAGGAAAGAAAACCAGTTTTGCATTTGTCTGTCATGTCCGTCATCCAAAGAATAAGATCCTCACAACAAAATCTTCTAAGGTCTTCTAAATTTTTTACAGTATAAAATAGCGGAGATATTAAAGCAATAAATAATGACTTTATAGAAAAAAATACTTAGATTGTGTCTGTTCCTGTAAACCTGCCTCATTTGGGAGCTCAATGAATTTCAACAGGCAAAGAAAGGAGCTCAGGCAGTGTCTCATATTACTGAGTTGAGTTTGTGCTATTAATTGAAATAAAACTTAGTACTACCTAAAGTTTCTCTGTTCTCTGCTCTGTCTCTCCAGTACCCTGGAAAATAAATTTTCTGCAGTCCTTTTAATTCAAACAAAGGTGCATTTCAATAAGGGATCATTTTTCTCTATGTTACTTTGAGATATAATGTACTGGAGGATGGTACTGGAGGATGGCACTGGAACCATAAGTCTTGTTGGCTCTGGCCTTACCAGTGTAAAAGGGCAGCTGAAGCCTGGACTTAAGGCCAAATTGGCCACCACTTTGTCATTGCCTTCAAGAACATCATTGTCTTGCATTACCATGTTCTTTCTTCCCTGGAGATGGAAACAAGGGTCCATGTTTTTCTTTAGCTACCGTACCAAAGTTCAGTGTAGTAGATCTTTGAAGTTCTGATATTTTAAAAAGCTTTTGACAAAGGTGTACCACAGCACCATTTACCTGCAGACTATTTTCCTTATGTTGTGTTGAATGAATGATTCTTTTTGATTAAGAAGGGGGCGGCAGCAATGTACACTCTGCTTTTAACAACTGTGGCATTGGACTGGTAGAGCAAGTAAAGGTCCAGCTCCAAGGACTCTGATTTCAGTGGAAAAGACAAACCCTTTGTTTCTACTAGTTTCATTAGTGAATTCAGTAAACGCTGTCTTTGTCTGATTGTCTCTATATAAAAGACATACACCTTGGAATAAATATTTACATAGAAATATCATCTAGTTATGCTTCTAGACAGCAAACTATTTTCAATAAACTGGAGCTGTGATGAGACTTGGGAGTATTAATATGCATAATATTACAGTGAGGCCCACTTACAAGAATGACCTGAATTATGCATTTGTAATTCAACGTCCCAAGCTTTTTAATGTACTCTTGAGGATAATTGCAGCTGCAGTACAACGGATGTTTAATACCATGAGTATAGAATTTTTGTCTTGTATTTTTTGCCTGGTTTCTCCATCAGAGATTCTTTTCATTTCACATGCTAGCTACAACTGTCCCAGACCTCCCCAGTGTACACCTATTGTAAACTGATTTTCCCAATCCCAGCTCTTACATTTAAAAGGCACAGAAAATCACCTGAAGAAAGCTTCCTGTTGGGGAATGTGGTGGAAAAAATGTCAATAGACAGTGATTGTCACGGCAGGAGATATTAAAGAATGCAAAAGCTACCACAAAAGAGCCCAAAAGCTGAGCTGAGATGCATTGCTGTTTTGAGGAATGGAGCCAGATCCATATCCATCACTTACACAGAGAAACCAAGGCTCTGGATTCAGCCAGTGCCCTTGTAAGTACCAAAACAAGAGACAAGTTCCCAAGGCTCTCAGAAGTCCTCAGCTTCTATTTTTATGTAGAGGAACAGATTTTCCAAGAAGCAGGGTAGCATAGTTAGTATAGTCTTTGGCACCTGGACTGAAATGCAGCCAGGCAAATGACTGCTCTCACCTCTGCTTTCTTCCACCTCCACAGCCTACAGTCCTAAGGTATTTACTCCACCTGCACATACACCAGGGACATCCTGAAGCCTGCAGTCCCAACAGGCCCTCAGAGCTTCTGACAATGCAGCTTCCAAAGACATCTGCAGAGCCCGTTTAGAAAGTCTGGTACTTCTGTTCTTACCAGCATGCTGACTGTGCTACAAGAAGGTATTCCTTTGTCAAAGTATTTTCTTCTTATGCTAAATGCTATTCATGCGTTATTTTTTTAGTGATAATGTATGTGTTTGAACATGGGAGAGAATAATCAAGGAAACAGCTTTGGAAGAACAGAGTTTATTGACACAGCTCAGACTTTGGACACTACACATTATTTGATGGCAGCTTTTCATCTGCCTTTTTATAAGAACATATAGACTTGCATACCTCTTTCAATTAGGGACAGTGTTCTACTCCCATTTATGCCAGTAAAATCATCCAGTACTCAGTGGAACAGCACTGGCAAAAGACCTTGGACTTAGGCGATTCACTTTTATGAAGAAGAACCTCATAAAAGAGAGAATACAGAAAATACAGTTCACAAGGATTAAGAATAACAGCTCTGCAGTGTTACACATCAGTGACACTTGTAGGCTACGCATCAGTCTTGTAGGTTATGGACTGGTGGCAGTCTGTGAGACGTGGACATTTGAAAGTGGTCCATGAGATGTTTGCAGAGGAAAAATTAAAAAAACAAAGGTGCTCTTGCCCACAATCATGCAAGCAAGCAAACAAACAAAATGTCAGGAAGTAAAAGGAATAGAAGAACAAAGCTTAGCCTAGTTTGTATTTATTTCTAAATGAAAAACATTATGTCAACGCTACAAAAGATGGTGCATGGATCTGCCTCAGATAGGGTAAGTGCCCATGGAAAATTTTTTTAAAGGCTAAACGGCATTTTAACTAAAGAGAGTGATAAATATTACGCAACACATTGGGAAGAATCAGCAGTACTTGTGTTATGATTAAGTCCATGATTATTACAGTTCACGACAAAGATGTATAGCAATGGCTGATGCAGAAGTGTAAGGAGATACGGAAGGTATGTTAACAGAGCCAGGCTCCAATCTATTTGTGACAGGAAATTCTGCTTTAGAAACTAGGGATGAGATTTGCTGCCATTATTCACACTGCTTCATTGAAAGACATGGAATTACACTGATTCACCTGTAGTGGTCTTGCCTCTTACTGTGGAAGTGACTACTGTGCTTTGGCTTGCAAGGATATGAAATGCTTCCATTCAAAAAATGCAGTTTTAGCCTCTCCTCCGTTGTAGCATATCAGTTAGTTTTCAATGAATCGTTTTTCATAGGGAAATACAAATTCTTGTTTGCCAGAAAAGGTCCATTCTGAAGAATTTAAAATTTTAAAACAGGTAGTGAGAACAAACTTGTCAAATTATGTGTGACTTGTGAATTACATAGCTGAATATTCCTTTTTTTTTTTTTTGACATTTAAATGAATTCATTGTGAGAAAGAGGGGGGAAAAACAAGACTTTGTCCTGATTTTTATTTCACAGACATATGTTGTATTTATCATAATTCAGGACAGCAAAACATCTTGAAAATGGCCTTGGAACAGAGAAAATAGCTATAACCAGATGCCTCTGAACTCAAAATTTATCCACTGTCTCCCACATCGCAAGCACACTATCTCCCACTCTTACATTGCCACATGACGTTATTAACCATAGAGGAAATCATTGTATCAAGCCCTCCATTTTCTCTCTCTCCATTAATTGTTCCAAGTCAGCAGCTTAAGGGTTAAGGAAGAAACTTTATCAGGGACTTTGTCAAAGGAGTTTTCCGAGAACTGTTAATTTGCAGCATGCTATTTAAGGAAAATGTCTGCTCATCAGAGGATAATCTCAGAAATCTGTGGGTTTGCAAAGTGGCAGGTACCCAGCGCTCCCTTGGCTGAAAACAGCAGAGAATTACTTTCATATCTACCTCCTACATTTAAGAGTTTTTGCCTGGGTTTTTCTGCTCAGTTCCTCATGACAAGGCATTTCAGGCCGAGTATTTGAACTTCGGTGGAAGTTTCTTTATACGTTTAAAATGAGGGATGCTGAGCCTTTCAGAAGCTACTGAAGTTAAGGCTTTCCGTAGAACTGACATGGGTACGTGGTGTCAAATATGATGAGGGATTGTTCTGGAGGCTTGTGCTCGCTATTTCACGGCTCAAATGTTAGTGTTTCCCATAAGCCCAGCCATGCCATCCCTTCAGTCATTCCTGTTGTCCTTCTTTGAACATTACCTGGCTTTGCTAAATACCATTTCCAGCTGAAAGGACCAGAAGTAAACAGTTTTTCAAGATGTGGGTATACAAGGGGTTTAAGCTTCTAAGTTATTTTATAATCCAATAAATAAATAGTAAGGTTGACTAATGGTGATGTGTGAGCCAACATGCATCAGCATGGCTGTGATCACCGATCTGTGGCTGACACGCCAAAACTTATTGATGTTCTCAAATGGATGTCCTTGTCTGGTTTGGGTGGCTCTTGGTAAGCCAAAAAACTGCAGACTAATTATGTCCATTATTTGCTCTCTCAGGCCCACAGGTTACCCCTGATTAATTTTACCTTTGATATTTAGCCCAAATCTCTGCTCCTGGCAAGTACCTGGAAAGAGCATAGTGTTTACATTTTAACTAGACATTTTTTAGGCATTCAAAAGAATAAAACTTGTGTTTGTATTTCATTAATTAATCATCTTGTCTAGTGTCATGAGCATACTTTTACCTATCTAGCTAGCTAGCTAGCTCCTCTGCTTTTACTCAGGTGTAAACCAAGGGTACAATTCTGCTGTTATTAATGCCAGACTTCCTTGGAAGCGGCACTGTTTCACGTGGGGTGTTTTGAGCAGCTCCCCAGGAAGGAGAGATGAAGGGGAGCAGAGATCACCCTGTTCCCAAGGCCAGGCAGAACCCCAGGAAACTTCCTCCTAAAAGCAGTCATGCTTCACACTTCTGTCACCATTTACACATCAGCCTTGTCCTTTTTACTTCCACAAAGGGCAATGCTTGTAGCAGAAGCAGCAGACACATGGACCTAGGCTTGTTCAAGCCCTACAGAGCTCTACAGAGATTACCTGCATGAAGAGTGAGCTTTCTCATTCTCTGTGATCCACACTTGGCTGGAAGCAGTACCCATGAAGATGCAAGACTGAACCATGTCTCTCTCTCTATTTCTTCTTTCTCACTGTAACCAGCAGTAGCTTGTTTTTTAGCGCCAGGAAGGAGCAGTTGCTGGGACTGTTCCTCTCTGCCTTGCTGAGAGCTTAATATTCCTGTTTGCACCTTCTTAGCTGCTTGCACTGTTAAAGGAAAAAATATGAAGGATGTTAGTGGGAATTCTGATGAGGTGGTACTTTGCAGTCACCCGTATCTTTGAGAAGTGTTCAGGATCCGCTCAGCTGAGGATGAGGACAGCGTGACTTTGGTCTGTCTCAGGCTTTATCAGCAATGGCCCTGTCTTTGTTGATTGAAAATTATTCCTGATCTACATGAGGTCAGGGTGAGGCTGGCAGCCCACAGGAAAAGCACTTCACACAATGGTTATGTTTGCCCGCTTTATATTTTTCCCTCAGTAAGCTCAGCTAGAATCTGTGCCTCCTAAAGCAGCAACAGACAGATCCGATCACTGAATTGAGGACAGATGAATAATAACTAGTAATAAGCTCTGCAACACAGCAAGAGGCCTGAAAGTGGAAACCTCTACATCAGTGGAGCTGGAATGGAAAATTTTGTTAATGAAAAATTGGTTCGGAATTTATGCTCGTCTGTGTGAGCAGCTGGGCTTGCTGGAAGCATGGAGGATGCAGCTATTTTATTAGTTAGACCTTTTCCTCTCCCTCCTTGTTTTAATTAAATGAAGACATTTGATATGAAAACTTTTTAACATCTCTCCCAGTCACCCATAAGTATGGGCAGAAAGCTCATTCTGTGCTTAGTCTTGCTGGCAGTCACTCAAGGGCTGTTTTTTGCTGCAGTCAGCAGCAACGTGTGTCATGAATTCAGGCAGACTTTTGTTCTGATGACTATATTCACAGGCACAAGAAACTGCACAGAAATCAGAAGGCACTGTAATAAATTTGCTTCTTCCTGCCCCACTTCTTCTCTCAGAGCTTGTGAATTCATTGGAGTAAGTCAGCAAGGTATAAAATACTCAAAGACAAAGAAGACAAAATATACACCTATATATACATTTGCATATATGTATATAAGTTCATGTATATACATGCATTGTAAACAAACACATGCATAATGATCAAAAAATGTGTGTATATACAGAGGATTTCTGCTGGCGTTTATCCTCAAATAACTGTTCAACACATGTCCTCTGCAAGTTTTTGTAGCATTGACCTGGTAGGGTTCTTGCACTTTCGGTTCATTCCAGTATGGTATGTGTCTTTTTTTTTTTTTTGGTAGTAAATTTAAGGAAGAACATACGAACTTGTCTGCTTTTTACTTCTACACAGTAAATTAACTGCTAGGTCTTCAATGCAGTTCTTTTGCTTTTACGATACTTAGTTACAGACTCAAATCAGAGTGATTGGCCCAATTGTTTCTAGAACACAGAACTGGCATGTAGTAATTGTATTGTTCTCAGTTTTTAAGTGTTTGTATGACATCCTAGCTCTGCCAGAAAATCTAATAGGAAATAATAGGCCCAACTGAGCTCTGTGTAGCTCCACTGAATTTAAATTGAGCTACCTCAAGGAAAAATTAGATTTTTAATTATGATTATTACTCTGTCTTATTATTTTCTCTTCATAATATCATGGTGATTTTAAAACATAATCAATAGACACTTGTCTGGAATCCTACTGAGTACAACACAAGCACAAGAGGGATGGGAACTCCATTTGTACAGCAAATGTACAGCTTAGCAGAGCACATAAATCCACATAAAACCCAAGGAATACATTTATATTCCGTTCCCTTCTTTTGGATTTAACAGGTATGTCTGGGTACTTTGCCTACTCAAGCCCTGACAGACTAAGTCAGTGCTGTCAGCACGGCCAGTGACTATGAGGTATGGAAATGTCCTACTCCACCCCCACCCCCCACCCATGGGAGCTTCTGGTGTCTACTGTAACCCAGAAGAAGCATAACAGCTATAAGAAGGATTCTACCGTGATATTTGGTTTACTCAGAAACTGCACAAGAAAAATCTGGTCATGTTAATCATTTAGTCCATTTTTTTCAAATGTGACATTTTCAGAAAAGCATTATATACCTGGTACTCATCCAATGTACAGTAAAGCACTTTAAGAAGAGGAAAGTGAAACAATAACATGACAATCATATTCTAGGCAAGTAATTAGGAACTCCACATAAAAATTTCAATCAGCATTATTTTCTGCCAGTTTTATGAAAGTGTGGAGTCAGACCTCACAAATGTGGGATGTGTTAATTCTATTCTGATCTATGCGCCTATTCATATGATATTGGTACTAAATCATACTAAGTTACAAAGCACCATCCATTCATGTTCTGAATTTGTCCAGCCCCACCTGTGTCACTGGCATGATTCGTTACTTCTTCTGGACCAGAGCTTGGCAGAGGGATGTACCTGTTCTTCTTACAACAAATTCCATTTTCAAGCCACTTTTGTAACAGCTGGGAGGATTTTTCTATTATTACAATTGTATACAGATAATGAAACAGTTGAGGAACTAGGCCGTAGAAAATTGGGTGGCTGTCTGACTGTCATAGTTCATAGGCAGTCTAACAGAACGTTGGGCAAGTGTTTTTTGTGAAAGTAGTTCCTCAATCATGTTCCATAGGCCAGTGGTTGCACGTGAAATAACCCTTAATTGTTTGGATGCTTGACACACCAAGAAAAAATCCTTTTCTTCATTCTGGATGAATATGATGGTGGTGGAGTTAGTAGCAGTGAAAAGATTCAGACATTTAGGAGCTTCTAGTGCAACTTTTATACTGTGTTTCTAGGTTGTCTCTGAATAATATGAAATCTGAGACTATTTTGCCACTGATTCACAAATTAAAAATGGGAGTGTGGGATAAATGTATCAGATAAAATATTCATAATGCATAATTCAAGCATTGGAAAGGCGATATTCCCATCAGTTTCAAAGGCTTGGTCGCATGTATTTTGGTTTGCCTTCATCTATTTTTTTTTCTGTCTCTTTGCCTTTTCTTTTTACATAACCCTGCTCTCATCACTAAATATATAAAAGCTTTCAACTCTGAAGAAATAACAGTCTCCCCCACCCTACATATCAACAACCTTTGGTCAACAGATTGATTTAACAGTTCATGGTATCCATACTTTTAATTTATGATTGCAGGGAAACTGAGACAGAATCCCTTTAAAACCCTTTGATGCAGTTTCTATATAAAGAATCTTTTTTTTTTACTAGCACTTCTCTTTTTTAGTGGGGAAATAATCATCATATTTTATGGGCACTGATACATACAATCCCCATATTCTCAGTGGGGCATTTCATATTCTTTCTCACAGTGTTAAGAGAAATGACTGCAAAAATCCAGTTGACAGCTCCATTACGTTTAGATCACTACGAACCAGTCTTCCAGTTTTCAAACATGCCAGAAACAAACATGAATATCCTGTTATTACTATGCATGGGGAGAGCACTGAAAAAAATATAGATGGGGGTCAGCAAGGCTTGTGCACATGGAAAAACATTCCTTTGTGCTTGAAATGTAAGCATGCAGATCACTCCTAATTTCTTACTTAAAGTGATTTTTCCAATCATTGCCACAATTAAGAAGATGAGAATAACTAAATCAGACCCAAATCTTCTGCCTAATAGAGGATTCTGTGGAAGCTATAGAAGCAGCTCACTGCAAGCAGATTTGGGAGCAGTCTTCTGTTATGTTTCAGCTTTCTCTCTAATGGTTACAAATAGGCTTGAAGTTCAGTGCCCTTTTCAAAATGTGTTAGTGCTCACTGTTACAGCTGTGGCTGTGGTTCAAGGTATTATTTGTGAACTTGTATTGTAGTCATGCTTCACCATATCCTGATACAATATGAAATTTAGCTGGGAAATATTTCCAAGGTCATTTTCCTAAAATCAACCACTTTCAGGACTGCCTTTTAATTTTCAAGGACTTCCCACAATTAAATAGACATTTTTCAGTGCATCATTTCCCTTGCCCTTCTCCTTCTCCATCTTTGGTCAACAGTGACTGCAATCACTCTTTCTTTGTCATTGCCATGTTTCTTCCAGTGACATAGGAAGTGTGGTGAGGATAATCATCACATACAAGCTGAGACAGACCACTGGTGTTTGGGGCACTAGAGCATCGTTCTGCAGGATCTCAAAGTTAGGAGCAGAGACTGAAGATCCAGGGCCCCAGTAATGCCCAGGATTTTGGTAGAGCCCCGATTAGCAGTGTTCATGTGGCACATCTCCTGACCCATAACGAGGTTGATGCACAGAGCCCAGTGAAAGACAACCTGACCTGGCCACATCTGGATCTGTGGCTCACTCGTACAGGCTGCTGGTGCAGAATGACCAAGTGTGAGCCTCAGCAGCCAGGAATCACCACAAGAGCAGAACAGCCAGTGCTCTGAGCTACCCGAATCCACATCTTGGGAACTCACAGGTTCCCTCACCTGAAACATGGGCGCTCATTACAGCAGGAGCCTGACACGTGTCCCTGGCTGGGCTCCTTGGCAGTTCTGCAATGACAACAGACAGCTGGGCTGTATAATTGGCCCCAGAAGAAGGTTAATCCTCTCTGTTCAAACAGTTGGATGTGTGGTACCGATGCCATACTCGGAACAAAGCGGAAAAAGAACAAAGGATTTAATCTGCTTTGACGTAGCAGAGTCCTTTTATGTTCAGAAGGCAACTTGTTGATGAAGAGAGGTATCGTGGTGACAACTTCTCACTCCCTTAATTTTACCTATAATTTATGAATAATGTGTGATTTCAAGACCTTAAAGAACAGTACTGCTAACCCAAGGAAGGCACATTTTTTTCCACAGAGTGCTGTCTGACCTCTTGTACTAAATATTAGTAACTGAACACACATCCAATACACCATATGGGATTTTAGAAGTTTAATACTTTTACAACCAGTAAAACACATCAAATAATGCCTGCATATACTAAGGTAATCCAAATTCTTCTGCCAGGATAAACTCTGCTCACTACAGGAGACCACTTCTATCTCCTTTCCTCCAGCATATGAGATTGCAAATCTATATTGGTTCATTACAGATTAAAAAGTCACTTTCTTCTGAAGCATCACAGATGTGCAACAGAGAGAAAGTACTGATCATGAGAGACCATTGGTGCCTGACAGGGGATGAAACAAAACATGAGCTTAATTGTAAAAGCTTGGGAGCCAACAGATTTGGCATTTCTACTGAGATGTATCAATTCTCACTCAACCTTTCATTTTCTGTGACTGTGAAAGGGATTTTTGTTATTGACTTCCATGGCAACAAAACCAGGCTGCTGATGTCTTTTGACTCAGTTTCCCAGACAATAAAATGGAAAGGCCTGTACCTCTTTCATGGGCGTATAAACACAGTAATGCTGGCCCTGCATGCTGAGACCCGTGTATGCGATTCCAGAGTGTTATTGAAACTGATTGATGCAGCTCATTACTGGGCTGTAAGCCAGACCAGCTTTTAAGTCCTTTCCACGGCAGCAAATTTTGGCTGTATAATAAACACAGCCATGCTTATAAGCAGATCTGTCATAAATGCAACACATCTGTGATCACAAAAGCAGAAGTTTATAGAGCAAAGCAGAAGAAGCACTGATGGGGAGCAACAGGACCCTTGTCGCTGTTGGTGGTAAGCCCTGGTCAGTAGGGCACACGTCCTTGTCCCATGTAAGGGCAGACCTCTGCATTTCTTTTCTTGCTATCAGACTACTGTTGTGTCTATCCCTGAAACATCTAAGCAGGAACATCTAAACGGGAACATATCTATATGACTGTGTATGAGGATGCACACTTATCCATGGGTGGATTACAAAGGGGCTTGAGGAGAATGCAAGCACTCAGATCACATTGTAATACAAATTCCCCATATGTGTTTTAGCTAACGATCATTTCTTCTTTGTCGAGGTTATTTACATATTCCACTAAGTTAAAAGAGAAAAAAGAAACCACAAATCCTTTCAAAATGTAAATAAGCTTCAAATAAACAAGGCATTCATATTTCAAAGATATTGGCAGGAGATTCACGTGGGGTAAAAGACTCTGTTGGTTCACCCTGTCTTACTTTCCAAAACATTTTTATTACTGCATTACTTTTCCCATTTTTTTATATCTTCACTCTTGCATAATGTAGTTTAAAGAGTGGAATCTAGTTTATTTCAGCCCCAAGGCCCCACCCTGTCATGTTTCATTACATTAGGTTTTATAATCATCATATATATTTTTCACCCTAATCTTACAAACTGTTCTCTCATGCTATTTACATTTTAATATACACTTTGGCTTCTGCAAGTTTCTTTCAACTTTCTATTGCCTGTATTTATGTCAACCTCCAGATATTGCTGCTCTGACAACAGAAAATTCAGTAGCACAGGTATGTAACTATGATAAGTATGACCTTGTCCCAGAGCTGACACAATACGGAAGCCTGACCTTCACTTATGCTGCCACAGAGGGACTCCCTGATGATGGAGCTTTGTGGTTCTCAGCACAAAGAATAGCTGTTTTTCTACTCCTATGTGACCCAGAGCTTGCCTATAAAAAATGTGCCATCTGCTGAAAGGTCATGCTCTGATTTAACATCCCTGAGGATGACTTTTTCCATTCAAGTTATGCCCACGTCACTAAAGGCATCTGTCTCAGGGAGCTATCCTGAGCAGCCAGGCATAGTACCGTAGAGTGGCTCATATCCAGACTGTACGACACTGCTAGCTTCTGGAGAAACCTAAATTTTTTTTTTACCACCGACAATGAGCCCCATATATTCATGAGTCCCCATGGGTCCTCTATAGGCACCCTTGGGATAATTACTATTTGCAGTGTGATTTATCAATCCAAAGTGCCTGAAACACCATGGCACACCAAATGTGGTTCTTTATACCACGATGTCAAGCATGTGTGATATGGGGCATGGCATAAGCGGGAACATGGGAAATGCAGGAGTACAAGGCCTGCTGAGGTAATGCTGAAAGACTGTGTGCAGTACAAAGAGCCAAGTCTAGTGTGAAGCGGTCCAAACTGCTGTCCATAGCCACAAAGATGATCAAGGGACTGGAGAACCACTCCTATGAGAAGAGGCTGAGAGAGCTGAGAGTGCTCAGCCTGGAGAAGAGAAGGCTCATGGGGGAATCTGAAGGGAGGGTACAAAGAGTATAGAGCCTCAGTGGTGCCCAGTGCAAGACCAGAGGCAATGGGAACAAATTGAAACTCAGGAGCTTCCCTCTGAACACACTTTCATTGTGAGAGTGATCAAGCACCGGCACAGGCTGCCCAGGGAGGTGGTAGAGTCTTCGGGATATTCAAAAGCCATCTGGACATGGTCCTGGGCAACCTGCTCTAGGTGGTTCTGCTTGGGCAAGGGTGTTGGACTAGATGACCTCCAGAGGTCCCTTCCAACCTCAACCACTCTGCGATTCTGTAAAACCTTTACCAGGACTGAATTACCTGAAAACATTAAAAGTTACCTTTTCACATTCAAAAGACACTAGGTTTCTATACATGTAGTAGAAATAATAATGCTTATTAAAGATGAACTAAATTTTAAAGTATATAACTCAGTGCAGAAGGCTGAAATTTTACTCTAAAATTTGAATGTGACAGAGAATATATAAGTTAGCAAGTTTTCAGGGGAATTTGCAAGTCTGGCCAAAGTTCATATTTTTCATCTGTGGGCCCAGCGTGCCTGACTAAAATTAGGACTGATTTTTCTTCACCTCTGAAATAATGAGACATATGTCATTAAAGTAAAAATTGAAAGCCTTACCAAGGAAGAGTGATGACTCCACACTTGCAGTAAAAATTTATTTTAAAATCATGGCATGAACTACTATCTTGATTTTCTAGGGAAAGATGGAACTCATCAAAACAAAGTTGGTAATCAATTTAGTCTTTTGCAAGGAAAAGAAAGAACAGAATGAAGGTAATGCAAATAAGAACCACAACCACTTAGCACTGATTGCACTGGTAAGACTTTTCTCTGTGGTGCTCCATACCTGCCAGCACTCTCTTTAAACGTAAAACATAAGAAGAGTAATGTATTTTTTAAATGCTTAAACTATATTTTATTTTATCTTTCTGTGGAGGTGCAACGTTTGCTGGTAATTACTCTCTACCCACAGCTTGCAGGACTCATGCCAAAACCCTCCTCTACACAGAGAGGTATGTCAGCTGCTTTTACTGAAATCAGCACATTTCCTTTAAAGCTGCAGTGGCCTTTAATAGAGAGATCGCCTTTTTGTATTTTGTTTTTGTTAAGCTGACACAAAGGGCAGAAGTTCAGATCACTGTATGAGAAACTTCCCAGTTTCGCTGAGATAGTTTTGTAGTCATCACTTTTTCTCAGTATGTGCAGCATTACACATGCATCTATCTATTCGTCCACCTATTCATATCATTCTTTTAGCTCTCTATCCATCCATATATACATACCACACACTTCTACTATCTATGTTCACCCATTTATTCATGTAAAGAGTCATTCATCATAAGAAACCAAAGTGCCTTCCAAAGTTAAAATTTTTGACAGTGTTTACCTTCTTATATTCACTGCCACAGAAAGCTGTGAATATTGGGGCAATTTGACTGAGGTCTACGGGCTAAGATTTCATGACCTAAGTCATACAAAGCCTGAGGGACACTGCACAGTGTGAGAATCAGTTTCAGGCTGATCTCTCTGTTTCCATCGGGTAGCCTCAATGATATTAAAAGCTTTCCTAATATTAGTTTTCTAAGTGAGGTGCCACAGGGCTAGTAGAGAGTTGTTGATGGGAAAAAGGATGGAAACTAAGACACAGGATACACGGCTAAGCAGTGTACAAATCTCTGCTTAAAAACAGCTAGCTAGGATTCAAGGACAATCACTGTTGCAAAGAAAAGTACTGGTGATGGGCAGCAGGCTAATATCAAACACAGAAAGGTTGTGGAAAAGAAGCCTCTTTTAGTGAAGTAGTCCTAGAGCATGAGGACCAACACAGCAGTATAGAGCTAACAAATCCCAATGAAGGACCTAAGAAGAAAACAGTGCAGTGAGCACTCACAGACGCAGTATCTAAACCTAAAAGCAACTAAAATCTTGATGCTGTTCCAGAAACACTTTTGTGAACGTATTGAAGAATCATTTCCCTTAAATTGAATAAATCAGTTCTTGGATCAAAACTGAAATATACAACTCCTAGACGTACTCTTTGTCAATCTCTGTTGTACTGTCCATTATCTACCTAGCATGTTCTCCAGCCCTCCATTATCAATTTCCTTCAACACATTTGAAGAAATTATATACATATATTCATAAAAGCCAGTTTTCAATCATATGGTGAGAGGGAAGATATTTAAAATGCAAAATCAGAAGTGGTTCATATTTTCTGCAGAAGTAATATGGGATCCAAATTTAAATCTAGCTTTCAGTCACAAGTCATCCCCATGATACAGCACAGTGAACTGTCTCACCACGGCTGAACGCCCCTACCAGTGGAAAGAACTTGAAATACAAACCCTGATCAAATCCAAATCTAGATACAGCTCTGTAGCTTGCACCTCTCTTGTTTTCTTACTGGCCAAGAAGCAAGAGTGAGTCAACTGATAAGGAAGAAAGGATAAACAAGAATTGTCATCCAACACAGAAATTCTTCTTTCCCCTTTTTGTATCTTCATGTCTTTAGTATGCCTCTCATTATCTCCTCTTAGTAGTAGATCTCCCACTTCTCATAGTAAGTCATACCTATTGCTTCTCGGGGGCATCCATCCAGGATTTCCTCCTGAGCCCTCTTCTTCACAGCTGATGTCTCTCCTTCAGACCCATACCCTTACAGCATGGATATTCTTCACATCAGTATGATTTCTGGAGCAATTTCATCTGACCCACTCTGAAGACATTTCCTCTGACTTTGCTGTTCAAGAACGAAGGACCACCAAAATGTTCAGCTTTTTTTTTTTTTTTATTTCTGAAAACAGCAGGAATGCTTAGGAATGAAGATAATTATGGGAGATTGATTGCCCCAGAGGGAAAAATGCATTTTCTGAACAGCAATATTGACAGTAATATGAATGTTCCAGGGAAGAAATCAACAGTCAGTAAAAGCTGATGCTTGAGCATGCAATTGAGTACAGGGGTAAGAGTGTTTACCCTATTGCCTGAGATTGTTATTCAAATTACTTTATCTCTACTCCACTTGAAGTTTATGCTTATCAAGAGGAGGAGTAGTACATCACGTTGACATCTGCTGAGAGAATAGTCATACATTCCTCCACAGGAGGATTTTGTTGTAGTGGTTCCAATATTTTGCATTTCTCAGATGGGAAAATTTTTTCAATAGCAGAGGCTCTCTTAGAAGAGTAGGGCCCATTTCCTTCTGTTTATAAATTCACGTGCTCTGTAGTCAGAAAAGGACCACTATGATCCTCTAGCTTGAAAACTTTTGCACAGAGGCCATGGCATTTTTTTCCTGGACACTGGACTAAAGGGAGTCCAAAACTAAAGTTTTGCCTGAAAGACTCCAGGCAATGGCAAATCTATCACCTCCTCAATGGAAATTCTTCCAATGTTTAATTAACCTTGGTGTTCAAAAGTGTGTTTCATTTCAAGCTTGAATTTGTCTGACTTCCAGCAAATTGGATTTCATTATATCTCTGTCTGGAAGACTGCAAATCTTCTCATTATCATAGCTTTCCACATCTAAAGACCTCTACAAAATAATCGGGTAATCCTTCAATCTTCTCTTTGATAAACTGAATAGATTAAACTTCTTGAAACTCACATGGGAAGACTTTTTCCAGTCGTGGTTTGTTGGTTGGGGTTTTTTTTGCTCTTTAAATGTAAAGGTTGTATAGTTAAAAGTGATTTCAAAGGGGCTGGCAAACACTGGGTATTCTCTTCCTAGAAAGTAGTAAACTTAACACGGGACGCACTAAAAATTTCAAGAGTCCAGCTTAGGCTCTTCTAGGTGGTAATGACCTCCTCCTCTTAGACTGCAAGTGCTGCATCAGAAGCCGTAAGTAGGAGCTGTAGCTGGGAAGAGAAACCTCCAGCTGACAGACATTAGTTGTGGTAGGATTTGCTTGCCTAAACCTGGGTGTGTAGTCCTGTTCAGATCGGTAGGAGACATCTTACATGGATCCAGCTGCTCTTCTGGAAAGCTTTGAGTTTCTCTGTCATATCTACCAGTCCCAGGCAGCAGAATCCGGTTCCTTAGGGTACCTAAAATGGCACCTTATTTTTCAGTTTTCTTTTTAATGAATTGAATCTTATCTTCTGTATCACATCAGAGTAATTCAGAAAAGTTATGAAATTTAAGAGTATTCTCAGAATTTTGTCATTCTGCAGGCTCTATATTGCTGGTGAATTTTACCAGGAAGAGATAACAAAACAACCAAGCAAAAGGAGTAGGATTGCACCTGTAAATTATCTTACTAGTAAAGATTTTGCTTGCTGATAAACTCTATTAAATATTACATTTTCAGTTCTGCTAGTTTTAATCCACTTAAAGTTTCCCTCTTCATTTCATATATATTTTTTTTCCCTCTTAGGATACCATATGGCACTAAATCAAATTTCTTGGAGAAATCCACCCAATCCACTGTATCAACAAAGTTGTTTTAAATAACCTGATGTGTAATCTTGCCAAAAAAGATTAAAGGCTTGTTTGACAAGGCCTACTTTCCACAAAACTAAGTTGTCTGATATTTATATTTTTACTTTGCAATATCTCAATAATAAAGCTCCAAATTAATTTTTCCATTAACTTATCCATCACTGAATCAGACTAAGTGGTCTACTGTTCACTGGCATATCTTTTTCTTCTAATATACATAAAGGATATAGATGGCAGCCCTCCAGCAATTTAGATTTTTTTTTTCCTTTTCAAGAGATATTAGATATTAACATAAGCTGTTTACAAAACTCGATAGTTTATTTACCACTCTTGTAGAAATTATCTTAACCTGTTGCTTTAAAAATGTTTATTTTGAACACATGCTGTTTAATACTTGCCTTTTTTTGTGGACGATGAGCCTTATTGTCTATCTCCATTATTGCATAAACCAGATAAACCTCCCTGATTCAACCTAGACCTTCCCAGGCAAGAACAAAAATTCAGCACTGAGAAAACCTGAAAGTGAAGCAATCTTGCTTCAGCAGGGGTGTTGGACTAGATGATCTCTATGGTCCCTTCCAAGTCTAAAAAACATTCAGTGAAATTCAGTGAAACCAGTTTATACGTGTGCACGTTGCAATCCTGAAGCTTCTCAGGGGCAGCCAGGGAGAATTCTTGGGGTTTTTCTCTGTTGCTTCAAGTCATTTCATGAGAGTATCATGAGCAAGCACTGAGCATAAACACGTGTGGTGGTGTCTTATACCCAAGGCATAGGACTATGAATTTAAAATTCTGGATTCTGTTCATGTCTCTGAGTAGCATGGAAAATATTATTGCCTCTGCTCATTTTAATTCCTTGTGGTCATTTCCTCTCTCATCTTTTTTCTGTCTGTGCATTCAAACTGTAGACTCTCTGGAACAAGGGTTGTCTTGTGTAATCAGTATTACCTACTGAGCTCCTATTAAAATTAGGGCCTTAATTGTGGTACCTCCACACAAATAATTGATAATACCAATGACTGACTGATAGGTCAGGCTGGCCATAGCTCAAATGAACTCTCTTAGATCCTTTCATCTTTCAACTCAGCAGAGAGCTCTTGAAACACGACGAGTTGGTTACAGAGAACATGCATCTCATCTGCTTGTTTGAAATTTTAATCACAGTGTAAAGCAGATGTGATCCTGGCTACCTGCTATTTATTGGTTCTGGGCAATGATTTCTGCCCACCAACAGCAATCTACATACAAAGTGTTTTACAAAGCCCAACCACAGCTGCAATTTATTACTTTAAATTTTTTCTTCCCCCCTTTCTTGTGTCATCTCACATATAGCTTTTTTCCTTTCCTTTTTTCCTCTGTAAGGGGAAAATTGAATGTATTACTTTATATGTAAATAATATATATAAGAAATAAAAATGGTGTATACAAATTTACAGTTAAAAACTCAGGATATCACAAATCCTTCTTCCCCAACATCCTAGCTGCACTTTTCCATTTTTCCTATACTGCCCCTAAGTGCTGGAATGTGCATTTCACCCAGGATATTTCTAAGGAGCCTCTGCACCCAAACACAAGGCTCAGCAACAAGCCTTTATAAATAAAGGACTGTTGTAGGCAGCAAAACAGTTGTGCACGTGTGAAAATCAAAGAAGGCAGATATGAATATGTGTATAAGATGACTGTGAAGGCCCAATTTGGAGAAAACAGGAGAGGCATCGTATAGCCACAGATTGATTTCTCAGAACATGCACAACATGCTAGTTAGTGTGCTGCAAAGGGGGCTTTAGACCTTGAACCTTTTAAAAGAAGTGGGACTCAAAGTTAGAATGAACTCTTCAGGAGGTAGAGCTAACCTCCTCCTATGTCTTCAAATCCTTTTCTTCTCAATCTTCTCTCTTCTAGCCCTTTGGCTTCAACTGCATTGGCTTCAACTCACTGCTTTGATAGACCCAGCAGGCCACATGTGAAGGTGATTTTTTAAGTACAGAGGATGTGAGCAGCACACTGGGAGGCTGTTATGAATCTAAGAACTGATCTGTACAACCTTATTCATTTTGAAGAGCTACTGACATCAATGTGATTACTTGCATGGTCCAAATAGTCACCAATGTTATGGCTGCACACTCCAGTCCAGGACAGAGATATCATTCTGCCTTCTTATCTATGTTGAGAATTGCTTTGATATAAAATAGCCACATTCACTAAAAATATTTGTCCTGATAAATAAAACTGTCAGACTCTATATCTCTATAGTATCAAGCCAGACGAGTCACTTCTGTGGATTCACCCAGTATTTGATTCTTAAGACCACCAATTATACCAAACTTAAGCTTCTTGTAAGTTGCTAGTGTGCCTCAATCTTAACATGTAGCATATGTAATCCTACACTCCTGTACAAAGTCTCTCTGGAACATTAATTTCCATTGCAATTGCCATTGCAGCTCTAGCAGTGTGTTTGCAATGTGAATAAAGATCAGTCATTTACAAGTACCAAAACTGATCAAATATATTTTAATGACAGAATAATATACTATAAGTTGGGTGTTTTTTTAAAAAGTATTTTAAAAATATATGAGTTATCAAAAAATTCAAGACAAAATTCAGAAGTCACAACTATGGTGAAAATAATAGTGTTTGGTACTCAATTTGTGAAGTAGCAACAGCAAGTTTTTAGAGAATTCTGAAAACAATGGTAAAAAAACCCTGGCAGAAGACAAGATGCTATGTGGAAGGATAAAATCCAAAACAGTGGCATGTTGATAAGAATGGCTGAAACAAGAGCAAAAAAGGAAAAGAAAGGTCCCTCCACTAAACAAAGTGTGATATAATATTGATATAGAGTGTCCTGATGGACATTCAAGGTTCTCCTTGTATAGTGCTTGGAACAGCTGGAATTAAATATTGCAAGTTACCTTCAATATTTCCTATGCTTGAAAAGTTGCAGAACCCTAAAATGTAGACTGTATGGGGCAAGATTGGGGTATTGAGCAGGACAGGGCATGGTGGTATGTGGCGTATGAAGAAATCACGGACTCATAGGTCATGCAAATTCGGTAAGCGAATCCAAATCCAACCTCTTTATTGCTACACAGAGAAACTTATATACACTAAGACACAAACCCACTCCCCTCGTAATGCCCAATCATGGACTTACAAAAATATTTTCTACCTTCTACTGAGCTTATCACAATAACAGGTACCCTGCTACCAGGACAAGTTTCGGTTCCCAGACTGTGTTCTGTTTTTGTCAGGATGAGCTTCAGGATGTGTAACTTATGTTTCTCATCCTCCCCTGCTCTCAAGGTCGCTACTGGCACACACTGTTGCTCCAGATGCACATAAATCTTAACTGTGTGAGTGAACTTTAACTGAACCCACAGTGGTAGGTAGAAGGAACGTAAGACTATGTCCTGGCTCCAAAGCAAATTTAGCCCAGTCTTCTGGCTTCAACAGATGTCGCTAGTGGGAATCTAGGGAAAATGAGACCACGACAAGCAACTATGATACTTTCTACTCTAATACTTGTCCATGGATTTCTTGGGTTTTTTGTGCTTTTTTTATTAAGTAACCACCAATTAATATCTCCACCAAGTTCCTCTCCTACCTTCCACTGACCCCATGTAAGTTCCTTGTACCTAAAATATTCTTTGGCAAGGAGTCCTACAGGTCTGTTGCATGGAGAAGCTCTTATCATAGAAAAGCATCAGCAGTACCCTCTGTCACATGTTTTCAGAGCACCATTTGTCAAGGAAGAGGTGGTAAACCTGAAAAAAATGAAGATTAAAATCTTCCAGAGCCATGCAGAAATTCTTAAGAGTAGCATTAGATCTCTCGTAAAAGATGCAGATTGATTGTGATGAAAGTACATGGCATAAGTCACAAAAGTGCACCTGTATCTACCTCACTAACAGCACTCAGCAGTAGCAATGCTAAGAATCCCAATAACTTCATGCTTTTGGAGACTAACACAGCTTTATTCTTCACTTTTCTTTGACATTTGAAAAACTCAGCTAGCTATAAGGCCTGAAGAAAATTACCTTGCAACTGGACTGAGGCATCTCCATCTGGTCTGCGGTTATCACAACTAAAAATGGCTGTCAGCAAACTAATTTTTCCCCTGCTTAGTGAATTGCTCTGCTCCGTTTCTAAGGTCAGTGATCTCAGACTGGGGAGGGCTAATTGCTAACCACCTGAGATAGGACACATCAGGCAACCCAGTAAATATCAAATGGGAAAAGAAAGAGACAGATCCCAGTTAGCCTAAAATCATCAAATCCTATGAATCTTCCATATCTACAAAATACCCAGTTGATTCACTTTCACCACCCTGCCTTACACAGTAGAGTCTTAAACAAGTCAAATATTGCGTGGCTATAACACAGCAAAAATTACTGCATGAGTTTTTACCTGAACTTGATAAATTTAGTTAGATGGCAGGTGAATTCAAAGAGTTCTGGCAATACCAGCACAACAGTCTGAAGGCACAACAAAAATCTTCAATTAGCTCCTTGCAAATGGTCTTAGTGGGCATCATGACCATATGAAGATGACAATTTATTCCAGCTAAAATAATATTGCCCTAAAGCAATGTTGTTCTGCAGCAGTTACTTTGACTTCCACTTAACCTCTTCCTAATACCAGTGGTTTAGCACCACTTAGTGAAAGCCAAATCACATATAGCAATTGTATTTCTCCCATCAAGAAATTCAAATGTGTTTTCATACTTGATATTAACCAATAATAACAGAAGATGATGACTGCTTATGGATGTGGCAAAGGAGCAAATAAATAAATAAATAAAAGGTTTTTTTAAAAAACAAATCCCAGCCAAACTAAGTCAGACTGATATGAAACCTCATCTGTACAGTGATTAGAGCACACAGACTCTACAACTTAGCAGGATCTGTGGGTATCAGAACACATGATATTCATGGGCACAATGAGATCTGAATATCAGAGAAGCATGAGATGTGGATGGTAAATTCTCCTTGACTCCTTAAACAAAATGCAATGCTTATCTTAGTCTGTTCAAATTAGTCCTGCAATGAGAACATGTCCTTGAATAACATAGACCAAGCGCTATATCAGGGATTTTATTTTACTTTGTTTTAAACCTGGTATGCTGACTATGGTATGATGATTACAGTACCCAAAGGTGGTGTATCAATAGAAATCACCAGAATATTAGGATCTTCATGTATACGAAGGGCAGAAGACAACCCTCAGCAGGCCCAGTGCCTTGGGCTTGAGATTAGCTTCTGTCTCACTGTCAGTATTCCAGCAGTTCAATTAGAACAAAACTTGCAAACATCTCTTTTACTTCATGTGTTGCTAGTACTCAGGTTAAACCTACGTGTTTCCAGCTTATACTGTTGACTCAATAAGCACTCAACCATTCCCTTCGAGAAATCTCAACCACGAAAGCAAGAGCAGGGAACTCCAGGGTACCACCTTGAAGTGGCTACAAACGCCTTGTTCATCTGTTTGTGTAGCAGCCTGAGCGCTCTTGAATCCCAGTGAGATAATTAAAGGACTCAGTACCTCAGAACAACAAGCTTGCATACATCACAGGTGGGACACACAAGGACCACAGGCAGATTTGGGCACTTGCTGAGGTCTCATGGTGATCCTGCAACCAGGAAAAGTAACCAAGCCTCAGCTCTATTTAGTATACAAAAAATAATAATAAAATATTTTAATCAAAACTAGTAGATAGCACTGAGTGTGTTGGCTTACATTTTTTCCTCCCAGCTTTCTCAGGCACTAAGAAGGCTAATACTTAAAGTTGTGAAACTTTCTAAGCTTTGCAGAGCTCTTTGAGAACCTCAACCAAAAAAGTACTATGCTAGCAGAGGACAATTTATGCTTGTTGCCTGTACCAGTGGAGCAAGATTAAATAAGGCTTCTCACAAGCATGAAGTGGTTCAGAAGCTATTACAGGAGGAATATTCCAAAAATGTCTCTCATAGACTCTGAGTCCCATCCTCCTATCACTTACATCACTGCCAGTGCAGAGTAACTTGGACGACCTGACGGGAATGGAAGTATAAGTTGAGAATAATTTTCTCCCTGAACAAGTCAAAATACCAGTTCTGTCTTCAAATACTCATAGCTCCAATGATTTAACTGACTATAATTGCATGAAAAGAGAGCAATGTTATCATGCAAAGCCTGACTTCATGCTCACTGATAGAATCTTCTTCCCAGGGTGCCTCGCTGCTCCCGGCAAGCTGCGGCTCTGTCAGGAGCTGTGCAGGAGACAACCCCTACGGAAGCTTGGGGTTTGGTCGCTTGCTTTCTTGTCTTTATTAACAGTGTATTCATTAAACATCTCTAAGATGCAAAAAAAAAATAGATTATTCTTATTACATCAATTATACACTTTCAAATGAAGCCAGGGATGTAGCTGCCAGGACACCCTTTCTCACCAAAGACCGTGCAACAGCTTTGTTTCAGAGTTTCTTTCTCTCTTTGATATTATTTCTTTATGAGAGTTTTTCATTCTGTGTTAGTAGTGACTAGCTGACTGGTAGGGCAGCTGATTAGTAGGGCAGAAGTTATTTTAATTTATATTACTGCAGTTTCTGGTCCTTTCCAGTTGAGAATGTTCATGTCTATCCATATTTTTGTTTCCTGGAGCTACTCTTGCAAAACTGATGTATCTCAATAAACCCATTTTCTGTGATAGCTTCACTGATTTCGGTATTATTACTTGAGGAATGTAATCTTATTCGTGTGCTCAAGCCTTATAAAAAGAATTACCTGAGTTACTGGTGCTACTGTGTGCTTTATTCATACATTGTTGCTCAGGCAATAAGAAGGGATCAGAAGGGCATCCAGACAACATATTGTATACTTCCTGCTTTTCTTGCCTTTAGCACAATGCGGCTACATAAAGGTGATCTGAATTGCTACCTGGTATTTGGGAAAGTTGTGGGATGGTGTGGCAAACACACCATCTCAGGAGCCAGGTAGGTTGTGGGGTCATGAGGGTGATAAGCAGATAGAAGGCCAGTTTGGTTTACTCCACAGATATGGCACCTGCCTATATGTAGGGAGAGAAGAAAATATTCTGCAATCTCCAAACAATGCTAAACGTTGCTTGTTTCACTCCCAGTACAACCAAGAACCTCAGGAAGAACAATTTGCTGTCCAAGACATATTCACATCTCTAAGCCATAATGACTTCCAGCATCCCTATGGGAGGTGTTTCTGTGTACAACACCCTACCATGGAGGACAGACCACACACAAAGAGCACCTCGTAGCCCATAGCTACAAATGATGTGTGCCTCCAAAATGCCATAGTCCTATCACAAGTGGTGTGAACTGAAGGCTTAGTCAAGCTTGAGGTCCTTTGAAAATTTAAACTACAAACATTTCAAATCATTCAGTTTTCACAGCTCCAACTGACTTTTCATAATACAGTTGTTCAACTTACTGGTCTCTAAATTAGTTAGGAGTGTTTGGCTCTCTCAGCATTTGGAACCCAATTTCCCTTTTTCAGAAAAGTGAAGGTGCTTCACTTTAGTAAGAGATGCTCTCTAATTTTTCATTATCTAACTATTAGACAGTGACTCTAATTTTCTCCATATTTTCTGTCTTCTTTTGATTAATCCTGACACCTCCATTAAATTTTATGGAATCATTCACTTAATGACATATTGCTTCCACTTTGCCTTTCTTCTTTCTACATGTGCCTTTCACTCTAGGACAAACTCTTCTGTCACAGCAGGATCAAAAGACCGGCAGTAACAGAAAAAAAAAAAAAAAACCAAGGAGTTTGAATCTCAGAATCTCAGCAACTCAGTAAGCTTTGCAAGGCTCAAGACAAAGGACACATGAATTTAAATCTCTCTTTTCAAGCAAAGCATTCAATCACTTTGTTCCTTTCTTTTGCTACTGATCCTAAATAACACTAAGTCCTTCCAGTTACAATTTTCCAAGAAACAAAGCGGTGTTTTTTATTATTTTCTCCAGTATCAATGTGACTTTGCAAGATTGTGAAAAGACTGCTGGTCTGCCCTGAGCAGAGTATAACTTGGGCAAAAAAAAACTTGGATGATTATTCGGGATCCTTATCATTTTGGTTGTTTTCCTCAAGATCATATACTTTGACAATTGAACTGGAAGGTCTGACATGTCACTGCTTATTTCTGAAATATTTCATTTTAATTTAAATCTGAAACACTATACTCAGCTAAAATGTGCCATTTTTGTATTCTCCAGCCCACTTGAAAACCTACTTATTTGTTTTTTAAATAAAATCACTGTTGAAATACATAGTTATAAAGCTATTATATACGAGTATATTATTATAAATATGTATTAATCAAGAATACTTTAATGATCCAAGTTTTAACATAGATGTTATACCTTTGTTGGAGATCCTCAACATTCATGTATTTTGTCCACTGTTGTGTTATATGATATCAGGACCTGTGGTTGATGCTAAGCATTAGGGAGGAGTCTCTATGCAGAAACCTCATCTTACAGAGCTTGTAGGGGGGATAGCGTGTTATTTACCAATTACTACACCCAAAGAGGAGGACACCTTGCTCTTCATAAATCACCTTGAAGATGCCCTTAATACAAATCACATTTAGGCAAAGAAAAAAAAAAAAAGGCAGATGAAGTTTATAGACATGTTTCATTTTATACCCCAAATCCAGTGTAGGCTTCCACTCATATGAAACTCCCTCCTTTGTCCCTGAATGTCTTTGATGCAAAACTTAATCAGGAAGTATTTTATACGACAGTTATACTGACCCTTTAGACATCATTGGTCCAGACTCTGTGATTCTGCTGAAAAAGAGGACGTGACTGCTGCCTACCTGACCCAGCCTCCTCCCTTCATCCAGTCACGTGGAAAACGATGCCCACTAATAGATTTAGGTGAAATCAAACCTGCAAATGAAAAACAGAGGTAAGTGGAGCTGTTCCCCATTCTGATCACCATGGGGCTGCACAATACTGACTCAGGCACAAGAGAAAAGTTGACAATGACATTCAGGACTAACAATGGGGATGGGGATGAGGCTGAGCCTGCTGCTTTTGGAGCTGCAGAAGATTAACATGGTCATGTAACTACCGCGTTAGCTTCCTTGAACTACTGATTATCCTGAGTTCATCCAGGGTACTAACAAACAGTTAGCCCTTGTGAGGTTATTTTTATTTCCACCTGCTGGAAAGGATATATAAATGTTAGGGTGAATCCTCTCTCATGCTCTGAATTCACAAAGGTATGACATTCATTTGCACTTCTTATAGGCATACAACGTAGTTTTGACCCATGTTCATGGTGGACAATGTTAATGTTAAAATGAAAAATACTGTTGGAAACTGAAAAGTCAAACCATGCTTTTTAAAATTGTTGAAATAAAACAGGTTGGCACTTACAAGGGAAAATAGTTCAGTTGTGAAAAGGACTAAGGGAAATGCTCTTTCCATTTTTTGAACGGACTTCCTCTTTAAATTTTGTAACGATGCTTGAATCTTCCAGCTAGAGCCAAATGCATGCATAGCTTCAACCTTTCCAAATGAATTTTGCCAAGTTCCTATTTATCAAAAAAAGTACTCTGAAAATGTATCCAATTTTACTAGCTACCTCGTAATCTACCAAGCTAATATCTCATCTCTTTGTCTGACACAGCAGCAGGTAAGAGGTGGGATATGAAATAGCCCACGCTGCTTGACACTGTTCAGTCCCAGAAAATTGCTGTTACCTCGACAGAAGCTTTTGTCCAACTCTCTCCAAGCTGCTCAGGGAATGCTTAATTAAGGCTCACAGTAACTCTGTAAGGTAAGCAAATACTACTGTCATTTTTAAATGAAGTAAGCCAAGACTAAAAAAGAGGAAAAATGCTGCCTAATGTTAAAAACAAAAACAAAAAAAAAAAAAAACCACACCAACACACATGCAAGAGCCAGCAGGAGCAGAAATGAAAGAATCAGACTCATGAGCTTCAGGTACTAACACCAGAAGAAGCTGAGAGTCTATATGAAAATCCTGGTGCTCATTAGGTTAATCACCTCTAGAAATCCTTTTCTGGCAGCTTCTTTTTCTGATCATTCCAGTTTTCTCTTTGTATGGTACATTGTGTATGAGGCCTCTAGGCACAACTAGCAGTTTGGCCTACCACTAGAAAATTGTAGAAAATATTTTTTTATTAATTGCAAACAAATTAATTGCAACTTTTCACACATATTCAGCTGATGAAAACAACACACTTTATTTCTATTTACCAGGAAGTTGATAAGCAGGCATTGAAACTGTGCTATTTACAGCAGGTTTGGTGCTCCCTGCATTGCTCTAATGCAGCACCCAAGTCGTTCTGCCTCTCAAAGACTGAGAGCTATTGGCAGCCACCAAGCTCTACTTAGAGACAACTTCAGCCAAGGGAAAATCAGTTTAGAAATTCATAGTTAAGGTCTTTTTCTCTGAGCATATGGATTTAGCTTTTCCTTTCTATGGCCTTTGGATTCTTTATGCTGGAAGTAGTCTTTATGTTCTTTGGGGAAATATATTTCGTATTTGAAAAATGTCTAACAAATAGTGGAAGCTACAGACAAATAAATATATTCCTCTAAAAAAAGTAACATTAATATGTGAATAATGTTTAGTGGGATGCAGGTTCAAACCAACAGTTGGGCTGATAAGAGTTGTGTGCTTAGCTATCTGGAATTTCACACTCCCAAGGCAGTGTGTTGCTGCTCTCTATGAGTATATACAAAACTAGTAAGCATTGTCTAAGAGTTCATTACTGTTTTGATACACTAACATTCTTCAGTCACCAAAGTACAGTGACTGTGGGTTCACAGGAGAATCAAGGCCCATGCATAGTAAATGATATTTCCCTGGTATTCTCTTGATAAGAAAGACAGGTCTGAAGCAATACCTGGCCATGAACACCCTGAACTTTGTTGGAGTAAGTTGGGCTCAGAATCCAGATCACAACCATGTTGCTAAGGCACAAAATGTTTTATATCTGCCTTTAGATATCATATCTGTCATTCATTGCACAGGATTCTTGAAGTGCTTTATTGACATTAACAAACAAAACCTACACAATCGCTAAGTGTAGTGTCATTACTGGCATTTCAAGGGAGCTGCAGGAAAACAATTCTGGGCTTTGGCTGGCTGTGAATATCATTAATTCATTCTTTAGTTGTTTTATTCTCTTTGCAAGAAGCAAAAGTGGGAAGTTTGGGGAACTGAAAAGTAACAGTGATGAATCTAAGAACCAATAGAAGAAATCATTTTATATGCCCATTAGGAAACCAAGCTGTGAAACCATCTTTTTGGGACAAGAATAGAACACTGTGTTTCTCTTACGTTTTGGCAGATCATCCACAATAAGAAAAAGTGGGCTTACAACAAATCTCAAGGAAACCTCCAGTATGATCTCTTGTTATGATGCAGGACCAAAAGTTCATAGCACCAAGTAAAATCTGAAAGGGAGTATCCACAGATGAACAGATGTTCATCTGTGCTGCCCACCACTCTTACAGGTATATTCTACTTACTCACATCATTCAGATGCCACTCACGTGCCACCCATATGTTTATATTTTCATTCCTTTCATGAAGGTCTCCTGTAATTACTCAAGAACAAGCTAAACACACACAGCTGAGAAACTCCACTTGGGAGACCAAGCAGGATATAAAAACACATAAAGAATAAACTACCTCAGTAAAAATGAATGTTGAAAACCTAAAAATAGTTATTGTGAAAGTAATTAGGTGAAACAAACAAGGCTCAAAAGAAAACAGACCTAAGTGAGCTGCAGCTAGAATTGCTGAAACGTGCCAAGACTTGTATGAATAAAGATAGCAATAAGAGGACAAAACCTTTATGCTTAGCTAATAAATCAAAGGGAAACACAATTCCCAGACACATGCATAAACCACTTTATTGGTGGAGGAAATAATGCCATATGAGAGATGTGCCACTGAATATATTAAGCAAGGGAGAGACAACTCTGCAGACAAACAAATGGCAAATATCCAATCATCTCCCAGTCAGAGATATTGACTTTGGCCAAGTATACATCACAAATTGGAAAGGAGTAAATAAAACAGCATGGCTTTTGGAAACAAAAACAATTGCATTATCATCCAGAGATTATCAGAAAATAGGTGATGGTGAGAGATTGCACTGGTTTGGGATGTCAGTATTAGATCTACGACCATAGACCCAGCAGAGTGATGATAAAGTTTCACAAAAGCAGGTACATTATTCTTTGTTATAAGGGCTGAAGGGGGAAAATTAGGCAACAGGAAGATTTCCATGATCTACAGATGAACACCATACATCTGAATGCACTGTTGGTTCAGACAAACCAGAGCAAATCCCCAGGATTTCGCAGCTTAAGTTACAGACTGATTGTTTTGGATAGTTTGAAGCAGGAAGAGAGGGAGCATCTGGGGATGGGATGGCAGCTGGAGACTGAAACGCAAGATTTCTTTTTAACCAGGTGAGTAGTACCCAGCCTGAACCCAAATTTCTCCCAAGTTCTGGCTGGTGTACAGAGGTCTCTATAAGCATTAGCATCACTGGCTAAGACTGCAGTTATACTCCATAAAACCAGTAATTCATCCTGTGTGTTGGCCCAGTGAAGTAACAGTATGTCAGCATTTTTCCTGAGTCACCAATAAGGACAATTCAGATAATTCCACTTCCTTCTTCTGGGCCCGAGATCTCCTACAATTTTTCAAGGAGGAATAAAAGCCCATGACAGAAGATATTTTATAAAGATGTCCAAATTACATTAATCATGTTAAATATTCTACTTTAAAAAAGAAGGGGAACAACGATATAACAAAAACTATATTAGCGGAAGTGTCTCAAAATACATATATTTTTAATGTCTCTAGAATTACTGACTCTGCTTTTTTCAAAGCTTTCCTCTCATAATGAGTATTTATCTCTTTGTTTTCTTTCTTGCTGTCCTCATTCCTGACAAATTTCTTCTCTTCAGAATCTCCAGCATCAGAACCACAAATTTAGTTATCATTTCAGCAATCTAAAGGGGGGAAAAGTAAAATAACTGCAGCATATCTAGCAAAAAAAAAAAAAATAGGTCATTGATAGTATATTTTGATTAGTTTATTTAGTTATCTCTGGACACCTGAATAATCAGTTTTTGTGGTATTTCCATATTCTTTCTTGCCTGGCTTCATGCCTGCCTCTACTTCCCTTTGTTTGAACTTTCTTATCTTTTCTCACTTATGTTGCAGCCTGACTCTTTGTTGGTCTTCTGCAGAAAATTCCATATCAGGCATAATCTCTCTGCAAAGAACAAGTAATATTGGGAAAGATGGAAGTCATAGCATGATGATACCTTTTTTTAAATCCAAAACCCCACTGAATTTGATCCAAGGGTTCTAAGTTTCACAAGGCTCAAAAAAAAAACCTAATTGGCTCAGGTGTTTGTTAAAGAATCCTCCAATCTAACAGTTGTATTGGACTTCCTTTCTCTGAAGCCAAAGATATATACTTATGTGAAGAAAAAGATGTAGCTGACAGATCTAAGCAATAAAAGGTAACTGAAATATTTTATAAGTTGAAGAGGATAAACAGATATATTTCTGAATCCATATTTGATGGAAAACTACTGCTTTTTCACCTAAACCGTATAATCTAACACCTACTATTTAACTTGTTAAATTTACCTTTATAATTATAACGATATGCAAAACCAAAATATTTCCCCAATATAACAAAAAAACCCAAGGTTTTTTAAATGGGGAAATGTATTTTCTAATTAACTATTTAAAAATGAAACCCAGACAAGATTCTGCAATTAAAAATGGTGTTAATACCAAAATCCAATTATATGCTGGTTCTCCTCAGGAATGCAGGTTTTGGCCTATTCAGGAACCTTCTTGGAGGAATACTGTTGGTAACTGTCCTGGAGAGAAGAGAGGTCCTGGAAAGAATAAAGGTCCAGGAGACCTGGTTGATCTTCAAGGATCAGCTCCTCTAAGCTCAAGAATGGTCCATCCTGATGAGCAGAAAATGAAGCAAAGATGGCAGGAGGTAGAAGCAGAGCCAGATGCCCTGACAGGAATATACTCTGTCCAAGCATACAGGGATGGATGAGATCAGGAAAGCCAATAACGGCTTCTAAAGGGATATCAGTTACCATTGCGGGCATAAGAAAGCTAACATATCTTCCCTTCGGGGAGATGGATTAGTGTCAAGAGACATAGAAATACACAAAAGTCTCAATGATACAGTGGAAACGAACAATTTGAGTGGTATCAAAATAAAACTTTCAATAAGGTCATCTGAAGATTTCTGAAACAAAAGATTTTAGAATTTGCTTTTAATCTGAACTTTAGCATAGAAGCACTTAATTGCAGTTGGATATAAGACAAAATGTCAAAATTTAATAATTCCCAAGAAAGAAACTTCCAGGTTTTGGACACTAATTATTTGTTTTGACTGCAGTCTGAACTTTTCTATGTTGAGCACAGTTTACAGGTTAATTATTTCAGCCAAGAACGATTCCAGAGCACACGTTAAAATATGTTGCTAGTTTCTCATGAGTTTTCAAATTAGTTACATTCCTACTCCTTGATTTGGAATAATACTTCAAAATTGTAGATTTGAATGGGCTTTGAATTCCAGGTTTAAAATATTTGTTACCCCCAAGAAATCCCATCTGGCACTGGATAAGTTATATGCCTTTGGAAATCCCAGTGTGAGATAGGTCACACTAGAGACTCACTAGAGCATGGCAACAAAAGGTCATGAAGTGACAGTGAGCTGGACTTTCCCCGTGTGCATCTCAGTGCTCCCAGGGGCAGTTGCAAGCTTTGCCAGGTTGCAAAGGGGAGAACTGCTTGGCAAAAAAGAACAGGAAGAACCCTCGGTATTATGAGAAAGGGGCAGGACATTGCGCTGGGAACATAGGGTTCAGCAGAGAGCTGTAGCTCACTTTCATGTGATGAAAAAGCCTGGGGAAAGGAGCTAGAAGAGTTTCAGCCCAGAAGCTTGAAAGAGATGTATGGTATCAGAGATGTGACAGTCTAAAGTCCATTGGACAGAGACAGTTCAAGGGATAGCTAGTAAGATCTTAGAGGAGAATTAAATTTTATCATTTCCTAGTCATTGAAGTGACTGATTTAGCAGCCTGTCTTTTTTTTTTTTGAAAATTTTTGTCTTTTTTTCCTGCAATGTTGATATTGTGAACACTATGTAAATGCAACCAGAAGCCACCATGTTTTAGAAAAATGTCCTGAATTACTTTAAAATTAAGGCCTCAGCACTGATACTAACTCAAACGGATGATCATAGTGTAAATTAAGGTTCAAGTGTTGAAAGATAATAAAGATTAATAAGATTGTTGTGTTGAAAGAGTAATAAAGATTTCCTCTCTTCCTGAGTGCAACGTAAGCACAGCTTGTATAGTTACAAAGTTGGCTTCTGAGCAGTTCCATGTGCGGATGTAGTTACAGGTGCACACGTGCACAATATTAAGCTTTGTCGTCTTAAAATAAGATATCTCTCTCTTCCCTGAAGTTAGTTTAGTTTGTGGAACAGGTTTAAAGCTTGCTGCTTCAGGTCTGCTGGTGCCGTAAACATTCACAGCTTTTTTCAGATGCATGCACACCCAAATGTGTACTCGCAGTCTCAGGTGCAGTAACACTCTCATTCATTCCCATTTCTTAAAGGGCAGGAAATGATTTATTAGAGTGAGATGGCTCCTATGCAATAAAAAGGCAAATAAAATCAGAAATTATATTCATCTACTAGAGATCAGAACATGAAACAAAAGCAACCAATTGCAAAATAACTACTTAGATCACAACAACGCATTTTTCATCTGTAGCACTGAATGTTTTATAAAGACAAACAGTATCTTTATGCCCATTTAAAAGCAGCTAAACAGAAGGGCATATGGAGGTGAAATGGAGAAGGCCACAGCAGGCGTGAGAAACTAGGAAGAGAAGTCAGGGCACAATCACTGGATAATGCTGTCTTTTTAAAGTGGGGATTTAGAGATGTCAGCTGAGCATCCCTACCATCGATGGCAGAACAGCTCTGGGATGCAATGCGAGGTAAGGGATGTGCCTTGGAAAGACTAGCTTCTCATGTGGGATTAGACAGAGATTTGAAAGTGCAGCCAGCATAACTCACAATAATCTCCAGGAACACCTTTTTGTATTTTTATGAAACTCAGTAACAGCCGTCAGTTTGACAGCACTTTGGGGATGTGATGGAGCAGGTCAGCAGCTGTCTACTGAGAATTTAACTGGCCTGTGGAATTTCAGCATAAAACTGGTGATGCTGATTGAGTAAAGAGCTTCTCTCAGTCAAGGGCAAGATAAGAACAGCTTTCTCATCTCTGTAAAGGGAGTTTAGTACATGTAAATAATATTTGTGTTGGCTTTTCCATGCAATAAGCACTGCAAATCAACCCAAGAATGATAACAATATTTACATGTACACATACACACAGTAACATGTTCATGCATTAATTTTTATATGTGATATTGAGAAAGATTTGCACTCTAACCTGCTTCTTAATGGATCTTTATAGCATTAATAATAAAAATAGTAGCATTTGATTTCTACTGACGATGTGCTCCATACAGTATAACAAAGCATCCCTGTCTTAAAGAAGATAAAAAAACAAGAAATATTAGAAGTTCCATGCTGGAAGGGTTTACTTTCCCTTTTTCCCTTCATCTTTCTCCGCTATTTTTAGAAGCTCTTGCCTTAAGCCTCATCAAAAGAACAGGACAAGAGAACAGTTTTCATAGGCAAAAACTGAAGTTCCAGCTCCCAACCAGAGCTAGATTTATTTCACTAAAAATTACACTGGCTTTGTTTATTAAGGGCTTGCTTTCTCACTTAGCATTTGAACAAGCATCTCACACATTCTTCTCACTTCAAAAATCCCCAACGCTACAGCTTGGCAGCCTGATAAACCCCCAATCTATTCCTGCAGGCAGCTATCTCTGAGAGCCATCTTGCTGTTAACAATGACCTCATCTTCTACTGAAAAAAAAAATAAAAAACTCTCTATAATTTGTTCCTTGCTCCCAAAGACTGTGTTTTTCCTTCATTATCATTCCTGTGTCCCACTTGCAATTAAATCATATTGACTTCCAAAGCCACATACTAGGGCTGAAACTTGCAACAATGCAGCTTCCTTTATAAACAGAAAACAGTCAGTGATTAGCATACCTTTATCCAAACCAATCATCATATGTGTCAATTTTTCTTTTAAATCAAGCAGTGATGAGAAGTATGACTCTCAGAAATAAGCAGGATAAAGAAGCACAAACTTTCTGTGGCTCCCTGTGGGACTTTAATCTTTTTTACGACCTACAGTAGGTTACAGGCAATGAGATTGCTAGAAGTGTCAGTATGCCATTGCCTGTGTCTGAAAATTAACTCCATCTACCTGCCTAATTACATAGTCCCTCCTCACAGAAATATCTCAAAGACTCATTTTCAGTGGTGCATTTTATTTACAATGTCATGGGAAGGTAGTGAACCTTTGGCAACAAAACTGCCTCTCACAGAAGGGTAGAAGTTGACAGAGTAAAGTAAAGGAGTCATCCAAGGCCACAAAAGGAAATCTGTTGGAAAGCCAAAAGTTGAACACAGACTGTTTAGATACTAGCAGGGTATTTTGCAGATTGATCAAGTAATTGATATTTTCCAATTAAATTTGGTATACCTACGTAACTGGAATTCCATTGTGCACTAAGTACATGACTTTTCAGCAGAAGAAGTCTTGTACACGTTTTCTGTGTATGCAAATTAGGTGAAGCTTAAATCTAGATACCAGCTTGAAGATGGTAACTTACAAAAAAGAGCTAATAAATATATTCCACATTTTCATTTTGCAGGCTTAAAAGCAAGTTTGAGTAGTTCTGACGATGACCTCATAGGGAACAGATTGGATTGCCAAATAAATTTGACAGAGATGCTTCTGTGAGGCAGACAGCAGAGACAAGCCAGAACCTGATTTCATTTCCAGGTAAGTACCTAGTTACCAGAGGCAGAAAGAGAGAACTAAGAAAAAAAGATGTATTAGAATATAATACATTGCACTAAGCCATCACCCTCCCAAAGCCTACAAAACCAGGAGTCCAGAAGAAGTTCCCTTCTGGACAGCAGTTGGTGATCTGACAGAGCACCAATGCCCAGCTTTAATAGATTTAATTTATAGTGAATGAGTCAACACCCAGATCTGGTCTCATGAAAAAGGAGGAGCCAGAAAAAATAATAACATTTTATGAAAGAAAACCTCTATGCGTGGCTGTAAGGGATCAGGGGGCTGAGGCATGGTGAGATCAGAATGATCCCAAACAGAGATGACAAGCAGAGGGAGAAAAGAAGTATTTAGCTGGAGTGTGAAAGAATAGAATAAAGAAGATAACTGGGGACAAATTTAGCAGATGTGAGTGGAGATTAAGAAGGATGAACTGAGACTGATACAGTCTGATGCGCTAGAATGAAGCACTCAGACTTCACAGTGAAGACGACATCATATGAATGTAGACACATTTTCAAATAACCAACAAATTGTGGGAATAGAGGTGGAATAAAGTTACTAGGCCTGTAAGTCAGGTCCATTCTGAACCAGCAACTTTGTTAAGAAAGATTTACGGCTTGACTTTTGTGCCAAACTGGATATGAAACCAAAGTAATTACTTGGCATGTGAATAACTGTGTGCTGACATTCTTACCATCTTAAATAACACATGGCTCTGTAACTATATGTATGTGAAAATTTTTCATATGCAAACTAGACTGAACCATCAAACCCCTAAGGCTTTAGACAACTGTGACTTGTCATTTCTTCGTACATGTTAGTTTCTTTTTTTTCCTTTCTGAAGTACTGTAGAAAATCATTTTGTAATTTCTATTTCAAAGTTCACCTTGTTAAAAGATTGCATTGATCCCTCCAGAGAGAGAAAGAGCATGAGAGAACAAGCATGCACAGAAAAGAGAAAATTCAATAAAAATCCATCCTTAACACTGCTTGGAGACATGCAAACTGTTTCTGACATATTTGTGAGGACATTTAACTTTTTCTTCTTTCAGAAGTTGTCATCATAGGAAAATACATTTGGCTTTTATAAAACTCCCAGGGTCTCATTCTCTCACTCAGGTCAATGAAAGCTAGCTACATCCTGCAGAGAGAACAGTGTCATTCCTCTCCTATGGTTCTAGAGCAGTGGACACAGGACCATTAACCACTGCCATGTATTTCATTCCAGAGGTGACAAATGCGCAGGTGGAGACCCACACTGCTGCAGTTCTGAAAGAGTCTGTCTCTTCTAGAGTGTGATAGGAGGATGGAGAAGAATTTCTGTTTGCCTGAAAAGCCCTTGAATCCCTACTAATTGAAACTTCTGCACAGAGTTTCAAAGATTGGGGAAAAAAAAAACCAACCAAACACACACAAATAAAGAGTCTTAATGGTTAGCTCTGAAAAATGATAGGGGTCATAATTTTAATTGATTTGCATAACTTAGGTTTAATTTTGTATTTCAAAATACTTCCCAGAATTACACATTATATATTTAGGTAGGAATTGTGAGGAGGGCTAGAAATGAGAGAGGTTTCAAGCTGTTAAACTGGCGAGGGAGAAGTCCGACTATTGTGCAAGCACTGGCCAGTAGCATGTGTTAATATAGAAACTGATCCTGATAACGCTGCAATAATCTTCATATCAAGGTGTAAACTATTTCATCTTCTACTGAAGGAAGTTTGTTCTACTTAAACATCAACAGGTCAGTGTTGAGATAAGATGATTTGCAGTCATTTGGATTGGAAGCTTTATCCCCATGTCAAACAGCTATGAGAGTTTGGGTTTTAGCTTGCATTAGCTGGACTTTCCCCATCTTTTTTTCCAGCTTCGGCACTTTGCTACAAAGTGCCACCTTCCCTTCCTGGACACTTGCTTTTAATAAGAAGTGGGATGTTTCTGTGCTTCCTTGAACAAGATCTCAATGCTCAGAGGACTGAGCTACTGCACAAACAAACCTTGTCTCTGCTCCCCACTAGTCACCCTACAGTTCAGCTGGGAGATACACAGAGCTTTTCCAATCATTGTCACAGACTTACACTTCACAGAAGCTCTCTTTTATTACCTTTTTTTTCCCCTTTCTTCTCCCAGAATTAAAGTCTACCACTAGCAAATATGGATTACTAACTCTCCAATCTATGGGTTTTTATCAGGTGGCTGTAGCATTAACTAGAGAAGCTATTTCATATTGACCTTGATCAGGTGACAGCAGTTTTAATTAACCTTCATCACCCTGGTCATTCTCACCCTGGTCTTGTGTGTCACACATTTACGACAGTAGCAAACAGGGTTTGCATTGAAGAGCAAGTCCTCTGGCAAGCAGACAAATTCTCTACCCAAGACTTAGCATAAATTGGATCTCTTTTAAGAATTATCTCTCACGATCAGTGGATGTAATTGTGGAGAAACATTTTCATTTTATTTCCTAGCATTTGGGGTGTCTGGGATTAAAAAATCAGGTGGAGCTCTCCCCCCATAATTGCCACTTGTTAAAATTGGCAACGAATGTTGTTTTATGCAGCTTTATGGGTGCTAAGCGGGACTCTGTCTCTTAATCCATTCACTAAGGAACAGCTATTTACAGGGAAGCAGAATAGTCTGGGATATGGATGCTGGATTTAACTGTTTGCTCTGTCACAAATTTCCTTGTGCATCACTGGTCAAGTCACTTAGACTTTGTATAATCAGTAAAACAAGGACAAATAAGAGTTCCTTATTTCGGGGAGAGCTGGTGGAGAAAGAAAAATGCAGTTTCATGAGTTGCACAGGGATAGCAAGTCTGTAGACAATGTCCGTAAGACCACAAAATTAGAGGATATCTAAGGGCCACCTGTGCAGCCTTTCACCATTGCAGAAATCCACTTTTCTGTCAGACCTGCTATGCCCCTTCAGCATCAAGCTTGCAGAAATCCTAAATAGTCAAATTCTCATATTTTATCCAAAGCAAAGAAAGAGGATTTGGCTGGGACCATTCAGTTACACAGCTGTCACACAGCAGTAACGTTTGGCTCTATCATTCCTCTTATTCAGTTAAATTTTTTATTTCCTGGGTTGAGGACCAGGAAATGTCTGTCTGGAAAAGATGTCTATTTCTTGAGTCCTTTCCGTCTCCAGAGGCCAAAGATTATCTACTAACTTTAGCTTCATTGACTTTCTTGATTTAGTTTCAGGAAAGAGAGTATTGTGTGAAATTCTCTGATCAACTACTTCCATCCCCAGGAAACTTTAATGCTATGTCATACCTCACATCTACACTTTTCTTTTGCTCTTGGAAATCAGTTAATCTTGCTTTCTCTAGGTCCTTCCCAAAGACAAAAGTTTGGCTGATAAGCCATAAATGTAATGACATGTAGTTAACATTCCTTTTCCTGGGCAAACAAAACACCATCCTCCTGGTGGTCAGATTATGAGTTGAAATTTTTGTTTCTCTATAGACTTTCCTCAAACTGCTTGAGACTTCAGTTCAGATGGGAGAATCCGGGCTTGAAACATTTCTCAAAGTAAACCTCATTTCATTTTCACTGCCACCTGCTATTTCCCCATGGTACACAAAGAGTTACATATTAAAAATTCTGACTAACTATCTAGAGAAGATAAAATGTCATCAGATTATATGGCTGAGGGCCTGATTCAATAATGAGCTTTTCCTGTTCCCCATCAAAATACTAAATAAGTAAATATATTTTTGCAATTATTTCTAATCTAAAAACAAAAAAAAAAAGTCACTAATTTTCTCTGTGCTAAATTAACTGTCAAAACTAAGTAAAAGGTACACTTTTCAGTGGGTTATAAGGAGAAGTTATGAACAACCAAAGAGTTTGGAGATGGCTGGCCTCCTTCCTTTGACTAGCGAAAGTCTGAAACGATTGTCAAATCATTAAAATTCCAGTAGGTCGACACAGATCTATGAGTCTACAGTAATTTTAAGTATTTATGGGACACAGGAATTTCCAAAGCTTTCATAACTGAAACACCAGTTTAAAACTTTGTGTCAGAGTATACATCTGATTTAGCAATGTATTTAATCTTATTTATATCTCTTCTAATCCAGAAAAGTCAGTGAGATTATGACTATATTTAAGGTTCAATGTGTATTTTAACCAAATCAGTTTAACTTAACTACTTACCCAATCAGGACCTGTGTGAAAATGGACCACGCTATTGACGTTTTCTTGTTTGGTTTTTTGGGTTTTTTTTAAAAGAAAAAAAAAGGGAAAAAAAAGAAAAAGAAATCAGAGCAGGGAAATAGCTCTTGCAGCCTCCAGGTAGAACTCGCTCTGGAACACAGAGTTCATGCACTAACCTGCTGAGAAAGATAAGGAACAATAATCCTAGAAGAAAAAAAAGAAAAATATTCCAAATATATTTCTGAAACACTGCATTCTCTTTTCATTACCTTCGTTTCTCAGTATTTTTTAAATGTATGTATTTAATTAATTAAAGTAAGAAAAAAACTTCTTTGTCTATGATTATTTTCCCAATAAAAAGGGATTTCTGAAGCTGTTTTGCCACTGCTAATTAATATCTCAATACACAGTGTAAGTCCACTTATGACACATATGTTGATTACATCATCAAAAAGTAACTAAAAAGAAAAGCAACAAGCAGCTCTCTGTGAACACAAGAAATGTAAAAAAACCCATAGGAATATTGTATATGTGAAGCATAAAATCAACATATATTCTTTTAACTCACTTTCATACTAATAAATGATTTTTCAAATAAAGCGAAGCCCATAGTTGTCTTTAAATTCACATTTCTCTGGCATGGTAGACAGAAAGCAAATTACAGATGTTAGTAACCATTTTTTAGAAAGACAGTATGTCACATCTATTTGACACTTCCATGTGCATTTCATGCATATTTCCATGCACTTTTCTAAATTATATCTCATCACCCACCTTGTAGTCCACCCCCTAGTCAACATCTCTTCAATTTGGCTGGCAGGATACCATGGAACAGGGTGTAGAAAGCTGTGCTAAATGGCACGTGCTCACAAACAACATAAACTTCTCTCCCTTCATCCACAACATTTGTCATTCCATCATAGAAGGCAAATCCATGGTAAATCCATGCTGGTTTCTTCAAATTACCTTCTAGTACTTTGTGTGCCCAAAAACAACTTCCATCAGGACATGGTCTACAACCTTTTGGAGGGTGCAGTGAGGCTCACTATCCCATAGCCCAGACTGTCCTTGCTACCTTTTTTTAAAAAGGATCTCAGCTACACACTTTATAAGATTTCCAAACTCAAACACCAGTGCACTAGAAAGTTGCCTTTTCCCCCTGCCCCCACAACTAAAACAAAATATTTGCTCTTTATATTGAAGTTAGCTATTACAATACTTATTTGTGCATGTTGTTACTCTTCTTGTAGAAAGAAACAAAACTTTTTTTAGATGGATGTCAAAAAAAAAAAAAGAGTGGCTTCTGGTTATAAGCTTATTATTGCTAAGAGCTAAGTAGAAAGAAGCAGGAGTTGAATAGGGGTCAGTAGCGTGCAGAAAGTCTGATACTTCTCTGAAACATGGGACTTCTGAAATGTGCTTTGAGCAACAGTGTGGCTCACACACTTTAGGGCCAGGACATTCCATAGGCATAACATTCATTGGTATGTGCCAAAATGTTCACATACATTGCATATATGAAATTCCAGAAGGGAGCATGACAGGGAAACGTTGCTTGGACATCAGTGGTATTTTAAAGAATTGTCATCCTGGACTGTGGAATCTCCATCCCCTAAGGGATTTTAATAGACAACTGTGAGTTAAATACCTTTCAGGGATGGCTGGTACATTGAGGTTAGGTACAGTAGACCCTGAATTAAGGTTCAGAATTAAAAGAATTATTGAGCTCCTGTCCAATAGGACCTTGCTTAATCATCAGTAGTCAGCCATGAGATTTAGTGAGAAATAAAGAAATGAAGGATATGACATTGGATTTCCAAGAAATTACCCACTTCCATTTCAGTTAGTGCAACAATCCCCTGACTTAGTATTCATAAATTATCTGTTTCAAGTAAGATGTAAAACCTAGATTCTAAATTCATAAAGTTAGTAATTTCCTCAGAGAAGTGTTTTGGTTTTCCAAAAGATTGAATCAACTCCTTCCCCTACTGAGTCCCAGTTTCCATCACTCACAGTTTATTTGTCATATGCAGCTACAGTTGGAGACTCTGTTCTCTTCCTTTTCAGCCATAAACTGTTGGCTCTCTTAATCAGCTCCTGCTTTTTGGAGAGTCACAAAGTAATTGCTCAATTGACTTCATTTTAGAGGACATGAAGTGATTCTCGTATACTTCTGGCAGAGCTCTTCAGGTTGAAAGGAGCTTTGAGAAGACAAGTTGACATTATTCTACAAGCCAAGAAGACAAAGGACAACAGTGTTAGAAAAGGAATAAGTGGCTCTAAAATCTGATATACTTTATCCCCATCATGCACTGAAACACACACTAAAGGTACAAATCAAGGTACCAGCACTACAGCAAAAGGTGTTAACTTATAGTTTTCTAGATGTTACAAAACTTCAATTACATCTCAGAACAAGATGTTTTATTTATATACTGAACTTCACTGCGGACCAGTCAATGTGCATCAGTGGTATCAGGGGTGAAGTTTTGTAACAGTGAAATGTACTTCTGAATCTCTTTGGGTTTTAATGCTCATTGACTTGGACAGGTAATCAATTGCTGCATCTCCAAAGGCCCATAGATATTGACTTTGGTCTCCAAAAGACTTTATAAAGAGTCATTTGGGGGATACTTTCACTTCAAATTGAATTGTGGACCATTAAATCTCTTTAGTAAAATACTGGAACAAACACTAGATGTCAATGCTCCTTCTGCATTTTTAAATAGAACACAAACGCTCCTGGCTTAAGACGAGGTTCCTAGAAGGATCCCAGCTTGTTCTTTTTCTCTGCAGATTCTTTAAATCGTTATAGATTTTATTTCCCCTACAGACAAAATGCATTAGTTTTACAATACAACATCCCTCTTCTCCCACAAGACAAAAACACAAGTACCTCCTTAGCATTAGGCAAGGATCAGCTGTTCAAATTCTAGTGAGAAGGGAGAAGGAGCAATGATATGGCAATCAATTAGTTCGATACTTATTTCTTGGTTTCTTGCCAACATATTTGAGAAAGGACCTGGGGATGAAAGGATGGGAAAATCTTATTTTAAGTTATTTTACTAACAGAATCAACAGGTTTAATAAATGTGGATGACTCAGCTCGCTTGGCAGTAGCCACTACATTGGAATTCCTGCCATTTTTCCAGATCACTTCTATGAACTGTCAGAATTTGATAAGTAGCAAACCAGCAGCAAATATACTAAGTAGCAAATAAAACACAGTTTTTTAAAAGAACCTAGTGTTTACAGAGACGAATGTAGTAATGCAACAAAGTAGGCTGTAGTAAACTTTTTGTGACTCTTTAATAGTTGTTAGGAAGTGAATCTTATGAACAATGTTAGGCATTATAATATAGACATGAGTGTTATGCAAATATTTTAGTGAAGTATACTAGCTATATTTTTATTGTATGCAACGTATTTGGTGTGACATGTTTATCATGTCCAAGATCATACATCCTACTAGATATTTTTACTTCAGTAAAAAAAAAAAAAGAGCTGCAGTTATAACTGCAAGTCAATACCTTCCACCTGTTCTTAGCCCTCCCACCACCCTGACACTGCCCTTCAGCTTTCACATGGAACCAAAGTCCTGCAACAAGCCAGTATTTGCGAGGTTCAAGACACAAGCCTCTGCACCGTGACCCAGGCAGGGGCAAGGAAGCCAGGTGTGTGTCAATGCCAGTGTGAGACAACAGAAAGTGTAGCCCTGGTTTACCAGTCAGATCTTGATTCTCCCTAGCCCTCCTGGCTTCTTTGAGATACCAGCTATAAACGCACTGCACTATGTTTGACCATCCTATCTTTTCCAGGCACTAGTCCCAGGAACTGCCTCTGCCCCATGAAAGGCCAAAAGTTGCATCAGACTATGTGGAGGTAATCCCTACTCCAAAATTAGCAAAACAGTACTAGTGCCACAGGTAGTTGCTAATTCAGTGGAAGGTGTGTTGGAGGTAATGGGTTTGAGAAAGGGCACTGAGACCTTCATGCATTGCAAAGTACAAAAATGTTACTTTATTATCAAGTATAAAATTCCTTTCTCATAGCGAAGTTATACTGGCTTCAAACAGACAGGCTGTTAGGAAGAGGAGTCCTCGTTTAGCAGAAGAGACAGGCTGTCTGTACCACTGGAAGACTAAAAAACGTAGATAGATCAAAAGTTAGACAGGTAGGCAGGCAGGCAAGCAAGCAGGCAGACAAATAGAAAGACAGTTTGGTTTGCCTGTCTATCAGTCCAAGTACTTAGAGCCCACATTAGAATATATTTGGATTAATTTCTGTGGAAATATATTTCCAAAGAAATTAATAAACAAAGAACTCTCTTACTTCATCAGCATGCATTCCTAAAAGTACAGGATCAGCAGCCATCTCTGCCCGCAGTCTCTATCTGAGATCAGACTTCAGACTCTAGATCCCTTCATCACCAGTAAGGTCCATTGCTGCAGGCTGTGAAGGATACACACAATGCATCCTATTGCACATCCAAGAAAAGCAAAACCAAAACCTTCTAAAACAGAACCTCTGACCCTCAGCATTTCTCTGTGAAGAAAAGTTTTGTGTCCTCACCCACAGCTCCTATGCTCCACTGAACCTCTCCTCCTAAACTGCTCCCACTGCCTTAGCCTTGGGAAGAAATGTGGTTTTTACAGGAATTTGGAGGTATACCATACACCAGACCTGTGATCTTCATCAGCTGCATAAACTCCAGGAGAGAAAAAGCCTTTTGTTGGGAATACTGCAGAGCCTAAAGTCCCTTTTAATCTATAAATAAGATTTGTAACGCTGCACTGAGAAGAGACAATGAAAATGCCCTGATTTTAGACATTAAATTACTCCCAAAAAAATACATCCAAGGAGATTTATGTGCACTGAATAGTATATGTATTCCTCTCAACAAGCAGCATAGCAAGTGTTCAAACCTATCATCACCCTTTTATCATCTTATTTGCCTCTCTGGTGTTTTTATCTGATAGAATTTGTTTTTCTTTTATAAGTGCTTCTCTAACCCTACTTCACAGATATTTTTAATCTTGTGTATTACACTGTTTTTGATTAGCCATTCTGCACACTAATTTACCTATATGGTCAAAGGTGATTTGTGATCTCAGTGCCTGAAATAATTTCTTAGTTTATCTGTCACTGTATCTTGTTTTGTGCCCCTCTCATCTCTGCTTGTACTCTTTACCTATTCCTTTTAAGTCCAGATCATCTTCGCTTTTCTCCAGCTGCCCCCTTAACTTTCTCCATAATTCTGTCACTTAAGATTTGCCGAAAATTTTTGCTTCTTGGATCTCTGCCATTTAAGGTTTGCAGACTCTCCCCTGGAGTTGGAGAACTGAAGAAATTCAAAGCATGGCTGAGGGAAAGAGAACATGCGGTTCAGTTCCACTCACTGTACTGGCAAGAGACAAAATGATTTGCTACCACACAGTGATGGGAAAATCCAGGCTGGATACAAGAAACAGCAGCAGACAGAAAAATGTTTAAATGTACCTTTACCCAGGAGACATCAAAGTCTTTTGACTGCCCCATCTTTCTGCTTCCTCCCACACCCTCAGAGCTGCTCACTTATATGCGCCTCTGTATTCATTAACATCTAATTAAGGTGTACATCTGCTGCAGCTTTACATTAGCATTGCATTCCCCCACATTGAAACTGCCTGGAGCTTTCTGTCTTTTCTTCATATTTGTTTCCGGTGCACTAAGAGGAAAAAAAAAAAAGAAGCTTTTTCATGCTGATTGACAAACAGAGGGAAAACAAACTCTGGGTTTTGAAGAGGATGAAAGAGCAGAATATGCTTCTCATCCAAAAACAATCTGTCCTCAGGGACATGCCCCAGAGAGGCAGGGAGGTTTCTTTTAATTAAAGGAGCAATGAAGAGAAAAGAGTATCACAGCTGTCGACATGACAGTCGGGACAGAAACTGGCTGAAGGCAGAGGTTTTGCCTTTTTTGCCACGGGAAGCAGTTGTGCTCTATCATTTTACCTCACTTATTCATCTGCTTATTTCCAGGCATACCCAAAAGGTAAGCCAATGCCACAGATTAATAGCCAAATCTGAGATGGTTTCCTAACCAGATTTCATACCATCCCTCAGGGTGCATTACTTACAGACGTTGCCAGTGAGATACACAATGACGTTCCAGAAAGTCCCGCTAACTGGTAATGACCCTTCCCCTCCCCTCCTTTTCCCACCTCTCCTCACCCTTAAATAGCATATTCACAGCTGTTTCTGACAGGTCTGAGAAACAGAGATGAAGCAAGCATTCCCAGTGTTCTCTGGGACAGCTAGTCTTGCTCACTCTCTTTTTCATGGACATATTTCTCCTCCGAGGTATAAAATACAGATCTAGAAGAATGATCCTGGGTATTTGCCAGTCATCCCTAAGTACACCATTGCTTGGCCACTAGGCTTGCTTTCTACCAACCTTTCCAACAAATGCAACTTGCCAGTTCAGAAAGATGCTAAAATGCTAAACTTCAAACCAGGAGCAAAATGTATAAACCAAAGGGTTTTATAACAAAGCAGCATGCAGCATTCAGCCATTACTTTCATCAGAAGTGACTGTAGTTTTTTCTCGTTACAAAAAAAACCCCAGCTGTGACATTCCAGCACAGAAATATTCACCATAAAGACAGACTGCATTTAGCAATGCAATGCTGCCTGCCTCACTGCCAAGGAGAAAAGACTCCCACACCATCCACAACAGTCAGAAAATATTGCATATCTTTATAAAATTATTTAGATTGTGGATGTCATCACGCAGTTTTTTTGACTTGCTGATGCTCAAGAAAGACTTGCTGTTTAATTGCTTAATATGGAGCTCTGTTAGTAAAGCACTTAGAGACATGACCATATCTATCATTTTCAGAGAGAGAACTTTCCCTACATTTTGTCTGTATCTGCTTGAAACAGAAATACAGTTTTTGTCCCATCTGTGAGAAACAGAATTGGCAGACCTAGAATTCAGCAGTTTTGTTTTGCTTTTATCTACCTATTTGATCATAATTATATTTATTTTGCTCTTGAATTCACTTTGAGTTCCCTCTGATAAGACATACAGCGTCTATTGTACACACTTCTCAAAATTATTTGAAAGACTTAAATATTGATAGCATGTGCAAACCACAAAGGAAAGTTTCATGGATAGATTTTAAGTGGGGATCTTTTTTCCTCTCCGTCCTTATACACTAGGCCAAAAATTTCACATAAATTATTTCTTCTTGAGAGTTTTATCTTATTTTGAGCATTAAGATATCTTTCATAAAGACATTGAGACTTGAGTTAGAAGCTGCCAGTGATGAAGAATCCATCATAACTGGAAGAAAGTTGTTCCACTGATTAATTACTCTCTTTGAATTTACCTTAGTCAATCTTCCAGCTCCTGAATCGCATGGATCCATCTTTCCAACAGAAATACCACCTACAATAAGCCATCTATTCCCCCTATTACCTCTTCATTTTCTCTTTGATGCATTAAACAGATTAAACATTCTTGGTTTCTCCCTAGAAAAAAATATTTTCCTATTATCCTCTGCTGAACCTTTCTCAATCCTTCATAAGTTTTTTTGAAGAATACTAGAACTCAAAACAAAAGTGTATCATTAATGCCAGAGGTTTGTGACTCATAACAGCGGTTATAGCTGTCACCTAAGCAATTGCAATAGCTAGATAGGAACATGCAAGTCCTTCTTCATGTCATGACAATGGCAAGAATAGTACTCCCTTGTTCATGTATGATATTTCCCGACTAATTCTTCAGATGTTGTATTGAGCCTTAGCTACATCAGATTCCACACTCATATTCAGTTGTTTCACTGCTCTGCTTACTTCTGGTCTCTTCAGTTACTGATTTTAAGGATGAAGTCCCAGTTTCCTGACTGACACACTTTCTGCATGCCTGGAAATATAATCTTGTATGGTGATCACACAAAAACTACCTGCTTATTTATTTCTGTAAGTGATCCAGAGTAGCCTCTATATCCCATACGCAATTTATCATCATTGTTCATTCACTAATTCTGTGTCATCAAAAATTTCACAAGTGCAGCGTGTACAGGTGTAGTCCTCCTGGATTAGAACGGGCCAAGAATAAACAGTGGCAGTATCTGCCCAGAAACTAATCCACGGGACCGTGAGTTGAACTTTTACAGTTTCTCTCACTCAGTCACTACCCTGCCTCTATGGGCTCTCGTAATTTCGGTCTAATGAGAAAATTACCACTAAATATTGTTCCAGTATATCACTGTCTCAGAAATGCCTTGGATATATTATATCACAGAGATGTCTTCACTAAGGCATGTGTGTGATCTCACATCTGAGATCCCAAACCCAATACTTGTTTGCTTGACAGGATCAATCTTCCACAAAAGCATGCTGATGACATTAATTACACTGTTGTTCCCTTCTGCTTTCCTATTTGTGTCCCATTATTGCCTTTCCATGATTTTGCCATGAGCAGTCACCTTATGGTTTCCTAGGCAAACTTGTTGGATCCTTTAAGGAATTAAAATCTTAATGCTTATGATTACATACTGTGATGTACCCGTGTTTTTTCAAGATTTATTTAAAAGAAAATAATCCATGTCTAAGTGAGTACTTTTCCCATTATTTTTCTTTTTTCACAAAAAGTATTCAACAGCTGTTTTTCAACACCCCTTATGATTAACATTAGAATAGGAAGGATTTTGTTATTACTCTAATGTCTAGTATATGACTACAGCTTTCTGATTCTTTTGGGATAGTATACATTCGTGAGTTTGTATTTTTTTGCATTCTAAGAATATGTCTTTCAGACTAGAACTGTACAGAGATAATCTATTTTAACAGAAATAAATAAGGTGATTATAGTCCAAAGTTTACTAGAATGTTAGAGCAAGAGATCAGAACTCCACACAGAGCAAAAAGAAGGGTTCATGATCATGCTTGTGAATTCTGAAACCTTATTCTACTTTCTTGTGCACATATTTCCAGTTTTCCTGATGGCATAATTTTCTTTCCTCAGACAGAGGTGGTGGAAAAACCTTTGGATTCCACCACAATTTTACTTAGTACTGGCAAAGTATTGTTTTTATTGGCAAATCATAATTCATGGGGAAGCAGAAACTGTTTATAGAATTTATAACTTGGACTGGTCAAAAATATTTCTTTTGCAAAGAAGGTGGTTTGATGAAAAACTACCCTCAACTGAAAAAAACATTTTTTTATTGGATAAAATAAAATCCAAATTTATTTTACTGCTTGTCCTTGAACTGGGACTACCAAAAAAAAAAAAAAGACACTTTTTTAAATCCTCTTTTTCTCTTGTTTTTGTAGTTTTGAAAATGTGAAATTGGAAGAGCACAATACAAAACTGAAAACATAGTGTTTTCTAAAAAAAAAAATAGCTGTGGAAAATAGTAAGAGAATAGAACTAAACTTTTCTTTGAAAACTTTCCATGAACCATATTTCTCTCTTTTTGATTGACTGTAGTTGTGTCATCCACAGCAGAAGCAGAAACAATCACCACGTGATACAATAGGACACAGTTTGAATGGCAAATCACTGGGATGAAACACTCAAATTAATATTAGCTACATGAGTGAAATGGGTTGGAACAAACTATTCATCAAACAATTTCAAACAATAAACTAATTAATGCAAATTGTGATGTGTTCATGGAGAAATAACAAATGCAAAAAGGGCAAATTTCATTGTCAAATGATTGTTCTCAGGGAATAATTTATCTAGCTGCAGAAGACAGAGAAGAGTTGAATGCTAATGGGTAGGAATGAAGAGAACATAGCATAGAAAAAGAGCTAATTCGTAGATGGCAGTAAGTCTACTGACTGCTTGGGGAAAAAAGGGAACTGGATAGATGCTGCTAGGCCTCTTGAAAAGTTGGACATACCTTAGGTTTAAGCCCATGTGTTGGATTTTGCAGTATTAATATTAGTATCTTAAAATAGAATGTGCAGCGTTTAATAGAAAGAAACTCCACTCTCAGCCAGGTTAACTAACCTTAAAGGAAATTATAACAGTTATTAATAATACATAGTTACAGAACTATTTGTTTCATTCTGCCAAATTTTGTAGAACCTCAATAAAACAAAACTTTGTACTAGAATAATCATATAAACCAAATCCTGCAGAGACATGATATATTCATTTTAAATACAATCTGTGATCTTCGGTTTCATTTATTTGTCTGTTTGGCAGTACTCTCACACCCGCTTGCTGGACACTGTGGCCCCTAGAACCAGCTCCTGTTTCAGTAATGCAGAGCTGTCAGGAGGGTTCCGAGGCATCTGTGCATTAAGCATCTCTTCAGCATTTGCTGTTTCATTGTGGCAGAACAGTAACCCATGCACAAACATATACACACACAGACCTGAAAGCACAGCTCATTTCTTTCCGGATCATATTGATTAGCTTCAGAGAGGGTTTAGAGAGAGGGAACTGTGGTGTCAGTTGTCACTGATTTCCAAGATAAATGAGTAATTGACCAGCAAAATTGTGCCCAGCCAAAAGATAACAACACTTAAATACAGTTGAAGTAGGTAAGCAAAGGATTAGCTCTTCTGAATTATCAGGACTACTTTTAAATAACATCAATTCCAAGTAGATGAATTTAGATACTTTGCTGTTTCAAGGCCAGGAAGCCTGAATCTTTCTCTTTTTCAGTTTCAACTCTTTACTAGTTCTATCCCCAGTGGCCATTATAGGATGTCCCACTGTTTACTACAAGCTTAAGTTTCTCTGCTAAAAATATCTGATTTTGTTCTGCATTCTTGATCAAACCTATTTTAACAAGGTAATAATTTTATGCACGCTCTTCAGCTGTCGAATATATATTAAATGGGAAACATTTATTAAATGTGAGCACTAATGCCAGGAGAACCAGTTACTGCGACATTTCTTAAAAAGGAACAGAAGATGCTGTTCAACACCTGCATACTCTGTTTTGTACCAAACTGCTCTAATTAGCACATTTTGAGATATGATTAGAGCACTAGAGGAAGCTTTCCAAATGCCATTAATTATGGATGTGATCTTAAATTATTCACTTTGAATATTTTTTTCTTGCTATGCCCCTTTTATCTTCCACTAACTTTTTGTTGCATCCTAGAACAGATCCAATTAAACCTCAAATGGAAGTTTGTTATGCTAAAGAGAAGGTAAACTGAAAATTAATCACCTTTTTTTTTTTTACTAAGGTGCTTGTCCTAAAAAGGTAGAATATAGTTGAAAGTCAATTTTTTTCCTCTTAAACCTTCATCATTCTCTACCAGTATTGGAAAAGAGATACTCATGCAATCATTAAGCATGAAAATTTCCATCTCTCACTAAAGCAATATTATAGAATGCAACAAAATATTTGTGTAATCATTCATTATTATTCCTTTTAAAGATTACTGTATCGAAACAGTTATCCAAACCTCTAGTATGTCACAAGTAGTGTCATATGTGGAGTCTGATAGCTTGTGAACAACTGAAAAAGCTTCTCCAGGCTCACATGCAACCAGACTTGTCAGGAATAAGTCTGTGCAAGGAAAGGATTGTGGCACTAGGAAGGAAGGAGACACAGAGAGGGAAGGGTGGAGTCATAGTGTAAGAAAAAAAGAAAAAAGACGTGTGGTGAGCAAAGCTGAACACAGTCCCAGGTAAGAAGCAGACTGAGAAGAAACAATAGACAGCGGCAGGCAGTGAGGGTAAGGGGAAACTTTTCCTTAAAGTAGCAAAGGTGGCTGCTTTCAGGTTGTGGATGGCATGGGGCACTTTGACACCCAGGGAGCTGCAATCCAACACAGTTCTGAGGCTGCTGCTCCCTACACCAATACCAGTCTAAGAAAGATCATGTGGTCGCCAGCTTTTTGTAGCTTTGCACAAGACACTGGCTGGAAACCTTGGGAACCTGGTCCAGGTATTGTACTGGCTTACTCACACGCTCATACCTCTCCTGCAAAAAACAGACAGTGAGTAAATCGCTTTTGCTCCCTTTTCTCTTATTTTTTCCCTTCCACACATTAGCCTGATTTGCTGGTGCCCTTAGCAGGACGCAACATTTTTTCTGAAATAAAGAAAGATAATTCATATATATCTGTTTAAAAATAAACCTCACATCTACACATAAGACACAGAGACATAGTAAAAAGCTCCTATGTATGTCCTCCGGACTAAGCAGAGTAGTCAAACAACCATAGTGCACACAATGACTGAACATTGCCCTGGATTTTATCTTTTTTTCTAGATTTAAGTTCCTCCTTTAAAGCTTCCTCTGGGGCTCATTAGAAGTTACTAGCACATACTTGTTTTGTTAAAGACTACTGATAAAATCCGGTGAAAAGGAATGAAGATTCTCTTAGAAGGTCTTTAAAACATGTGGCTGTAGGAAACAGACAGAAGATGAGCTGTACTCCAAACTGGAGTGCTATCACTTCACACAATAGCCACATCCTTCCGGATACGAAACCTCCAGAGAAAACACATCTAGGATCGATCATTCAGAAATCTGTTCTCCAGCTGATTCAGTGATATTTGGTCAGTGTCATGTGCAAGCTGTCATCTTACTGATAAGGGAGAATTTCTCTTGCATTTGGCATTATTAAAGCTATTTAGAGAGACTATTTCTGACACCTTGAATCAAATACCTTATGTGGCTATTACCCACAGACAACTAAAGCCCTTCTGATGTTTACTGTTTTACCTTGTCTTATTCATGAACTTCCCTCTTGTCTTGAAAATAACTCCTGTGATCTTGACATGGGGTGCTGTATCCCTAGAACTTACCAAGAATTCCCTCACATGCTTGAGTGGGTAGGGATCAGGCTCAAAACAGAGAGAAATCCCATTCCTTATCCTCAACTAAATCAATGGAGTTTGCACCATCTCTCACAGCTGTATTGCAGTATCAGGTCCATACTGGACAATCAGAAACCCTATAGAACTAAGTGAAAATGCAAAATGTAATCTTCCATTCATGAGGATGGGATAGAGAGTTACTGTTAGGTGAATATAATACATTTAAAGGGTTTTTACTGTTCTTTGCAACTTTGTAACCTTACCCACTTTATTTCTTCATGTTCATACCTTATCCTCCATGAGGCTCTAAGATACCATAACAAGTAGATTAGGACCTTCCTTGAGCTAGTCATTCCTTGCCCTCAAGGTCTTGGCATTGCACAGCAATGGTTCTGTGCAGTGAGCAAGATGCTTTCTGCCACCTGGAACCTGCTCAAAGTCACCATCAGGTTGGCAAAGATCTATGAAAAAGATAACATTTCTAATCAGTCTACCAGCGAAAGGAAAATCTCATGGAAAAAGCAGGTGCTTATAGAATAGAATCCTATCTTTAGTGCTGTGTATACACAGTTTGGCTTATACCTTGACATTTTGAAAGAAAGAAGCTATTTGATTTTTTAAGTTCATGTTGCCTTTGCAATATTACCAGTTGCCTGCAAAAGCATACTGGGAAAAAGAAGAAAAACTGAACAAAAGGCAGGAAGAATAAGAAAAGCTGAACAAAAGGCAGGAAACTATAATGGAACCCAAATCTTCTGTGCTAACTTCTCTGCCCACAGCTGCAGATGTGTAAGTACATAACTCTAGACTATATAACTCTAAAGAAACAGCACTAATATAACTCAGAGTAACCTCATTGAATTTCTCAGTAAAATTGAGATCAACACAGGAATGAAAATCATGGTAAGAAATATCTCACATATGAGCTCTGATTCTTTGGTATCTTAACATTGCTTACCATTATTAATATTGTCACAAAACATTGCCCTGAGCGTAAGTGATAGAGACATCCCAGCAGAGGACTAGTTCAAATGCTCTCAAACATCACCATATACTGTATTTCACACACACAAAAATAACATGTGTCATTTGTGTTTCTTATATTGAATATTCAATGCATAGCTTCCTGGCAACTTATTAGGACTGACATTAGGGCAGGTGGAAGAGAATTTCAGACACCCTGAACATGACACGCCTAACTCATTGTAAAATTAATTAAAATTACTTATATTTAAAGTGAGTTTTGTCCAAATTTATTTTATATTATTTTTGCTGAAAACTTTTAATTTCTTGTTCCTACAGCCTACTACATGCATGCCACCAGATAACACCAGCATCTCCAAATCTAGTGCTAACCAGGTTCATCCTATGTGAAATAAGCCACAACAGGTCCTAAATAGAAGCCATCTATATCACATAAAAATTATTCTGTAATTGCCCCAGTATGAAACATCAGCAGATGGGCTAAGGTACCGATAGATGAGAGAGACTGAATAACACCCTCATATTTGACAGCTACTCCTGAAGTTCTAGAGTGGGCTATCTTAGAAAGTAATCATTCGTTCCCATTCAATTTTACATGGATGAAGGGTATTTAATTATTTTTTCCACTTGAGTGTTGAACAAACATCTTCTAGAATGAAACATATTGGAGAAATTGTCACAAAACATTAGCCCTGCCCTCACCCATTTTCAGCTGCACTGGGGGATGTTCCACACACTTCTGTTTGCATTAAGAGAGAATGTGAGCAGGAAGGATATGAAGATAAATCCCAGTCAGTGCTGTAAAAACAGATCCACTGGTGCAAAAATGATGTGTCTGGCAAATCTTCAGTTAATCAGCAAGGACACTTGCTGTAACAATAGATCCTTTATGGTACAGGTGTATTTGTAGTCATAAAAGAGTTTCCTGAGCAGCTTAGGACAGCTTATCTGTCCCATCTCCCTCTCACTATCCCAGGAGAATTCACTGTGTCCAAAATGAGGAAGAAAAATAATGAAAGAAGAGAGAGGAGAGAGAGAGAACAGAGAGTGGGGAAGAGAAAATACAATACAGTGCAATACAACAAAGTAACTAACCTTGTATTACTGGCCAGAGAAATCCTACCAATCCATCACATTGGAATAAACATCCAAGAAAGTAATAATGGATGGTTTAGGAAACTCCAGCCAGGATCTTTCTCTCACATTCAGGCCAGACTGATAACAATTAAAGGCAATAGCATTTTCAACTGGCCTAAAAAGCATATTTAAAAAGTCTGGTGTGACTTCAGATTGTGTTCCCAGTAGAACATTTCCTGGTCACCTCTCTGAGTACATCTCTTGGGGCCACCAACCACAAGGCTATGGAAACATCCTTTGTCTCCTTGGAACAAGGTCAAAAATAGCAAATAAGGAAAATGCTACAAACAATACTATAGTTCCCCTCCCGGTTGCTCTGTTCTCACCTTTTAATGCCCTGTACATGTTCCCAGGACACCCTTAAAGTGGCACATAAATCTCCCAGTTGATTGCCAGATTGTTGCTAATTACCAGTACCTAAAGGGAATCATACGTAACAGATGCTGGCATTCATAGCCAGCCTACTACTGAAGAGCTAGAATGGCAAGGAATGAAAGTCTTGTAGATTCACAGGGACAGTCTTGGTCGCTTTCACTGTCTTTCCCCATCCAGCTAGGCTTGTAGTTATCACCTGCGCTACATCAAAATTGCTGTTCCAGATTTAGGAAAAGGCACAAATTACTTTTTATCTTAATTGGACTTATTGTGTCCCACTGGAATTTACTTTCTACAAGTCATTTAAAGCAGGAGATGATAGCTCTTCAGGGGAATAATATTATCATCTTTCTGTTTCACAACTGTTTTTCTAATTATATAATAGGTGACATTCTCTTCTCCCCCCTCCTCGTATGGAAGCAGTTCTCAGCATGGCAGACAAGAGTACTGTTTTACTAGAAACATTTTTTTTTCAGATGCTTACTTTCATCTCAGTTAAAAATTAGCCTTCGTATCTTCTGCAAACATTAAAGACCTCCTGGTGAGTTTTTTGTCTGCACAGATTTATTCTCACCTGTGTATTCCAGAGCATGTTATCATCATCATTGCTACTACTTGCAATTACAGGAGAGAAAAAGTATACACCTGATTGATATAGAATAAAGCTAAAGCAGATATAGACTCCAGCAGCTGTAAAACACAGTAGCTTTTCTGCTCCTTACTATAGGGACAAAGGAGTTTTCAACCTCTTATGAGAATGCTTTGTCAGTCACAACAATTGCCAGTAAAAAAATTGATTCATATCTTGTCAATTATAAATGTAGTAATTATCTCATATATGCCACTCTCGCCTTCCACACTGAACTGAAGAATTTCTTACTTCCCAGCAGTGAAATTCATCCCAAATAGTCATTTTTGGGCTCAGGAAGTGACAAAGGCTGCCAGACACACACAGAGAAGAATGTAATGATTTGTGGTTGAACTGGACTAAGATGGCCAGTCTACTACATCTATTCTTGCCAGAAAAATCCAATTGTGATTTTAATGTATTTTCTAATACATTCTGAAAAACTAAAAACATACATTTGTTTCTCCTTCTACACTCTCCCAGTGGATGCGTCAGTGCTGATACAGCTGAAGATGGTGAGACTCTGCCCATAGATTCCATACGCATCATTTGGACTACCCGTGTAGGTAAAAAGCAAAAAAAGCTGTCTCATTTATGCTAAGATTCATTCTGTCCTGAACACATAAAGGTGTCTTAATAAGGCGCAATTGCAACTTGTGCTTAATTTTAGCTCCCTCCACGCCAACCAGAATGGTGAAAAATAATTTATATAGAGGCATGAATCAAGTCTAATATCTTCAGAGATTAGCAATTCATTTAATGGCTGGCCAGGACTATAAAAGCCTAGAAATTTTATGAAAAAAACGTCTGTTCCCCTTGTGGTTCTGATGGCAGTGGTTAAGTCTGCGGCTTTAACAAGAGGTGACAATAACCATCAGTTTAATTTCAGTATTGACTGAGACATGGATTCCTGCCAGTATTCCCAGAGGATTCTGAAAGACAAGGAGATGTGCAATTAAAGCTATCTGTACCATGAAATGCAGACAGTGAAAAAGCCAGAACAACCCCTGCCCAGATTTTTCCCACTGTAATTTTTTTTTCTTGGCAACATAGTTTAGACTGATAGATGCCAATTATACCTCTTAATCTGAATGTAAAATTTGAGGCATATTATGAAAACTCAGATGACATCACACTCCACATAAACAGAGCTGCTGAATTTGTCATTTAACAGAACCTCTGATTTACAGTTTATTTGTTTTGTATTTAATATTCGCTCCATTTCACTGATAGGAAACTGATCATGAAATATATGGCTTTAGAAAAATTCTAGCACATTTACTCGGTCGTATCAGGATCCTATGACAAAAAGTTCAGTGGTGAAGTGGCTTTTACAAGATGATACATAACATCAGTGCCCGAGTTAAAAGCCAGAGCTTCATGTTCTGACTGCCTTTCTTCTAACCACCTGTACGTCTCACTGCTCAGATGACCAGACTTCTGCAGCAAAAGAGCACTTTGGCTCTTCTGCTCAACTTGTGAGCAAATCATACACCCCTGGGAACAATGTGATAACAACTCCATTTTCATCCCCCATGCTTTCTAATTAATGCAAAACATGCCAGAGTTACTTAAATACACAAGTTATAATTGGTAATGGGGAGGTAGGAACAACCTTTTTTTTTTTCCTCCCTTGCTTTAAACAATTCACAGCTAATGCAATTTTAGAGCATGCTGTATTTATTAACCCAGCAGGCACCGTCAAATGCTCATCAAGCATTTGCATGTAACCATCAGTGGAAAAATTGCTTTTGGTGCTAAGTTTATGGTGTCCAGCAGTGATAGCCAATTTGTTGCATTGCAAAGCCACCTTGAGTGACAGGATTCCACAAAAGCCTCCTGAGAACCAAGGGATGTGGGGGTTAAGTGTGTTATTCAATGAAATCTGTGTCACCAGCAAGAGTTCCATGAACATCCTTACTGTCATTCATTTTCAGTTACACTGCAGTTTCTTCATGGCATTACTTGAAGAAACTTTAAAGGAGGGTTTATTTCTGACCCAACCAGAATCAGGGAAGTATCTATGTTCTAGTGACAGCCTTCTCCTGTGAATTTTCATATCCATGACATGGACTCTGATGTCCTCTCACCATGAACTTTCCTAGCACTATTCCAGAGCAGTTCAGCATTGTTGACGACAACGACAAGAGTATGACCTACAAGGAATATTTGAAAAAAATGTAGAGTATGAAATGTTCTTGCAAGGCACTCCCAGCAAAAAAAAAAAAAGTCAGAATGAAGATCGACCCAAATGCCAACAAAGCCAATTAATTTAGAGCAAATCTCTTGGAATAATCTTCCAAGAAGAAAAATATAAGCACAAATTTCATTTTATTATAACTTTGTGCAAGGTAGAAAATTTCCATTTTAGTGAATTATAGGCCTGAAAGAAAATAGATAAAACTACTTGTTTCCGTATGAGACAAAGGCCTCAAATGTCACATTTAGGAATGTGCATTTTGTATAGGAATAGGCACCTTGTGGTTCTCAGCTGCTTTGCATCATGCCAGTAGCCAGTGTTAAGCTACACAGACTACCTTTCCTTAATATCACATTTTTCATTAAAATATTTTATTTCCAGGTAGTCTGTGATGTATTATACAGCAAGATACGTCTGCTCATATAACGATGACATGTTTTCTGTTAAAAAGGACTTACTCTAAGTTAAGAGAAATTTTGTCTAGTGCTTGATGACAGCTAGAAAGTCTTGGAAGACCTTTCACAGTAAGATAGCCTGGAAATAGTGCCCGGAAGGTAGTGTTTGACTGCCCTGATTGCCTTCAAGGGGTTGCTCCAAGGAAAGAACACTATTCCCCCTCTGGTGGGTTGGGGTTTTTTTTATTGTTTACTTTTATTATTCAGTTTCCACAAGGGATTACTTCTAATCTAAATTCTCCTTCTTTTATATTCAGTCCTCTCTTGATGTAGACAAGTAGATTGTAATGTAATGCTAAAGGAAAGCATTGCAAGATCTGTGTAGATAATTCAAAAGTTGGTATACACTCCTCTCTAACCCTTTCTAGTTACCATAGGTGCCCTAGTGTTTGCATTTTACAAACAGGGCAAAAAAACCAACTCATAAAAATAAAACATTACAAAGTTTTAATACTGATTTCTGTATTAGCCAAGGGTGCTTTTTAAGCAGTTTTTATACCAGTGCTAAGCTGAAATTTCCCATCTGAAAGGATGTGTCCAGCTTCATTTCTAGGCAGGGACCTGTCTTCATTTCAAGCAAGTAGCGCTTCTAATCATTGCCTACTAATGAGCATATTAACCCACATTTCTGTTTGTATTGAGATTTCTTTCAGTGTTTCAGCATAGTCAGCTACTGTACTACTAAGGAGGATCATTACTGATGCAATAATATTTATGAGTTCAGACTTACTGCACAGACACAAGCAAAAGGCATCTGTTTGTTTTAATTACTTTCTAATCAGATAAAGGAATGAAAATGTGATGGATCAAAGGAAAAGCTCTTGCAAAAATGATTCAGTGAAAAAATGAAAAATATGAACCAAAAGGCAGCCAAGTGACCTGCCAAAGAGCTCCCAGAAAATCCAGAGCTACAATGGGAACACAGATATTTCTGGTGCCCTACCTAGCACCCTGTGCTGTACTCCTCCCCCCCAAACAGCCAGCACTCCACTTTTAGCCACTGCCATCAGTGACAGTCATATTTCAGTAGAACCATCTACGGTGAGGCTAGTTCAGCTGTCATCCAGGGCTTTTTCCCCTCCTCCTTTTCAGCACTATGAAGGGTGAGTTTTTCAGAACTCTAACCACGAGACAAGAGGCTAACAGAAAGAGGTGGCTTCACCTCTAGGACCAAGAAGTTTTTTTCACTGCAACTGACCTCAATGTTGAATATGCGCTATTTTAGCATACAACATGACCTAAAAGCCAGAGGCTCACCTTGACAGCACAGAGACCAATGAACGTTTTCTAAACTTGCCATTGTGTCTGCTTTGTACTAAACACTAGGATAAGACACTTGTCATCCTCCCCACTTCTTTTGCCCTTAAGATCCTCTCCTCTTCATTTTAATTTATTTTTTTTATCTTGCTTTGTAAGCTGCTGAGCTTTCCCTCCTACAAACCCATAGCAAAATAAAAATAAATAAATAAATAACTTACTCCCTGGCACTCAGAAAATCAGTTAGAATGAATGGAGAATATATCACTGTTAAAACATGTCAGAGCCCTTATCACATTCTCCCCTTTCCATCCTGGGTGTTGGTCTACCTGGGCTCACGACAACACTGAGCTGGTGCTGCTGGTGGCCTTGGGGAGAGCTTCTCCAGACAGCACTGCTGGTGGGTCTCAGTGGTGACTGCTCTTCCCCTGGGGCAAGGCTGTCCCTGCTCTGCCCAGCCATGGCTGGATTTATCCCAGCCCACCCTCAGCCTGGTCCCAGGCAGGTGCTTGATGTCCAGGGCTGGGGCTACCCCCCGGCTGCATCCCTGCTCTCCTACTCCCTGGCTGAGGTGATGGGACAGCCTTGGTTTTCAGCCCCAGGGAGCAGCTTGCTCACTGGGTGCTCCTCCATGACAGCATGATTCAAACTGGACTTGTTCCAGTGAATCCAAGCTTTTCCACCTCTACATGAGCTCTGCTCACATGTGTGTCTATACAATGCGATGCTGTTATTTTTTCTCTCTTCTGAATAGTGCACTGAATACCAACTTTGGAAAGTGGTAAGAAGAGCTTTTATTTGCCTAATTCTTGTCCTTTGTTTGTTTGTTTAGAGGAAGAAAACAGCACATATGCTAAAAATGTAGTGGGAAAAATAACAAAAAAAAAAAAAAAGAAAGAAAGAAACAGTTTTAAAGCACGTGTTTGATCTGAAAGCATGTGGTTGGGAAGAAGAAAAGGAAGTTTATTACAAAGATATTTGTGTTCAGATAGCCTAACAGGAACTCAATGTATTCCCATTGATTTTCAAGTGGTGCAAACATAGTCTGCCCTCAGACTGTGCATCTCAAGAAAGAATTGTTCACTAGTTGGCCACAATGTAAAAACAGATTAAATATTCACATTTTGGTGACAGCTATAAGATTACAGTTGACTTCTCTTTCAGGTTTTTTTTTTAATCCCTCTTTCAAAGTACACCACCAGAAACCTACCCTTATAAACATTCATTGAAAATTAAGATCAGGCTTGTTGCCTAAATTCACTGTATCCCAAGCCAAAAGTTGTTCGCAATTGTATTTGCCTTGATCAAAACACTGAGTAGTTTATGAAGACCAAGTTCAGCTAATAGCACTAGCAAAAAAGCAGAGGAAAAAAGGTTATGTTTCTGATTTCCCCCACAGCAAAAATACTAACAGTTGTCACTGAAGTAGAGTTTTTTCTTTTTTTTTGTCTTTCACACAATATACCTAATTCTGAGGTCTAATAATCAACTATTGCAAGAGGTTATTGTGCAAGTCCAGTGGCACAGTGACCTTAGACTTGATGCAAAGGCTTTTAAAACAATGGATTTTTTTCTTTTGATATAACTGTGTCTTTGGAGATAACTGTTTTGTGTCCAACCCTACTATGCATCATTCTTGACGCTCTTACTCTCAACAACAAAATAAATGTTCTTTATACAAGCACAGCGTCCTAGGTGATGGGGAAAAAAGTGGTTGCTTTCAGCACTTCCAAGTACAATTGATCAGTGCTAAAGCTTTCCTCTCTGCTTTAACATCTTTTCCCACAGGTCCAGACCCTTTTAGGGAATAATTCTGCAACCCCAGATGGATGTATGAATTGATAAATCTTTCCACATGTTCAAGCAGGAGACAACTCCATCCTGCCTATTTACCAGAAGAAAGTGGTACAGAAGATGCTGAACCTAATTCGTGTGTTTCTGAAAGCCTTCCTTCATTTTATGCTTTCAGTCAAAAATGTTTGATTTCTGTCCTGGTTAGAAAATATGAGCAGGTATTTTTCACCCAGCATTAAAGTTAACAGCACCTATCTTCCTTCTTCCTACTATCTTAATTTATACATTATTCATCATTACTACATCTTTTGAACTATCTGCTCAGGTCCTCTTCCTGTAAACCTTGTGTACAAGTTGGGTATGGATGAGTTTAAAAAGATATCAATATGTGAACTCTCATGTTTAATATCTTCATTCAAATTTCCAGTAAGGAGCTTCAGAGCACGATTAAGGCACAGTAACTGGGTAAGCACATACCTGTAGGGAAGGAGTCTTTATTTGTGTCCTTCTTTCCTTATCTAAAGTAAAATCACATTCTACTAGAAACAGAGTTGACTTTCCAAATCAGGTTCTTGTCAGACTCAAGGGAAGCAATTAGATGTAAAGCAGGCCACCTGGTATGACAGTAATTAGGCTCTGGATCTGTTGCTATCAGGACCCAAAGCTGCACTGTGAAATTAGCTCAGAACTTTAATTAAACCTGTAGTAACAACTTACTTTTATTTCTTAATTATTATTTTATTGGGAACACAGCTGAACAGAGGGCTGAATGGCTCACTGAATTAGTAAGAACTAATATAGCTATTTCTCTCTATATTATCAGTAGAGATCAGAACCACCTTAGTTGTTACAAACAGTTATCACAAGTATCCCTCTGGCTGTTTGGCATCTACAGAGAATTAATTAAAAGACTCAAAGTGGTGTGCAGTTAGCATTTCCTACTGTCAGTTTATATTCCATGTAGGCAAGTAAAGCAATCATGGGCTGTACTTACATTAATATTAGCATTATGGTTCAGGGCATTGTGGAGACTCTTCTCAGTGTACCCATTCACCCATGCAGAGATTGCATTTACAGACATTATTTGGTACCAACAAACTAGATTCAGAAGAAACTGAGCAAGAAGGTCTGTTCCAGACCTATACCAGATGTGCTCCCAATATGACAGGGACACAGACAGTGAATCCAAACAGCTACAAACCCTTCATATAATGAGGTCATTTGGTCCAGGGAACTAGTATGACTCGCGCCCCCTAAACTTCACATTATGTAAGTGACGGGTTTTCAGCACCAGCTCTTTCAATCCACTGAACCAAATTTCTCAGTGTAGACACAGTCATCAGTAGCAGTGGGTCACTGAGATTTTATAGCATGTAAATAAGAGGAGGGAATGCTAACAAAACCAAAAAAAGTTGTCTTCATTTTCATCTACCTGTGCATGGCATTTTGAAGACAAACATATAAACAACCACTAAACAAGGCCCCCATATACATACTATTTTGCAATGCAAAGTTAGAACCAACATATAATACAAATTAGGGGACACAAGGGATATTACTAGTGTGATAGCATTGGCTGTGCATTGGTACTTCATTCACAGCTCTGAGGTTGGATACTGACTATCATCAGTCTCATCTATAATATCCAAAATCTCTGTACACGCTTGCCATTACTAGCAGTATTAAGTATTAATGCCCAGGCTTTTATCCCACAATATCAAAATAAGATGACAGAAACAGGATCAATTGATCCGTGCTGGCAGATGAATACCACTGAAGCAAAAAGTAGCTGTGCCAGGGAATTCAGTGGAATACATTTCACTCAGAGTACCCAATAGCATTCAGCATCCCATCTGAAGAAAGGCAGATATTCTTGGAGAATACTCTGCCTGCAGATTCATCTGTGTAGCTGTACAAGAAATCAAAAGGGAATGGACACTTGTGAAGGCTGCCAGCCTTAGCTGAGACACATCGTTGTTCCAAATTCGCTGTTATATTAAATAAAAACCTCAACTATCTACTACTGTTAACCTGTGCTTTACATCGGAGCTTATCAAAAACTCATTATGAGTTTTGAATCAGAAAATAAATAAACAATAGGAAACTTCTGGGGTGGGCAAGGGGATTTTTTTTCTGGAATTGTGCTTCCATACAAGAGGGATTAATTGGGATGCTCTGTATTTAAATCATTACTCTACAAAACCTATTAATAAAGCTCATCTGGTCCATTCCCATTGCCAAAGCTCAATTGTTTTGTGAAGTACACAATCACAAGCACTGTTTCAGTAGCACAGGATTTTTATCCCCATAATGCTTCTACTTAAAATAGCAATAACATTCTTAGCTCAGGTTATAAAACAGGCAGAATGTTTATTAATCTAATTTTTACTTTTCATCATAATTCTCTTAATTATTCCTAATTTGATTCCCTTAGGTTAAGAAAAATTGCATGATCTGATTCTCACCATTCAAGTACAATGATAATACTGGTTTGTGCCTTTTATCTTTAGACTTGAAATCTACACAATACGACTATAATAATGCCTAATAAACTTTTGTTTGCATTTCAAACACCACAAAGAAATTTTAAGCAGCACATGAAATATCTCTGTTGAAAGGAAAAGATTAAATACACTGATGTCAATAGTAGGTTCTATAAAACCTAAAACAAGACAGAATTCTAATTGAATTTAATTGGCCACCAAAGAGCAACTAACAATCTTCTTTAAGATCAGTCTTCAGGAAAAGCTGTGTTTACTAGACCAATAATCACAGCCTGAATATTCCTTTTAACCCCACAGATAAAGGCATTCATTATATCTTCATTATATACTACCTCTATCATATTCAGTTCATATATTTAAAAGAGAAGGTACTGAAAAAAATATGAACATTGTTGACTTCTGCAAAGGTCAAGAAAAATAGAATGTATTCAAGTTTCACTGATACACTCATTCATACATACCTTTTACCTGGTTATATCTTCAATTGTCCACTTGGTAATATATTTTGATGAAATATTGCAGACAACTAAAACCTGCCTTTTACGTATATACTTCAAAAGGCAAAAGTACCATTTTCTGACCTTGCCATCAATCTCACAAAAATTCTTGCAGAGTTTTGCAACATGCCTGGACAGCCAAACACCGCTTTCTCCAAGAGATTAGTGTTAGAGGCAAAAGGCAAGATTCTCCTTGAGTAGAAACACAAAGTAATATGGTCTTAAGGCTGTTTTCAAGGTACTTCAAATTTCAGCTCCTGAACAAGCCAGAAAGAACATTCTGCACAACTATACTGATGGAGATGGGATTTAAAAAAAAAAAAAAAAAAAAAAAAAATCACTTCCAAGGCAGCCAGGTCTCAGCTTCCCAGAAACATGTTCAGAAACCAGTTGGGAGGTAAAGCAGTATATGGTTTTGACTTATAGTACGTTCCCCACAGAACACAAAACTGAGGAGAAGGTTACAGCTATCTCCTGCACAAGCTAATATTTCTGCGTTGTAGCTTTGTGAGCATCTTGCAGCACGGGTGTCATAAAAGAAGAGTATATTATTAAAGCAAGAATCTTTAACTGAATAAGTAAAGCACTTCATACAACTTGCCAAAACGTCCATTATCAGAGACCACCTACATTCTGCTGTATCCCCTACAGAACAGTTCAGATCTCTAAAAGTACAAGGCCTGTGAAATGATGGCTTCTAGCCAGCTTTTTTCTGTGAAAGAAATGTTACGAGTAGCACACTTCACGATAGAAATATATTACTTTAAGAATTTGACAGTCATCTCTGGAGTACATCTAACAAAACCAATGAAGAGGTGAAAAAAAATCATAGACATTCATGGAAAAAGGTTATATATATATGTATATACACAGCCTTTTTCTTTCCCCAGCATCAGATGCCAGCTTAGAATAAGGAAGAGACACGGCACTGAGGAACTGGCATCAGCCAATGACAGTTCCTGGGCTGCCTAGCCCAAGTAGAAATCAGAGCAGCTGAGGTTATAAAATTCCTACAATAGATCTGAGCTAATTGGTTTTTAGCCAAAACTCGGGGGGAGGAAGAAGGGAGGGTTCCTAAATAATATATTTTTTTCAACAATGAACTGTTTCATAAATTTGTGCTATTTTACCTGACTTGCTTCAATCCAGAGTAGCTAGAACTAAAGTTGTAAGAAATTTGTTTCATCTTTATTTTTTAATTTTTATTTTCTACTGCATTTTTAAATTCAGAGTAACATTGCATCTATAATTTTTAGCTGTACTTTAGAATTGTAAAAAATTTAAAAGCAGTAAAAGTGAATTGACTTTTTAACTTGCAAACAACTGTGTGTAATCTTCAAGATGTCAGTTACATTTGAAATAACTAAAGTAGAACTTAAGGGTGGTTTTTTTTAAGTATACTTTGATGGGAACTAAATGCAAATTTTGAAATTATAAACTGTCGTGACTATAGGGCAGAGGAATTTTAAGGCTGCTGGATAGTGGCACAGAGTAGCTCTCTCCTGGTAGCTGCAAACTCAATCATCTGGCACGGTGTTTGGATATGGTGAATTTTCACCTCCCCGCCATTCTCACTGTCACGACAGGGCAGTTCTTCACTAGCCATGAAACTGGACACTGAAATTATTACCTGATCTTTGCAAAGCTTATTTAAGAATCTGGGTCATATCTCAGTCATGCTGATGCAATGCAGACTACTTTTCTTCACTTTCATAACACCACTACGGTTTTATACAGATGTAAGAAAAAACTGAATTAGGCCCAGCATTTTCTGAAGAGAAATACCTGCCAGGGTCCTGGCACTACTGCAACTGTGCATAACAACAGTACTCAGCTGATGTCTCTCAGCTCTTCACCAGCACATTCCAGCTGGAAGTCCAGACTGATGAATGATGTATTCAGACACATAAAGTGGATCTCCGCTTTTCAATGCATCACAAAAAGGAGAGGGGCTTTTGAAGGTATTTTTGGTAAATTCTATTATTTAGATGTTTTATATGGGGTTGCTTGCTCAATGGCTTAACACAGCTGCATTGCTACTGCCTGAAAATATATCAAGCTGTCAATAAGACAACTTCCTAATAACCCTTAGAGCATCATTTGCAGAGCACATTACAAACACTACTGATCCCCTCAAAAATCTAAGGTACACAAGTCAATATTATTATTATTATTACCTTCTTTTTTACAGTTGTTGAAATTGCAGTAGAGAAATATTATTAGCCTTCATCAGCATTACAATGTGGAGGGCAGGTCCTCATGTGGCATAAAACTTATTAATGCCATTGAAATCAAAACAGGAATGAAAGTATTATATGTCAGAGTCTGCACTTACAAAATGAGAGTTCCTTAATTGCTATTGTGGGTAATTTTATTAGGAGATGGGGAGCTTACAGAGAGCAAATGAATTAGAAAAGATCTTAGTCTTTTTCATCTAACAGTTACTAAATTACATTTCAAAATAAATAGTATTTAAATACTTTTCAGCAAAAGAAATTGCAGTGATTGCCTCAGAGATGTTACACAGAACTGGCTGCAGCTGTGACATGCTTGGGGCTCGCACTGTGCTGTATACTCTTCCTTACAATGGAAAGTTGCACGAAAGAAGTTCTAAATGCACCAAAGAGTTTCAGGTAAGCAGTCTAATGACCACAACTACAAAAGTAAAGTCATCATTAAGGAAAGTGAATGGAAATCACCTATTGGGTCCTGTTGTCTGGTCATTGACAAGCTCCATGTAGATCTTATCTTTCCCCTATAGACATTTGTGCCCACCTAGTTGACACAGGTGGGTACTGGCCCTCTCTTTGGACTGAGAAGCAGCAGCACTAGGGTAGAATCAAGTCTGACAGGTTTGCATTTTCCTTCTGCTACAAGGCACAATGAGGGTAAAACGAAAGTAAATCAAGTGGAGATCAGTGGGCATGGAGCTGGATGGAGGCAGGAAAACAGTGATGGCCAAGGTGGGTTGTCTACACTCCATATTTCTAAGATTCTGCAATGGAATACAGGGGCAGTGAATTGGCACAATTCCAGCTTGAATTGGGAGCCACTCCAGTCTCATAGAGTATTTGAAGAAGGGAACGACACTTCTCTTCCCCCTATATATCTGCACCTTAAGGAACCCAGCTTTTCCCCAGAATGTAAGTCACACTTTGGGAGCTTCACTTAATTTCAGGGAGATGTCCAAGCATTCTGGATGCTCAAAATAATCCTGCTTTAAAATGTAGTAATATTTTGATCTATTAAATTTGTAAATAGCAATAGACACAAGAAGGACCAAATGTAAATAAATATCCAAGCCTGTCACTGTATGTAACTCAGCTGACTTACCTTACGCAACACTAAGTGGCCAAGTTTTAAAACCATCAGAGTAAGTTAGTGATGATGACAAAAGGATATATAAGGAGACAAACTGCTCCCTGCTCTTTGCTAGACTAGCTGGCCACTTTGGGATGAGAAGGAAGAATGAACCTGAAAAATATCCTAGTCCTTGCAAGTTTGCTAAAACAGCCCACAGATCCAAGGTGTGGGGAAGTCCCAGAACTGAGGTGAAGCCAGCACACTCCTTTTTGTGTAATTCACTGGCCAGTCTTTCGAAAACAAAAATTTTTTGAGTGCTACTCTCCAAGGCAAGGTTTAAAATCATATGATCTAGAGGCAAAAGCCTCCCTAATCCACCACTGACTCCTTGTTCTGTCCAGTCCCTGGGCTCAGAATTTTACAAAAAATAGAAAAGCTCTATTGACTGGAAGTATTGCTTTCAAAACAAGAAGCTCAAATGTCTTGGATCTGACTTTCTTTGTGAACTGGAAGAGGCAGCACAACCATGGGAATAAATTTATAGGTAGGATGAAACTGTCTCTTTGAATCATAAATTGACTGCAAACAGAAAATCACAGTTCTCACACGCTACAGTGTCCAATGATGCTCTAAAGACCGCCCATCCCCAAACACAGGCTGCCAAGTGTCAAATATGTTATTAACTGGAAGTAAAAGCTAAAATAATTCCTCCCTAACTTCTCCTTGGGGAAGCAAAGCTTTATACTGTCCTTAATACAAGCAAGTGCTTTACAGGCACAGTTCATCCTGTACCAAAGCACTGCCTATCAGAATTGACATTTAAACACCCTTCCTGCCATGGGATTTTGGACCAATAATAACACTCCTAACTTCTATAGCGATTTTATCCAAGGATCTTGCAGTGGTTTAAAAGCAATAATTAATTTAAGCTTCATATGATAGAGTTTGCGACAGCACTTTCCACACAAGGTAAACTAAACATAGACTCCCAGAGGTATCACACAAGGTTGCGCACAGGGAAAGCAACAGAGCTGAAGACTGGATCCCTGGGGCATCCTGTGTCAGTGCCCTGCACCAAGCATTGGATACCACCCTCTCCCACCCTACATGGGCTCTTCTGAATGCCTGGTAAATTCTTATTATAATGAAGAAAATACTGAATTTTTTAATAGTTATTTACAGTAAATGCACATTATTATCTCTAGGTGCTTTTGTTTGGTTTAATATGTTGGGGGTCTTTTTCTTGTTCTTTCTGTTTTCTTTTTCCTCTAAGTGAGTTCTTCTTCCTTATTACTAAACAGCCAGCAAAGTAGAGAGAGAGAGAGTTACCAAGGGCTGACTACATTAGTCTCAAATGCCTTTTCAGTGTATTAAAGTGTTTTCAATTACCTCCTAATACACCTCCAGGGAGCCTTGGAGAATGGAAGGATTAGTGGAATAATGAGTTTAAATTATTTAAGGGTTTGGGTTTTTTTTTTTCTTCCTATTATGGGACTTTGTTGGATTTAATCCGAGACCAACAATATTTGACAGTACAAGCCAGGTTATATCTAATGAGTAATCTTGATCTCAAATCAAAGGATTGCAAAGAAAGGATATAAAATGTGAATTTCCCCTCCTTCTTTAAGAGGATACAGTAAAAAGGGCAGGGATGTCTGTTTTATTTTGCAGTCATTGAAACAGGGTGACTATTTTAGCAGCTGTTGAAACTGATTGATAAGGCAGTTGTGAATGGTAAGTGAATTTATCAGGCAGGAACATCCATGAGGTAAAAAAAGTGCAAGTGGATCCACTCTTACCTTATTGCATCATGATGTAATAAAACTCCAAAATTCAGCCAGCTGAATTGCCAGTTGAATAAAATTTCAGGAGGGGTGAACTGAGGTAGCTGAGATTTGTCCAGTTCTCTGATAGTCACTGACATGGCCATCACCGCTCAAATATCTGAGCATCTCAAAGCTATTAGATGTGTTTTAACCTCATAACATCCTGATGAGGTAGAGAAATTTCATTTTGATTGCATTCAGGAACTGGAGATACGAAATCACATGCTAAAGGTCACACTAAAAGCTCAGAGAAAGCCAGGAATTCAACCAGTATCTCTGAGCCCTGCCACATCCCTGATCGGCCAACAGTCTACACAAAGCAATAATGAAAAATAAACAAACAAAAAAAAACCAACACCAAAATGAAAACCAGACCATGGTTCTAGAGGGAATAAAATGCATGCTGTACAGGACAAATGATGTTTATCATGGCAAAGCTCCAGATCCAATATTGAACTTCTCGAAAAATAAGACTCATGCCAGTTTATTGAAGAAATCCAAGGACTAGCATCAAGCAGAGCAAGGATCATGAGTTTGGAATTCCTTATGCTCAGGCAAACCTTTAATCATAAATGAGTGGTTCTTTGACTGGTGTTGACTCTGTACGGGTGTCTGTATATATATATACACTCACACACACACACACATATATGTTTGTTTCCATGTTCCTTTTCTTGCTTAGGTTTTTTTTGTGTGTGTGTTTCCATTTCTCTCCTCCCTCCTCCAAAAAACCCTACCAGAAGAGTCTTGGTTTATCCCAACCAGAAGAAGGGGAAAATTTCTGTGGGCAGGCAGGTACATTTTTTGCCTCTGCTCGTCATGAACACCTTACTTATTTTAGTCTTCTCAATCCATAACTATTATAAGGGATTCTCTATTCTTGCTAATAGATATAACGACTAATGTTAATCCAAAGAGAGCATTTTTATCACTCATCTTTCATAAGACTGACTAATCATAAATGAGTAAGTATGTGTAGAGATTCATTTGAAATTAAAATCTAAGATATTTGTCAGATACGTGAGATTTGAACAGTATACACAAAATTATCACAGAAATGGAGATATTAACAAAAATACACCCAAGCCACAGCTTCCATAAAACTGATCCAAACACTGGGTAATCTTAAAATAGAGATTTTACCCAGTATTTCAACACCAGAACCAGTCCAGAAATCAGAGCTAGGCAAAAGATAATAGTCTCATACTGTACCAAGAAAACATATTTTCCATTGCTTTAACTGTTACTGTGATCTCTCCTGACAGACTCAGCCTTTAGAAGGTATCAGTACCTTATGATGAATGCTATGAAAAGTGACCAGTGGGTTTTCAAGGAGTCTTCATCCATATTCATCTTCCTCTAGGGATACCATTAGCTAGCACAGTTAGGGGAGTCTTTATGTTCTGCTCAGCCTGGGGTCAGACAGCTGATGTTAAATCTGAGGGCTCTGACACCTTATCTTCATCCCAGGAAGACTGAAATATGAATTTGCTCTTCAACAGGGAACATGAAGATAGCTCTATCCACAATCAAGCAGCTTATTTTGCTGCTAATTTAATAATAATAGAAGCCTTTTCACAGTGAGACAAATGAGATCCAGCCACCAGACAAAACTCAAACTGTCTTAAAAGTTAATAGAAGTTGCAGGTAGTACAGCCTTTCAAGCATTACACTGGTGGTAGTTTTAAGGAGCTGCTAAGAATTTTGGAAGTAGCTCACATACAAATGAGAGCTACAAAGCAGGACTGTAGATGGAAGCACCCTAACTCTGCTAATTCTCTTGCTAAAATCCTTTCTGCATTCACACACAAACCAGAATTTAAAAGACTGCATGCTGTAGCAAAATTCTACCAGGGAACCCCAAAGCAGCAGCAGATGCTTTGGGTGTACATTAAATACTTCCCCACAACCGCAGGGCACATAGTCAGCTCCAAGTTGATACCCAGTGGCACAGGAACCCATAGCCATGGAAGGGATGTGCACATGTCATCCAAGTGCCCTTATCCTGTTCTTTATACAATGTGTTAATGCAAATAGATTGAAAGTTTTAGCCTGAAGTAAATTAACTACATTATGTATAATGACAAATTATGCAGATTTATACCAGATAATCAGTTGGTGTGCTTGCCATTGGAGACAGCTAATGTCCAAACAGAATAGGTTGAATTTGAACAAATAAGTTCAGATTGTTCCCACTGGGCACATCATTTCAGTCTCCTAGTATACTACCTTGTGATTGTCTCTAAAACTACTGTTTCCTATTATGTTCATATTTTAGCTTGTTCTTTTTGAACTTTGATGCATCCATCCACCTCCACCATTCTTCAACTGCTTTACTTTGGGCATGAATTCCTCAAAAATGTTGCTAAACTGTGTTGTAGCAAGCAAAATATAGCGCAGAGAGAGCTTGGAACCCATCTCTGAGAACTTGAGAACAATTCCCAGGGCATTACTCCTTCGGTAGACTAAGGTGTTAATGACAGGGGTTTTGGTGAGGAGGAGGAAGGAGAAAGTAGAAGGATTATGATATCATGCTTGATGAGAGTCAAAAAAGAAGCAACAGACAATCATGGACCCAAACAATGGTTTCCCCAAAGAGCAGTCAGGATTTGAGCTCAGGCTGTTCCCTTTCCTTCCAACACACCAAGGGGAGCAGTGACTCCCTACAGAATAATATTCAAACAAATTCAGTGGGAACAACTGTAGTCTTGAAACTAACCCATGGACTCTGACTTTGAAAATCTGTGCTGCCACAGACCTTCTGTGTGAAGTCAAGTCATTTTGGTACCTGCACCCCTCCTTCCCCATCATTTATTCTCTTGCTATGTGGACTGTAACCACCATGGGGATAAGGTGTTTCTTACCATGTTTACACTACACACAGCACTGTGGAGATGTTTTTGATGGTGCTTTGTGTCTCTGAAATCCTTTTTCTACATATACACACAAGAACGCTCCCTTCATTCCCCAAGAAGAGTGGAGCCAAATGGCAGACATTAACACAACTGTCTCCTCCAGGAGGCTGCACTCTGCAGATCCCTCCTGACAATAAGGTACAGACATCATTTTCAGCATTTAACAGTGAGTCAAACTTGCAGACTTGTCAGAAATCTGGTCTTGACCTGGATGATCCAGGTCTCATATCAGGTACTCATCTTAGAGAGAAACCCATAATCTGAAGAGTCCAGAGGGAGAGGACCTGAAGCCCCAGCTCATTCCTGAGAAGAGAAAATTTAAACCCCTTCACAGCAGCAAGGCCTTTACACTCAGATTCCTAACACCAGAAGAGACAGGCCAGCAGAAGCATTCAAGCTGGGCCCCCAGGGACAGTCCCACCACCTGACCTCAGAGAAGGAATGATTGAGGACACAGCAGCTGAACTAAGATCCAGAGAGATGTCAATTTTGTTAGTCTAAATTATGAGACACAGCTGAGCAGCAAACATGGCACAGACTGAAATGATACTGTGCAGCCTTTCTGCTTGCAGAGACACTTCCTTGATGAAGTGTCTTATTGTGTAACTGCAAGATATAAGAAATTCAGGATTCTTTTTCCTTCTTCTTTTAACAGTATTATCAAGATGGAGTGTCTGATGAGCATATTGATTTGTGTTTTGTGCAGGGATACTACAGCTTGCTAGGAATAGTGTAGTTGAAGAGTACTCTGTTTCTTTCTTTTAGTCATTTAATCTTCATGCTTTTTTTTAAAAAAAAAAAAATCCATATAGAACCACAGGTGCTGGGACAGGTGCATTAAGTGCTCTTTACTTGACTTTAATGCTTATACAGGGAGTCCATATCACAGAATCACAGAATCTTAGTGGTTGGAAGGGACCTTTGAGATCATCGAGTCCAACCACATTAAAAAAAAAAAAAAAACAAAAACACACAAACAAACAAAAAAACACAACACAAAACCAAACAAACAACAACACCCCCCCAAAAAAAAAAAAAAAAAAAAAAAAAAAAAAAGCAGCATCCATCAACTAAACCCCACACACAACACCCCACCACAAACCAACAATCCCGGGCACTAGAGCATGCCCTGAAGAGCCACGTCTACACGTTTCTTAAATACCTCCAGGGATGGTGACTCCACCACCTCCCTGGGCAGGCTGTTCCAGTGCTTGACCACTCTCTCAGTAAAGTAATTCTTCCTAATATCTAATCTAAACCTCCCTTGCCGCAGCTTCATACCATTTCCTCTGGTCCTGTCATTATTCCCTTGGGAGAAGAGGCCAACCCCCGCCTCTCTACAGTTTCCTTTCAGGTAGTTGTAGAGGGCAATGAGGTCTCCCCTCAGCCTCCTCTTCTCCAAACTAAACATGCCCAGTTCCCTCAGCCTCTCCTCATAGGACTTGTTCTCCAGACCCCTCACCAGCTTGGTGGCTCTCCTCTGGACACGCTCCAGCACTTCAATGTCTTTCCTGTAGTGAGGGGCCCAAAACTGAACACAGTACTCGAGATGAGGCCTCACCAGTGCCGAGTACAGAGGCACGATGACTTCCCTGCTCCTGCTGGCCACGCTATTCCTGATACAGGCCAGGATGCCGTTGGCCTTCTTGGCCGCCTGGGCACACTGCTGGCTCATGTTAAGCCGGCTGTCCACTAACACTCCCAGGTCCTTTTCTGCCAGGCAGCTTTCCAGCCACTCTTCCCCAAGCCTGTAGCGTTGCTTGGGGTTGTTGTGACCGAAATGCAGAACCCGGCACTTGGCCTTATTAAACCTCATCCCATTGGCCTTGGCCCATTGGTCCAACCTGTCCAGGTCCCTCTGTAGAGCCTGCCGACCCTCAAGCAGATCAACACTCCCACCTAGCTTGGTGTCATCCGCAAACTTACTGAGGGTGCACTCAATCCCCTTATCTAGATCATCAAATATAGATATAGAAAGGTCCAGACTTAGTGACAGGATTTCTGGCACATAGAAAACACACTGACAGAGTGGTCTGACTGTTGTGCCTTTCCACTTCACAGAGAGTTTGTAGATTGTTCTGGAAGCAGATGCGTAGCCTGACCATGTTTATCTGCAGTAAATAAACATTACATCAGCCCGATAACTTTTATCATCAAACCTTCTTTCACACAGACCCAAATTGCTTGCCTGTCCCTCCCTGGGGAGATGCACTTTTGTCTGATCCTGCAATTTACAATAAAAAAAGATATTGTATTCATGAACAGTCAACCAACTATTGTATCCTTCATGAATTTTCTGTCCCGGGGTTTATATTTGAACCACGGTTACTATAGATAAACTCTGTAGTAGCAGCAACACTAATGCCCTCTGCTGTGTATAGTTAACACTACAGAGCAACTACAGCAGGGTTCACCATGTCAGCTCACCAAACAGCTGCGTTTTGACCCAGCATCTCATTAAGCCACCCTTTTGCCCTGCCTCAATCCCACCACAGCTGGGAGATCAGGGAGGGATGAATGGTCCCCAGGCACTCAGATAGGCAGCTTGCTTTTCTCCAGAGGGATCCTTGGAATCTGATGAATATGCAGTATTGGGTGGGGCAGGATCATTGCACAGCCAACTATAGATACACAGGTAACAGTTATTAGGCTGTTATTTCACTTTATGAAGATCTGGGAACAAGTTAATAGTTGCCAGTGTGATGCCATGGGGGCAGACTGGCCTTCCAGATAAGACAGGGCTGTAGACAAGTATTTTGCTTCTCAGCATTTCCACAGGGTTGTTGTATGATCATAGGCAATTCACGTAAGCTCTCCAGCCCTCTATTTCCTTATCAGTACCAGAGGTAGTGATATCCATCTCTCAGGGCTGCCATGAAGTCAGATTCATTACTATGTGTTCAAGGTACTCAGCAGTCACTAGCGCTGATCTTAAGCACACCAAAGGCAATACAAATATCCCCACTGAGTTCAGTGATCTTTGCAGGTGAGATTTCGAGAGGAGCAATTCCATGTTACAGTATGGCATAGCATGAATCCTATTAAGAATCTGAATACCTTCAAATGAAAAAGGTTACAGGAGAAACCTCCACCTTTATTAACAGCGCATTAAATCGAAGTACCTAAAGCAAAGAGAGCCATGGAAAAAAGCTCAGAAAGAAGGGAGATTGTGTGCGTTTGGCTGTAGCAGTCCTTCAGAGCCAGGGAAGACCGCAAAACTCAAGATCAGAAAAGTTTGCTTAAAACAGATACTCGTGATGATGGGGGAACTAGACTGTTGGATACCTGCCTAACACACTTAGGTTTAAAGTAAAGGGAGAACTGTGTTACCTTGCCTGCTCTTAGCAATATGTTCTCTCTTGCATTTTGCATTAATTTAAATCTCATTTCACAGTTATGACTGCATGAAATTTTTTTTGCCATAAAACAAATTTTAGCACCATCAAATTCAACAGTTCCAAAATGTCTGCTGTTTCAAACACCAGTATTAAAGGGTCTTGAATACCACCCTCAGTCTCCATTGCTTCTATAATACCAGTAAATAAAAAAGGCTGGGGATCATTATCTAGATGTAAGGTTTACTGGACCAAGGCAGCTTGCATCATATAGCTAAGCAGGACAGATGAGAAGCCTGGGTTTGGACAAATATCATATTTCTGCTTAGTTTACTATTTTCTGTCCCCCAGTTTATACACAATACCGGTAACAATTAATTATGTTTCCTTTTTACCAAAACATTTATAAATTAAAAATTGCTTTTCAATTCCATTGACTTTTTTGACTGAAAAAAAATAAAACCAAAAACATTTGATCAAAATACTGAACAAACAAATATTCAGAGTAACAGGAAGAAAATACTTTTTTATCTAAATTTTCCTGGGTTTGTTTCTGAAATTAAACATTATAAGAATACAAGGACAATTTGAAAAATAAAATTTTTGTAAAAACTCAAATGAAAAATGGACATTTCTGACCTGTTCAGTTTGTGTTATTTTCCTACATTGTCTCTGCAGTGTGTTCTTGTGTTTTCAATGCAGACAGAAAGCACCGTATGAGAAGTGACATGTAATTTTCCACGTGGTCCTTCATTCCCAAGAGATTTACTCTGCTATCTCATGTCACTTTTACATGTTCAATCAATACCTATATTGGCAAATATCAGGCACATACAGTACCAATTACCTGAAAATTAGACACAAGGCACTGTTTTCTTACAAAGGTGTTACCTAAGGCTATAAGTTCTATCATCTTTTATAGTTAATCATAGAAACATAGACTAGTTTGGGTTGGAAGGTAGCTTTTAGGGGTCATCTAGTCCAACTCCCTACAATGAGTGGGGGCATCTTCAACTAGGTCAGGTTGCACTTCTCAAGCTTGTCCAGGTTCCTCTGGATGGCATCCTATCCCTCAGGCATGTCAACCACACCACTCAGCTTGGTGTCATCAGCAAACTTGCTGAGGGTACACTCAATCCCACTATGTCATTGATGAAGATACTGAACAGTTCTGGTCCCAGTATGGACCCTTGAGGGACACCACTTGTTACTGATCTCCATCTGGATGTTGAGCCCTTGGCCACTATCCTCTGGATGCAACAATTCCCCATCTACTGAACAGTCCACCCATCAAATCCATATCTCTCCACTTTAGAGAGAAGCATGTTGTGAGGGACTGTGTTAGAGGCCTTACAGAGTCCAAGTACACAACATCCATAGCTCTCCCCTTTTCCACAACTGTAGTCGCTCTATCATAGAAGGCCACTATTTTGGTCAGGAAGGACTTGCCCTCGGTGAAGCCCTGCTGGCTGTCTTGAATCACATCCCTGACCCCTATGTGCATTAGCATAGCTCCTAGGAGGACCTGTTCCACAATCTTCCCAGGCATAGAAGTGAGGCTGACTAGGATCCTGCTTTCTACCTTTTTTAATATTTGTGTGGTTTGTCAGATCCTAACAGTTTTGGCCTGGGCTTTTCCCCAGCGTTATTTAATACTGCTGGGATGCTCTATGGGCTACATGATTCAAATATGAAGAGCTATTCAATAGTGCAGTAGCCTTTCTTTGCCTGAATAACGATAGCAGTACTGATTACCCTTAATAACATTATTATGCTATGTGCACAAATCAAGCACAAAGAGCAATCAGGTGGAGAATTAGATTGCTTAAGAAAAAAAATGATCTTTATTCTTGCTACATGTCTACTGGACCTTGAAAACAGTAATAGGATGGCCTTTAAACTCCTACTGCTTTGATAAGAGATGAGAGGTAAAGCCAAATACATTTCCTCCAGTTTGGTAGCTATAACTCGCAGGCACTGCTCAGTGCCTAAAGGTTACTTAAAGTGGAAGTTATGAAAGAAGAACTTGAACTGCATATGTAGTTGGAGCAGACACAAATATTTTAAAACAATGACATTTTATGCAGATGTAGCTGTACACAGAAATATGGAAAGAATAAACCTCAACAATCAGTCTAAAAAACACTCAAAGGAAATGTAAAGAAAAAAAAAAGGCAAGGGAAATCCCAACTCATCAGTGGCTGAACTGCTTCTGGATGAACCAAGATCAGTCTCGTACTAGCTCAAAAAAAAACACCTTCAAAAAAAAAAAAAAAATCAGTGGATTTGATTTCATTTGTCAGCAGCCCCCTCCTGATATAATAATTTGGTCTCAAAGGGATTTTTCATACAGCCTTGCAGAACTGCTGCTGAGGCTGTTCCAGTTCCTTTTAAACCCCGAAGTGTCTGGATGGTGCCACCAAAAGTCAAGATGTAGCCCATGAGCAGATCGTCCTCTTTTCAAGGGATCAAGGCCTTCTTAGATGACACCTCACACATACTGAAAATCTGAAGCCTTAAACACATATGGTTTATATCAGCCACATTAGTTTGTTTTGTCCAATGTTGCCAAAGGGCTGGACATGGATTGAAAGTAAATTTAAAGACTCGCAGCAAGGAGGGCTTCTCTGTGTTAGGAACCTAAATGACCCCTTCAGTTTTTCAAGGGAGGTTCAGAAGTCCTGGCAATTTGAACCACTTCATGTATTTTGAGCCAGCAAACCATTGGGCAGCTTCCTGCAAACAACTCATCCTTGTAAATAGGTCCTTGTTACTGAACCTGGGCAATTTTGTCTTCTGGTTCTTTCCTTGTTTGGTTTTGTTTGTGAAGTACTTGGATAATGGACATGCTATGAAATATAAACAAACAATTTTGAGAGCCATTTCATTTCACTCTCCTTGCCTCATTCAGCTATTCAAGGTGGGGTGGGGTTGGTTTTTTTTTTGTTTGTGTTTTGGGTTTTTTTTTGCATTCTCTTTTCTTTATTTCCCATCTCTTACAAATCCCTTCCAGGCAAGGTAATTTAGCCTGAGGCAATACAGTTGTGCAAATGACACAAAGAACATAGATATTTCATATAGAAAGCCAAGTAAACTTCTGATGACTGCTGCTGGATCCAAGCAAAGGCATAATCTAGTGTGAATCAAAGAACTGTTCATTCTAATGAAGACAAATTAGATGAAAATAAACTAGAATTTTCCAGGCATACCCTCTTATTCATAACAATATCTTCCGGAGATTACTTTACTTTCTAATCTATTAACCTGCATAGTCATCATGCCTGGAAACTAGGTCCACCATCACCGGCACACTGTACATGGCTTTCTGAATGATGGAGTTTCTCTACTATGCATATTTCTAGTGTTTAAGTGCCCCGGGATTTACTAGCTCAGTTGCTGCAACAGGGCATGTAGTTGCCAAGTTTTTGTATGCACAGGGTAACCCCACCTGACTACGCAGCCACAGAGACTGGGTGCACAGGTACAGATGGGAAGCATACCTAAATCTTACTGGTTTCAAACTTTGCCTCTGATCTTCTGGCAAAATACTTAACTGGCATAACTCAAAGTATTACCATTAAGTAGGACCTACTCCATAAAATGGTCTAAATCCTTGACAACACACTGGGGATTCATCCAGTGCTGTGAATTACGCAGGCTGGGTGGTTTTACAATGATCTGTTGTCTCAGATCATTGCAGTCTTAGGCTGACAACAGACTTGTTCAGTGATGTCATTAACATTTAACAGTGAACCCAGAGATGGCAGAAAACACCTAAATATTCCTCTGACAGCTCCTTGCACTCCACAAGGGCTTGGGTTTGCTGTTGCCACAAGACGATCAAGGAAATGAAGTCCTGTGGGACCTCACAGTCCTGTGGGACTCAACACCTGCCCAGTCATTTGAACGCACACAGAGGAAAATATGCCAAGTAGCATCACTACCTTCCAAGAAAGAGGGAAAAGTTAAACTTTTCACTGACTGACTTTCACACAAGACATTGAGTCACTTCTCTGGGAGTACACAAGCCAGGATTACTTCTTATCCTGTCCAACTCAGCAGATGATCGTGGACTAGCCTTGTGGCTGCAGTAATATGCAAAACCAGAGACACCAGGTGCCAGGCACAAGAGAGCTGAGGAGATGAGTCAGAAGAAACCTTACTAATTGTGTAAGTCTGCTCCTGGGTCTGCTGCCAGTTGGCAGAGGGTGCAGCAGCCTCATGAAGTTTCACTCACTGTGCTGCTCACTTCTAGGTTGGGAAGGGGGGACTGTGGGCAGATTCTTCCTCCACTCAACTTGAATTAAAAAAAAAAGTCATAAAGAGGTGTTTCCACCCACCTTGCTGATGATGTCTGGCAAGAATCAGAGATGCCTTTCCAAACCTAATGCTATTAAAGAGTTTAAGTTCCTCTCTTCAATTTGCATCTAAAGGTCTGTGGAGGAAATCACCTTTTCTGGCTAGAGAACAGCACCAGACTGCAGCATAGGAGGTCCTGATGACTGGCTAAGGGCCAAATAACATAAGGTGAAGCATTATTATGAATTCAAACAGCAGTGCCAGAGCTTGCTTCTTCCTTCAGCAAGCACAGATTTGCCATTTCATATTTAAATTAAAAGGCTGATTATTTTGCCTCAACTCTAAAATGAAGATGGAAAGCTACATGGCACTTGATGTTTCCCCTGGGATAAATAAATAAAAAAAAAAAATTCTCTGCAGTTTATTTTTTTTAACCAGTTCGTCCCCCACACCCCAATAACAACAACAAAGCCTAGCTACTTCTGGGTAGGGTGTTTTTAGGCTGGTGGGATATAGATCCCCTGAAGACCATTACCTTCGCTTTGAGGGAGGTCAGGAGTGGGGTATGCTGAAGCTTGTATACCACATTCTGGGCATTTTCCTCTCCATTCTTAAAGCTTGAATCTTGACTACTTTCCATACCTCCAGTTTCCCACAGCATCGCTGTAATAGTTTTATTCAAAAAGTCACCCCTCAAAATGTCAATTCAGAATAGGCTGCAGATGTTTTACATTACATGTTGATTCCTGTAACTCATTTCTTGCTTTGATTAAACATAGTTCTGATAGGTCGCAGTTCCCCGTTTCCTTCTCCTATTTTTTTCTCATAAAAGTAAATTCACAAACTGTCAGGATCCAAACTATGCTGAGTTGAACCATCCTTGTCCTTCTGCATCTTGGCATAGCCCATGAAGCCCTAATGTCTGAAGAGGGAATAACTAGCAGGTTTTGTTTCTTTGAAATAAACAGAAGCTTTTATAGTCTGTTCTAATCTGTTCTTTCATTCTATTTAAGACAAAGAAAACCTATGTATCAGCTACAGAATATCAAGGCTAGGACACTGCACGTATAGGTGCTCTACACCTAACAAATCAACTTTCTCACTTTGCTTAGCAGTCTGGCACCTCCGGTTTTCTGCTTTCCCATCACTAAACTGATTTAAAAGCTCTGTATAATGTTTATAAATATTCATCAACTAGGCAAAAGATAAGGTACAGAGAGAACAAAAGTGATCTGTCTCAAGTTACTCAAGGCAATGGCGAAAGTCACAGAAGAAACGAGGAACCTCAACTCCTATTGCCCTGCTTTTCTTCATCATTCAAAAGAAAAGCTGTTCCTGTCTGCAAAGCTCCTGCCAAAGAGATGGCTGCACTTGGGCCATTTCATAATGAAGTAGGCAGGGGCCTTGACTGCCTCCAGTGCCTCCAAACCTTTTACATTCTTCTCATTGCTTCCCCTGGTGCCAAGCCACAGAAACCTGCTTGTGACTGAAAGCTCAGGAATCTCAGCGTCAGCTCACTTCTGCTTAGCTTAGCAGTCACAACAGGAGCTGAAGGCACTGCCTTCCAAACCAGTGCCTGCATCTATTTGATTATGGAAATGAATGCAGAGGTCCTGTTAGGAAAAAATCCTAGCCTGTCTGGCATATTAACAGGATAACCCATCTACCCTGGGAGGAAAGAGTTCAGTAAAAGACTGCTTAGTAGATATTCAATAGTTTTAACCCTCAGTGGTGATGCAATAGTGAAGACTTTGTATTTGACGCATGTGTTTCTAACTATCCCACCCAGTCTCACAGGATGCAGTTGCAGAGGGGCAGATGAGCACAGACTAGATGCCACAGAGAAAGAGTGGATGAGAGAGAAAAACAGAGGAATCAAACAGGATCCGAGATCTGCTTACTGCCACCAAAACTTCTCTCTGAGGTCTGTCAGTCTGGAAGAAAAGATGGCCTGGGAGGGATATAATACATAAATCAGAAGTGATATGAAGATGGTGTATTAAGGCAGAGCGCTCCTTGTCTCTTCTACCACAAGAACAGGCATCAAACAAGGATCCTAGGATCCATATTCAAAGCAAATGAGATGCAGCTCACTACAGGTAGCAGATCTGTGGAATTCATGGACAAAGGAAGCTAAAATGGATGCTAGATTTTTGTGTGTGCCATATGGAGGGGAACTGTT